>NC_085949.1:17360143-18003882 GCF_963556715.1 Cydia fagiglandana | reverse complement strand
GAAATGTGTTCGAAGAGTCCAATGATAATAAACTTGCCTGGAAAGCAATAATCGTCTCGCCCAAGTTTTCACGGGCCTATATATTTGGCCCGCGTTATTCCACCGACTTACAATGTCTAACGTTTATACAAACTAGTTAACATGCTCTTTCCAAGGTATAGTAAAGTTACTACTAATACTATACAAGGCGTGAGCGGTGGAGTCTTCGCCCAGTGAGCAATTCGAATAACATTCTAGATATTGGGCGCCCGGACAGCATATAAACTAAATCATACATCATTCGAAATTTGCGGGAACACAAGTTCGTCTAGATTCAAAACTAATAAAAACTGGGACAATGACCTTATTTGCTGGCTCGCTGGGTGGGATGGGTGTGGTGATTTATCGTCATAAGTCCGCCATATATTCGCAGCTTTTAAACGTGGCATAGGCAAGCGTTCCCCTAAACCTTATAGAGTATAACTATTGCCTATTGATCTCCATTTACACTAAGTTATTACAGATCTCAGAGTCGGAAATGCACATGTGAAACAACAGTCCCTAGTCCCTACGGCTGAACAAATGTTTTCGAATTTAGAACTGATTTCCCTGACCCTCGCTTACGTTCAGTGAGCTATGACAATAACCGAGATCTCATCATAAGTCCCCGAGCGTCAAATTTTATGAGAGGTAGGCCAACCCGGCTATAAAGTGAAGCCAAGGAAACTATCGCAATAAACCGGCTCGATGCAGAACGGATGATTCGATACAACCGGTGAATAGTTCAAGGCCGATGACATATTAACGTAATGCGGTGGCTTCTAGACTTGAAATAGCTCACATATGACCTTTGCGGAGCATGGGGAGAACCGCGAAGATTGGAGTTGCGGTAGGATATATATCGTTTTCGCTTTAATCGAGCTGTATAGAAGGATTTATTGGGCTTCGGGTAAGCTACATGAAATGGTCGTTTGAAGTCCGGTTAAGGAGATATTCATCGCTATTGCTCTTGCAATATCCATGTTACCAATAGCTCACTCCAACTAATCACCTTACCAAAAAATCGATTTGATTGGCCTTGCCTTACATTTGAGACTTCCATTAATGAAAAAATACCTTGAGTCTTGAGACTCTTGAGTGTAAAATTTAAAGCTAGTATTAACTGACCAATCCACAAAAAAGCTTCTGGCTTCCAAATATTCGTGCGACGAACTTTTCAAACGTGCGTGGGAAGCCTACGTTATTGCGGTTTCGCTTTCCATATAAACTTTTTTACTACGCTTTTCTTTGCGCAGGAAATTAAAACGATTTTTCTTCATAAACCGCGCGATAAATCATTTTAGTCGGTAAATAAGTGCAATCTTTCAATCTCGCTCAAGGCCCCGATGGCGTGGAGGCGATTTGTTATGTCAATAAATTTTGCGCCATACAAGATAGTCGAGTGTGCTATTGTATCACAAGGCAGTGTAAAACTACAGAACAAATAGTACAGTAAATGCTCCAACTTAAGTACCCAAGACCCACGATGCGATACTAGCTGTACATAGAAAAACGGATACGTGACGTACGAGGGGCGGCTGAATAGTAATCTCCTTGGTCAAAAAAATATTAAAATATGTTACTGGTTGCAATGCAATTTTATTCGTTATTTATTCTTTTTTCAAATTTTGTGACATTCATTTGTTTCCGTAAATGCCATTTGTGTACAATTTTCGAATTTATGCAAGATGTCGGGTGAAAAAATCAAAATAGTTAAAATTGAGCACCGTGCAGTGATCAAATTCTTAACAAAAGAAGGAAATACGCCCTCGCATATCCGAGAGCGTATGTTGCGTGTGTTTGGTGATTCGTGCCCTTCAGAATTCACTATAAAATTTTGGTCCAAGCAATTTAAAATTGGTCGTGAAAGCTTGGAGGATGACCCCCGTAGTGGAAGGCCGATTTTTGCGGTTACGGAGGAAAATGTAGCCAAAGTAAAAAAAATAATTCTAGAAGACCGACGGGTGAAGCAGTGGGAGATAGCCCGAGATGTGGGCATAAGTAAAGAGAGAGTTAATGAAATAATTCATACACATTTGAACATGTCTAAGGTGAGTGCGCGCTGGGTCCCCAGAATGTTAACGCCTTTTGACATGGACAGACGGGTGAAATGTTGTAAGGACTTTTTGAACATGAGTCGGGGGAAAGAAGAAGAAATTATGTCAAAAGTAGTGACGTGTGATGAGACCTGGATCAGACAGTGGGACCCAGAAAGTAAGCAAGAGTCTTTACAATGGAAGTTCAAAGACGAGAAGCCTCCTAGGAAGTTTAAAGTTCGACCGTCAGCTGGCAAACTTATGGCTACGGTGTTCTGGGATATAGAAGGAATATTAATGATTGATTATTTACCAAAAAGAACTACCATGAATGCCGAATATTATTCTAACCTGCTACGCCAGTTAAGGGATGCAATAAAAGAAAAAAGGAGAGGCAAATTAAGCAAAGGAATTTTGATGTTACACGATAACGCACCTGTCCATACTGCCCGCACAACGCAGCTGGTTATGAAAGAATTAGGCTTCGGTACCATTGACCACCCACCGTATAGTCCAGACCTAGCCCCCTGCGACTATTTTCTCTTCCGAAATCTGAAGAAAGACCTCCGAGGCAGAAAATTTTCTACTGATGATGAGATGAAGGCTGCTGTAACGGACTTTTTTGACGACAAACCAAAAGATTTTTTTTTTCATGGGTTAATGTCATTATTTGACAAATGTAATAAGTGCATTTCCCTCGAAGGGGACTACATAGAAAAATAAAATAAAACTGGACACTACAGTCTTTTATTTCATACTTAGGTAGATTACTATTCAGCCGCCCCTCGTATGTTAGGATTAGGACACCGTGTGCAGTACAGATGTTCCTCTCTCCCACAAAAATCACTATCACCAACCTAAGCCTACGTTCTAATACTGCTGGGAAAATTACATAATTAATTAACGCTAGCCCAATGCGGGTTTGCGGGTTAAGGACTTCATAAACCCACCTTTTGAGTTTCTCTTATAATGCAGATTTTCACACGACGATTTCTTTCGCGGAAAAGCTGCTGTTAAAAACATGAAAATTGCACTGGGAGAGTAAAGCGGGTGCAATCCACACACAATTTTAGTTCGCGCATGAAGGGCGTTAGCCGCGGAGGGGTATAGGAGAATGCGAGCTTCCCTACGATTACTCGAACTTACTTACATTATGGCTCCTCTTCACGTTGGGCCAACGCCAACGAGGGACGCATTTATGCGTTAGAGGGAGCAAGTAATATTGCTATCTCATTCTACCGCATGGCTGCGTCCCTCGTTGGCGTTGGCCCAACGTGAAGAGGAGCCTTAATACTCGAACTTTACTTACCTAGACAGCTTGAATTTTTTTGTAAAATTAGCGAAAAAACACGTATTTTGATGATGCCATTACATTTCAAACACTACTCCTACAAGCATATCCAGATGAATGTAACTAATGAGAGTATTCATATGTCCACTCCGTCGCGACGCGAAACGAGCTGTTGCAACGTCTAATGGGCGGAGCACCATATTAGAATGTATGGAGCAAGAGTGATGTCACCGTGGTATGTGAATCCGACGGTGTAAGTAAAGATATACAGGTAGATAGAGCGAATGTGAAGAACGTGGGAAAAGTGCGCTTTGGTGCACACGCGTTGATCGATAGTTTTATAACAAGAAAATGGCAAATAAGCCGAGAGCAGGGATTCGTGGCCTGCTGGGCGGAGCTACAGTTGTTACAGGCTGGATCCGGGAATGACCTAAAAACGCAAACGGCAAACGGGTGAATGGCTCGCTTGCGCATTCAAAAAATGAGTTTGGAAAATCGGAGAAAGAGGTAGAATTCTTTTCGGAATCTTAATAGGGTAACTTGGGATCATAAGTTTGGGAAATCTTATTCTAAGATACTTTTAATGAGGAGGAAAAAATAAACAAGAACAACATTCTTTCCGTAAGCGGCCACCATAGCATATAAACGCTGTTGACTTTTTTTAATCACTGTATACCAGGGACCGTATAACCGGTTTTATTAAATACCTGTATATAAACTGTCAAACGAATACCGGTTAAAATGTTATACCTATATTCGAATTAGAGGTATTGCTGTCATTCCGTTTTTGTTTTTATCGCTAAACTACACTAATTGACATAATGAAATACCGGTATTCATTAATACCTCAATAATAACAGGTATTCAGTATACCGGTAATGGTTATCGTATTTAATACCGGTATTCATTGCACTTGATCAAAGAGTAACCAAAAACTTTGCGACAAGAGGTTAAAGTTGTTGTTAAGTCCTCATGCTAATATTGATCGCAGTACAAGCGAAATATTTCATAATTTAACCACGAGCGTAGCAACTGGTTCGAAATTGCGACCGTTTCAAAGCACGAGGTTAATGAATGAATTAATGAAAAGAATTAACCCCAGAAAACATTTCCATATGAAATATGAGCGCCGCGCCGGCGCGCCGCCGCCGCCATCAAAATTTTCGCGCCGCCGCCGCCGCCAAAATTTTCGCGTCGCCGCTGCCGACACTGCGCTATCGCCGTGGCATCGGCGTGACCTTGTTAGATACTAGAGTCTGTCTAAGCTAACTTTGCACCGATTTGAACAGAACAAAGTGAGGGAGTGTTATTATAATATAAACGTCATATTTTCATAGAAATTTGACATTAACGATGATATTTACACACGTTGTCGTTGCAAATGCTATGCAGATTAGTTTGATCGGGAATTTATTGCTTTTATATAAGGTGCTAACAAATTACAGCTTGGCAAAAAAGAGTAGAAATTAAAAAGTGGCAACACTGTAGTGTCGTCCCGTTTTCTTATATAAATTGGTTTGAAAGGGACGACACTACAATGTTGCCACTTTTTAATTTCTACTCTTTTTTGCCAAGCTGTAGATATCGATATTTTAAGAGATGGTACTTTATATAAAAACAGTTAACTTTAAATAGAAATCAAGAAAACTTTTCATATCATATTTTTGTTTTATTTACCGAACAAAAAAATAAATTAAAATTATATTAATAAAATGAATTAAAAATAATCATTACGTGCATTTAACCACATAAAGAAAAAATACATAGAGTGCTCATGCTCACTCCATACATCAGTTTTGGTACCAAAAATACTATTCTTTTCGTAGTCAACATTAGTATCGAGTAACGGAATTATCAGTACTGCTACTTGCTACTACTACTAGATGTTGCACCGACCGAAAAGTCTAATGCTCAACAACTTTCAGCTAATATTAAACAAGGATTAACTGGAACTTATTTTCAACTCCTTCTGCTTTAATATTAGTTGTAAATAGTTGTTCAATACAATTTTCGTGAGTCGCGACATTTGAGACATCTAGTATCAAGTAGCGGTACTGATAATTCCGCTACTCGATGCTAAATGTCAATTACGAAAATAATAGTCTTTTTGGTACCAAAACTGATGTATGGAGTGAGCACTCTATGCTTACTATATTTGTCTATGATTTAACTGACAAGATGTTTAACACTTTCTGTTTTGCCAACAATTGTTTGTGTTAAATGTCATTATCATCAACGTGTCATTTCATTTATCAACGTGAAGTGGCCAGTTAAAAAGAGGTCTCATTTAATTATCTCATTAACAGGGTGTTTTTACGTAGCAAATTTGTTTTCCAATTTTCTCAAAGAACATCATAAAACCTAAATGTTTCATACTTAAATATACTCCAGGAGTCGAGTATTATCAGCTGTAAAAATATTGGTAGCTAATTTGTTAGCACCTTATATTAAGTTCGGATATATAACTTTTTTGGCTAATATATATTAGACTGCATGCTTTCTCTTGTCTATGCTTAAGCTAAACATGTGGCAGTAGTTAGCGATTCGGTGGCCAGGCAATGTCAATGAATAAGAAATAGGTGATATGGAGTCTAACCTAATACGTCTATTCCAGAACATATCCTCAACAATTGAATGTAAAGGTATGAGCACGATAGTTGAAGTCACGCACACAACAACAAAATCATGTAATGACAGTGAGATTTTGAAATTAATATTCTTTTTAGGCTTCCGTATTTTGTACCAATATCAAGTTGATATCAACTGTAAAAAAGTTTCTTGAAGGTTTTTTTTATAGGCTTTTAATATCGTACGTTTAAGTCGCATTCACTCATTGATTCATTCATACTATTTTTGCGATTAGTAGGTACTAGGTACTCTGTGCGAGCAGTGTGTGTAATCATTCACCTCTCCTGGCGATACGTACATATAATAACTATTATATTTGACTATAGCTACCCGCACTGACTTCGCACGGATAACACAAAACCTTAACAAATTGTACACCTAAACTAAAGCTTCCTCAAAAATCTTTCTATTGATAGCTGAAATCCGCATGAAAATCAGTTGAGTAGGTTTTGAGTTCATCGTGAACATACATTCATATAGTTACAGACAGACGCGGCGGGAGACTTTGTTTTATAAGGTGTAGTGAATTAGTGATAAATTCAATTAACAGTAACCTCACAATATAAAGATGTTCATTGTGCTGCTTATCTACAGTTCATGGCATGAAAAACTTTTTTCCTACCATAATTCAATAAATAATCCTTGAAATTAAAAGGTTTGAATTCTCTTCGCATAAACCAAGTTTTCAAGGCTACGCCGCCGATTCGCCGCCGCCGCCAACCAATTTTGACCGGCGAACCGTCGCCGGCTAAATGCCTATCGGGCGGCGCTAGACGTGCGCGCCGGTCGAAAATAATTGGGCAACGGCGCGCCACCAAAAAATCCACGGCGGCGGCGTGGAATTTTTCAACTTTTCAATATTAAGACGTATAATGAAAAGTCATGCTTAACCCTTAAATCGACAAGGGAAAAAAATCTTAAAAAACTGTGTTAGTATCATTTTTTCGGTGTTATTATCTTATTAGGTATGTGGTTGTTTATTGTAGAAAAATCATGAAAAAAATCTATTTATAATAGTTTCGAAAAAAACATAGGTATGACAAATATGTTGGATGTTGCCAGGTTCGGTGTAAATAAAAAGATACGCTGCATAATGAAAAGACGTCTAGTATTTTGGACGTTGCCGAATATACAGTACTTTATATGCATAAGGTTTTTTTTTTGTTAATATCATGTTTTTTTTTTAAATTATTATAGAATAATTGCTTTTAATTACAAATACACTTACTGATAATGTCAACTTATGTTATGAACTAAAGTAAAACCTACTATTTTTATATTTTTCCAAAAAGTTTATAGCTCGTAGGTGGTAAAATTTTACCAGTCATTGGCGTCATTTTATTAACATTAAATCAAACTTAGCGGGGTATCGTAGGATGCAGCAACATCTGAACAATGGTATACAATAATGCATGTAATTTTATCAATATTTTCGTAAGAACTTTCTTAAATGAAATCGGGTCTGTCTCTTGATGTCTTGATGAACGCACAGGAAAAAAAAATCCGTAATAATATTGTTTTATCTATTTGGTTCATTACGTTGTAATAAGACAAATAATGACTTAGTATGGTGTTGGTGCGACATAAAATAGTAGAAATTCAATTATATAACCAGAAAAATTCCGTAAGTACGTAATTATTGCCATTTTTAAGTAAGTATTTTACGTCAAAAATGTGAGAGTTACGTAGGAAGTGGCGCCCGCAATAATTTTCAACTATTTCTTATCGGACTATAACCTATTACATATTTTAACGCTGCATAATACTGTCTTATAAAAAAATATTCGGCGCGAATTTTAAACTACCGGCGGCGGCGGCGGCGCGCGTATAGTAGAAGAGCCGGCCGCAAATTTTCTAACCGACTTGATACCACGATGAAATACACAATGGGAAACCATAAAAGTGATGCTAAGTCCGAATTCGATAGTCTGCCACGGCGGAACTTGCCGAAAGTACGAAAAAGAAGGCCACTTCCGGTGCGAAAAAAGGGGGCTGATTTAACCCATCTGATACCGAAATAATAGTTATGGCAGCAGTTAGAAATTTACATGTAGACACATAAAAGCGAAGTCTGCCAGTATTTTTTTTGCCGGAAGTGCTTGGCAGACGCTCTCAAAGGTGGCCAGCGGGACCCCTAATTTAACCCATCTGATACCACCATGAAACCAATTCCAGTCGGTAGGTATGAACCCTCATGTCAGGAATATATAAGTCTGCCAAGGCTTTTCCTGCCGAAACACCTTGGCAGACGAGATTATGTAAGCAAGGTCGGCATCGGTTACCCTACACTAACCCATCTGATACCACCATGAAACCAATTCCAGTCGGTAGGTACGAACCCCCATTTTAGGAATATATAAGTCTGCCAAGGTTTTTCCTGCCGAAACACCTTGGCAGACGAGATTATAAACAAGATGACCATCGGTTACCGTACACTAACCCATCTGATACCGCCATGAAACCAATTCCAGTCGGTAGGTATGAACCCTCATTTCAGGAATATATAAGTCTGCCAAGGCTTTTCCTGCCGTAACACCATGGCAGACGAGATTATGTAAGCAAGGTCGGCATCGGTTACCCTACACTAACCCATCTGATACCACCATAAAACCAATTCCAGTTGGTAGATATGAACCCCCATTTTAGAAATATATAAGTCTGCCAAGGTTTTTCCTGCCGAAACACCTTGGCAGACGAGATTATAAGCAAGATGACCATCGGTTACCGTACAGTAACCCATCTGATACCACCATGAAACCAATTCTAGTCGGTAGGTATGAACCCTCATTTCAGGAATTTATAAGTCTGCCAAGGCCTTTCCTGCCGAAACACCTTGACAGACGAGATTATGTAAGCAGCATCCACATACGAGGGATCCGTATTTTGGGATTATACAGATTACGGACATTATTAATAGCTGTAGGCTTATTTATTACTTTATGCTTATACATATTTGTATATTATTATGTTATTAATAAAATATATTTATAATTTATTAAACCTAAACTTAATACATTGGGAATTCATTACCTGCTTACGGCAGTAGTAGGGATAAGTGGGTCAGTTCTGGCTCACTGAGCCAGGCCAACAGTCCCTCCCCCTTTTTTCCCTTGTTGAGGCCCTGCAACCTTGCCTTGAACCCAAACTAATGTCATTGTAGCTCGAATCTAACCTAATCTATTTTTATTGCTTTTAGAATATTTCAATTATCTACTTTTGCAAAGTTAAAGGTTGAAATCTCTATTTCGCAAAATGGAATTTTAATGTGACTTTAATGTATGTGCAGTCTACTTAGTAATTGGGTTTAAAGATATAAAAACACACATTTAGGCAGGCAGGCAGGCAACAACTGGCTGGTGTCAGTATATCAACCGATGTTATGCTAATGAATACACCGGTTGAGAGGGTGTATGAAGCGCGTAATTTAGGTCTCATAATGGATTGTGGACTACGTTATGAGAAGCATGTCTCCGAGGCCATTAGGAGTTGTTTTTACAAGCTTAAAGTTTTATATAAAATTCGGCCATATTTAAGCGAAAACCTACGCTGTCAACTAGTTGAATCACTTGTCCTATCAAAATTAAACTATGTGGATGTAGTGTTTGGGCCTAGACTTCTTGCAAAGACAAAGAGACTCATTCAACGTGTTCAAAATGCCTGTGCTCGCTTCTGTTTCAATATTCCGTTGAGAGCTCACGTGACACCATTTCTGAACAGCCATAAGATCCTCAAGATGCAACACCGTCGTAAACTTCATTTGGCTTGTCTGCTCTTTGGTGTGCTTAAATATGGTACTCCGCCTTATCTCTTCAATAAGCTTTCTTGTATTAAGCTCCGCGAACGCCGTAACTGTGGAATTCAATTGTTAATGCCACGCCATGCCACAGCAGCGTTTCGGGGAAGTTTTCGCTATGCCGCGTCGAAAGTCTGGAACAATATACCTCCGCCTTTGAGAAACCTGCAAAGTATTCATAGCTTTAAGTCAAAGATTAAACTGTATTTACTTAATCACCAACTTAGCCAAGAAACCTACAGACTTGATACCAGCTGCCTGTAGTTTGTTATTTTACTTATGCTTACCTCAAGTGTTTTGTTCCTTTGGCCTGACAAGGGTTCATCATTCCTTATACGCCATACTTAGTAGAGTGCTGTTATGTTAGTATTTCGTACATTTTCGTAAATTCGTCATCCTACAATGCTGTTTTGCTAATAAGCTAATCTTACAAGATTTTTTAACGTAGATTTAATGAACGCTCGATATTGATTTGGTCTGACATTGCTTTTTAGTTAGTGTAGCCACCGTTGGCGCTAGTAGTATATACAGCTGTAATGCTCAGCCAAGATATGGTCGGACCGGATCGATACAGCGATTTAGAGCACGATGCTTGTTTTATGTATTAATTAATCTTAATTGTAAATAGTCATTATGTTGTATCTTCTTGCTGTGTAACTTTTTTTTTTTTTTTTTCTTATTTAATTAACTGTTGACTGTATGTTATTTCTGTCTTTTTTCTTCTTGTTTGTTACCTTCCGTGATTCTTCTCACTTGATGGTCTCATCGGAAGATCAGCGCTGGAAGCCACCAGCAACATGCTGAGATGGGGCCATTTCGTGGCACTTTAATCTTATTTTGTGTTTTCTTTTATACTATGTACTGTTCCGATTGTTTGTGCTTACGAATAAATCTATTCTATTCTATTCTATTCTATTCTATTTATTTCCTATCCTAAGTTTATTCAAATAATATTCTGAACATATATAGTAATTAGACTGGTCATATTTTTCATAAAATCTATTTCGACTGGCAAAGCATATAACTTTTTGGCAACCGGGTTTTTTAACCTAATTAGATCCCGCTGAATCCGAATTTGCCGGTTGCTCGATCGAAATCTTGACCGGAAGTGAGATATTTGACATTAAAGGTCCCTTTTTTTCGTTTTTCGTAAATAACTCTTAAACGGTGGCACATAGCAAAAAATGTTCTATAACATAAGTATTCTGCATAAAATTGCCTACAAGAAAGATTCAGTACAATTTTTCGCTAGGATCAATATTCTAAGAGATTTTAACGCGGGAAATTTAATTATAATCACTTCTAAGGTCCCGTTTTTTAGGTTTTCGTAAATAACTCATAAACGGTGGCCAATATCAAAAAATGTTGTTAGACGTTAATAATCTACACAAAATTTTGAACAAAAAAGATTCAGTATACTTTTCGCAGGGATCAATATTTAAAAAGATAATAAAGAGGGAAAGTTAATTATAATAAATTCTAAGGTTCCTTGTTTTTATTTTTTCGTTAATAATTTGAAAAGTATGACTCATAGCAAAATAAAAACTTATACATAAATAATAAACGTAAAATTTCCTACAAGAAACATGCAGAACACTTTTCGCTAGGATCAATATTTAAAAAGACAAAGCAGCGGGTAAGTTAATTATAATCAATTTTAAAGTCCCTTTTTAGTTTTTTGTAAATAACTCGTAAACGGTGTCCCATAGCGAAATAAGTTTTTAAGAATAAATTATCTACATAAAATTTCCTCCAAAAAACATCTAGAACACTTTTCTCTAGGATCAATATTTCAAGCGATATTAAAGGAAGAAAGTTAATTACAATCAGTTCACAGGTCACTTTTTTTAGTTTTTCGTAAATAACTCGTAAACGGTGGCCCGTTGCAAAACAATATTCTACATAAAATTGTCCACAAAAAAGGTTCTGTACACTTTTTCGCTACGATCAATATTTAAAGAGATATTAAAGGGGGTAAGTTAATTATAATCAATTTCCAGGTCCCTATTTTTAGGATTTCGCAAATGACTCGTAAAATAAGCCTCATAGCAAAATAAGTTCTTAATGTTCTTGTAAATAAATAATCGATATAAAATTTTCTACGAAAGACATATGGAACGCTTTTCTCTTTTTAGGGTTCCGTACCTCAAAATGAATAAAAACCGGCCAAGCGCGAGTCGGACTCGCCTTGCAAGGGTTCCGTACATTACCCAATTTTTAACAGTGTATTTTATATGTTAAACGCGAGTGAATTGCCTTTAAAAAACCTGTAGGGATCGGTTCAAAAACTAAGTAATGTCCGACTCGCGCTTGACTACATAATTCTAATAGGTTTTTCTGTCATCTATAGATTCTATTCTGTATATCTTTTCAAAATTTTAGACCCAGTAGTATCGGAGATAAAGCCCCCTTCCCCAAAATAAAACATTAAAATACAAAAAAATACCCCCCCCCCCTTTATCTCCGAAACTACTGGGTCTAAATTTTGAAAATAAAATAAAATAAAATAGTTCTTTACCTATATAGACGTAAACCTAAAAATAGGGACCTGGAAATTGATTATAATTAACTTACCCCCTTTAATACCTCTTTAAATATTGATCGTAGCGAAAAAGTGTACAGAACCTTTTTTGTGGACAATTTTATGTTTAATATTTATGTAGAATATTGTTTTGCAACGGGCTACCGTTTACGAGTTATTTACGAAAAACTAAAAAAAAGTGACCTGTGAACTGATTGTAATTAACTTTCTTCCTTTAATATCGCTTGAAATATTGATCCTAGAGAAAAGTGTTCTAGATGTTTTTTGGAGGAAATTTTATGTAGATAATTTATTCTTAAAAACCTATTTCGCTATGGGACACCGTTTACGAGTTATTTACAAAAAACTAAAAAGGGACTTTAAAATTGATTATAATTAACTTACCCGCTGCTTTGTCTTTTTGAATATTGATCCTAGCGAAAAGTGTACTGCATGTTTCTTGTAGGAAATTTTACGTTTATTATTTATGTATAAGATTTTTTTTTCTATGAGTCATACTTTTCAAATTATTTACGAAAAAATAAAAACAAGGAACCTTAGAATTTAGTATAATTAACTTTCCCTCTTTACTATCTTTTTAAATATTGATCCCTGCAAAAAGTGTACTGAATCTTTTTTGTTCAAAATTTTGTGTAGATTATTATCGTCTAACAACATTTTTTGATATTGGCCACCGTTTATGAGTTATTTACGAAAACCTAAAAAACTGGACCTTAGAAGTGATTATAATTAAATTTCCCGCGTTAAAATCTCTTTTAATATTGATCCTAGCGAAAAATTGTACTGAATCTTTCTTGTAGGCAATTTTATGCATATTACTTATGTAATAGAACATTTTTTGCTATACACCACCGTTTAAGAGTTATTTACGAAAAACGAAAAAAACGGACCTTTAATGTCAAATATCTCACTTCCGGTCAAGATTTCGATCGAGCAACCGGATCGGATTCAGCGGGGTCTAATTAGGTTAAAAAACCCGGTTTCCAAAAAGTAATATGATTTGCCAGTCGCATCAAGAAGGAGAGCGAGTTTGAATTTTTTTGTCTAGTCTAAATATCATTACTTATTCTGTGTACAGTGGAGAAAACGAATGAAATTATGCAATTTGATTTTGCTATTTTTAAATAAAGAGTAACTAAACAGTATTTTCCACAGTTGTTGGTAATGATACCATCTCTTACAATTTCTCTTCATGAACATTTTATGATACCTAACCTTCCAGTTTTCGCCCGAATTGATCAAACAATTCACCAACTCCATTTACACCAACCAAATAGAAAACGGGTCCGTGTCCGAATTCGTGATCTCGAGTCCGGGTCCGCGTCCGGGTCCAGGTTCAGGTAGAAGTCGAATTCAAAATCTTGCTTGTTTTGCCAGTGGGGTAACTTGCTTAACAATCAATTAGAAAAAGACAAGTCGTCGAGGAGTTCCGTTCTGATCACCATCAGCAATACCACTTCATCAAATGCCACTGTTCTTAATGTAAATCCTTGTTTGCCTGATGAAAATACAAGAGTCACTATACAATGCCATTAAGATTTGTAGAGTTCCCTCGATTCCTTATGGATCCCATCATCAGAACTTGAGCTTCACGAAAATATGACTTAAAAATCTAACGTGCTTAACAAACATAACGAAGACACATCCCCAAACATGAGCTATGCGTCGTTGAAGAGTTCCATTCTGATCATCATCAGCAGTTTCACTTCATCAAATGTCACAATTCTGAATGTAAATGCTTGGTTTGTTTAAAATACACCAGTATCACTATATGTTAGGGTGGTTCAAAAAACATTTTTTTTTTCCTAAGGGGCACCCCCTTATTTTGTTAGACTTATTATGTTGATAAATTGAGATTATAGTTGAGATAAATTAAGAAACTTGGTGTAAAAGTTTCTTAATTTATCTCAACTTTACTTCGTTTTTTTAGCATTAGAAATTAGGTAAACAATCTTGATGTGTCGTCTGCTTTCATAAGTAATAGTTTTTGAATTTTGAAAAGCGTTTTTCAATTAAAAGACATGCTAAGATCGCTTACCTTCTTGCAAGTTCTTTCTAATGCTAAAAAAACGGACTATACAATGGGTAGGACATCAATTTTAAATGAGTTTGTATGAGTACCTCATTTTCTAAAATGAGGTGTTACAATGTCTTACTTCAAATGAGGTGAGGTACTAGCATATTTTCAGCGTCGACTATTCTATTAATCCAACGGGCCAATGGTGACAAAAATATTTAATAAATATACATATTAATGTATTCATCACTTCCTTTGTAAATTAATAAATAATAATAATTAAGGAGTGCAATTCTGGAGGTAGAAGGTAAGAATAGAACTTATAGGAGAAAGATCCCACATAGTAACTTAATTTGCTGCTTTTATGAAACTTTTTCTAATTTAGCTCTTTAGATTGTTAGATTGTTTTGTCCTCCTCCTTGCTACTTGATATAGTTTTAAGTATAATAATCACCAGCGAGAGCGACCCGCTCCGGCTTCGCACGGGTTAACAAATTATACATACACCTAAACCTTCCTGAAGAATCACTCTATTGATAGGTGAAAACCGCATGAAAATCCGTCCAATCGTTTTTGAGTTTATCGCGAACATACAAACAAACACACATACAGACAGACGCGGCGGGGGACTTTGTTTCATAATATGTAGTGATATATTTCATAACCATAAAACTACCACATTTTTAACAAACTAAGGAGAACAAATTCAATATTTTCACAAGTCATTATTATATAGAAGTGACTAACTTACCACTTCAGATAATTTAACAGTAATATCATCAATATGATATTAAACAAAGCACCATTCGCTCCGGCCGCCGCCGGCTACATTTACATTTCATTTTTTCATGCAAAAGGCACCAAGGAAGATCCGCGGGTAAATTTAATGGCGAAAACGATGTCCATATTTTGTTATTTTGGTATAATTATAAGAATTATCACTAGGTATTAGGTATTAGAGAACTAAAATTAGCTACAGCGACGTACGAACGAACAAAATAAATAAAAATATGTCACAATCATAATTTGTCAGTCCGAAGTCGTTTACAAATAATGTTAATAAAAAGTATTGCAAATTCAAATCGTTATAATTTACATCTACATGTTTATTTTACCTATGCAAATTATACTTACTTTTTATTTAATAAACTTGAAACTTATTGAAATGATCATATATTGTGTACGCTACAGTATTATATTTCAATAATATTTTAGTCACTAAAGGATTACTGTTTATAAGCAAGCTTCGTAAATGCCTGTCTGGTATACAGAGTGCGTACCGCGATCCATGTTCGTCATGTTGCCTCCCTGTCACACTTACGTACAAATTTACAAGTGCAACAGAGAAGCAACACGACGAACTTCCTTTTGGTGACTGATTTCTCGCGCCATTTTGACAAGTAAGTTAGGATCAAAAAGGCTTAAGATGTATGAAAGCTTGCAGCGCTTACGCTTGTTGTCTTTCGTGTTTAATTTTTAACGTATTTTCGGTGGTGACGCGAGGCGATATTGAAGTACGGCGCGTGTCTGTCTTACTCCCTCTTTGGGTATTTCTAATTCATTGTTTCATTTTGAAAGGATTTTTGAGGTGTTGACGTCACAGCGAGGCAGTGAATGGTACAAACTCAACGCATTTCTCGGTGGACCTTTTGTCGTTGCAATAAGGTTTGTAGTTCGGCAGTTGACAGTGTGGGCCATTACTCGTTTCTTCATTTGAGACATTTTGAATTTTGTATGTCGGCGAGCAGGCGAGCACCTAGCGCCTCGTGCCATCCAGGGACTCTTTTGCAAGTTGTGAGGAGCGTTGAGTTTTTGAGGTTCGCGAGTGAATTTGAAAGGATAAGAGTTTTTTTGAAATTTCAAGTGTGTGAATGATTTGTGTGGCAAGAGGTGTTTGTGATGCGCGCGAGTAAATGAGTAAAATGAATAGAGGAGTGAAGTAAGACATTTTTGCGGTATGAAGTACTGCGACAAATTAACAAAATGAGTGGTACAAATGAGGTGCCTCGCGAGTGAGCGACTCAACACTAATTTCAAATAATTTCGTTGAAATTTTGTATGTTGTTTGAAACCCAACAAAAAGAGTAATTATGATTCAGAATTTTATTTAAAATATCTGGTTTCACACTATTTGCACATGTGATGTATAAGTTTTGAAGTAGAAAAACATTTTCTTTCAAAATAATATCTTTTAAATCACACTTTCAAATAATGTGAAAACTACTACTTACATAAAAATCAAAAAAATAGTAACTTATTTATTTTTTTGATTTCATACAATTTGAAAAAATTCAAAGTGTTTGAGCACCCCCTTGTAGTTAAGATTGCAAGATGCTTGGCGTATTTTGTCAACATAATAAGTGTAACAAAATGAGGGGGTGCCGCTTCTTCTAGCTAGAGTTTGAATTTTTCCCATACAAACGTGAACCACCCTTACAAGATTTGAAGAGTGCCCTCGATTCCTCATAAATCTCACCATCAGAACTGGGTTTTGACAAAGACGGAACCAATCTGTATGTATATACTTACAAGTTACAACTCAACTAAAAAAATATTTTTCAATATCGATCCCAAAATGACGGAGATATCAAACATTAAAAAACCGAATTAATATCTCCTTTTTAGGGTTCCGTAGCCAAATGGCAAAAGACGGAACCCTTATAGATTTGTCATGTCTGTCTGTCTGTCCGTCCGTATGTCACAGCCACTTTTTTCCGAAACTATAAGAACTGTTGAAACTTGGTAAGTAGATGTATTCTGTGAACCGCATTAAGATTTAAACACAAAAATAGAAAAAAAAAACAATAAATTTTGGGGGGACCCCAAAATTTATTGTATTTTTTTTGCCGGAAGTGCTTGGCAGACGCTCTCAAAGGTGGCCAACGGGACCCCTAATTTAACCCATCTGATACCACCATGAAACCAATTCCAGTCAGTAGGTATGAACCCTCATGTCAGGAATATATAAGTCTGCCAAGGCTTTTCCTGCCGAAACACCTTGGCAGACGAGATTATGTAAGCAAGGTCGGCATCGGTTACCCTACACTAACCCATCTGATACCACCATGAAACCAATTCCAGTCGGTAGGTACGAACCCCCATTTTAGGAATATATAAGTCTGCCAAGGTTTCTCCTGCCGAAACACCTTGGCAGACGAGATTATAAACAAGATGACCATCGGTTACCGTACACTAACCCATCTGATACCGCCATGAAACCAATTCCAGTCGGTAGGTATGAACCCTCATTTTAGGAATATACAAGTCTGCCAAGGCTTTTCCTGCCGTAACACCACGGCAGACGAGATTATGTAAGCAAGGTCGGCATCGGTTACCCTACACTAACCCATCTGATACCACCATGAAACCAATTCCAGTCGGTAGGTATGAACCCCCATTTTAGAAATATATAAGTCTGCCAAGGTTTTTCCTGCCGAAACACCTTGGCAGACGAGATTATAAGCAAGATGACCATCGGTTACCGTACAGTAACCCATCTGATACCACCATGAAACCAATTCTAGTCGGTAGGTATGAACCCTCATTTCAGGAATTTATAAGTCTGCCAAGGCCTTTCCTGCCGAAACACCTTGACAGACGAGATTATGTAAGCAGCATCCACATACGAGGGATCCGTATTTTGGGATTATACAGATTACGGACATTATTAATAGCTGTAGGCTTATTTATTACTTTATGCTTATACATATTTGTATATTATTATGTTATTAATAAAATATATTTATAATTTATTAAACCTAAACTTAATACATTGGGAATTCATTACCTGCTTACGGCAGTAGTAGGAATAAGTGGGTGAGTTCTGGCTCACTGAGCCAGGCCAACAGTCCCTCCCCCTTTTTTCCCTTGTTGAGGCCCTGCAACCTTGCCTTGAACCCAAACTAATGTCATTGTAGCTCGAATCTAACCTCATTTATTTTTATTGCTTTTAGAATATTTCAATTATCTACTTTTGCAAAGTTAAATGTTGAAATCTCTATTTCGAAAAATGGAATTTTAATGTGACTTTAACAAGTTCACTGCGTTACGGGGGCTATAAGCCCCGTACGATGTCATCATTCAGTGCGAAGTTAAATTTATTTTAGAAGTTAAAGGGGGAGAGGGTGCACACATTTTACCACTTTGGAAGTGTCTCTCGCGCAAACTATTCAGTTTAGAAATAAATGATATTAGAAACCTCAATATCATAAGCGATAAGACCGCCTGTTGTTACCTCTATTGTCTTTTTTTATGTTATTAGTGTTCCGTACAAAACTTTGTTTACGGAACACTTATTGTCCATTTATTGTAAACTAAGTGTATGTGAGGCGTGCAATAAAAAGTATTGTATTGTATTGTATCATTTTTGAAGACCTATCCATAGATACCTCACACGTATGGGTTTAATGAAAAAGACATTTTAAGTTTCAGTTCTAAGTATGGGGGACCCCCAAAATTTATTGTTTTTTTTTTCTATTTTTGTGTTTAAATCTTAATGCGGTTCACAGAATACATCTACTTACCAAGTTTCAACAGTTCTTATAGTTTCGGAAAAAAGTGGCTGTGACATACGGACGGACAGACAGACAGACATGACAAATCTATAAGGGTTCCGTCTTTTGCCATTTGGCTACGGAACCCTAAAAAGGAGATATTAATTCGGTTTTTTAATGTTTGATATCTCCGTCATTTTGGGATCGATATTGAAAAATATTTTTTTAGTTGAGTTGTAACTTGTAAGTATATACATACAGATTGGTTCCGTCTTTGTCAAAACCCAGTTCTGATGGTGAGATTTATGAGGAATCGAGGGCACTCTTCAAATCTTGTAAGGGTGGTTCACGTTTGTATGGGAAAAATTCAAACTCTAGCTAGAAGAAGCGGCACCCCCTCATTTTGTTACACTTATTATGTTGACAAAATACGCCAAGCATCTTGCAATCTTAACTACAAGGGGGTGCTCAAACACTTTGAATTTTTTCAAATTGTATGAAATCAAAAAAATAAATAAGTTACTATTTTTTTGATTTTTATGTAAGTAGTAGTTTTCACATTATTTGAAAGTGTGATTTAAAAGATATTATTTTGAAAGAAAATGTTTTTCTACTTCAAAACTTATACATCACATGTGCAAATAGTGTGAAACCAGATATTTTAAATAAAATTCTGAATCATAATTACTCTTTTTGTTGGGTTTCAAACAACATACAAAATTTCAACGAAATTATTTGAAATTAGTGTTGAGTCGCTCACTCGCGAGGCACCTCATTTGTACCACTCATTTTGTTAATTTGTCGCAGTACTTCATACCGCAAAAATGTCTTACTTCACTCCTCTATTCATTTTACTCATTTACTCGCGCGCATCACAAACACCTCTTGCCACACAAATCATTCACACACTTGAAATTTCAAAAAAACTCTTATCCTTTCAAATTCACTCGCGAACCTCAAAAACTCAACGCTCCTCACAACTTGCAAAAGAGTCCCTGGATGGCACGAGGCGCTAGGTGCTCGCCTGCTCGCCGACATACAAAATTCAAAATGTCTCAAATGAAGAAACGAGTAATGGCCCACACTGTCAACTGCCGAACTACAAACCTTATTGCAACGACAAAAGGTCCACCGAGAAATGCGTTGAGTTTGTACCATTCACTGCCTCGCTGTGACGTCAACACCTCAAAAATCCTTTCAAAATGAAACAATGAATTAGAAATACCCAAAGAGGGAGTAAGACAGACACGCGCCGTACTTCAATATCGCCTCGCGTCACCACCGAAAATACGTTAAAAATTAAACACGAAAGACAACAAGCGTAAGCGCTGCAAGCTTTCATACATCTTAAGCCTTTTTGATCCTAACTTACTTGTCAAAATGGCGCGAGAAATCAGTCACCAAAAGGAAGTTCGTCGTGTTGCTTCTCTGTTGCACTTGTAAATTTGTACGTAAGTGTGACAGGGAGGCAACATGACGAACATGGATCGCGGTACGCACTCTGTATACCAGACAGGCATTTACGAAGCTTGCTTATAAACAGTAATCCTTTAGTGACTAAAATATTATTGAAATATAATACTGTAGCGTACACAATATATGATCATTTCAATAAGTTTCAAGTTTATTAAATAAAAAGTAAGTATAATTTGCATAGGTAAAATAAACATGTAGATGTAAATTATAACGATTTGAATTTGCAATACTTTTTATTAACATTATTTGTAAACGACTTCGGACTGACAAATTATGATTGTGACATATTTTTATTTATTTTGTTCGTTCGTACGTCGCTGTAGCTAATTTTAGTTCTCTAATACCTAATACCTAGTGATAATTCTTATAATTATACCAAAATAACAAAATATGGACATCGTTTTCGCCATTAAATTTACCCGCGGATCTTCCTTGGTGCCTTTTGCATGAAAAAATGAAATGTAAATGTAGCCGGCGGCGGCCGGAGCGAATGGTGCTTTGTTTAATATCATATTGATGATATTACTGTTAAATTATCTGAAGTGGTAAGTTAGTCACTTCTATATAATAATGACTTGTGAAAATATTGAATTTGTTCTCCTTAGTTTGTTAAAAATGTGGTAGTTTTATGGTTATGAAATATATCACTACATATTATGAAACAAAGTCCCCCGCCGCGTCTGTCTGTATGTGTGTTTGTTTGTATGTTCGCGATAAACTCAAAAACGATTGGACGGATTTTCATGCGGTTTTCACCTATCAATAGAGTGATTCTTCAGGAAGGTTTAGGTGTATGTATAATTTGTTAACCCGTGCGAAGCCGGAGCGGGTCGCTCTCGCTGGTGATTATTATACTTAAAACTATATCAAGTAGCAAGGAGGAGGACAAAACAATCTAACAATCTAAAGAGCTAAATTAGAAAAAGTTTCATAAAAGCAGCAAATTAAGTTACTATGTGGGATCTTTCTCCTATAAGTTCTATTCTTACCTTCTACCTCCAGAATTGCACTCCTTAATTATTATTATTTATTAATTTACAAAGGAAGTGATGAATACATTAATATGTATATTTATTAAATATTTTTGTCACCATTGGCCCGTTGGATTAATAGAATAGTCGACGCTGAAAATATGCTAGTACCTCACCTCATTTGAAGTAAGACATTGTAACACCTCATTTTAGAAAATGAGGTACTCATACAAACTCATTTAAAATTGATGTCCTACCCATTGTATAGTCCGTTTTTTTAGCATTAGAAAGAACTTGCAAGAAGGTAAGCGATCTTAGCATGTCTTTTAATTGAAAAACGCTTTTCAAAATTCAAAAACTATTACTTATGAAAGCAGACGACACATCAAGATTGTTTACCTAATTTCTAATGCTAAAAAAACGAAGTAAAGTTGAGATAAATTAAGAAACTTTTACACCAAGTTTCTTAATTTATCTCAACTATAATCTCAATTTATCAACATAATAAGTCTAACAAAATAAGGGGGTGCCCCTTAGGAAAAAAAAAATGTTTTTTGAACCACCCTAACATATAGTGATACTGGTGTATTTTAAACAAACCAAGCATTTACATTCAGAATTGTGACATTTGATGAAGTGAAACTGCTGATGATGATCAGAATGGAACTCTTCAACGACGCATAGCTCATGTTTGGGGATGTGTCTTCGTTATGTTTGTTAAGCACGTTAGATTTTTAAGTCATATTTTCGTGAAGCTCAAGTTCTGATGATGGGATCCATAAGGAATCGAGGGAACTCTACAAATCTTAATGGCATTGTATAGTGACTCTTGTATTTTCATCAGGCAAACAAGGATTTACATTAAGAACAGTGGCATTTGATGAAGTGGTATTGCTGATGGTGATCAGAACGGAACTCCTCGACGACTTGTCTTTTTCTAATTGATTGTTAAGCAAGTTACCCCACTGGCAAAACAAGCAAGATTTTGAATTCGACTTCTACCTGAACCTGGACCCGGACGCGGACCCGGACTCGAGATCACGAATTCGGACACGGACCCGTTTTCTATTTGGTTGGTGTAAATGGAGTTGGTGAATTGTTTGATCAATTCGGGCGAAAACTGGAAGGTTAGGTATCATAAAATGTTCATGAAGAGAAATTGTAAGAGATGGTATCATTACCAACAACTGTGGAAAATACTGTTTAGTTACTCTTTATTTAAAAATAGCAAAATCAAATTGCATAATTTCATTCGTTTTCTCCACTGTACACAGAATAAGTAATGATATTTAGACTAGACAAAAAAATTCAAACTCGCTCTCCTTCTTGATGCGACTGGCAAATCATATTACTTTTTGGAAACCGGGTTTTTTAACCTAATTAGACCCCGCTGAATCCGATCCGGTTGCTCGATCGAAATCTTGACCGGAAGTGAGATATTTGACATTAAAGGTCCGTTTTTTTCGTTTTTCGTAAATAACTCTTAAACGGTGGTGTATAGCAAAAAATGTTCTATTACATAAGTAATATGCATAAAATTGCCTACAAGAAAGATTCAGTACAATTTTTCGCTAGGATCAATATTAAAAGAGATTTTAACGCGGGAAATTTAATTATAATCACTTCTAAGGTCCAGTTTTTTAGGTTTTCGTAAATAACTCATAAACGGTGGCCAATATCAAAAAATGTTGTTAGACGATAATAATCTACACAAAATTTTGAACAAAAAAGATTCAGTACACTTTTTGCAGGGATCAATATTTAAAAAGATAGTAAAGAGGGAAAGTTAATTATACTAAATTCTAAGGTTCCTTGTTTTTATTTTTTCGTAAATAATTTGAAAAGTATGACTCATAGAAAAAAAAATCTTATACATAAATAATAAACGTAAAATTTCCTACAAGAAACATGCAGTACACTTTTCGCTAGGATCAATATTCAAAAAGACAAAGCAGCGGGTAAGTTAATTATAATCAATTTTAAAGTCCCTTTTTAGTTTTTTGTAAATAACTCGTAAACGGTGTCCCATAGCGAAATAGGTTTTTAAGAATAAATTATCTACATAAAATTTCCTCCAAAAAACATCTAGAACACTTTTCTCTAGGATCAATATTTCAAGCGATATTAAAGGAAGAAAGTTAATTACAATCAGTTCACAGGTCACTTTTTTTTAGTTTTTCGTAAATAACTCGTAAACGGTAGCCCGTTGCAAAACAATATTCTACATAAATATTAAACATAAAATTGTCCACAAAAAAGGTTCTGTACACTTTTTCGCTACGATCAATATTTAAAGAGGTATTAAAGGGGGTAAGTTAATTATAATCAATTTCCAGGTCCCTATTTTTAGGTTTACGTCTATATAGGTAAAGAACTATTTTATTTTATTTTATTTTCAAAATGTAGACCCAGTAGTTTCGGAGATAAAGGGGGGGGGGGGTATTTTTTTGTATTTTAATGTTTTATTTTGGGGAAGGGGGCTTTATCTCCGATACTACTGGGTCTAAAATTTTGAAAAGATATACAGAATAGAATCTATAGATGACAGAAAAACCTATTAGAATTATGTAGTCAAGCGCGAGTCGGACATTACTTAGTTTTTGAACCGATCCCTACAGGTTTTTTAAAGGCAATTCACTCGCGTTTAACATATAAAATACACTGTTAAAAATTGGGTAATGTACGGAACCCTTGCAAGGCGAGTCCGACTCGCGCTTGGCCGGTTTTTATTCATTTTGAGGTACGGAACCCTAAAAAGAGAAAAGCGTTCCATATGTCTTTCGTAGAAAATTTTATATCGATTATTTATTTACAAGAACATTAAGAACTTATTTTGCTATGAGGCTTATTTTACGAGTCATTTGCGAAATCCTAAAAATAGGGACCTGGAAATTGATTATAATTAACTTACCCCCTTTAATATCTCTTTAAATATTGATCGTAGCGAAAAAGTGTACAGAACCTTTTTTGTGGACAATTTTATGTAGAATATTGTTTTGCAACGGGCCACCGTTTACGAGTTATTTACGAAAAACTAAAAAAAGTGACCTGTGAACTGATTGTAATTAACTTTCTTCCTTTAATATCGCTTGAAATATTGATCCTAGAGAAAAGTGTTCTAGATGTTTTTTGGAGGAAATTTTATGTAGATAATTTATTCTTAAAAACTTATTTCGCTATGGGACACCGTTTACGAGTTATTTACAAAAAACTAAAAAGGGACTTTAAAATTGATTATAATTAACTTACCCGCTGCTTTGTCTTTTTAAATATTGATCCTAGCGAAAAGTGTTCTGCATGTTTCTTGTAGGAAATTTTACGTTTATTATTTATGTATAAGTTTTTATTTTGCTATGAGTCATACTTTTCAAATTATTAACGAAAAAATAAAAACAAGGAACCTTAGAATTTATTATAATTAACTTTCCCTCTTTATTATCTTTTTAAATATTGATCCCTGCGAAAAGTATACTGAATCTTTTTTGTTCAAAATTTTGTGTAGATTATTAACGTCTAACAACATTTTTTGATATTGGCCACCGTTTATGAGTTATTTACGAAAACCTAAAAAACGGGACCTTAGAAGTGATTATAATTAAATTTCCCGCGTTAAAATCTCTTAGAATATTGATCCTAGCGAAAAATTGTACTGAATCTTTCTTGTAGGCAATTTTATGCAGAATACTTATGTTATAGAACATTTTTTGCTATGTGCCACCGTTTAAGAGTTATTTACGAAAAACGAAAAAAAGGGACCTTTAATGTCAAATATCTCACTTCCGGTCAAGATTTCGATCGAGCAACCGGCAAATTCGGATTCAGCGGGATCTAATTAGGTTAAAAAACCCGGTTGCCAAAAAGTTATATGCTTTGCCAGTCGAAATAGATTTTATGAAAAATATGACCAGTCTAATTACTATATATGTTCAGAATATTATTTGAATAAACTTAGGATAGGAAATAAATGTGTGTTTTTATATCTTTAAACCCAATTACTAAGTAGACTGCACATACATTAAAGTCACATTAAAATTCCATTTTGCGAAATAGAGATTTCAACCTTTAACTTTGCAAAAGTAGATAATTGAAATATTCTAAAAGCAATAAAAATAGATTAGGTTAGATTCGAGCTACAATGACATTAGTTTGGGTTCAAGGCAAGGTTGCAGGGCCTCAACAAGGGAAAAAAGGGGGAGGGACTGTTGGCCTGGCTCAGTGAGCCAGAACTGACCCACTTATCCCTACTACTGCCGTAAGCAGGTAATGAATTCCCAATGTATTAAGTTTAGGTTTAATAAATTATAAATATATTTTATTAATAACATAATAATATACAAATATGTATAAGCATAAAGTAATAAATAAGCCTACAGCTATTAATAATGTCCGTAATCTGTATAATCCCAAAATACGGATCCCTCGTATGTGGATGCTGCTTACATAATCTCGTCTGTCAAGGTGTTTCGGCAGGAAAGGCCTTGGCAGACTTATAAATTCCTGAAATGAGGGTTCATACCTACCGACTAGAATTGGTTTCATGGTGGTATCAGATGGGTTACTGTACGGTAACCGATGGTCATCTTGCTTATAATCTCGTCTGCCAAGGTGTTTCGGCAGGAAAAACCTTGGCAGACTTATATATTTCTAAAATGGGGGTTCATATCTACCAACTGGAATTGGTTTCATGGTGGTATCAGATGGGTTAGTGTAGGGTAACCGATGCCGACCTTGCTTACATAATCTCGTCTGCCATGGTGTTACGGCAGGAAAAGCCTTGGCAGACTTATATATTCCTGAAATGAGGGTTCATACCTACCGACTGGAATTGGTTTCATGGCGGTATCAGATGGGTTAGTGTACGGTAACCGATGGTCATCTTGTTTATAATCTCGTCTGCCAAGGTGTTTCGGCAGGAAAAACCTTGGCAGACTTATATATTCCTAAAATGGGGGTTCGTACCTACCGACTGGAATTGGTTTCATGGTGGTATCAGATGGGTTAGTGTAGGGTAACCGATGCCGACCTTGCTTACATAATCTCGTCTGCCAAGGTGTTTCGGCAGGAAAAGCCTTGGCAGACTTATATATTCCTGACATGAGGGTTCATACCTACCGACTGGAATTGGTTTCATGGTGGTATCAGATGGGTTAAATTAGGGGTCCCGCTGGCCACCTTTGAGAGCGTCTGCCAAGCACTTCCGGCAAAAAAAATACTGGCAGACTTCGCTTTTATGTGTCTACATGTAAATTTCTAACTGCTGCCATAACTATTATTTCGGTATCAGATGGGTTAAATCAGCCCCCTTTTTTCGCACCGGAAGTGGCCTTCTTTTTCGTACTTTCGGCAAGTTCCGCCGTGGCAGACTATCGAATTCGGACTTAGCATCACTTTTATGGTTTCCCATTGTGTATTTCATCGTGGTATCAAGTCGGTTAGAAAATTTGCGGCCGGCTCTTCTACTAGTACTCCTTATGGCGGCGGCGCGCACGTCTAATCAGCGCTCATATCTTTGAGATTATAAACTACATACATAATAAAATACAATTAAATCAACAATTAAAAAACAATTAAAAGAATCAAATGAACGCTATTAAAAATGTATTCGTCAAAATCATCACCTAACAGCTAATTTCACCAGCAACATGAAAACGGGCATTCTAAGATCCGAATCTTAAGTATTTACAACTTTACAAGCGGGCCGGACAACGTCCTTGACGAGTAGCGAAGGAACGAATCGTGGTACTACTACAACCGGTATTGGCACTTACTTATTACCGGTAATAGCTTTAGGAGTAAACTATCAAATAGTGGTATTTGTTGTCAATTGGCTAAACCGATAACACTATTGAATACCGGTATTCGAATACCTCTATTCGGAGCTTAAGTGATATAAATACCCAAATTCAAATTACACCGGTTATACCTCAATAATAACCTGTAGTCAGAATACCGGTAACGGTCCCTGCTGTATACAGCTCCTCGGGGAAGCCTCGACGTGCTGCTGATTGTACACTACACAGCCAACGCGTTCACGGGAAGAAATTTCTCAGAAATCGATTGCCAGTACCTGAGAATCATTAGTTACAAACTTGTTTCATTGGGACAGTTGTGTGATGATGTGGCGCCACCTGTGTATTTATGTATAGTAGCTTATTATTACTTACTATGAATACAAATTTACTAATGTAGTTGGGGAATGGAGAATGGAATGGACGCTAAATCTTTGTGATTACCACTGCGGATTGCTTTCGGCACGAACTCGCTGCGGCGCCCAAAACCTAATTACGCTAAAAGCCACGAGCGCTGAAAAATGTGCAGCGACTGTCGGTACATCTCATTGTGAAAATTACAAAATATCGCACAACTGGCCTAGCACGTGGCCTTGACCTAAAAATAACAAAGCTTCGTCGTGACACCGTGACATAGACAAGTAGACTTTTTCTCGAGGTAATTATGTCATCCAATCAGAAATAAATCTTATTAGCAGTAGCGTAGAGTTGATTTAAATCTGCAACGGCAGGAAAAACTAGAAGTGCTCGAGGATCGACAGTGACAACGTGACGCGGAGTTGGTTGACATGTGGCGTTAGAAATTAATGTGTTTTACAGTTGAAGCGCGGATGTGGCGTTACTGGAACGTCCGTGGATTTCCACACGATTTCATTAGAATTTAGATATACAAGTATTTGTATAAGTTGCTTGTTGGTACAAATAGTTTGAAACTAATAGTTGAAAGACATGTTGCCGAAAGTAAAGGAGACTTTCGCAAAAAAAAACTACTTTGTGGTTATAAACTATTTTAGCAAAAATACTCCTATCTTAAGTAATTTTAACCTGTAGTTATAATTTAGCTACTTATCCCAGTTGTCCTCAACACACTCCATTTCCTTTTTCCCATTTGCCAATTAAGATACCAAAATGTGCAACATAAAATGGTTCAGCATTAATTTTCGGAAAAAGGAAAGCAAAACCTAAATTTCTATTTGCTCCTTCTTACGCTTAGATTTTTATAAAAGCCCTATAATACTTCCAATGTTCCAATCTAGCTTGTTAAGAATTTGTAAATCATGTAAATTCGATAAAATTGAATTTTCTCTTTGGAAAACCCGACATTAACCTACTTTATTACGACTCTAATGAGTTTAATAATCCCCCTCGCCTCGCCCGTTTTGTTTGTCTATCGCGCCATCAACAAGATTTATACATTTTACACACAAAGCCAATTCATCGGATAGATAGGAACAATAACGCTAAGTGGTCGGTTCACGCGAAGTTCTATAGCACCACGTTTATAATTGGATAATAGTTGGTAATCTCTGTACTGTGGCCTTGGACGACCTGCATGTTACTGTCATTATTGAACAAGCTCTTCGCCTCAAGCTACCGATATACGAAAGATCTTTAGATCCGTAAGAACTATTCGTAATCAGAGGTCTTTCTTGTAATGGTTATAATGAATATCAACCAAGCTCAGCCGACATAATGCATGTGACACGCCGCACCTGCCCGTGTACCTCTTCCACACACCAACACAACTTGGATGGGTTGTACTCAAACCAAACATTTGCCCAAACGTTGTCACAATGTGGCCATACTAAATCATATTTGTACAAATATTGGAATTTGACCAATTCCGTACCAGATTCTAATATAGTTTTTTGGCCCACTGTTCTACTTTGCAATTGGACTAATACCAAGTGTTAATGACCGCGTTTCGAGCAAAAATGTGCCCTGAAATTATTGGTGGCAGGTTGTATTATGGCTTGGCGGCGAGCAAGGTCAAGGAGTTGCTCAAGCGACCGGTCCGCTGCGACTCGTTGCATAATCTTCCGAAGATGCCTATACCTGTTATTTGTTATTTCCCGTCTTTGAAGACCAGCAGAAAAGTTAAACGATTATACAAACCCGTGTTATCAGAGAGAATTTGTAGGAAGAAGACGTGGAAGAATTCTAATCGCAAACAAGTCTGAGGTTCTAACCTCTAAGGTAATCCAGTGTAACGTGACCTTTAGCTCAATAGCAACTATGCTTTAATCGCAGACGTACTTTGTAGTAGTTCCTCTGAGCGTGCGACGCATTTGCTTTTAGAAAGCGTTTGGACGAACTGCCAGATCCCACCTAAACGTGATTTGACGTGATGATAAATGATCACGCGTCCCTGCCATCTACAGGCCTTTATAAATGTTTCGAGATTCCCGTCTACCCTTTATCTGTCTTCCTATCAAGTATAACGATGGCGGAAACTGGTACATGAATATTTGTATAAAACGTCTTAAAACTGGTGGGAAATTACGGAGACGAGTAACAGTGATTTATATTTTATGGACTGATCTAAACATAGAAAGCAACGGAGGTGTAGTAACTAATACGAGTAAGTATATCTCATTTAGATCTGACAGAGCATGAAGTCTGTAATAAAATAATCAGTAACACGTGGCACAAGGCAAGATAACTATTAACAAGTCAATACATCAGGGACTTATCTGTATTTAAAAAGGTTTTACAATTACCAAGGTAAATTCTTGGCCGGTACTGTGTTACTGTGCACTGTACTACGCAGTACATTTTAGAAATCGACTTCTTTTGTGTAGGTGTAAATCTGTAAATGTCGTACTGTGACAAATTTCTTACATTCCGTAACTCCCACAATTTATTTCAAACAACAACATGTTTATGGTACGATAATCTAGGTCATTCCGCGCCTTATCAGCCCCTCTTCAAACTTCCTTTGTCTAAAATCCGAAAATAAACAAGGGTTGGAAAGCCCTCTCGAGAATCTGATAATAAAGCCAAAAAAACATCTCCGTACATAAGTTCCGGTACCTATCTACATCTAGTATCTACATAACAATTCCACACGTGAATCAAATAACGAAATATAACAAGCGTGGCAGCAATCTATTACGATTCCACACGCGACTCTGTCCTTGTCATTCAAAGAAGTGTGAGAAAGACGAAAGGAAAGTTTCACAAGAGCTGTAAACTGAGCAGCCCTGAGATGTATAACCCTCTTTTCACAACAGGACTTAGCTAACAAGGAAATCCAAGTCGCTTCCAACGTTTAGTTGGTGGACGCCGCGTGCGAGCTCCGAACCGATCAATAGTACCATTTATGAAAATATGAATATGACAAATGTGCCGCAATCTGTTAAAGAATCGGGGAGCCGCCTAAATATTTATGGCCCTTTATAACGCGAAATTACACCGAAACGCGGAACGATACACTTTCAACACAATATAGAACGTCCTTTGTCTCTCTATCGGATAGGGTTTATGTTAATCTCGATTAATACCATGATTTAGAACGTAACACATGACCATCTATTTATCCTCATTGCTTATCTCATCTATATAGATTTGTGCCATGTTGTGTATGTCTTTCAAGTTTAGAAAATGTAAATTTTATTCAAAACATGGAAGTAGCTATATTCTTGATAAAACCTGTGCTATGCTCTGAGGGCTAAGGTGTGATGTGAGACAGCAGTTAGCACAGCTTTACGATTGATTTTGTAATGATTAATAAGAATGGTAATTCGCAATGTACTTTTAAGTAGGTATCATAACAACAGACAACTGACACAACATACGTAACATAGTAACTAAGCGTAATACTGCGTGATTTGTGTAAGGAATTAACGCGCTCCGCTGAAATTTGTTGTGTCAGAGTTTAGTTTGGGTTTCCAAATCATTTGCCCCTTTATTGCTTTAGCTCCGAAGTTCAGGGGTCTATTGAGTAGGGCGAGCAATTATGCCAAATATTTGAAACAAGAGCGTCTTTCATAACTAGATTCCTTAGGAAGCTTGCCTAGTTTAAGTTTAATTACTTATCATGACACCAAGAAATTATGAACGGCTATTATACTAGAGATCAACAGTTCTGTCTATTTGGGTCACACGGAGAATTAGGTTCTAATTTGTCTATCCTGCTTCTGGGAGTTCCACTTGTTACGTGGGAGTTGATAGACTATTTTATCATCTAGACTGATACAGATTAGGGGTAGTGACAATCATAAACTACATCCTAAATTATATTTTGGAATAGTTTTATCTCAAGTTGAAGAGGTAGATATATTTCTTAGATTTTAGTCTGAAGTTGCATATAACATGACATGAGGACACAGGTCATGACCTATTTATTCGCCCTCATAGATATGAACTCTGATTTCACCAAGCTGCAGATAAAATATATCTAGCACGGTTCAATATCATTTAAATGACTTCAGTCACGTGATGTTTCATGTGTTTTGTACGCTAAAATAAACATTATCATAGTAAATAGGTGAGCTTATACGAAAAATAACTCATGAACAATGTTATCCACAGGTACGACGGAAAGGGCGTGCCTGATCACCGGCTCCGTTGAAGGCATCATGGTGGTGCTGGACTTCATCATGGAGAAGATCAAGGAGAAACCCGAGCTGGTCAAGCCCTTCCCCGAAGGAGTAGACACCAAGATGCCCCAGGACAGAGATAAACAGGTAAATACCTTATGCCATACAGAATACAGTCCATTTTCGTATTCCATCATGGTTTCCTGGTTCAAGAATTCAGGAAGGACAATGACACCAAAATGAATAAACAATATGAAAGCAACTTTATCTCCAAATGAATCAAGACTGCTTTCGTTTGCAAGCGTCTAAAAATAGTAAAAATCGCGAGTGAAAAGGGAATACAGAGATTATGTCCCCCGGTTGAGTGCAGAACGCAATAACGATTAAAGTGTATTGAATTTAGATATCGTTGTCTGAAACATGGATTCTTTATTGCAGATTACATGTACTTTTACGATATTGTTTTGAATATATTTCAAAATCGTCTGTATATGGAGTTGGAGCGGCGTAATTATGCTAAGTCCCGAGACCTACACAGGTTACGTGTACAGAATAAATTAACAAACTCGGCATAGTCACCTTTGTGTACATTATGCAGGTATTAAAAGTCTCTAGGTATTCATGTCGTTTACGCGTGAAGGTCGTTCATTTGATGGTTTTGAAACTTGTAGTTATACGGAAGACCCTTTAAATTCGGATACAGATTTGGTTAATTAATTCCTTGCTATTCATTCTTTTTGACCCGATCAGTCCTTGTCGGAGATCTACATCTTTTCTTTTTAACACAAGAATAAATGCTAAAACTTAGAGCGTAGAACGATTGTGAAACTACTATTTATTCTGTGGCGCGAGTGTCGACGATTGTACGAAAATTACCTGTAAAACTATCAGTTTCGTATATAGTGCCAGAATCAGTCCTGATACTCCTGATACTGTATACAGATTTTAACAAACCAACAATGCATATACCGCAAACGCAAAGCGCAACTTACGCCATAAAAGATAATACCCATTTCTGTTTTCTCTGCAATTTCAAAATATGATTATCCGTTAGCCAACTGCCATTAGCGTATAGTTTGTATTTGGTCCAGCTTTAGTTTGTATTTCCCGGACATATTGTAGAATTATACGCGACTGTAAAGAAAGGCGCCGTATTTAGGGGACTATCCCCATTCCGTGCCATTGAGTCCGCCGGTAATAAGTGGGTCGGCGGCACAGACATATATCTGAATTGATGCCGTACGGGTCGCAATCAGTATCACAAGTAAGAGGAGACGTACCTACTAGAACCGTTAGAACATTTGAAACATATCTAAATTTTTCAAATAATACACATAAAAAGACAAACAGGAAAACCCATTTGAATTGAGTTATAAAATAACCAACGTCAGAAGACAGTCAAAATACTCTACAGAATTTCCATGCATACCCGTTTCCATTGCTTTTGACGATAAGCACGGGATTTGACCACATACAAATATATGAAATGTCACAGAATAAATAATAGTACTAGGTACAGAAGACTCACTCTAACAAAACGCGTCTGTTACGATCAGCCCAGATATGGCCGCTAGGTGGCGACAGCGCCACGCGCGGCTTATGACTTTCCCCAAAATTGGGGTGGAACGGATGTACTTTTAGCTACCTGTAGCAAAGCGACGAAATCGCGGAGTGTGCCACGCCTGGAAATGTGCAGTTTATTACGTTGACCCATTGCGTTGCATAATACGGGGACAATTTCAACCTTTATAGAGCCTGACGCAGTGGCGCCAACCGAAGTCCGAGGTCTAGGTGCATTGGCTCTACTTATCTTTGCCTGGTCGGGACCATCCTGCCTAACGATCGGCATGCCTGTCCGCCCCCCGGGGATTACTCGTAGATTTATATCCTTTGCCGACACATTAACACCAATAGGATACATACGTGGAGCTGCGACTAAACTGCCTCGAGATGTCACTGCAGAGTGGAGATCAATAAGGGTGCTGTGACTGAGGACGCCCTTCTACGCGGTCGATGAATTAAACTAAATATGAGGTTACCAGACACCATTAAACATTACCAATGAAAATCAGTGGAATCGCAGGAACTATCTTATTGTTGGGGGACCTTATACAATACGGCTATATTTGGATCTTTTGTGTAATTGCCAGCATCTAACCTAATACACACATACCGTTTCCTCTTCGTTAAGATGTTCTTAGTTTCTAAGTTTTTATATCCGTAATAATGAAAGAAAATTTCTTCTTCGCTAAACTACGTAACGTACACAATCGAGTGCAGGAGTTTATTAATATATGCAAGGAATTCCAACAGCAATAAACATTTAACTTTTTAATTAGGCAGCAATACAGAACAGAGCCCATTACAGGAACTTACAGAATCTATATTTGAAATCGTAAGAAATCTGTCTTGCTACCTTCCTTGTCAATGTCACGCATCATACTGACCATACTGTAGAAAAATGCTAATCTAGTATTTAGTAATATGATATTAATTATTAATCTCCGACTGTTCAGTTCTTCGATAGCTCCCTTGTCCCATCGATTCTTGTTAATCTCGTTATAACATAAAATGAAAATTTCCACAGAAAGTGATTCACTTTCATTGCTTTTGAGTAGTTGCGCAGTCGGTGTACCGCTGTCTAAGGATGGTATTCCATCTATGATCTAACCAATTTCTTTGTCCAATGTGTATTTGCGTCTCACATTTTTCTTAAAGAGACAGTGAGACGCAATACACATTTGACAAAGAACACACAGACACAGGACAGGTCAGGACAGGTGGAATACCATCCTAAGCGATGGAACAACATCCCAGGATTTGTTAGAAAAGCTTACGACCGGCATAGTAATGCCGGGCTGATGGAATCTAAATAAAACCTATTAGGAGGCCCGCGGGAGCCCGCGACTTACTCGTAAGCCGATGGAGGCCTAATTGCTTTTTAGGGTTCTAATGTCAATAATCATCGCGATTAAGCCGAGTCTCATCTGATGGGAAATGATGACTGGGCCAAATGGCTCACTGGTTTAATAACAGCCCATAGAATCGTGCTTCTAGGAAACCTGGATTGTATTTCACAGATAATACAGTCAACGAGAATGAATCTCTAGTAAATCACTCAACAAATAATAGGGATATTATTAGAAGAACTATGCAGAATCGTTCACACTCGTAAATCTTAAGTATTGCTCTTTGCAGTGTGTGTTGTAGTTAAGCAGGCAGAGTGTTCATAATTATCTGTCCCTTGTAAAGAGACGTTGCAAAGAGAGCAAATCCTTATGCCCTGTGCGTGCACATAATTTTGAACACATCCTTTGTTCAACAACGTTTGCTGCTCAATTAACTTAGACAGGTCTAATGGAAGCTAAATAAAATTTATTTGTAGGCCCGCGGGACTAGTGAGTATGTAAGCCGATGTCGACCAAATTGGTTTTTTAGGGTTTCATTGTAAATCGGAGTGCGGAATCCTATTACGATTAGGCGCTTTAGCGGACGCTCCGTACATTGCTGGATGGAGCCAACCGGTCCCAAGTCCCTATATAATGGCATAAAGTTTGTGAGGGTACTGTAACAGCAAACACTTAACTTAGGCCCTAGCTAAAATGGCAATCGTTTGCGTTGAAGCGAACGAAACGGTAATGTCTCTATGACTCTTCCATATAAGTGCGACAGAGAGACATTATAGCGTTTCGTTCGCTATATATTCGCAATTGGCATCTTGGTTAGGCCATCTGACCATTAGTGGCTCTTATATCGTTGCAATAAGGTTATTTATGAGTTAACAGCGTGGCTGAAGTTCATAAAATAGATGACGTTAATTCTCTATGGGCATCAACGAAGTTCACAATTCGTGTTGTTCCGTGTTCCTACACTTCGTTCGTGTTTGTTGTGAACTTCGTTGCTCTTGATGTATCTCCAAAATAGACTTACTTATTATTACTCCCATTAGGCCTGTTGGTTTAACTACAAAACTGGGCCCAATTAGCACACTAATTAGACTAATTAAAACGTCTAATGTATAATTTGGTCGTTACCTGAATTTCTAAGCCGAGGTATTAAGTAACAAATTACACGGCTAGGGCGCTAAAATAAAGAATGCTTAGTTCACAGGAGTGCTATAAACATGCGACCTGAAGCTTTTCTTTATTTCCACCCGCTGTTTGCAGTACACTTACTCTATTTCACGCCACCTTATGCTGAAACCTGGGGTTTTCTGCATACCTATTTTTCTCGAGCATGCATGCTAAAAAGCGATAGACTCCGGCAAAGACTTTTTCTTTAAAAATGCTGGCTTAGACTGCCAGAGCTACGGAGACCGGTAACTGCACCTTTTACTATACAGAACTTTTGGGGTGAATGGATCTAAGATATGTTTTCATACTTTTTATGTAAATTTCCAGTTTTTAAGAAACTTTATATACCTCGACATTCTCGACAACAGGGATTGCCTGCCTCGTATTATCTAACGGTCTTGCTTGCCCTTGCCTATTTACATCACACTCTCGGTTGGCAATGGCATTAGATTTTCCAGTCTAGTATACTGTTCTAGCCAGGGTAACAAACTATTACGTTATGCATACAAATTATCAGCCTAATTGGAACACAGAATATAAATTGAGCTCAATTATCCCTAACGATTTCAGTCTGGATGATATTACGAGTAACATTCGATATCGTGACAGTATATTTCATAAAGCCAATCGTACGAATTACGGCCGACAAACACCTAGTGGTTGTTGTAAAAATATAATAATAATTGGCCTGACTGTGTTATCATTGCCTGCGCGTAGAGTTCTCAAATATACCAAAGTAATTATGATCTCGAGATCCGTAACGACTATGTGTTATGAAAGAGAGGCAGTCAAAGAAATTAAGGTTTTCAATGTTTCCGGAAGCGGCTCAGGGATCTCCAAACTTTTTAACCCGAGAACAACAACCTTAGATAAATTTATGGCTTTCGCTGTCAAAGGTCAAACTTCTCTTTCGTTTCCTTCCCGTTTCGTAATTTGGAGACCCCTTCTTCAGAGACTTGCGGTACTTTTGGGTACTAGTAACTACTATTTTTAAAACTATTTCTGCTGCAGTAACTGCATCACTAGTACATGCTACTAGGATAAGCAAGGAATCATCGTTTGGTGCATTCGAAACCCAGGAATACCGTTCAGGCTCTCAGTGCTTCTGCTCTGTTCTTGATGTGCTGGTGGATTGAGTTGTCTACAATTGCGCTAATACACTGAACAGAGATAGAAATACATCATCGGAGAGTACTTTTATACCGGTTCCCCTGAGTCTTCCACTCGCCGCCGTTACGCCGCGAATGGAACGACACCATGTTATCAGACATTCGCGATAACACATTGATTTTCGAATCTCCCCCCAACGCTGATCGGTTTAGAGCTGAAATTCAGTTGGACCTGGATTGAAATAGGGGCGTTCAGGCGTATCATTGTTACGAGAATGCTGTTTGGATTGATAAAAATGTTGAATGAAATTAAACGAATGCGTCTGCGCTGTGTAAATGTGTCATCATGTCGTAGGGTTTCATATTGCCGGTTTTGAAGCGTTGGTATAAATAATTAGCTGGGTGCCAGCATCCGAACACAGAGTTACAGTAAAATTGGAAAACTTTTAATGAACTCTATGTACTTAGTTGAGAAAAAACCTCAGCCATGCTAATTCGTTTTTACTTATGTGCTAAGTGTGGGCTGGGTGTAATAAAAATAAAAGCAATGATCACGACTTAGCAAATATGTAAACTTGGGCCCAGCCAGGCAAGACAAGTAGACGATATCCGAACTGAAAAAATATACCAAAAGTATTTGAAGTTTTTACTTGTTATTTTTGTAATATATAGGGAGGTATAACGTTTCCGGTACAGTTTTTGTAGGTATCAAAGTTATATTGTAAATTGTTATCCTTCCAATCCTTAACATTCAGAAAAAATAAAAGCAAATTGGAACCCAATTCTGCGAATGACCTAACAACTTAAACAAAGAACGTTGAGTTACGTTTCAGCAGGCCTATTTTAGTTGCGGCTTTTCTTCCATTCAAATCACATTTCCCCAAGCGTTTTATTGACTAAAATTGTAAATTCGCTCGGTCCCTGCAAATTAGTGTCTTTCGGGAGATTTGGGGTAGGCACGATTCACAAAGCTTACCAGTAGGTGAAGTAATATAAATCAGACAGTAGAATTAAATCAATGCAGTGGCCATTGATGATGATACGAATAAGGTTCAAAGTATACTATAGGAATGAGCTCTGACAAGCCCGCAGTATTTTGCGTATTTTCTTCGGGTGTGCCAATGTGTACCTACGTATATATACCTATGATTATTAAATTAGTTTCAGAATACAATAGTTATCTCGATTGCTTTCCGGGTTCGCTTCAGACCAACCTGCATATATGTGACCTCGAGCACATATGCGAAAGCGTTTTGTTTGCCCAGCGGTGAAGGAGGCAGCTAGCTGCTGGAAAATACTAAAAACTCCTAGTCAAAATGTATATGCTATTACCATCTTGCTCTATCTGCTAGCTGCTTCTCGCTCTTTTAGAAGTTGTTAGCTTTGAGGTATTGGAAGTATGCAACTATGCATACTGTGAATACCTGCCATCCCAAAATTCGCTTCGTTCGATTCCCAAAACCGCTGAGTACAGGATTGTTATTCTGCGCATATGCCTTGGATTATGACGCCGCTCAGCGCTACATCGAATATTGATTAAAAACACAATGGCTTTTCGCGGCGTTTTAACCAAATTTCCTCTCACAACACTTTGCCATTTCGGTCTGTGTACCTGACGGAAATATTTTAAAGGTAACCTCCCACGCGTCCCCCGATGTTAATGTACCTATAGTTCATCTCTAGGGATCCCAATGACGTAGGTCGTCCGATAAGAAGAAATTAATTTCCCGCTTCAGATCTATTCACTCATCATTGCTATTTCGAATTTATCAATGGTTTATTTGTGACTCCTGCATTTAGCGATGGTATGTTAAAAACTTAGACGTCTTTGATTCGGAAGCAGAACTATCTAAGGTTGGACATGAATGATGACAATAATATTACACTACTATATTACTATATTATAGTCATCTTGGCCAGAAAATAAAATGTATTGCAGATCATTTTCAGCGTGTTATTAGTTAACTGCAACAAAAGCCGTAAGGCGCGGAAGCGACATTATCTAATTTAACGTAAACATTCATCCCCATGCTATGTTTTGTAGTCAACAGGGAGCCCAAGATCTCCATTAAATTAGAACTGTTGACGTAGTTTTGTAATCTGTCACACGTCACACAGTCTCCCTACGGCTTGCCAATGAGGCACTTACATATGCATGTCAGCCACTGGACTAAAGCTTGAACACGCCAAAACGTGGGCACATAAAATTACAAATAAATAGAAAATAAAGGTCTAATGGAGCGAAATATATATTGAATATAATTGAAAATATTATTGTTTATCATGCTAATATACTAGACTATCATTTCAGCCTCAGGATTTGACATGTCACAGACTTCGTGATGACCAGGACACAGGCACTTTGCACGACATGATTACTGTATGTTTAAGTAGTCCAAGCCAGAGTTATTTGCGGATAAGTTGATAATATAACTTTAACAGGTGTCTTTTTCAAATATTCATTGATATGGGCCCAGTCCATTGCCATCCGCCTTCATTTATTACTATCCCCCAAAAGTACCCTTTTGGCATTGTCAGCATGTCCATCATGTTAATACCCCTTCGTCACTGTTATAGTGTAATGATAACACGATGAATGCTACCAAAATAGTAACTGTGAGCTGTGGCTTCTTAAAAATAGGTTTAGGTCATTTTCGCAAATGTTTCTTGCATATATTTCTATAGTCAATGTCCCTTATGCGAATCAATTAACGGCATCGCTTGATGCAATCACAAGTAGCTGGCTCAACCATAAATAATGGGGATACTTAGCATTATTTTTATCTTGCAATCTTCGGGAATGTATTAGCAACTCATAGAAGTCAAACTTTTTATTTTGTGTATTGCTTGAAGTATGTATTTCTATAGAACCATCGTCTAACACCTAACACGCTCAAATACGTTAAAAATGATCAAACGTTTTAATATCCTACATTTTGCATACAAATTTCATTTAGCACCACTATTTTGGGAGCAGATAAGCTCTTGCTAGCTCTTAATCTAACTTGACTTCTCTTTTTGTACATAAATTTGAGATATTTGTCCGTTTTTTGTAACATAAGAAAAATTAGGTTTCGGTCTTTATGTAAGAACGCTGTATGTTCCTAGTTTCTTTTTTTTTCTCATTTGTATCTCGTGTTTTTCTGCTTTCTGGTTGTCTTTCCATTCATTGACGTCTCCGCAACATTTCAAAAACACAAAAACTAATCGATCCTCGATATATTAACATTTTCACAAGTTTCCTTAGCCTAATCGACTTTTCCAATGCTATTGGTGCAAAGTGATTTCGCTCCGTTATTGTTTAAAGCTCGTTATCATGAAAACGAATCATACAATTGACAACTATTGTGGTATCATATGTTCCTCATACTATAGCGATTTTAATTTAAGTAAAGAAATAAAATTTAACCACCCTTTACAAAATTTATAAGCAAAAATGTGTGCCCACGTTTTGGCGTGTTCAAGCTTTAGAAATGTGCTAATACAGCATATGTATATGTATCGGTGTAATCGCCTCGACAGTAGTACTGATTACGGCAAGCATGGTAATCTACACATGCCAATTCACCTGATTGTGTACCGCGCATTACTATGGAGATTCCTTTGATCCTCGCTTCTCAGCTCAATATAAGATGAAGCAGCTCATTAGTAAGCGCTGTTGCACAAAGACGTAGCCTGATACAGGATATAAGTCGAATACGACCTTATTTTGCTCTGTGCGTAGTCGTATTTCAAAGGAGAAGAAGCACGTCCCTTATGTCCTTACGGCACTGTGGGCTAGCAAGGCTATCGTACTCTAATAAAGACGCAATTTAAAGGGAGAAGTATGTCGCTTGCGACCTTATATGTAAATTCGGTGTTTGTGCGGCGTATTACGAGCGTTAATTAACATTAGCTGCGTCTGCGCCCAGAGCTGTCACAGCTGAGAACAGGAAGACAGTAACATGACTCTACCATAAAACGTAACCCGCTTAACCAGTCACAGTCCTAATTCCTGTTGCAGTAACTATAACAAACTAAATGTATTTGATAGAACTTCATGTATTTATTGATTTGTTCCCCTCAAGTACCTCAGCAAACATACATCAACAGACACATAGCAGGCGACAGTCTCACAAATTGCAGGACATTTTCATGATAGATTGATACCAATATCCCTTCCCCGATATAAATGACGTGCCCAAATTCGATAATATTGTTCGGAAAACAAGAGTTTTCTCAGTGTCTCCATATCAGATTGCTCCATTACTATAAGCGGCCAATATAGCTTGAACTATTTGAGGAATTCTGTGTTTGCTGCTGGGAATGAGCATTTATGATTATAAGCCGTAGCGTGCTGTCAAAGTTGTCAAACGTCATTTACACGACTGATTTGGTTGATTGTTAGTATGGAGGCTTGGCACTGGAGCCTACTGGACTGAGAATGATCGACAACGCACTGTAATAAGCGCAGTGTTTCCAGTGTTTAATGACGGTCTAATACTGTATGTCTAATAGGTAGGTAAGTAGGTCTGGGGCGAAATTATACTAGAAATACCACTCGTTTATTTATCAGAATATATTTACAAGAAAGATTACAGATAATTATCATAACGTAAGATAAATAGTATTACAACCAATTATCTGCCAGCCCCAAACTAGCCGATGCCAGCTTGTGCCTGTGTGTGTGCCTGCATAATTAATTATCTTAGGAAACGGGAAATTTGATTTTAATAAGGCTAATAAGAGAGTTCAATATAACGGAGTATTAAAGCTGCATTGAGGTTTCAAGTAAAAGAGAATTAAAAAGTGGCTACAGGAAATAAACGATGAATATAAAGACTAAGTGGACGCAAGAACTAGGTACTAAGTCACTTGTGAAATCAGATAAAAAAGAAATACTTTTCTCTATATATTAACACGCCAGCCAAAAATATATTAAGAAGTCAAAATACTGGTTAAGAAGACTGCGTGACGAACTCTAAATCGTATTTACTATCATTTTCATGTAGGCCGCAGATGGGCCGCGAATGGTGGAATTTCATGCGAGACGAGAGATATGCGGATTGACGTTTATTTCATCTAAAATCGTAGGGGGAAATCTCGGGTGGATGTTATTGGCTGTATGTTTTGTTAGGATCGGCATCTGTAAACATAGCTGTAAGTGCTTTGATGGATTAGACTGACTGACACTATTGATAGACTTGCTATATTTGTATGAAGTTGAGGTACTGTTATCGTTACTTCTGTAACGCGCTGAAAATCCTATTTACGAATACTGGCAAGTAGGCCGCAGATGGTACGACGGAATGACTTTCAGACAGAAATGGAGGGAAATCCCAAAGAGACGTATTTTTAGAGTCGGGCAGCTATAAACACAGCGGTAATTCAAGCGTGACGTGAAAGCGACTAATGTTACCTACGTCTAAAAATAGTGGACATTTCGGAGAAGAAAATGAAAAATTGCGAAGAGACTTGTAAACGCAACCATTCGAATCTGGAAATTTTACGAATATACCAGACGCTAGACAAATGATTCATATCTTTCATCCTTAGGATAGTAATTAGGTTAACCTTTTTTTACGTCCTTCTAAATCTCTCATTTACCCAGGTAATATTTATCATAATTCTCATTTAAGAAACTTAGCATCCTGATTCCCATAAGGTTTACTTCATCGGGATATTCAGGATATATTTCTGGCCCATATAGTTGTTATAATTCGAAGATACCGGGACTAGTGCTGAATTGTTGGACCAAGCTAATATAATGATAAAGAGTGAAAGTGTCAATGAAAATATGACGTTATTGTGGCCCTTCCACGATTGGTAATGTCAAACTGTGCAGAGCTAACTCTGCAGGTTAGGCAAACGGACTCTTTAGGTGGCCGCCATGTTGATTCCTGTTATGATCTATTACAGCGTCGCACGTGCGCAGGCATGAGCTGCACACACCAACTGTCCTCAACTTTACTCCATCAAGATAAGGTCCACAATCGGTCAACAGAGTGTATCAATTGAGCGTCTTGTTGATTGTTGATAGTTGAATGTTGATACGAGCTGATTGCGTGCAAGGTCGCGGAATCACGCTCGTGCAATTATCTCGTCATTAGGCACGCTCGTCAGACATGTTCAACCTTATGGCATTGTAATAAGGTCGTGAAATGTATACATATCTATGACGTCGGCTGACCCAATGTTCTAGTATTGAAATGACGTAACAACATGACATTTTCAAACCACATTCGTTGTTGACGTATTGAGTGCGGGTGGAGTGGTCGTATTCATCAGACTGTCGTTAGAAGGCTCGGAAACTAGTTAGTAACTTCATTATGCTGTTGAAAATACCGACCAGTGGCAATGAGATGCCGGAACCGAGTGCTGTAATTGAAGGAATTCGCTTCTAATGACATAGGAGAGTCGAGAGTTTTTTTTTAGAATTATGTTAAGTATGTAGAAATAATGGCAATTATTTTATTGTGTGTGTTTACGGTTAGCTCGAGTATATATTGTATATTCTTATAAGAAGATGACATACCTCTTATACCGCTCAAAACGTCTCTAAACAGACAAAAAAGACTATAAAAATACATCTATAAAGCCATTTATCATATCTGACATTATGAAATACATGCCAGCTGTCTGTACACATATACATAATTATGTTCTTACAGCATTTTTCATGCAGCCAGCTAAATTTAAACACGTCTAAAGTCCACTTATGAAACGGAACATACTCGCTTGTTTTGTTTAATTTTTTCATCCCATTTATTGACGGATACATTTGTCACTGTAAATTTTTGTTGCTAGGTGTAAAATGGGAGGACGCATGCGCTTCTGAAATAGCCATTATAGCCATCACATAATCCTTAATAAATCTGACCATTGCAAATATTACAACCCATTTCATGTTGGAGCTGTCTACATCTAAGAGCCATAATAAAATAACACCTCTATTGCCTCTATGGTACAGTCCACATCAAATATATTGGAGCGGCCAAGGTGCCAACAATTATCAGAACACGACGCTAGAGTGAGTGTTCAGATATTTTTGAACACCTCGGCCGCTTTGATATATCTGAACTATCTGATGGTGACTGTACAGACCTAAAATCTGTGGCAGACTATATGACATCCACATAACATAAGACTGTAAATACAACTGCCAATGTAGTATTGAACGACTTTTTATTGTAAGAGCGCGAATTTAGAAACAAACGGCCATGGTGGTAAGATAAGCTTAATGTGACAAGGATCACAAGTAAGGCTTCGATTCACGGTGGCGGTCACAGAAATGATTTATTGCAGAAGTTTGACCAAATATGTCTAGTGTAAGACTGGTAGACGAACCTTCAAGACTCGGGAACAAAATATTCGTTCACACCACTTATATGCCTTTACCACAGTAAAGTTCTCTTTACGCTAGATTAAATTCTGTTAAAATTACGACATTTAACTAGACCACGATTTCTAATAGTGTCCTATACCTCCATACTTTTTTCCGCACTTTGACTTCTAATCTTTGTAGTGGTGATCTGGCTGAAAAGTGGTGCCATTAGGGCGTCAGCGTCTAGAACTTCCCCCTTAAAATTGTTATATTTAAGTACTCGATATTGGTATCAATTTGAAGTACAACCAAAACCGCTGAAACAGTCACGTTAGTCCTACGATACGATACGAGTGATACGAGTAGCCCCAGACAGTCAGACGCGTGAAGGACTTCCGTTTGGCACACATTTACCGCATCTACTTATTATATTACGAGTAGATATTATTGTACAGAGTCCAGTGTTGTCATCCTCGGTGACGTAAACTCGCTCGCGTGGGTGCTATTTTTAAAACTTAGTGACAAGAACAGTTAACGGATCGATCGCGTTAATTATATCATATGCAGCTGTTTTCTAAGAGAAATTCTTTGAAAATTCCCAAACATCCCTTGTATTGTAGTAAATTGTCTAACTTCGACACTTTAATACACGTAATCGTTCCGTTTACGTAGCAAAATGTATGACAAAAGTGACGTAATGCTGCCAATTCGTTTCGTGGTTCGGATTTGCATAGTGTTCGTTTGCCATGTAAAGAAAAAGAAAAATGATACAAAACGAATGTTCGAGCAAATTAAAAAAAGTACTGTGGCAATTAATCTCCACAGGGCTTAACTCAAACATCGAAAATCGTAATTTCGTTAACTGCCTCCCTATCGCTCTTCGCTCTTGATATTCGAGCGATAGAGAGGCATGTAACGAAATTTCGATGTTCGCGGTAGATCCTCAGTGATGTGGTGATGCGGTCGTATTAGCCGGTCCTATAGTCAGACACCTGTACTGTTGTATTTTCTGTGTAAAGAGCCGTTCTATTTTAAACGGCCTATATCTTTTGAAGGATATTAGGGGCTCAGGAGGCATTATAGGCTCACAAGATGTTTGGAGACCCGAATCCCGCTGTTCTTGCTTAAACCTGCGACCTTAAGCCCCTGAGCGAAGGCAATTTTGTCTTTTGAGCCTCTATTTTGTATTATGTCGGGCACTAAATTATTTAAGTTAAAACTTAAAGCATTACCTAATTTATTGTTGCGTTAAATTCATCTTTCAATCCAGCTCAAGATGAAATTAAGTAGTAGTAATAAGTTTATATCACTGATGTTATTGAATTGATATATGGCTACTACTCCCTCGATACCTATTCAACTCTGCGCTGCACTAAAATTACTGCGTATAAATGTTGTTATATCTGTTGTTTTTTGTATGAATATTTTGTTTTGTAATTCTCTCTCGACGCTCTATTAGTTAAGGAACAAAGTCCTAATAATATATGTCTTTTACAGTTTGTTTTATTAATATAAACTTACAATTCCAAATAATTTACTATTCTTGGTCGGTTTGATTTAATTACTGTCCACGTGCGTTAAAATATGAACTTGTTATCTTGGCTACAAAGCATGGCCATGAGTCAATCTTAATGTAATGTTTCGCAAACACTTGAACTAATAACAGTTTTTTGTGTATCACAATTATGTGCAGATTATTCTATATCATATTATTTCGTTAGCGAAGACCCTAAGTCAAATAGTTTTCCTATTGCATTACGACTTTATCAAACCAAAGCATTAAGTAGGTACCTATGCAGGACGACCTTATTGCTAGTGTCTTAGAGCCGTGTAAATGTACTTTTGGAACGTTGCCGTGTAAAGATATTTGTGAACTCTAATATATACAATCAAGTATTAAAAGTTACAAAATAAAAATGCCTAGAGTTGCTGTCATAATAAGACGTTTTGAAACCAAGGCACCTCCTTGATTATTGTTATATTTGTTATGGCTATGGCTATAAGGATATCGCTCCCCTTAAATCACCAAAGTTTGCTCAAATGTAATTTGTACGCCCGCTCAAATACACAGTTACAAGGAAAACTTGACTTTCTGTTCCAGAGAGGTAAATATAAATAAAAAGAATTATCGCGGGAACTCTGTGGAGCCTGCAGCGTTTGTCCGGGGACAAATAATGGCCATTAGCTGTTTGAAATACAAATTACATCCATTAAAAGCATTCTTTTATGTAATTAAGTTAATGATGAGATTGAAAGAGCGCCTTTTAATCCCAGGTGACAGACCTTTTAGAATTTCTTATATTATTTTAATTAATGAGTCTCCAATGGCGTCTTCTTGAAACTGAAGTAGGAAAAACTAAATCGACGAACGATCTCTTTGATACAAGTAAAAAAACAATATCGTATTTCAGTCAAATCAAATTCAGATAAAATGCTGTTAACCTTTTCTTCCCGCGGACGCAATATTGAGCCGGCAAAGTGTGAAACTCAATCTAAACTTCAATTTTATAGACCCCTGGGAGTTGACGCGTTAAGCTTCGATTGTCCTTTGATATTTGGGCTGTTGGAAAGGGACAAACCTTTTTTTAACTAAATATACATTATCTTTTACGGATAACGAAGGTTTAGCTACTCGTACAATTCCTTTACTTATTTCGGCTTGCCAAAAAAGCTAGTTAGTAGATATGCACCAATTGGGTCACGCCACACGCAGAATTAGGATCTAATTAGTATTTCCTGTTCCTGATAAATGCGGAGATAACAGAGATCATTTTGGTAAAGGCCAAAATACCGAGTCGCGTGCGAAGTAAATTCCCCTTCGCTATATAATTAGTATTTTGCGAAAGAAATGGAAAATCTTGTCTCGCGAGACTTGGGAGTTGATCTCAAGTCGTGCTAACCGTGTAGAAACCATATATCCTTGAAATTCATAAATTCAGTACCAATTACGACACCTAGCCTTTCTGACACTTGGACATATAGATACATATATATATGTGCTCCAAAAGGCCTACCTAGTTTGATACAAACATGCATAGAGCTGTGTCGCTCACACCGCGTAAGTCTTGAGAATACACAGCGATGTTTTTCTTTTTAAGTTTGACCCGAGTAATCCCTTCGGACTAAGTTGTTGGGCAACTCTCAAAGACGCTCAAACTGCAAGTCCCCTAAAAAAATACACAACACTAGTATTACTGTATCCTGAGAAAGGGTGTAACTTCAGCCGGGTGTAAAGCAAGTTGTATAACTTACTGCCTTTTACATCAGAGTTACTAAATGACACTCGTCCTCTGGGAGAAATTGTTACGACTCTGGGGTTAATACCTAATCGAATAGTAGATTTTGTCCTTTATAAGCTGTACACTCCACACACAACTTTACCTATAGTTCGTTTTTTTAGCATTAGACAGAACTTGAAAGAAGGTAAGCGATCTTAGCATGTCTTTTAATTGAAAAACGCTTTTTAAAAATCAATAACTATTACTTATGAAAGCAGAAGAATATAAATGATCTTATTAAATTCATAATTGTTACATATTTGCAGTAACTTATTTTTAAAATGTGTTTTTCAATTAAAAGACACATCAAGATTGTTTACCTAATTTCTAATGCTAAAAAAAACGAAGTATAGAGGCTCTACAACGCGGACGTGACCGCTATGGCATTGCAAGGACCCATAGACAACGGCAACTGCTTACTATCCGTAGTATCCGTATCGTCGGCCTAAGTCGCAAACCTCGTAACTCCATTTCAAGGAAATTAGTAATTGCTACCTTGGACAACTATACTTATAGTCGCAAATCTCGTAACTCCCCCGGAGGAGTTACGAGGTTTGCCACTTAGGCCGACGGTATGCTTCTTTGTGATCATGACAGTAAAAAAAAACTGTTTATCTTTCAAGACGGTCAATGAATTTAGGTTGAATATAGAACTTATTTGTAGGTGAAAATATATTACTCTTGGCCAAAGAAAATGAAACTTTATCCATCTCTAATAAAGTCCATTATTGCAGGTGAAGATCCTCGTGCCCAACTCGACGGCGGGCATGATCATCGGCAAGGGCGGCAACTACATCAAGCAGATCAAGGAGCAGAGCGGGAGCTACGTGCAGATCTCGCAGAAGGCTAAGGAGCTGTCTTTACAAGAACGCTGCATTACTGTTGTGGGTAAGTGGACTTTGTTACGTTGAACATAGGGTTGACTTCAGCTTGGGGTGAGGGACACACTTAACACCTTGTGCATATTTAGTTGTCGCTACAGGAACTCCGCATCATTGTTGTGGGTAGATGTGCTGTTTGAGGTTGTGTCTATTTCAGCTTGAAGCATTACGCTTGCACCAAAGAGCGGTGTCGTAGTCGCTGCAGGAATACGGATTACTGTTATAAAATACAATTCTCATTGCATATCTTACTTGGGACTGTGAGCGCTGAAGGTAGTTAATAAAACTTTAGAGGAGTTTGTTTTAAAGTTCATTATACATCAGAAATTACACTTAGTATCTTATTATTATTACCCGTACAAATACAGGTAGAATGAGTTTATAAGAAATAATTTAGGCCTTAGTCTTCTGTTGACTCTGTACGCTGCGTACAGCGCCAATTTATGGGAAGTCAGCAACATTTGTATAGGATGTGGCGATACCGTAGCGTCTTCCCTCAACAAAAGACTAGCCGATAATAAAGTTGACAAGCCGATAATAATCGTTTGTCCCTTTCCATCATACCAATACGTCGGAAGGAGACAAACGATTATTATCGGCTTGTCAACTTTAATAAGCGTTTATGAATAAGGGGGTAAAACCTTAGGCAAAGTAAATATCTAATTAAGGGTTTAAGCTAACTTTTATGAACCATATTAACCAATCTCTATATGTTCCAGGGGAAAAAGACAACAACAAGAAGGCCTGCCTGATGATCCTGCAGAAAGTGGTGGACGACCCGCAGTCGGGGTCGTGTCCGAACGTGTCCTACGCGGACGTGGCCGGGCCGGTGGCCAACTACAACCCCACCGGCTCCCCGTACGCCGTGCCCACCGCCGAGGTGACAGAGGTGACCACACAAACACGTTCCTTCAGAGACTGTTACATTGTGCGGCGAGATGCGACAACCTGCCTCTCTGACCACGCCACGCGGAACTCCCAGCGTGCTCGCTCGACGCTGATGCCGACCGCCATACGCCATACATTGGTTAAAACAAATACATATATGCAACACTTTAAACCAGTGGTGGGCAAAGCTAAGGCCAGCTCCGGCTCGCGAATGGATTTTATCCGGCCCGCCGCCGGTCCTATGAAATAATTAGTCATAGCCATTGACCCACGATTATCGCCAATGAAAATAAAATTTGGCTACAATTCTGGCCCTCCACTTAAATTACCTAAACTTTCTGGCCCCCCATGTGGAACGTTTGCACACCACTCTCGCGTTTTGCACACACCAGCTGAGTTGAGTTGTCTTTCTGCGACCGCAGCTGGTGCAACTCAGCTTAAAATTCGGAATTTAGGGTAAAAACAATGAATTTTAAAAGTGGAAAAATTACTGGATCGATACTCCAGAGGCCGTGAGTTCAAGTCTCACCCAAGACAGTAATTTTTCCACTTTTAAAATTTATTCTAAGCTTAATAGCATCGTTAGCAGACGTTTCTGCTTGTTAAAAATTAAAAACAATGAAATTATATCGCGCTAGGCCCATTCTTGTAATTCTATATAAATACATATATGGCTATCGGCGTCAGCGTTGAGCGTACACGCTTGAAGATTGTGTTCCGTTGCCCTCGGCTTAATCTGGCTACTTGGTAGACCAACCAACAGCACAACGAATAATAATGAGTGCCAGAACGGGCACAGGCACCAATAGCCAAAATTTTGTAACAAACACAGTTACGTGTCGTAACGATAAAGTCATGTTATGTCACGTTTGATAGCCAAAAATATACCTATAGCTTTATATGTACCTACAGAATAATTGTTAACGCATGATTTTGCTTTGGTTGTACTACAAGGGATTACTAATTTATTTTAAGCTTTGCTTACCTTTATTCCACTTACCATCATCATCATCATCATCATCATCTCAGCCATAAGACGTCCACTGCTGAACATAGGACTCCCCCTTATGGGGGGTGAATGCCATAATCGCCACGCTTGGCAGGCGGGTTGGCGATCGCAGTCGAGTACACCGAATTTGAGGGACGCTGCTGCCCGTCCACCGGTGGTCTTGGACGTAGTTTAAGGACATACCCGGGTCCACTTACCATATTCAAGGTATATTTATATGTATATCTTGAAAATAACAAAATATGTGTTACTAATCTATTTATATATTTTTTACAACTATATTTTTGACCTAAAACCAACAGTTTGACCTAAATACCCTGTTCCTAGTGACAGCTCATATGATGTTGACCTAAAAACCGCCGCTTTGAGACTGGCCAGCTTAATAATCTACAATAAAGCGAAATCTTCACACTGCAAAAAAAACTACAAAGTGACCAAGGCGTTGAAATGCAATTTCCACTATCACGCCATTTGGAGACTTGTCACCTAGAGATAAGGTCCACTTTTGATCGCTTCCCGATCTTTGGTATCTCGATTGATCCCGACTTGTGACAAACTGTTTTCAACTTTAAGATTAAAAGTTTAGAGTCTCTTTTATCTTAGGGGCGACGTGTCTATTGATATCAGGCTTTGCTATTCGATTTTCAACTTAAAGACTACGTCATAGAGTTGGTTTTAAGTTGTGGTTGTGTAGGGTTGTCGCAATCTCACCGACGCAGCTGGTGGAGGCACGTTGAGGCGTGTTTAAGTGGTCGCGACCCTTACCGTTCTCATGATGCTGGACACTGCACTAACTGCTATCTTCTAAACTATATTAAACTATTATCTGTGTTAGTATTTGAACGCTATCTAAATTATGCTATCCTAATAAGCTTTCAGTGTTCTTTTCCAAAGTCATCCACCGTTGGTAGAAGAGTTTATGGACGATGTCAAAAATGGTACTTTAGATTATGAAGGTGCTTTTTTTTGTAATTAGTTGGTATTGCGATTTAGGCATGTCATTGAAATTGCCACCGTACTTTATATTAAGTAAGGACGATTTTTAATCGTCTCTATACTCTTATATCCTATATCGAAACTGGACGTAGATCTATTATAAACGTAATATTACATTTTAATCTCTTAAATATTCTCATATTTTATCTAATTATGTTGTTGAAAAGAAAACTGAAAATATAATACATAACACATACCTATACCTACCTAATTGGCAAATAAATTAAGTGTTCAAATATAATCGGTGTTGGATGTTGTATAATATGAGATGTGCTTTTCCAGTATTATAAGATCCTACAAGCTTTATAAATATAAGTAATATATGTACGAGTACACATTGCATGCGATGGATGTACAGTCAACATCATTAATATGAGTAGTAAAGCTAAAAAAAAATGTAGGTTGGGCAAAGACATTTTTTTTTTATTTACCTACATTTTACTCTATGTAACTGATTGTGACTGTACTATGTATTATATACCCTGTCTAACACGAGTAACGATACAATAGCAATGACTTGTTATGTAAATGTTACAATGTCATTTAATGACAAAATTTAAAATAGACATAAATAACATAACAAGCCATGAAGACCGTAAAACACCTTGAATACTTCGAGACATTGTTGGTAAACAATTTGTATATAAGTATATATTTAAATGGAATATTTGTGTATGGCTGTATGTTATGTAACCATGTTGCTCTATTCCGTATATTTATGTATAACTTTCCTTGGGTTGGGTTGAATCATACAATATTTTGACAGTTCCGATGTATAAATTTGGTGTTTAACCTATGAAGCTCATATTAGTTAGGTAACACGTTTTAATTGTAGGCATATACGAGTATGTATTAAAAGTTTGAAAGTCAGGGCTTTCCATGAGTTTAAAAAGATCAACGTAACACATACATGTAAAGCTTGACAGCCTTCGGCGATCAATCATTATAGCTGTTTTGAATTTCCATTTTGCCTCATAGAACTAATATATGTACCTTTAAACTTTATAATTCGTTTTTTTTTAGCATTAGAAATAAGTAATCAATCTTGATGTATCTTTTAATTGAAAAACACATTTTATAAATAAGTTACGGAAAATATATAACAATTATGAACCTAATACGATCATTTATATTCTTCTGCTTTCATAAGTAATAGTTATTGATTTATAAAAAGCGTTTTGCAATTAAAAGACATGTCAAGATCGCTTACCTTCTTTCAAGTTCTTTCTAATGCTAAAAAAACGAACTATAAGAAATATACTTTTTTCAGAATTTAAGGTCATAGCACATTGTATACGTATGGTATGCATAGGATACTGGTGTAGACTAGCCATTAACACTGCCATTAAAGTATATTTTAATTTGAATATATAGCTTCTATGAGGCCATATGGACTTTTTAGTTTGTCAAAATGAATGCTTTAACGTTTCCATTTGTTGACAGAGCCACGCGCTGGGCGCAGGCGTAGTCGGTGGTTCCGTGCTGGTTAACGGTTCTGGACTCGGCGCGCTCAGCCTCACGCTGTCGCTGGCGCCGCCCGGCTCGCAGCAGCAGACTCCCCTCACGCAACACACGCTGGACCACATCAAGGTATGCCACATGACTGGCCGGTGCTGGCGGACGGTCCTCACGCTGTCGCTGGCGCCGCGCGGCTCGCAGCAGCAGACTCCCCTCACGCAACACACGCTGGACCACATCAAGGTATGCCACATGACTGGCCGGTGCTGGCGGACGGTCCTCACGCTGTCGCTGGCGCCGCGCGGCTCGCAGCAGCAGACTCCCCTCACGCAACACACGCTGGACCACATCAAGGTATGCCACATGACTGGCCGGTGCTGGCGGACGGTCCTCACGCTGTCGCTGGCGCCGCGCGGCTCGCAGCAGCAGACTCCCCTCACGCAACACACGCTGGACCACATCAAGGTATGCCACATGACTGGCCGGTGCTGGCGGACGGTCCTCACGCTGTCGCTGGCGCCGCGCGGCTCGCAGCAGCAGACTCCCCTCACCCAACACACGCTGGACCACATCAAGGTATGCCCAGGGACAGGAACCGGTTACCTTAACCGGGGTTTTTCATAGGGTTATTTTAAAAGTGTTTATAAAAACCCCTACCATAACGGTAACCGTTTAATAAGGTAACACTTTGATTCGGTAACCGTATCAGATCAAGTTAACCTCTGTTACCGGTAACCGAAATAAAAACCCAGTCTATTCAGTTACCTCATTATGAGGTTTTTGACCAGTTCAAACGATTGTAATCTTTACGCACACTTAAATTCAACTTATTATTGAATAACCGAGGTTGGCATGGGCGGTCTATGAAGCCTCCAGCACAAACAAGTTTTTTTGCCGTTCCTTTGTTTATCTTTATACCTACCTGTGTGGTGTGTTATTATTATAAATCATATTATATTATAAATAAAATACTTAAAATAAATAAAGTAAATAAAATAACTAAAATAAATAAAGTGAATAAATTAAATAAGTTAAATAAATTAATAAATTAAATAAATTAAATAAATTAAATAAATTAAATAAATTAAATAAATTAAATTAATTAAATTAATTAAATTAATTAAATTAATTAAATTAATTAAATTAATTAAATTAATTAAATTAATTAAATTAATTAAATTAATTAAATTAATTAAATTAATTAAATAAATTAAATAAATTAAATAAATTAAATAAATTAAATTAAATTAAATAAACTGAATAAACTGAATAAATTAAATAAACTGAATAAATTGAATAAATTAAATATATTAAATAAATTAAACTTATTAAATAAATTAAATAAATATAATTAATTATTAATTATTGTATCAATGCAAATAAATAATTTCTGATTTCTGATTTCTGATTTTTACATTAATTGAATAAATTAAACAAATAAAGTCAATAAAATCAACAAAATATAAATAAAGTAAATAAAATAAACTATTTTTTAGTATTTTTTTAGTTCTACATCTACATCATTAAAACTACTTTAAATGTAGCAAACCAGTAAGCAACCGATAATAAAGGTTACCATAACTGAATGAAAACCTGTTAAAAACCCATAACAAAAACCCTATCGCGATGGGGTTTTGAGATTAACTCGGTTAAAGGTTAGGGTTACCGTTTCAATAAGCTTACCATTACAGTCAGGTAACAGTATGATAGGGTTACCGAATGATAAGGTAACCGAATCGATTGGGTTACCGAATTGATAGGATTAAGCGTAAAGAGGGGTTTTCCGGTCCTTGGGTATGCCACATGACTGGCCGGTGCTGGCGGACGGTCCTCACGCTGTCGCTGGCGCCGCCCGGCTCGCAGCAGCAGACTCCCCTCACGCAACACACGCTGGACCACATCAAGGTATGCCACATGACAGTCCGGTGCTGGTGGACGGTCCTCACACTGTCGCTGGCGCCGCCCGGCTCGCAGCAGCAGACACCCCTCATTTAAAACACGCTGCTCGATGAGGTTGTACCCATGCTAGTCGATGCTGCTGAATGAACGAAACGAATTATATCTGTCACTGTGTGACTGATACATGTATCGAAATAACGAATATATAGTGAATATGTAGTGTCTCCATTTTATTGGTTAATCTTTTACACACATAGATATGTCCATTCATTTTTTGATGTAGTGACCTGGTAGTGGGATGCATTTTTAATTGTTAATATCGCGTTCCAGGTGGCCCTCCGGCAGTCCGGGTACTCGGACGCAGGCATCTCGGAGATCTCGGCGGCGCTGGCGCTGCTGGTGAAGCACGGCGTGCTGGGGCTGGCGCTGCCGGCCGCGCTGCCCGCCACCCCCCTCTCCGCCGCCTTCTACCCGCTGCCCGCGCAGGACCAGCCCGTGTTCGGCCCGCTGTCGCAGGTCGGCCTAGGTGAGTGCCTAGGTATGTGGCTCCAGTACCAGATGTAGCGCCCCCATATAAAGTTACGGCTGACGGTCAAGTGTGGCATTCAACACCACCAATAAGGATAGTATATGGTGAAAATAACGATTAATTGTATGTCTAAAGTCTAAGAAAAAATTGTGTCTCCGAGGTTGATGCGCCGTAGATTGTGTGGTAGCTGATTTTTAAACGTCGATTTCGACTATCAGAGTCTTCGAGCAACACGGAAGGGAGGCGGCATTCGCACTATTTCCCCTCTGCCGAGGTACAAGATTAGCGCGTCAATTTAATCTAGCGCGGGTAATAAAACTAGTTGCACTTGGATTTTTCACTAGACCGAGTCCAGACGCGCGCGTGAACACTGCTGCACAAAAATGCCTGTTTGCTCGGTTTTTTGTTATAAAAAGAGGTCGGGGACATCAAATTTACAAAAAGAAAGTGTTACATTTCACATGTAATATTTTTTTTTACATATCATACGTTAAATTACATTTAAATACAATTATTATATTTTAGTCTCAAGTAATTGTTGGATTTATCGATTTTGCTCGCTCAGTACAAATTGCGGATCGGTCGAGCGACAAATCCGACTTCTCATCTCTCAGAATACAATGACATACTTCAACGAAAATGTGTTAGTATGCGTGTTGTGACACTAGTCAGTCGTCCGTACACAAAAAGAGATCGAGGTTTGCAAGAGTTGTCTTTGACGTGTGTCATTTTCTATGTATTTGTGTCGTCATTACAGATTGGATTTTGTATGTAAGTGTGTGAGAAATGCGACTGTGTGCACCTTTCCCCCCGCGAAAAATGGCAGAAAGATTTGTACGGCGAGATATCGCTTGGGCCCCTCCCTTCCGACATGTCGGAAGCCGGTGTTGCTCGAAGATCAGAGTTACCGCCAAATGTACGGAGCGGTACAGTGACATCTAGATTAACTGTCAAATTCGAAACACGAATTTGTTTTAGACTTTACACACCTAATACGATCGATGAATCTTAAGTCAGTAGTATTGAATTAAAGTTTGCTGAACAAAAGACATCAACACGTTGTTGTAACTTATAAAGGTAGTACCGTACCTAGTCGTACGTTAGGTTCTTTGGGGGCTGTAAATAGGCAAGGTATAGAATCTTTTCCCGATGTCTTCGAAATGTTTAATGAATTTGCTAATATAGTGGGATCTCTTAAGGGCATTAGTGGTTTCTTGCCAGGTTTATGAGTACATAAACGCAGCTCGACGATTGTTTACCTACCCATGAAATAAAGAGAGAAATGTGTATAATTTGGCTATTGCAAAGTTGACTACCCGGAGAAAATGTTTGTTTTATCTACTAGTTTTAAACTATATCAGTCATATTTTTGCGTGAATTTAGTCACATTCAGTTTGTTGTTTTCTTCTCTGGGTCCACTTTTCAGTAGCCATGTTAAAATGGTTGGAAAGCTACTACAAACCAAAGAGTATAATTTTATTCTTGGGGCATCATTTTAAAGCTTTATAATATTAGTTAAAGACTGTGATTCGATTTCTGCCAAATGTCAAATTGAATAAAGAACAAGTCCCAAAGGATATTTAATAAATGTAGATATAATTAATTAGTTATATTGATATTAATATATTGTAATTTAGTTATTAAATGTTATCTAATGTGATACGCGGTGCCATGCGACGGAAGCGACCTTCAGCGTCTTCAAGAGCGCGTTATGTAAATACGTGCAATACTTATTTATAGTATTTAGGTATATGGCCACCGACAACCCGTTTACGTGCAGTAACTCTATTTATTTACATTTCACAACCTACTCGCTTGCACGAGTCGCGATTTATTACGGTGAAACAACTGTCTATTTAAAAATAAATAGTTAAATTTTAGAAGTTAGCAAGATGCTTAAACAACTTTCATCGCAGGCCTCAATAACTGAGGGAAAATGTTCAAAGATATCAACTATGAATTTAATATTTTAGTTGTTTGCTTGACTCTGAAACTATAAAGTCTTCTTAATACTTCGAACTTGGCACCGGACTGAACCCGTAAACATGTTTCAAATAAACTTTAGGTGTTATAACTACGTTTAACAAGTCTAGCATAGAATCGTGTCACAATCTTTGAGCATATTGTCTTTTTCCGTATTGTTATCGTATGTTAGTCTACTTTTAAGGGGGTTGGAAAACGGTGCTATCTCCTACTATTCTGATATATTCCATACATTTGTCCGTCCTGATTTCTGAGTTATCTAAGGAAATTCTTTCTACGGCGTGTCGTTTGCGACGACACAAATTTACTCATAAACACTTTATATAACGTATAATTCATGTTCCATCTGTCACAGCGCGCCAGATACGCTCTGGTGCGTTGTGTGCGTGGTTCGCCACTCACATCGGTGGGTGGTGAAGTTGCAGAGATGCTTGTTTTAATGAACTTTCGCTCGTTTTGCCAAATGCGTTTATTCGTTTGAAAAGGTTATGGAGGTAAAGAGATTGAGATTGATTTAGTGTACCGAATATACAAAGTCTTTTTAAAAGATATTTCGAAATTTTACGTATTTTTTTCCTAGTAGAGAACGGTCTCAATCTAAATTGTTTGGTGCAACGAGCGACTCGTTCATGCCGCTTTCTCACACAAAATTCTAAATTTCCTCGCAACGCTTCTCATGTCTGTCCTGGAAGTAATTGGCTGTGTATTTGTGATATTAACACGACATCTCTTTAAATCTTGCAACTTCCGTAACCTGTAGTTAGTAGCAGTACGTACCTACATAACATACGTCACCCCGCGGCCTGCAGCAGGCCCTCACTTGACAGAAGGTGTTCCATATACATCGACATTGTAGAGCTCGATTCTACTGTATTCGTCTTGAAGTAGAAACCATTCCTCACCTCTACGCGTGGAAAGTTTGTACTAAATAATAAAAACATACGCGCGCGAAATATGAAACGCGATAGAACATTATTTAGGGTTTACATTTGCCATTCTTATTATTATTTTATACAATTTTTATCTGAATCCAAGAGTCACAATTAGTCCATGCAATAAGTTGCTGGACGTCCAACACTTAGTATTATCAGTAGTTGTAAAGTGTATTTTATTTATGACTGCATGACTAGTTTGTATTCTACGTGTTGTATTGCTGATATCCATAACACAATTGGCTTTTAGATTTCTCCATTAATAATTGTTTTTCTTCTTGAGGTGTTTTTATTTTTCTAAATTTCCGAACATCGCTTCTCACCGGTCGGCAATACATAACTCTCACGTTATGCGAGGGACTCACATCGACTATTGTAAAACATAATACAAATTATTGTTAACGTACGTATGTAGTCCTTGGCATAATACTAAAAGGGAGAACAACTATTTAACTTTCATGATTTTTAACATTGGCTCTTGACAAAAGTTGATCTTATGACGAAATATTGAACAGAAAAGTCACGTGATAATATTATCGGTGATACCATCATTGGCATGAAGTATGAAATATCGTTAGTTAATTTAACAAGGCACATTTTACGTAGGGCGGTAATATAAAGTAATTAGTAAATTACCTACGAAATAAACTTACGTTTATCGTTATATCGCATTAGTATTTTATACAATCGTGATATAATAGGGAGCTTTTCAGTCGAGTGCCGAGGTACGAGATTGAAAAATTTGATTATATCACTATTGTATACAATACTTTTTTACGAGTCAATAAAAATAATACTTTAAACTAGTAGAATCATACAAACAAACTAAACCAAAAGTATACAGCTAAGATACGCGACCAGCCGCGATACCTTCATACTGGTACGCGCCCCGGACGCCGCGGCCGGCGGGCTGGTCAACGACACCTTCTCGTAACTCATGAGGCCCTGGTACTTGCTCCGCGCTAAATTCAATTTTTAGAGAGTTGTTTTCTCGATTTTGGCCACTGTAGCCTATGGAGACTAACAAGCTATGTGGTTTTCGTAGTCTATGGATGTTGCTATATTAAGGGCGTCACATGCGCGTTTCTGACTTATGAACCAATTGTTTCTACTATACAACCTAAAATAAATAATTAATTTCATCATCATCATAATTTAAGAGCATGGCTCTTGTCGGTGATAATTAATTTGAGCTATGGTTTTGTTTCGTCCTATTGATTGCGGCGAGCGAGCAATTGCAGTTTGGTCCAGAAATCTTAATTCAAGAATGTGACGAATGGTGACGAGTAGAAAAATATTTTATTATGTTGAATATAACAATGTACACGCATGTAAAACTTTACGTTTTGCTTCAGCTAAAATGCAGAATTTAGATACGGTTAGCGGACAGAACCAATTTTCGCGGTGACTTAAAAATATGCAATTTACTTTTGTATTTATGTGAACAAAACTCGGTATTGAGAATATTAAACCTATTCATGAACTCATCGAATACATATGCTAGTACCTTAATAAGTTTCAACTCTAGTCAAGCGGCCCGTACTATTGCATCGTTTCCATCACTCGAGTTGTTCTCTCATCATCACACTATCGCTACACGCTCGACGCTCCATCGCGGCCCCGCGGGGCACGCTAGCGCACGGTCCATCGTCGTACGGCTCCGAGCCGGGTTTAGTAAAAGTCGGGACGCGGGGCGCTAGCACCGCGAGGGGGCACTCGGCCGCTCGGCCGCTAACACTGACTCTCTCCGCAACAGCGCGAAACGTTCTAATGTAATCGCCCCAACTCCTGCCACGTGCACATCACTCCCGGTCCGCAGGCGGCGGCCGCGGCGCGTCGTTAGAGCGTTTCGCGGAGGTAGCATTCGATGCGCTTCGGCCCCCAGCCGTGGCGCCCATCTCGCTGTCGGCGCAAGTGGGCTCCGTGGCCGGCGTGCCCGGCGTGCCCGGCGTGCCCGGCGTGCAGGGCGTGCCCGGCTTCCCCGCCGCCTCGCTGCTCCCCCTCAGCAAGTCGCCCGCGCCCGCCGACCAGGGCGCCAAGGACTCCAAGAACGTCGAGATCGCCGAGGTCATCGTCGGCGCCATCCTCGGTGAGTTGCATCGACGTGCCGACTCGGCTAAAGTCGCGATCCTCTTTTTTCCCTCGAACGGTGTTAAGATGTTGGCGACTTTAGTTATTGTAGCCCGCGGGGGCGCAAAACCCTCGCTTCCTTTAAATAAAGTTAAAAGGCTTGTAACTTTTACCGGCGCGATATTGTCGATCTTAACTGAACACTGGAAATCATTTGTCGCACTGACAGGTCAGTTAAGTCGGTGGCTAATTAACATTGAGTGCAATTATTTATCTATTATATTTTTTACTTAGAAATGTCTAAGATTATCTAAAAAAATCTCGTTTCTACAATAACACGTATCGAGTTGTCCCACTCTTACACCAATCGACGGATGATAATGATGTTTATTTTCTCGTTACTGAATTGTGACTAACATGGACACCGACCACCACACATAGGTTCAAATTTACGTTGAATTTTACTATTTTAAATTTCAAATATCCATGTTCACAAGCAGTAAAATTCTTACGGGTGCGTCTATGTGTGGTGATTGCAAGTTGTCTCACAAGCTCCCTCTGATAGTTGCGGTTGTGGCCTATGATAACAGCCCGGGTTAGCCGAGGGCCACGAAACGCACGTTCAGAGCGCCAGGAGCGTAGACGCTCGTCGCTGACACCATCAATGTATGTGGACGAGCTCCTGACGCTCGGAGCGTGCGTTCCGTGACCGAGCAATATGACAGACTACACTGATCCCGCATTATGACATTTATGACGCGTTAAGTAAGGAAGCGCTTATGTGTGGTAACCGCGAGTTGTCTTATAAGAGTTAAAAACTCATAATAGTTTAGATCAGCGGTCGGCAGCAGGCGGCCCGCGAACCTCTCACTTCGGCTCGCGAGCCTCCCTGGCTATTTTGTTTGTCATATTGACAAACGACAGTGTCTAATAAAGTCATAAATATTAACAAAGTGCGGCCCGCGTCAACTTCGGTAACTACTATGTGGCCCTTGGCTGCTAAAAGGTTGCCGACCACTGGTTTAGATGATCTATGGTCATTAACGACAGTTGGGTATAGTTAATAGCCGAGCGAGCCGGAATATTCGAGTATCATAGCGAGACTGACGGGTGTGTATGGCGCAGGTCCCGGCGGCCGCAGCCTGGTGGAGATCCAGCAGATGTCGGGCGCGAACATCCAGATCAGCAAGAAGGGCACGTTCGCGCCGGGCACGCGCAACCGCATCGTCACCATCAGCGGCTCCGCGTCCGCCATCGGCAACGCGCAGTACCTCATCGACCAGAAGATCCAGGAGGAGGAGCTCAAGCGCACGCGCCACAACGCGCTCTCCGCCGCCTCCGTCTCCGCCGCCACCGCCGGCCTCATGCAGTAGTCTAGTCATACACCTCAAGGCAGTGCGCAAGGCGACAGTTACCTTGCCGCGACCAAATACCACCCCCGCTCGGTACACTGTGTACAATCACTAGTTCTTTCGATTTATGTGAGAAAGAAAAGAGTAGTGTCGAGGTGACGGAATAATCCGCACTATCATTGTTTCCATTTCCATGTGAAACACGATTATATTTCATAGAAAATATAAGTTTTTAGGACACCTCTCAGGATCGAAAGAGCTTTGGATTCTCATTCGAAACTATACAAAATGTAACGCTTGGGGGTGGTGTTTGTAACGGCCTTACTGCTAGTTAAGAGTTATTGTTTTGTTTGACGCTCGCAGCTCTCGACGCCTGCCGCGCGGCGGGAGCGCACAAGTGTAAATGGGGCCGTGCAATATGCAACGCGACCCGCCGCGGCACGCGTCGACACATAGTTACCTATTTACAAATAGATTTTATTATATATTATTGATTTTATGCATGTACTATAGTGTTGGACATATATCTGGTATATTTTGTTCGTCGCGGTCTGCCTAGCAGAGGATATTGTTGTGTAAGGTTAATGAAGTTACGATTGTGATAAATCCTATCACGGAAATTCCTATTCCATGCACATTTTATTTTTGTATATTGTTCACCGTGCATCGCATACATTTTATTTACAGAGTTGATTTCATTGTAAATGTTACCATTGATAAGTTATGTTTAGTTAGGTTAGTTGAAACTTGGATTCGGATAAGCGAGCCGCCTAAGCCTCGGTTGACATAATAATTTTGTTTCGTTTTATATTTGACTCTCGAATGGTCCGGCCAGCGGAGTCGTCGTCATTCCTCATTTCTGAAGGTGAAGATCTTTATTTTTTATACATTTATAAATATTTCGTTTTATTTTTGTTAGGAACGTTTCGTAACCGTCGTCCGGTCTAAAATCGTTTGACAACAATATAAGTACAATCTAAACAAAATGTTATAATGCATGTCCAGAATAGTAGAGAATTATATTTGAAGAGACGTATCGTTGCAGATATGTTAATATTGACAATATGACAGAAAGTTATTTACAGTCGGAGCAGGCCGGGCGCGCTCGTGCCGCTCGCAGGCCTCGCCGCTCGGCCGCCAGTTACCTCACGTGCCATGTTGTGAGCGGGCTCGCGACCCCGCGACCCGCGACCCTGTCCGCTGCCCGTGCGGCGATATACTTATCGAGGAATGAAGTACAAATGAAATGTAATAAATAATAATAATGAATTCGAATCGGCTTAAAGAGTTAATGTATGTACCTACTGTACAATAGTGTGTAAGAAAAGGAATTGAGGGGCGTTTCTCGAGCTCGCGCTGCGCCACCCGCCGCCCGCCGCCGGCGTGGCCGCGCGACCTGCCGTAGACTAGCGTAACTATGTACCCTAATAGCTAGAACTTATTATATATTCAATCTTTAAAGTGTAGGAATCGCTGTTAACTTTCCGGTGTTTTCGACTTTCTCATTCATCTTATTATATACGGGGTAGTGCAGATATCGTCTAGTGTCAATTATCGGGCGGGCGGGGCGGTGCCTACTCCGGCCCCGCCTGGATGTCGATTATACGCGCTCAATTTTATTGGAACTAAATCTTCATTAGTCTGTACGTGTAAGTGACTACGTCAATTATTCTAAACGTTCGGTTGATGCCACTCGGCCAGAGCCCCGTTAGTCCTCTCCTCACTCGTCTCCTCTCGCACCGGTCCCTGAGTTACTTGCCTCTTGTTGCGCCGGGCTCGCGGCGTCGGCGTCGCGGCACCCCTCGCCGCCGCCTCGGCCGCCAAGCTCCCTCGGCGCCGCGAACTCGCCGATTCTTAAATAGTTATCGATGGAATTCTAGTTAGTTATAATTGTCATTAAAAACAATATAAAGGTATGTATAGATAATTTTAAAATAACTGGAAAATGTTAATGTTGTTATACTGAAGTTGTTACAATATTTGAGAGTATATTAACGTGAATACAGAATAATAATTTTAGTGCGGTACTATCCGTTTATCGCGTGGGAAGATAATAAATGCAACGTCGTCCGGAATATTTTGTGTATCGAATGAATTCAGAAGGGAAGAGAACAAGGTTGATACTGTTTCTGTGATACTGACAAATACGCCGCGCTGGCACGCTTCCCGCACCCCTAGCGCCGCCCGGCCACCGAGTGCCCAAGAGGCTGCCACACCCAACAACACAACACAACCGTAGCGCTGACTTATTAATAGCCAGAGTCGTAACCACCGCTTAAGCTTCACGCTTCGCGCGATGCAAGCGTCTCTGACGTTGTTAAACGTGTAATACGAATACAGTGGCATGCTACGTGTTGCATGCGTCAAGCGTAACGACCGCGTCGATAAGCTCCGTGCCTGGCAGGAGTGTAATCTCGTGTAGTAGCGGTATACAGCCTCTCGGGCACGCGCGCGCCCGGCGCGGCCGTAGTCAGCACCCGGACAGCGGCCCGTCGTGTGTAGTCAGTAGAGCCGCACCCACTCTCGTTACTAGCGCTGTTACACTTAGGTAAGTTTCAATGTTGTAGGCTAAGGTAGCTAGCGAGCCTCACGAGCGGCCCGCACACGCGACCGCGCATCTCATCTTTTAATTTTAATAGCTAAATGTTGTTGAATTTGTTGATAGAGTGGTTTATCGTATAGTTTAGAGGTATACGTGAAGGCAGCCGTCGGGTGCGCTAGGCTAGTAAGGTTCGATACTGTGTTTAGGATCATGGCTGTGCGTTCAAGTCGAACTCAACATTAAGACATCACCATAACGCTTGTTTTGGGCGCGAATCGCACGCGGCCCGCACTCTGTATATAATTGCATAGCATTTTCATTTACGTTTTCTCCTTGCTCATTGTCATCAATTTATTAAAGACTGAGGAATCAACTTGCGCATATTGACATTGTCACGAACGCGTCCCGAGAGGTAGGGAATATTGTAATATAATTGTTTGTCATTAAAATTTTCACTCAGTTTCATGTGGAGTCCGACGGACGTAGTCGCGTGCGATTCCCGCAGTACACTCGCCGTTTTGTATCGAGGAGTAAGATAGGCTAGATCTAGGAGGGATTCGTAAGAGTTTACTGGTTTAGGTATAGGGGAAGGCACCCAGCATCGGACGTGCCAGCGCTCGGAGCTTGTGGCAGAGAACGACTAGACCCAGGAGCCTCTCGTTACACGCGTGTTGCTGTCCTTGTCACCCCCGCGCTCGCAGCCGGCTGGTGACGTCCGATGCTGTAGTAGGATAAGTTTGTCAGAACGTTAGTGAGTGTACGGTGTGTAAGCGCCGCCGCGTGTGGCATGCGACACGGCTGTGCGCGCTTGCCGCACGCCGCGGCGGCCGAGCTGCAGTCTCAAGCGCCGTTCAGTCGTTGTCTCATCACCTTTACACATGTTGAGATTGATATGTTGTACTAATTCTATTGAATTATAACTTGTTGCGTATAATAAGTATGTAGACAGGCGCCGGTTCGGTGCGTTATGTATAATATCGATATGTTGAAAACATTTGTTGCTGTACAGTTTCAGTGATGGAATTTTTATTTTTTATTATTAGTTATTTTGTTAACTTGGTTTACGACAAACGGGTCTGCAATCTTATGTAACGAGAAATAATTTCTAATTAAGTTTGAATTGAAATGTTGAATAATATCTATTGAATTTAAATTTGGGTATATTATAGTCAATGTTAATATTTAGTTGTACTGTCGATATTGATTTTCTAATGAATGTTATTTTGCAATGTTGTAAACGATACGAGGTATAATGGGAGGTTATCTACAATGTCTTAGTGTTTAAAAGCTCGAAAACCAATTAAAAGGTACCTTGAACATTGTCTATATTATATTAACATTAAATAAATTGCAAAACGATGCGTTGTTTCATTGTCCATCGTTAATTCATCACATTTTCCTCATTCATCAGTAGAGTATATAGGTAATTATCAGTTGAAATTCAAGATAACATCCTCGTGTGTTGAATAAGCTGTACTACCCGTTCCCTTCAAGTTGGCCGTTACCTGCCGGCCCTTCCCAGCACCACTCCCTCTGACGCCTTATCTACTCGGCTATCACAGTCACAGCTACTTTTATTATTTAGATATTGTAAAGTATCACAAAAAATATGAAACAGCAAAGTAAAATAAAGTACCTACGTAATTATTTTTGTCGACAAGTACTGAGCCGCTACCGCGAGAACAGAAATTCGCAAATTCCGGGGATCTTTCTCTTTTACTCCAACGAAGGCGTAATTAGAGTGACACAGAAAAATCCCCGCAATTTGCGAACTTCGATTTTCGCGGTTATAGACCTGACGTCATTAACGGTCACCGACGGCCAACTCAAATTAAGTCCTAATTTATCGCTGCTGTTCCGGATACTCAATGTATTGAATTGAAATATTACCTACCCAAAGTTCTGACATGTCACACCAGAACTAAAAGATATATTTCACATATGGACACATTTTACGCATGGGTAGTGCTTCCAAATTTAAGGAACAGCAGCGACATTTTTTGCGATCAAAAACACGTCCTCACGACAATACGGTTCGAAGGACCATAGTCACTGTATACTCTTTGTACAGTCGCCATCAGATATATCGGAGCGGCCAAGGTGGTCACAAATATCTGAACACGCCTCTATTGTTAGGGCGTTAGAGTGCTTGTTCAGATATTGTGAACACCTTGGCCGCTCCGATATATCTGATGGCGACTGTACACGGCAGTAGAAATCAGGCTTCAGGTCTAAAACGCTGCTAAGCGGTTCACGTACACACGTGTGCACATAATCATAGGTGAATGCCAAGGTAAAGTACCTATAGGTGCTTTACCGTGGGACCCGACGCCCAGAGCATTGTTATAGCTGACGCTCTGCGCCTTTGCGGGTGTGGCGATTGTCAAGGCTGCGTGTACGCAAGTAAGGGAGCTACCGCGAAATCAGAATTTCATTACCTATCTCTTACTAAAGTGATAGAGATGGAGCTAGACGAAACATCGATGTTCGCAGTAGAGGAGTCCTGTAAGTATAGAATAGAAATATATTTTATTAATAACCACAGACAAAACAGACACAGAAAACAGGAATTTCATCTTCTTGAACGTGCCGCGAAATGGTCTCTCATCTACTGAGATGAACCCATACTGATGGGTTAGTCCCGATTCGCCGGATTTTTGTTTCGTAGTATTCGCGTATACTCTGATTGTAACGTAAGGTGACGTAAGTACTAACTGAAGTACGATGGTCGATGAGTCACGAGAAGTCATTTTGAACTCGAGGAAGAGGCATATTATTTCGGTAGGTGCTTTAGTTGCGAACCGTATAGCGCATTTGTATTGTTATTGTGTACCTACTCGTACAGTTAAACCTTAAAGCAAAGACACAAGGTTCACCGATGGTCAGTGCTGCTGTTAGTAATGATCAGGAAAAAATGAAGTAGGTAACCACAGGTCTTCACGGAAAGTCATTTTCCTCGTCATTGTTACAAAAGACGCGTCATTCTCGAGGTCTCCAGATTTTCATTGTAGGCAGGTGTATTCATGTCATGACTTCAGTTTATAAGTTTTATAACATAACGCCAGAATCTATCGATTTCGTTAAGAGAAGTCAACTGCCATAATAGTTATTATTGGTTTTACAAGGGGGCTAAGTTGTTGTATAACTCGCGCTAATACACGGTGTAACATGAGGAAACCGAATAATTTTAACCACGCATTTCCGAGGTCAAAAGAAGTAAAAAATGTAATGAGTTTAGGTGAATTCCGCCAAAAAAATTTTTTTTTGTTTTTTTTTAATGTATCTATACATAAAAACTAAATGTTATTGGTAAACTTGTCACTTAAAATTTACTTTTACATTTTTTTTCGTAAAAGCTACTTTTTGACATCTATCAATAAGGATATTTAGACTACGTCCCATAGCAGCAACATCACCATCAAAAAGGCCTTTTACACTATGTAACAATAAAAACTTGTTTTTTTTTTAATTATCTCTGAAACAATAGGCGAATTTCAAAAAAGTTTATAGGACATTTTTGTCTGTAAATATGATCAGGAATACGCTGTTAAAATTATTCGGTTTCCTCATGTTACACCGTGTATTAATATAATAAGTACCCGAGCACCCGAGCTAGCGAAGATTACAAAATTGAACAACTAGCGTCGAGGTTCGAAAAGTGGAATCTTGATCGTTGCGAGGGTTAATGAAACTTTGCTGCCGCAATTTACACAAAAATTTTCACCACTACAACTCAAGGAAAATATTATCTATAAAACATTACTACTCCTTTACGAGCTGGTGCAATGAAAAATGATATGTAAGTAATTAGGCCATGGCAATAACAATTTATAGTTTCAGTATGATAGGAAAAAAATAGAAACTTCCGAGTTATTAATAAATTACGCGTTTAATAAAGTGTATATAAAAAAAAGTACAAAATATGTGCCGTATTGCTCTTGAGCTTAGCAGACATCGAGAAAAGTAAAACGATTGAGATCTAAATTTAACAATGGATGGAATGTAAAATAAGTAAATAATTTAATTGACTGAATCGTCCATTAGGCCTAGCACAAATGCGGCGCATCAAGTATATCGCGCGCGAGATAGACTACCCATCTTTTACTAAGTACCTAATGGGTAGTCAAATTCGCGGGCGAGATGTTGTCCTGGTGCTCCTGCTCCTGCGCTTGGCCAGCATATAAAATCCAATTCCTCGCCATTATTGTAGATGGCGCCACTTATGGTATCCCATAATTTATAAGCCACCTTAACCGCGATTTAACACCGTAACGCCATCTAGTTAGATGGCATTATGTTAAAGAAAGGTAAAAGCGCCAAATAGGATATGGGGACCTCACCAATGTGATGCCATCTATAACAATACTAAAGAACTCTACTTTGTATGGAGATCGGCAGTCTTTTTATTTACTATTCTGTCTATTCTCTCTGATAAAAGATATAAATATACGAGCATTATATACAAATAATGATGTAAATAAATACACAACCTTAATCTAAGTACAGTTATTATTACAGTGCTAATAATACCAGCATATGGGTAAAAATATGGGTGTACAAATCATTTCAAAAATATGTCCCATAACTCTTATGTCAGTGAATTAAGAACATACACATATTACATACATATACATATTTTTGAGTAAGTTGTCTACACCCATTTTTTTACTGTTGACTGTACCTTATTGTTAGATAACACTTAGTAAATAACTACATGCTGTACACAATGACAACAATTGACTTCATTCTACTATATCTACATACACATTATAGGCATGTATACCTATAAGTACATACATTTGTGGTTCTTAAGAAAAGGGTGTTAACGTAAGTGTGATAGACGCTAACGATATGCGACATAAGCATAACCGCACAAATGTACCTTTTCAGTGAGACAATCTATTTTACTTTTATTAAAAAAAATCGTTTCATAAATATTGTTTGATTCATTGCGTGGGTAGCACGCGACACGCGACCCAATACAATGGTTATTGACGAACCAGTGCCTAAAATGGCTATAAATAGACCCCTATCGCTTTTACACCGATTTATCGACATTCAGTCGCCAAATTGTGTCCAAATAAGAAATTCAATAGAAAAGGTACAGATATACAGCTCGCGCAATTCAGACGTCAAGTTGCGGAAACCTGGCGCCGTGCTACAATACAATACAGATGTACATCAGATAGTGAAGGTGAAAGTGGCTAAATATATAGAATCAAATATATACATGGTCACTTTGGCCGTCATCGTCACTGCGACACAAAAAATATCTGACTGAGACAAAAAATATCAGTAAACATTTATTTTATACTTAAATTTTGTCAATGTCGCCAATACTTTTATAAACCTATTTCCTAAACATCTAAATTATTGAATTCTGTTAAAACTGAATACATATGCATAACTAACAATTACAGGCCATCATATGAGTACATAGTACACATCACATGTTAATCTTAATAAACCAATTGAGAGCAAAATTAAGTATTTTATTTTATTTATACGAGATTCTTGTGGTTCCATCACATACAACACAATTTACGTGTGATATTTTATCCTCATGAAAAAGAAGACTTCCTGCGAAATAGTAATGATAATCATTATCATAAATATTTTTTTGTGCCTATAAGGTACTTAACTATAATGCAAGGTTTTTCCATTGTGGTTAATGAGTTGCTTAATCTAAGCTTAAAGGTAACAAATATAGATTCTCATGTCATGTCAGAATACTGCTGCCATACTGTTCCTCTCAAATTACTCAGTAAGAAAGATAAGGTCACTTTCATTACACAAATAATAGACAATAGTGAAGAAGCTAACTGCCTAAAGCTGTCTTAAATCTTTGGATACAAAGTTGCCTACATAAATATTGTCCTACAATTTGAGAATCTAATGAGATTCTTAAGTCACAACAGCTACCTAATGCATAGCATACCGTCGGCCTAAGTCGCAAACCTCGTAACTCCATTTCAAGGAAATTAGTAATTGCTACCTTGGACAACAATACTTATAGTCGCAAACCCCATAACTCCCCCGGAGGAGTTCCGAGGTTTGCGACTTAGGCCGACGAATTTACATATCATATCTACTATTTCTAATATACTAGCTTTGACCTCGAGATTCGTAACAACTATTCGTAATCAGAGATCAGACCTAAACTGGTTAGCTGGTGAGTGTTGTTGTGAATATTGCAGAAATTCTAAGCGATTTCGTACTGTGGCACGTGTGGTTCGTATTCGAATCCGTTATAGTGTGTGAAGCTGAGACTACGAGTTCCGGCGGCCTCCGAGAGCGGCAGGAGCTCGTCCAGCAACGACGAGAAGGTGGGCCGCTCGTCGGGGTCCACCTGCCAGCACTGCAGGCACAGGTGGAACAGTTCGTCGCCGACGTATGACGGCTGGCTCGCGCGCATACCGCGCAACACTCGAGGAGCGACATCTTTGTTCGGCGTGCTTGCATATAGCGTCGCGCCTAAAGTTAGCGCTTCCCACATAAGGCACCCAAACGACCACACATCTGCTTTAGGGTTAAATCTCGTCTGTCGTAACATCTCGCACGCTGTCCATCTAGTGTAGTCTGGGGTTTCATGTAGTGGCCTGATGTGTGATAAACCAAAGCCAGACACTTTCGCGGCTCCAGATTCGCCGATAACAATATTACGACAGCTTAGACGTTTGTGCGTCACTGACTTGGTGTGGAGGTACTCCATCCCTGCTGCAATATCGGCACAAAGCTGAAGCAGTTTATTCTCAGTGATGAGGCAGAATTTATTGTTCTGCAAATCCCTCTGTCTGCTTTGTAAAAGCATCTCCTTTAAAGTGTATTTACTATCTTGGAGTACAACAAACAATGTGGTGCTAGTTTCACTAATGCCAATAAGGGAGATTACATTTTCATGTTCACTAGTCTTGATGAGGAGGTCCAGCTCCTGTAGCATAAGCTTCTTGTCAGGCTTCTCCATCTCCCTGTCGCTGATGACCTGCACCAGCCCTGAAGTCTGTCCTCCGTGCTGTTGGACTTTAGCCTTTGTGAACTTCCCGTAGCTCCCCAAACCAACAATACAAGAAATATCTATATCAATGAGATTCCTCGGTATGTTCCATAATTTTCTTTTTAAGTTTCCATAGTAGTCTATTTTCTCAATGTCATCTTGTAAAAAGCCAGAGTTTTCTATTTCAATACAAGGCTCACTGAGACTAAGCGGCATTGACTGTGAGCCTCTCTGCATTCTAACCAAATGAATTCTTTTTCTTAAAACTATGATCATACCTACTCCGATTAGCAAGAGGACTACCCCAATAGCAATACCGGCCCCTAAGGCCACCACCATTGGGTTGACATCTTCTGGCTCATTTATGTTCAATATTATTTTCTTGGTAGACTCAGCATACCTAATTTTTCTGACATGATTTTTCTCACTTACTATGCCGAGAGATACATCAATATCACTGACCAATAGCAATGGGACATTCTGAAAGCCATTATAAGTATGTCCATCCCCTATAACAAAATCAGCTTTAATATCATCAGGGTCCAACTCTGCTGTGATGTAGTAAGGGAGGTCCATGCTCTGGGCATAGGAGTAGTTGCCGAGGTTATCAACAAGGAACCCCTGCTGGTACAGTTCAATAGACACCACCACTCTGTACATGGAGACTGGCCCGTTTACATTTTTAGCTTCAGGAATATGCACCAACATCTGGTCACCTCGTCTTTCTTTAACTATTATATCAGGGGGACTTGGATCTGGTGTTCCAATTATAGTTTCTGCTCTGGTTGTAGCTGGAGGGCCCTCATCATCATCATTCACTCCCGCCACGCTGATAATGTAGCTCGAGCCAGGATATAAGTTAGGTAGTTCCAAACTGAATGTATTGTTAGGTACCCTCCATTCTGGAGAGCTGGAAGGATTTTCAGCATAAGTTGTCACAACATCAGCTTTTATAACATACCCTGTAATATCAGAATGGGCGTCAGGCTGTTTCCAAGTTATTCTAACAGTGGTCTCGGTGACCCTGGTGACGTTGACGGGCTCCGGCGGGCCGGGCGCGACCACCTCGGTATCGTACACGCTCGCAGCATTGACACCCCCGCATTTCTGAGTCTCGTTTTTAGGGCACGGCGAGTCACAGGAATCTAAGGGGAGTTTGAAGGTGCCGGGGTTGTTGCTGCAGTAGCAGGTGGACTCGTTGCCGATGAGCGCGTACTTGTAGTAGACCTGCTCGCAGGCCGACAGGCACACGTCCACGGACTGCCCGGTGTGGGTGTTGAGGATGTCGTCCACCCTCAGCCGGTAGCAGCCGATGTAGTCGCCGCGGTCGCCCACGCCGACGCGCAGGCACAACACGACCACTAGTATACATAGCCACCCGAAGCACCGAGTTTCCATTGTTTATTCTCGGTATTGAGTCATAGGTTAATTTGACGTAAAACTTAACGCTCGTTACCAAGTCATTATCATAAATCGTAGCCCACACTAAAGTGAATAAACATTGTACTTCATAAATTAGTAAACATCCACACACAACTTCTTATACAGTTCACTGTGAAACTTTATTTGTTTGGTCAATAAATAAAGAAATACTATAAAACGGCTAGCCAGAACGGTTGACTGAACGTGCGTTCGGTTCCGTTAACGAATGTTTCGGTTCGTTGCGTTTTGATCGAACTATTCGAACTGGAATAATATTATTTTAAAACTCATTAATTTGATAATCGGAAAATATTTTTAATACAAAAGACTTAAAGAATTTTATGAGTCGTGTTGCATGTAAAATTATTTTTTACTGGAGCTATAAAAGTTATGTATGGTCGTGTGAATGTGAATGCAACTTATCGACCTGTCAGCAAGTTAATAGCATCGTGTGAACACCGTGTTGCAAGTTGACAGCAAGTACTGCCAACATACAGCTGTCAAACATCAAGTTGTGGTTTGAAATGAAATCGTTATAAAACGGATTACAAACAAATATTGATGTGCACAGAAAATAATACGCAATACTTGAAAACAAAGTATTAAATATGTCTACCAGATCTGGCAAGAGTAAGTATTGTATACAGTAAAATCAAATTCGTTACTATTGTTTAAGATTTTGTGACGTTAATAATTTTAATGTTCTATTACTTTTTCAGGGCTTCACAATGCCTCCATTGAGAATATTGAACCTGAAATTACTTTAAAAAGTGACAGAAAGACGCGAAGCAAACGTGTTGTAGAAAACAGTGAAAGTCACGAAGGGAAAACTACTAAGAAACGCCAGAATTATGTAAGTTTCCCCTCAGAAGAGGATACTGCCAATTTGAATTCGCTGGAAGACGGGGTACAAGTCAAATCTGTCCGCGCCTTGCGGCGGCAAACGCTCAAGGAGCAAAACGCGGCTACCGAAGATGTGGACACTGCCATCACTACTATGAAACAGGTCAGATCAACTCGACGCACTAAAAAGTTCTCTGAAACCGCCGCAGACGACGTGCCGGACATTCCTGTAAATGAGGAATCCCTTGAAGTTGCTACCGTCACCAATACTAAGACTAAAGTCAAGAAAAACAAAAAGAAATCAAAGAAAGACCAACCTGAAGTTAATGACAAAGAAAATAAGGTTAAAGCTGGGAAAAAGAAGAAGAATAAGAAAAAAAAGAGCTCACAATCTAATTTATTGGTTGAGCCGGAAGAGTTGAGTGTAAAGAAGAAGAATGACAGCAATGTGTCCACAGACTCCTTCCACAGTGCTGCTGGCAGCCCCCTACACAAGCATGTTACTCCCTTGCTTAACAACAGTGTTGGTAAACAACCAGGTGACACTGAGACACTCCCTGTAGAAAAAGCAAGTGCCAAGAGAAAGTCAAGCACTAAGAGGGTTTCTGAACACAATACTTCAACTAAGACAATGGAGGTGGATGAAGTAGACGCAACAAAAGTAGCTGAAATATTGACCGTCAGAGCCAGCAAGCGCAGAAGGTCTAGTTTGAAGATAGTGCCTGACAAAGATATCATGCAAAGCTGCTGCGAAACTACTGCTACTGCTGAGAAAGTGGATTTAAATGCCACATTTGAAAAGGAACCTGCAAAGGAGGGTTCTAGTAAAAAGAAAAGAAAATCCAATGTGATGGAAGAAAACATTGGCCCTGTGGTTATAAATACATCAACTAATTTAGATGTTCCTAAGACATCTGAAGTATTACTTAATACTACTTTTGAAAAAGATGACATGGAAACAGATGTTAAAGGTAAAAAGAATAATAAATCTGACAATAAAGAACTGACTAATGATGATCAGACAAGTAAAATATTAAATTTAAGTTTTGAGATTAGGAGATCTCCCCGAATATCTGGAAGTGGATCTGAAACGGTTGCAGCTTTAAATGGCACCTTTGAATTATCTCCTAAACCTGAGCCAACCAAACAAAAATCTCTTGACTCCACATATGACAAAGAAAGCAAACTTGACTCAACATTTGACAAAACCACTCAGAAACCAAGCTTGGGTTCAAAATCATCTCTCATAACCTCTGATGACGCCACTAACTCCTCAATAGTCACACTTGACAAATCTGATGACAATTCAAAAATCAACATCACCGATGATGACTCCAAAACTGAAAACATCCTGAACACTACACCGGTCTTGATAGAGAGCTCTATGGAGGAATCAAGAGTAAGCGTTCTAGAAAGTTCACTAAAGGAGAACAAAACTCCAGAAACCAAGTCAAAATCTACGACACCATTGAAACGGGAAGGCACTTTCACCAAAGACAGTCCGTGCATGTCTCCGAAGACACCCAACAAGCGACAAACTTTGCCTGCAGCGGGCTGCACGCCTTACCATTCGGATAGGAAGGGATCACAGACAAAGAGGACCCTAAACCAGACACATTCTATAGAGAAGCCGAGCCGCCGGTCGTCGCTCGCGGAGGTGCCTACTCGGGCTACGCGCGTTATGTTCTGCAGCCCTGTTAATAGCCCGGGTTTAGCCACGCAGAGGAAGAGCAAGATCATAAAGTCCAACCTGAAGGGTTCCAATAAGAGCTTTGTTTTTGAAGAAAGTGGTAATTAATTTTTATATTTCTTATTTAAGTATCTTGAACTGGATTCAAAATTTCTCGTTCTATTCTTACTATGTATTAATTATACAAAACTCATCTTCAGATTCCTTTATGCATCTTGGTAACCTTTGTAAAGACAGTAGTCTAAAGTTTAGGACCTCATTTAACACTCTCACACTCACATTCTAGTTCTAATTGGGTAAAGGGAGATCTCTATGTTAAATAATTACATTACTATTAATTAATTTCCAGATTCTGTGCTGTCTTCAGTACCAACACGGCTGGGCCGCAAGCGTTCGTTCACACATACAGACGGGGAGCAGGCCTCCGCTAAACGAACTCGTCTCAACACCGAGAGGTCCCTGCCCGCGGCCCGAGCGCGTACTAATAGCGCTATGGGTAAGTACACTCACCCTTTTGTACTTACCCTTTGTACTGACCCAAAGGAATTTGAACCTTCTGTACAGTTTATTCGTCGATACAGATTCAAATGGATTTTAACAGTCAGTAAAATATGGAATGTGACTACTGTATAATTGGTATAAATAGCTGCAACTCTAGGAAGTTTTGCCCCAACTGGCTTAATATATTGTGGGAACATAGAGTCACTCTCGTACCTAAGCGTAAATCAGTTTTGGAAGTAGAACCCCGTCCCGTTTATCTTGGGCCAGCTTTTTGAGAGAATGATAGACTATCAAAGTATTTATATACCTATATGTACATTTCATTGGTATGGTCACACTCACGGTCACAGGGTATAATAATATGTCTATCAGAGAAAGAAAAAATGTGGTGATTAGTAGCCTTACACCCTAAACTCATTGTCTCTTTTTTAACCATTATCCCCTATTTTCTTATATGAACTATATTTTTGTTTATCTTGTCACAATAACATCTAAAATCACCCAAAAACCCTCGTTGATTTCAGCAAAACTATCAAACGCGTCAACCCCGTCCAAGCCCGCCACACCGAGGTCCGAGGTGAAGGCCACCAAGCTGCCGAACTTCGCCGCCCTGCACGCGCGCCGCTTCGAGCGCATGGAGTCGCTCGACGAGTGCCAGCAGAGGAAGGCCAAGCGGGCCAAGCAGTTACTGGTGCCTACTGGCAGTGTGGCTGTACTTGAAAGAAGCAGTCCTAGAGGTTAGTACATACGCGTATTGAAAGTGTTTTTCTAACAACAACACTTAAGCTCATCACAGACGGAGCGATAATTTATATCGGCAGATACCGTAAGATACGGTATCTGCCGAATTCCTTTACGTACTATTTGACAGAGTCCACACACGAAGCTGTAATATATATATTGGTATTATATCTTATAGCAAAGCATCTGCAGATGCCTTGCGATATATCGCTCGGTAAATTTCGTCTCTCTCGCCATGTAGGTGCTGCACACTACACAGAGAGGGTATATTTTGGTATCGTTGGCGTGTGTGGTGCTTTAGCGATACTCTAAGATATATATATTTATTTATTTATTTACATAAGGAGATCCAACAGCTAACTAAATGACAATGGAATCTTAAATAGATATATAGAGCCAATTACAGGAACTCGCAAATAGATATGTAGTAAAAACATATACTTATATATGTAGATATTTGCCGATATATTATCGCTCCGTCTGTGACGAGCTTTAACCGTGCTACTAACGTGCGCGGTACGTCTTCGTGGACCTGGTTAGAATGCGCGAAGGTTGATATTGGCCAGTAGCGGCGCATATCAGTTGACATCTTAGGGTCGGTTGCACCAAACTGTTCGTATCGTTAAAGAGTTCGCTAAATTTATATGTATGAAAAGTTTCATAGTGGCGCGCCGGCTGATGTTGATCAGTCTGTTAAATATGGTTGGTGCAACTGGCCCTTAGGCGGTCAAAGGGATAACTTACCATTGGTGAATTTTATGTCTTGGCAATAAGGATTTTCAATAAATAAATAAAATGCATGATGTTGTTACCATAGGAAATGTGTCCCAATATATTTGGCCACATGGCCATCATATATTTGATGCCGATTGTACGGATTTATCGCCTTCTACGGCTACAATATGTTGCATGACTCCCGGCACCCTTACCTCTGTCTATACGGCACACGGTTGCACTTTTTTGCAATATGACCATACATGTTGTAATGTATTATATACTTACAGCCGTATTCATAAAAAATCCTTAAATGAGGAATGATCAGCTTATTAGCTAATCCACTGTTTAGGCTTAATAAGCCGTTGATAAGAACCATGATTTATAAACGTTTATTAGGGGTTTCTTAACTAATAAGCAGATTAGACCCGTTATGTTGGCATCTTGGCACATCATAGACAAAAATATGGCTGAACATTAATTAAAAAAAAAAGTTTGACAGCAGCACTAGCGGTAAATCATAAAATCCTGAACAATACGATGCACAATTTTGACCAGTTTTCTGGGTTATTATATATTAAAATAGCCTCTGCATCACAAAAACAAATAAATAATATTGCACGGCCGGAAGTTTTACGAAACTCGGTAAGCAACCACCTATATCATAGTCTGATAATCAGATATGTTACGAGTAAAGTTCATTGCAAGATTTGCAAGCAATATTGATAAAACTATGTGTTATTGCTTATAGTTTCAATATATTGTGGAATGAGGGAAAGAGGGCAGTTGCACATCTCAAGTCAAGAATTCTGCCTGCGCGCCATCGCCACCGTAATACCACGGATTCCAACACATTTTGTTCTGGTGGCGAAACACAAACGATATTGACACTATTCATATCAAATGATCGGTGAAGATAAATCAGGTGAGCAAGATTTGGTTATTCATTTCTTAACGTAAAATGTTGTAGTATTTTTATGAACATACCTCGACACCCAAAAAATTATGGCCTCTTCATTTTTAATTTGACGTACTATCGGTGTTTTTTAGAAGAGCAGAGCTAACTAAGCTAGTTAGGAGCTGTTTATAATTAGAATTAGTGAATAACATACTTAACCAACCACACGATGGAACCAATTTATCAGTGAAGTGGTGATTTATCTTAAAAACCTTTTTTGTTCGCCTAGGGCGCAGAGTTAAAGATAAGCGCTTATATATGCAACTTGACAATGACAATGTTTGCAGTGAAACATCTCAGCCAATAGCCGCATTAAAAGGCAAACTGCACAATTCATAATGAGGCAGAAATGTTCATTATTCACAGGAGTGTCGCTGTTGGTAGGTTATATAATTTTAAATCAACAAAGATATCAATATGATTTTTACATAAGGTACTTATCAATCATAACACACCATTGTAGGTTAATTATTTGTTTAAAAGTATATTAGCGTTTCAATTCATAACTTTGTTATTATTGTATAATTTCATTTTATCAAACTACAATTACCGGTAAGAAACAGTGTCTGTAGGTACGCTAGGTAGAAGTATGTATGAACAAAACAGACATGTATGTAATTCTTTAGTTTTGCTGTGAGATAGCTATGGTATTGACAAACAACAACAGAATCTCTGCCTGGATGGAGATCCATTATTCCATATAGTTACCACAACAATATGGAAATTATTCCATATTGCCATATCCATTAGGATGTTATACTTAAGCTTAAAATAAAAGATGATATAGGTTGATTCAATGAGTATATTAATTGAAACTGTGTTCTTTTCAGGTTGTGAGTATTCCATCATCAGCTATTTGTCCGGAGCTGGCTACACAATCCGGAGGCCACACTCTTCTGGCATCTAACCGGCCTGCACACCACCATCAAATGAAGTTGGTTGTACTGAAATAAAGAAAAAATATTAACTAGTTTAATGATTGTCAAATGTAATAAAATTGTTTTATTTAAGTGGGTTGTTTGATTTCCCTAAATTAACACATGAAATATGTTGATATGTTATAATAAAAATCTCAGTTAAAAACTCATGAACTTGTTTTATTTATCTATCACAATGTAAAAAATTAACTCTGCTCAGTGTGGACTTCAACACAGAACTCAAGTATGCTAGCATTAATACCAATTAACCGAGTACACCCTTCTTTCATAGCAAATAGCACCACACAGCATTCAGTGCAGCGGCAGCATTAACAGTGCCTAGAAATCCAACCAAAGTAGGCCAACCACAGTTTGTTTTTTATAGTGATAATGATAATACACCTACAAATTGGAATATGATATGTCCCACAACAAAGGTACCTATATACCTGCCCATATTATTCAATTAAGTATCTTCAGTATTGCTGTGCCCTTACAGGTTGCTATGTAATATGTGCGCAATTAATACTTTTTAGTTAGAGCTTGAGAATACCGTGATCTTATAATAAATCAACGTTTTATGGCAGGTAATGAGTATGAAACAAAAGTAGGTATACTCACTTCTTTGCGCTGTAGGAGTTCCGGGAGTAGTTTTCATTCTTTTATGATAGGTATATAGGTTGGTGAGGTGCTTTATCCGACGCCGGTGCCCCAGTCGTAGAAGTCTAGTCTTATGGTATAACAGTTCGTATCGCATAAATTGCTTGCATCTTGATGAATGCGACATACAATCGTGCAAACAACTCCTAGCAAAGGCACAATATCTAGGTTTCCCGCTATTTGCGCACTATATCTAGGTATGTATGTATAGGTTTATCTCCTTATTTACACATATTAAACCACTCATTTATTAAATTTAGACGTTTTTTAAACAAAAAGAACACCCAAATCACTAAATTACGATACAAGTCTCATCGACGTTTGCACTAATTTGTGAAATGCTGTCTTGTCAAAATCAGCTGTTTTGTGACCGCCATCTTGTATTTTAGGGATAATAAACAGATAAAGAAGGGTCCACGGCTCCATAACTTTCCGAGGATTTAATAAAGAGATGATCAACTGTTTAGCGCTAAAAAGTGTTTATGAATCACGTTTTGTGACATCCGGTTATCAGCAACTGATGATCAATGCTCTAACTGTTTATGAATACGGCTGTAACTCTTTATAATGAAGAAAACTAACGTGTAGTGCTAAAATCAAGCATACTCGTTCACAACACTACAAAGACCACCCATCACCACCATCACAACCACCACGACGCCCCTTGTTTGATTCCTCATCATCATTTAAAATAGTTAATTCCGTGCTGTTTATTTTACTCATTTGTCCCTAGATGTCGCCACTCGCGTGATATTACTATACTAAGTTATTACCGTAGGCATTAATAATTATGATTCATAAGGTGACTTATTGGAATGATACTGATAACACACTACCAAAGGCATAAACCATTTCTATCTGCTATATAGATTGACCATAATATCGTTGCAATATTTATTAGGGCTAATGTTTCATCAAAGCTCTTTTTGGGTCAAGAAAATCAAGATGAAACAGTACAGGTGAATTACTTTTTGTAATTTACTGACTGTTTTCATACATATCATTGTCTACCTTAATACGAGCGAATAAGGTCGAAAATTTAAACACATTGTTTAATATTACCATGCTTGTAATATAGACTTTATGTTCTTTGTAATAAGGTGGACAATCAAATGCACGGGTATACAAGTCGTCTGTCAATCAAACTAGTAAAGGTGCATGCGACTTGATGCAATAGATGTAATGAATATTTATGACTTGTGACTGCATTGGTAAATTTCATGTCATTTACTTTAGAACAATAAGAGTGGGCCCTTGCAACCGTAGTGCTGCCATTTCGGGGTTACAATTAGGTTGTTACCACTGGGATAATTAATGAGGAAAAATCTAGTTGTTACTAGCAATTCTCTTTGGTGTATACAACCTTGTTTCGGAACATGTGCTGCAGTTTTTAGTGAGTTTTAGTTGACATCTGACGATATCAGATGCATTACTGTATCGCTGTTTCACTCTTCTAGATCTCTACGAAAAATAACCGTAGCTGAATTACATTATTAAAATCATTCAAATTTCAAAACAGCAATAGCTTTTGTCCAACAAACACGTATTCACGTGTCTATCCATCCATATCTAAACAGTTTTTATACCGGAGAAGTAAAATATTGCGCTATCACTGATAACAAGCCAAACAATAAATTAACTCTTGATAAGGCTCGGCTTTCCTAATTACTATGTTTACCAAATACTACTTAATTCTACGTCTAGTCTATCTATACTCGTAAAGCAAACTGACGTTATATGGTCTGACTATTTTTTCCATTCATATAGTGTGGACTTTTCTATACAAATGAGTATACGAGCCCCGATGCATATGTTTTCGTCTAGTGAGACCACTTTTTGAGGTTCTCGCGTTTGTTCAAAAATAATGTTTTTGTTTAAAAAATACTAATATTTAATGCTTATACTAATGTAATTTAATTTTATATGGTAATACTCTGCAATAACTAAATCCAAATACAAGAAATGCCGTTTGTACTGAAAGAAAATAATAATGATTTTTTATTTTTTTATTGACGGGTAGGATTACAACATACGTGAAAAGGGCTATTACTAGGGAAAGCAATAGGGCTCTGCCAATGTACTGACAATTTTGTTTCGAGCCCATGCATGCAGCAGTGCTGTAGGAGAGGACAATATGATTTGGACAACGTTTTTGAAAAGTCCTTTTTTCAGCAATAAAAGTCTCATGCAATTTTATTATACGATCAAAATAAACTACATTAAACATTGCTATTATGGTTCACATTACTGAGTTATTTTATGTTCATGTGTAAAATTTATTAAAATAAACAAAATTGTTGCGTGGAACTAGACGAAATAATTTGCATCGGGGCTCGTAATAATATTGGTTTTTAAATGATCGGCCACGCGCATGTGCAGTCAGCGTCATAATTATATATATATCTATACAAAAGTGGTCTCGTTACACATCATTATTTCTATGGTAGCACAGCACACGATATATTTGGCCGTCACTATCCGCTGACTGCGTAGGTATCCATAGACTATGTTGACCGCTAAACATCGGGCAGGCTGTATGCTTGTTTGGCACCGAAGTGTTATTTAATAAAACGTTTTCGTTACTCTTGGGTTTAGATTATAATAGAATAATATTTACATATTTGAATAAACCTTGAATTATATATAAATACATATGTAAATTGAGATCGATGCAAGTCTTCAATTACAATGCTTGAAGTCTACAAGGGTGTTTCCACAAGTCTTGAGCAAGTGCTCTTCAGTCCAGAACGGCTCACAATCACAAGTGGATTCTACGCCGAACGCCAATTTGGACACCCATTTATTCTATCGTACCAGATGCTCATAAATATCTGAACATAATCTGTTGGCAGTTGCATCCGATTGTTTTGGGGATGGTATGTATACTATACTATGTTTTCCGCGGAAAACGTCCGTCTGGGCGTCCCAGATACCGCTGGAGTGACGAAGCCCAAAAAGACCTGTCCGCCCTCGGAATACCCAACTGGCGTGAAGTGGCGCAGAATAGGGCAGAATGGCGCTCTCTTGTGTCAGAGGCCAAGATCCTCTTTGGGTCACTGAGCCAGTGATGTATGTATGATGTATGTATACTATGTATGTCGCTTAACTTTAAACTCGGGTAAATCCATTCGACCCTCTCAGCAAAGCTATCGATATTGCCGTTTATACGTGCTACAACTTTGCTTGTATCTTTACCTATTACAAAGCCCAGTGATAGTAATCAGGCGCTCTAGTATCTATTTAAGAGCTGACACACAGATATGCGACGTCGCAGCTCTTATTTAAAGCATAGTGCTAGTCTTAATAGACGATACAAGACACACACTTATATCTAATGTACCTATTTTTCGCCACACCAGCTCGTAAAAGTTCAATATTTATTCTTCAAAAACCAATGATGAGAAAGATGCTTTTATTTATAAGAGTGAGTGTGAAAATGAGTGCTACCGAGTGTTTCAGGTTGTTTAACCCTCGCAATGCTCTGGATTCCACTTTTCGTACCGTCGTCGTGCAATTTTGGAATCTTTAGCACGAGGAGTTAAACAACAACTTGGGCAAAGTTGTTGTCTCGGGCAAAGATTTACCCCCTTATTCTTAAACGTTTACTAAAGGTGACAAGCCGATAATAATCGTTGTCCCTTTCCATCACACCAATACGTCGGAAAGGGACAAACGATTATTATCGGCTTGTCAACTTTAGTAAACGTTTGTGAATAAGGGGGTAAATATTTATCAATCAAAATCATCGCTTATAATAGTCAATTCTATCAGCCAAAATGAGCAAACAGCCAGAAATTTGCGTCAAAGTACTTTGACGTGTATCTTGCAGTTAGTCTATAAGAGCTTGTTACATCTATGTACTTTTTCGAGCACTTTCTGCTGACAGGGAAAAAAGTCCGTTTATTCTATTACTTACCGCACTTACCTTTCCAGTGACCCTCGAACCGAAGCCGCGCGACACGCCCGCCCGGCCCCCCGCCCCCCCCGCCAGCACCAGGCCCAAGCTGCCCACACTGGACACCCTCCAGCGCGGATACACCAGGTTCGGCTTCAAGATGAACTGCGACGTTAACCCCTTCAGCGTCCCGAACAAACCGAGGGAAAAACCTAACGGCATCAAACCTAATGGCCTTAAAGACCTTAAAGTCATTAAGCCAGTTTTAAAACGCGAGGTGACGCAGCCCTCCTTAGCCGGCACGACATCGCTCCGCAGGGCCGTCGCTAAGCAAGCTATAATGAGGGAAAAATCCTTCACTCTCACTGAAAAACGAAGCGAGACGAGGAAAGAGGTTCGAACGGTCATAAAGGGCGTGCGGACTAACAGGCGTTTCGAGCTGCAGATGAAATCGAGGAATCTAAATGGGTGATCGGGAAATGTGCTTTTTCATTGACTAAAAATGGAGAGCAACAGTTTTGTCTGTAACTATCTCATACAGTTTGCCATAAGCCATAATTAACTTTATAATTATTCTGTTGAACGTAATCAAATAATTTTACCTTAAATTATTTATACTATTTAAGGCAGTAATCCCAGGTTGGAAGTCTGCTGGCAATAATTTTAAAAGTAAAATAAGGTTACAAATAGCCATTAAGAGCTTCCAGCGTTCAAAGCGAAAGGTCTCTGATAAGAGCGTTTCTTTGAAGCCATAGTACAGTACATACAAATATATAAATTTGGTTCATTGAAAAGGTTAATGAATGAAATTAATTTATTTCAGAAAGCATTTCCATATGACTCATATGAGATTACAAATTAACTTCGAAATTAAGGCGAATACAGAAAATAAATATAAAATCATGTCAATCAGGTTTAAGTTAGTCGCATTAAATATAGAGCGTAAGGCTTATAAATGTTCTGTTGCCGAAAAAGAAGCACAATTTTATTGTTGTAGTCTATTTGAAATGGTGTTGCACCTGATTCATCAACGTAATGGTTTCGTCACATACTTACAAAGGAGTTTCCTAGAAAAACCGAACATCGAATTGAATGGTATTGTAATGGGTGGTAATAATCAATGGTAGAAGTTCAATAATATCTACGCAATCGATTTCACAAATACTGTGCTTAACCTCGTAAGGCCCAATGTACATTTTAATGTACCATCGGTCCATCGCCCACACTGTTAACTGTACATCGGTGGACTTTATGCCTATTGTAATAAGGTCCACCGATGTACTGTTGGAGTGTTGCTGTTTGTACTCTCCGTTTCAATCTAATTAGAACCATTCATAAACAAACAAATAAAAAAAAAACGAAATTCATCCCAATTCAATATACCAGGCGTGGCTCACTCCGCGATTTCGTCGCTTTGCTACAGGTAGCTAAAATTACATCCGTTCGACCTAGCGGCCATATCTGTGCTGATCGTGACAGATGCGTTTTCTTAGAGTGAGTCTTCTGTATCTAGTACTATTTATTCTGTGACTATACATAAAGATTCAAATTAAAAATAGGAAAATTTTGTATAGTGGGCCTTGCGAGGATTGGTTATCTCTTTTCAATAAGGTTTCTTTAATAATTTAATGATTTTTCAGTTCGGTAATCCAACCGAATTAAAACCTAACAATGTAATATCTCACCGGAAGAGTCCTGAAATACCTAATAACCTAATTTTATCTAATTTAGTTGATTTTTCTCAACAACCTTTTCTAAAGTGTTAATATAGTTTTACTTTAGTTTTTTAATTACTTTTACTAAAGCTTGTTTTAACGTATTGTAAATATTGTAGTTATCTAACAGTATTAACGTAAAGCTAACAGATATCATGTTCAGGCAGAGTGCCAATGTTTTTCTTTTTGAAAAATTATGTTATGTACCTAAGATTTAGAAGTAAGTTTGTACGCCTTTTGACATGGATTACAATGGTTTGGAAAATTAGTAGTTTTATATGTAATAATGACTAATGTCAAAAACCATATACATATAAGCTATAGAGTTCAAAACCGGTTACCTACTTTGACGCTCATCGTACCTATTGAAAATATCGAAATTTATAGTACGACATAAAATAGTAGAAATTATATAAAATTGAACTTAAAAGATTTCCACACTAAATTGTTGCCATGTAGCATTTGCCGTCAAATCTCAATAAATTTCTACAATTTCTTGTCGGGACTATAAAGAGGCGTAAATAAACACAAGAAAAATGGCTACAACCAGATTTATTAATGTCTCAACATAGAAGCACAGGTAAGTGATCACGAGGCGGCTCTAGCGTCCGGCGCTGCTCAACACTCAACACGTCTCAACATTTCTCAACACAGTTCAACACTTCGCGGACCAACCTCTTCGACGACACCTTTCGAAAACCGGGAACAACAGTCTTATTCTAAACTTCGAATATAACATAGTCTTTACAAAGTCCTCTATTTTCGAATTTTAGAAAAATCCCTTTACAGCAATCTTCAAAAGTTGTAGACGCTTAGAACATTATCATTAAATATTGAAAATAGATACAACATCATCCCTTGTGCACGGAGTACATATCACACTTAATATTTATCATCATTCATGAAAAATCACTTGTACTGTTTTATTAAAATACACGGCGTGTGCCGTCTGTAATTATTTATACAGCCTAGGGAAAATAACTTATTTAGGAAATGCTGGTAGCCTGTCGGTGCAATACGTATCTATATAAAATATTTCTCCTTTTTGACATTGGCCGCTCGCTGTGGTCGATGGAAATATGTGTAAGAGTTGTACATGTATGTTAGACTAATAATATCCACGCTGCTGGCGTGAGTAAAAAACATAACAGAGTTGATATCTATAGTTTTTTTGGTTACAATAGAATCTGCAACACAACTGATTGAACTGATACGGAAAAAACCCTCGGAAAAGGACCTAGACAATTCTTATTCTCTTAATAATAGTGTACCGTGTAAAGACAGTGTTTGTAAATTAGTGAAAATACCATTCTGCATGTATTACAGAGTTGGCCTTGTTTGTTCTAATGTGTGCAGTAGTCGCAAGTAATATAATAGCAGACCTTTGCAAAAGAATACATGGCATTTGAAAAGGAAGTCGTTGAAATTGCCCTTCCAAAGTTTCTCCACGACGATTAGTTGGTGTTGAGGAAACGTCGCCAGGTATTGTCGTTAAATATTTTTTTTGATAAATAGTCTTAACCCATTGGCATAGAGTTCACTATTGCGTACTTTCGTTAGCCAAGTGGGTGGTGTGGTAAACCTCCACAGCGAGCAGCCGATGGTTGCCGTGTTTGTGCTTCAATGAACATTTAATTGACCACGTCGTACAGTCCGCCATTTTGAATTAGAACAGCTAAATTAGTAATACTATGATTATATCAGTAATCTTTACACTAGGATTACTAAGTTTATTTGGCAATTTTACAGACAAAATTCAAAAGATACTAAGCATTATCAATTTATCACGCATCTCAACTTCGAGGTTTAACAATTGAGATTTAATAGCCGAAAATATCCTCTACTCTAACAAAAATCGCGTGAAATTCAATCAGGCTTTACAATTTTTATTTTCACAAAGATATGTTGCATTTCAATAACAAAAATATCGCATTTCAGTGCTTAATTACATTTATTAAAATAATTCTACTTAGTTTTTCGACTATAATACAAAATGCAATACAATTTGCTCAGGCACCTAATCGACCTTCAGCTGACAGCGCCGCCAAAGTTCGTACCGTTATCAGTTATAACGTATTTACCTGAAGCCGGGGCAATATAATATAATCCCTAATCGCTCCACGCACGCACTCAAACAGACACCCGATGTGATGTAAAGAAGCATGAGAGAGGATTTAACCAATAGAACTTTCGCGATGTTGTCAGCTGCCGAACCTTATCTACTTAGCACGAGAAATACCTCAACTCGGATTTTTAATTTTAACTTCGGCATCCGAACAAGGAAGGCGAGTTTAAAGAAAATGTTCGCTTTTGCTACGGTCACATTCCGACTCGTTCAAGCAAAGCATTGGGATAGTCTTGGTGTCACGGACATCAAACACTTTAAAAGATTGTGCAGTCATAGAAATCAAAGAGGTTTCATTTTAAACCTCTACGGCTTAAAAACAGAAATTAAAAAATCTTAGCTTTCCTTAGCTTCTTACTTGAAGACAAATACAGGGTCCCAATTAAACCGAAACGAGAGTCCCATAAGACTGATGCAAACAATCAAAAACCCGAGTATCACATTATAATCACACGTCTTCGCTCCGAAAGTAAGTTTTCCATAACACAAATAAAATGTGAATGTCTCAACACTTACCGCTAAGAGGAAAACAAGATTTAAATTATCTTACAATTTATTTACACTAACTACCTAATATTATTACAATAATTAATTTCGGCATGTACAGCGGTCGCTGACAGTTCTAGGAGCTTTCATTGAAAAATAAACGTTTGTATATAAATATAACTAATTAATTAAATACAAATGTTTTCCTTGTACTGCGCACTACATTATATTTAACAAGGCAGACTCGGAAAGGGAATACTTTAGCTCGCACGAAGATTTTACCACTACAGGCATTCGTCATAACCTACAAGATAAAAAAAAACTGACTACTTAATTAATCTGTCTACTGGAGAGACAGTAATTCCAGGCGGGGCACAGGTGCGGGCTTAGCCGGAGCATCCGGTGTCGCCGCGCAGAGAACATTACTAACCAACTTGTCAAAGGTACCCTCTGACGAGAAAATGCTGAATTAATTAACCTGGCTGAATAAAGCCAACAAATTAATTAGTTCGCCGCGTGGGCGCTCATTAAAAGTTGTAACAAGTGAACAGCCGATAGCGGCCAGTCGGCGACGGCCCAATTAGCTCGTCACTTCCCGCGCATCTCCGGGTCACAATCACAATACTGCTACATCGCAGTTCGTACTTAGGAACAGACACGTACAGCCAAAAATACGATCTGGCCTCTAATTAACTAGTTTGACAAATCGCTATTCATATCTTGGTAGACAAAAAAATCCATAAAGTGCATTTATAATATACAGGGCGTCCCACGGCTATGCCACATGGAGGGAAAGTACCCTAAATATTGTAGATGGAACATTTTACTGAAAGAAGACATTATTTTAATTTAAAAAACAATTTAAACTGCATTCATAGATTTTTAAATAATTACATGGTTGAACCGGGAATCGAACCCCGCCGCACGAGAAAAAAAATCATCCTGTAGCTTTATCATACCGATCGAAAGGCTTGATCATAAGGATTATTTTTTGCTAAATAACATAGTGTCGGAAATAAAAGGAAGCCCGTGAATTTTAACATTTTTAATTCAAAATTAATCAATTTAATTTATCAAATGCTCAAAATGTAGTCTCATTCTGTTGAATACAAAGCCGCACTCTTTTGATTATTTCGCTAAATTTCACATCAAATGTTAAAATTCATGGTCTTCCTTTTGTTTCTGACACTATGTTCTTTAGCAAAAAATAATCCTTATGATCAAGCCTTTCGATCGGTATGATAAAGCTACAGGGTGATTTTTTTTCTCGTGCGGCGGGTTCGATTCCCGGTTCAACCATGTAATTATTTAAAAATCTATGAATGCAGTTTAAATTGTTTTTTAAATTAAAATAATGTCTTCTTTCAGTAAAATGTTCCATCTACAATATTTAGGGTACTTTCCCTCCATGTGGCATAGCCGTGGGACGCCCTGTATACCTACCTATTGATCGTCGTAAAATTCGTTACAATCTTTATTTGTCGACTAAGATAAGACATTGGTCTCGTTGGATAGTAATTGCCAAATTGGTAAAATAGGGCCTGTTTTATTTACAATTGTATCAAAATCTTAGAAGTTGAATAAGTGCATAATTCTAGCTCATAACGCTAAGGGAGTTAAGTATTACATTTTACTTTTTTAGGTCACTTTCAGTTGAGGAGGCCAAGAAAAGGTAAGTATTTGTTATTTCCTTATCCCTCTTAGTAGAAAGACAGCAGAAAGTGTCCGGCGAAAAGAAATATGTAATAACCCGTTAATTACTTTCACAGGTTTTCACGCACCGCGAGGGGTGGTCGAGACGAATTTTGAGGGCCAATTCAGGACCGGACGCCGCCACCTCCCGCGGACTCTTTGTACACAGCACAAGTAGCACAACGCAATCATTTCATGTTTTTCTCTCGCAATCAAGTTGCCAAATATATATTATACACTGTCAACAAGACAAAATAAGATATTCACTTCCAATAACCTTGACTTTTCGTTTTAAAATGTTATTTATAGATGAAATTACTTAACATGAATAATCTCAAATGACCAAAGGTGAGTGAATAATTACAAGTTTCATTAGGTGTTCGGGTAACTCTGGACACAATATGTCGTTGACCCAGTCATACCAGCAGTTTTCAAATGAAACTCAAGTCGTAACTACTAATAATTTCGTGTGATTGTGACTCCAAACAAAATCGCACACCACCTTTTAAAATTCAGTTGATTTTACTAATTAACTGACCATAACGGTAATTATTATAGTGATGTCACCACAAACAAACACTGCCCAACAACACACACTAACCGTAAGCGACATTCGAAAATCAATTTTAATTTGGAATTATTCCACAAGTTTTCGAATGTCACATACAGCTGTTATGGTCTAATGGCGTAATGGCTGATGTGGTCGAGTGGGTCGTAGCGTAGGGATCTCATTTATGCGTATTAAAGTAAGCATGGAATAATTTTACAATGGTATTAGCAAGATGGACGTATTTACGAGTTTATCGTTATTATCTAATCGCGTTTAATTTACAATTCCCCAATCTCTGATCGTTCCCGAATCGAATCGTTACGTGTGACATATGGGTTGCGGTTAGCCGCGGTTACTCCCCAAGCGGTGGCATTTATAAATTTAGAATTTCATATTCAGCTTTTAGCTTTATCGCGATTTTTAAATGGCTTTTTAAATAACAGCTTCATTGCGGTCGCTGGGAGATGAAGTGACCGAATTTGGGTCGTTTTTCATCGTCCTGCGGAGATCCCGGGACGGCTGTTTTACATAACAATCTCGTTACTGACTCGGATGAGCAGCACAATTTAAAATCCAGGTTGTGTAATGTCTTTATCGGGTCTGGGCATTAACTTTTGTTGAATAAATGAGACAGTTTTATTCAGATGAAAATATTCTGAAAGCTGTGTAAAATTTTGATAGCTATTTGGGGGATAAAAACTGTGCAGTTTTAATTAAAAGGGCACGTGCAAGCTGCCGGCGAAGTCCGATGCGCGAGGATATTAAAAACTACTTTGTAATTTGGTTGGACGATTGTCACTCGACCTTGGCCTGACACCGCGGTAGAAAAACGCTTCTAAAGAATCCATGTTGCGGAATAATCTGGTTCTTTAACTTTTTAAATATGCATGAGAGTCAAGCAAACTAGTTCGGATATATGTAATTTAAGCAAAAAAAATATTGTGGTATTTTTTCATTAAATTAGATAGCTTACACCTAATTGTTAACATTCTTCTTCGCAGTAATATGACCATTTTAAAGAAAACAAATTTCTGTTTCTGTATGCAGAATATTATTTATTCTTTCTTTGCGGTAAACTCTTTTCGGGTGTTCGGAAGGAGGAAAGAATACGATAATCAGACCATAGAATTGAGGCCAAGATAATTAGGGCAGGGCTTGAAGCCTCGGGTGGCGGCCCGCGAGAGAACCCGCTGAATCACCGCTTTGACCCTTTGACGATATCCTTGTTGTAATGTAACGAGGTCACTAATGCAAGATATAAATCGAATGCCGTCCCAAAGGTCCGAAATATCGATAATGGAGCGATAGGGCACGATTTTCACTTATCAAAATCGTATATATTGATATATTTCTATTAATTACACATGCAGGTGACGACACGACATAAGATTTCTAAATTGTATTTAATTAAATGAAATGAAATTTCTGTGCTTCAATGTCACCGGACAGTTTGAAAGGTGTTTTGTATGCATTATGTGCGCTTATCAGAACGCTGGCAAGCTGGCATGACAATGCTTTGTTTCTGATACCCGAGTCGCGGAACTAAGAACAGTTGGTATATTTTGATTAACAGCGATTCTTTCTTCGTTAAATCACGTACAAGGCCAGAATAATGTGTAAATGACTACACAACATAAACAACTAAAACTAATAACTATAGCGTTACGTGGGCAGCAAGGCCACCGCAATGACATAAGGGAACGTATGAGAACTCAAACAATTTGTACGCAGCGAGAAAATACCTGTATAGTCGCGTTCAATGACCTTTCAGCGTGCAGGATCTTTCATTATTCAATAAAACCGTCTTTGATTAAGTTACGTCCGGTAAAATCCGATAGACTGACAGTTGACAAAATGTCGTTATTCTATTCGTGGAAAACTCACAATTTTAATAACTAGCGTCGGCTATGAAATCGAATATTCGGTGAAGCCCACGCAAAGTATTCCATTGTTTATATATAAATTTCAACGTTTCAGCTTACTGTTACATCACCCAAGTCTATACCTAGTCACAAAAACGTATCATTACATTGTCAGTTTTATGAATAACTTAACACGTATAGATATAATTCATTTTATGTTTCGTGCTATCTTTGTAAATTATCGTTTTTCTGAAGAAACATGATTCCTAAATGTCAAGGGGCGAGAAAACGAAGATGTAGGTAAGGACTTTTAAGATACTTATTGTCATTAGCGGTGACCGTAAAACTCTAAACGCGGACGACAAACTGGGTCGTAAACTTTATTGCCACCCTAAAAAGCTCGTGGCATGCATTTTCCCAAAAGTTAGTGACAGCTAGTCATATGGTACGAAGACTAAAATCCAAAAGAAAAAGACTAACTACGTCGAGTTGTATCCTTATCACTTGTCACCCGCACAGAAACAGGTAGTGTAGAGCGTTTGAACAGGCCCTCGAGCGTTATTGCGGTTATCAATACCCCGTTGCGTGCCGCAGACACCCTAATCTAGTTTTCCGCATGGGAACGCGGCCTGCGGCACCGCTTTGGCGCTGAAAAACTATTTCGTGATCAAACTTCTTTGCGTATTTGTTTTCCAGTTATTCGATAACACGATAAATTTGCAATCTGCTAGTAAGTTCTGTGTTATGTTAGTGGTTTGTGGCTTATTTACTGTACAAACGTGTTTAGGCGTTAACGTTGGGGCGTCCCGGGCTTCCTATTCCCGTTTCCCGGAGGGAACAATATACATTGACACAAAGTTTTTGTAGATGTGTGGATTTTCCTCTCGCCGATGGGTAATAAATATATTAAAGTAAAATTAAAAACGTGTCATAATTATGCATAGCAATACACTCTGCACTAATGTATGCCGGATTATTTCAACTAATGGAATCGGAGCAAGTATGGCCGCACACTTTGTGACGTCACGCGTTGACGTCAGCGACAATAATGGTTATTTCGTCCTATCGCAGCTAAGTAAATAGCCGCTAGACAACAGCATGGCTTTCGAGGTATTATGCGAATAATTTAATTATATGCATAGCATTATAAGTAATTGTATTTATTAAGTGCCTCCTGACACGTATAAAAATATATTTTAGGACATGTTTGAAGATTCCTGCCACCTGAGAGGGCCCATAACCATAACAGAAAACGTAGTCCGTTAGTGAACAGTGCCTGACTATTTGACATCATGCTATGACGTGGCAGTTAAGATAAGCTTGTGCACTATTAAACTGAGCTGACTCACAAGTCTCTTCCATCGATCGCGATTGTTGGTAATCGCAGAAACTCGAGGGCTGATAAAAATAAGATTATTTTTCTATTTTTTCATGTTAAGTACACTAGAGTTTATTATATACTGCATGTGTGCCTGATAAAAGGCAGCCGGTGGTGCGAAGACACGTCAATTTCACGTCACTTCGCTAGAACTGTACGATTACAGGTACCTGTTATGAAAGTAAGGATCAAATTATAGCAGAACGTCCTACAATAAGAACGTTTTGAGGGAATAGTACGCCAATACGGTGTGAAATCGTAAGGAAACGTTCCTGTCATTCGATAATGATCTTTAATTCTTTTACTTGCTCGTGCTCGTGTTATTATATTCCTCCCACGCAGTCACATCACGTGTTTCAACCCGAGTACGAAACCACTAATGTGCCATATCAACTTAACATCAAGATGTAGGTATAACTGTTCCAGGGGTGAATGAACGATAAATAACATCAAAACCGTTGATGGTAGAGAGGTAAAACAAGATATTCTTCAAAAATTAAGACACTGCACGTTTAACTATTTTAAGCATATTCTGTATTCTAAAAATTTCAAATTTTTGAGCGGATTTTGGGCTCTCGACGACGATGGACGATGTAACTGGGAAAGCGTTAAGAGTATGAGCCGAAGCCGAAGGAAGGCATGTTACATACTATATGGAATTGAAGTTTTAAACAAACTTGAGCATGAATTAGTTAGGGTATAAGATAGCAGCACGTTACGCCATACGTGGCTGCATTAGTCACAGTGCGATAAAAAGCCTTATCACTTGACACACGTATTAATACCAGCAATCAATACCGAGCGTGAGCTCAATTAACTGGCGTCGACAATATCAATTGTGGCCAAACACAAGCAATTAAGAATTCCTTGTCAATCCAGACTTGCTACTAAAACATTTAAATATCGTTTGATCTTGTGGCAACATTCATTCAGTAAGACCCATGGCAATGGCCCGTTTAGAACTAGACTATTGAACTAAATTGAACAAATTCCTTTTAGGCCAAGACCGGCTTTTGCTGGCCTTGTTCCAGGATTTCATTAAACTGTATGTCAGTCTAGCAAATCGAGACATACGGCGATTGCCGCAGTTAACGCTAACGGATGGGCTGCCCCGAATTCCCTATACAGTATAGTATAATACTACTTTCACGAAAATAGTTTTGTTTAGTTTAACTCACAGAACATGCTGCACGAATGTAAGTTGCGATATGTTTGAGCTGAACAGCTGGCGTTAAGCGTCAGAATATATATAAGAATATTAATAACTAAATGCCGCAATACTTTGAGATTTGTTGCAGTTTTATCTTTCGATAATCTTCTCTAAATCTTTGTCACCCTTCATCAAAATCAAAAACATTCGAATGGAAAATAGGCAAACTTTATAGTGTGTATGTTAGGAAACGTTGAAGATTCTGTGTATATTATCTAATCCGCATTATAAAACTGGAGCAGGAGAATCGAGCTGCATCCCGACAACTATATACCTATTTGAATGTTGTTTATAAACAGCGACGTCAACGTTGGGAAATGGTGTTTATATTAACTTTATTAACTGTCGGAGATGGTGACAAGGGGCATTGTGATCGCTGTAGATATTGTTTCGATTGAATGTTTACGATAGCTGAAATAGAGGGCTTAGATTTATGTGGATGACGTGCATGCTGCACGTGGAATGCATTGCATTGGAATACTTTGGCTGATTAGGATTACACATACGGATATGGTTTATAGACCTAATCATTTTTACCTCCTCTTCTTACAAGCCTCGCAAACAACGCTGAATACTCTTAAGGAAACATCCTCTTCCGCGTGTTTTATAATTAATTAATCGACTTTGCTTTTTTGGCTACCGAATTGCAATTACTAATTAATTTAGTGATAAGAAATACCCGATAAGAGCTTTGTTTGTGTTAAATTGATTGTTCAACAATCTTTGTCATGTTTCAAAGTAATTATTTTGATAATTAATCGATATTGTATTTATACAATCAGTTCAGTTTACTGAACAATGTTATATTTTAAATGTATTCCTGAACAAATTGAATTGAAAATGGAACATTCCCGACGACTCATTACGAGTATAAGGCGATGAGCAACGTTATGCAGGCGTGCGTAAATACCAGTTTCATTATCGTGTTTTCCTTAACCAGGACTCTTAAGTGGATTTAACTTAAATAAACTACCCAAAGTTGAAAGCGAAGGATCAAACTAGGGAATTTACTCTTGCGAGCAAAAGTAATCCACTAGAAGTAGAACAACTCTTTAACTAGGTCACGACGCTCCTATGCATCATGATACATGTTTATGCAAGATGATGCTTAGTATTTAAATTGCAATTTAAGACACGAACATTTCGAGCAAAACAAGCGAACGCAACGCAGCCATACGTGCTCATTCAAATTTCAAATGAGTATATTCAAGGGTACGGAGGACGATTTCTCGGAGCAGAGAAATAATGCTGACAGACATATAACTAATCTCGGACGGCGGCGGCATATGAATGAGCTGCGAACTTGAATTGTGAAGCTTCGCCGAGGATTATCGGGAGTCAGGTACTTTGTGTTGTGGGTGACGTTCTGTCATGATCCAAAACGCGACGCACTACAGCACCTCTAGCACAACTGGCCGCGACAGGCGCGAGAAGTGACAGATCGGCGCGACTTGGCGGCTTGTCGCGTGTTGGCAGCACAACTCACGCGCGAGAGCCGCGACAAACTCGCGATCAAGTGTCACTGTCAGAAAATGACAACGATCGCGACTTTGAACTAAAATCCGTAGCACAACTGCCTATTTTGAGACAAAATATTCTCTCGTCTTTATGTCAATCCGCGAGTCGAAGTCTACGCGACTTTATAACGCGACTCGCTCTCGCGGGTGGTTTGCTTGTACTTTTTTAACTAAACTCATGATAATTATAACTTGAAAACAAGTTTCATATATTATGAAATAATATAATTTGTATAATTACTTATTGCCCTAAGGAATAAGGAAGTATGGAACAATCACTAAATGCGCTTTACGCACTCTTATATCGATTATGCACGGTGATACCTACAAGTACCACAACACACCCATCATGTTTACAACTTTAATTTCAAACAGCTAGCTTGTAGGTACTCAATTAAGTAAATAGGTACATATGTAGGATTTTTAAATTTCAATTCAGGTTTGTAAGTTTGTAAAAGTAATCCTAATACTTCCTTACACAAAACTTTCATCAACCTAACAACGGAGCCCGCTTGCTTGTACATAAATGAAGCCGATGAGGTGGGTAGGTACAAATGTTCAAAACAAACTATCCAACTTATTAAGTAAGCCATAGTCTTAGTAGTAATATTTAGGATGACGGTTAGATGTCTAATTTCAACAATCTCTTACTATTTAGTTACCATTTGGAACCTTCCTCGACTTCAACAAAACATACCTACATGTGGCCTGTGCCCGCTGCATCGTACTGTAACAGAATGATGTAATACGTGGCTATAACAGGATCATGTCCGGCTCAAAATCATGCTTTGTATGAAATATTATCAGTCATCACCCACTAAACCATTCCATCCCCTGCCAACACCATACCGTGACGTGACTGGACCGAGCTGACCAACAATATTTTGAAGGAGTCGTTACGCTCATGTCATAGTCTGCGTAGCATAGGTACGGTAATCATATGGTCTACCATATTGAAACTCCTCTAGATCATACCCGTGTTCTAGATGTTTCACTTCATGTTTGACAGGGCCTGATACGATCCTGCTATGATACGTTGCTGTCAGCATTAGGTATGAAGTGGGCCTTGGGGAGCTGATCATGGCTTCTAGGAGTTCTAGTTACCTACCTACTTTATTTTTGTTTATTTTCAGGTAAAAATACAGGAGAGAAAAACAAACAATATTTAAATTAATAGTATATTGCTTTGCCTTATATATTCTTGCAATATTCGACTTCTTATTATTAAACCTAATATATATTAACATCTAGAACCACAATAGAGAAATTGTAAGAATCTTCTTTATTACCGTTGAAAAGTATTTTCTCTCTTCCTTTTTCTTCGACCTGCGGCGTAGGACAATTAAATATCACCCTGGAAAGAAAATTGGTTTGTAAACAAAACAATAAAATATGGTCATGACTTCATCGAGGACTATGAAATAAGCTTTTCATATCAATTTGTCAAATCATAAACAGTTACACAGTACAGACACATGCCGTCCATTATTGGCACAAGAAAACTATATGAAACTTATTTGAGAGTTACTGCGGCAGCTTAGATAGGTACGCTATAACCATTAGGGTTATTATTAATAGTTCACTTCCTCGGTGGTGTTCTTAAAGCTAAAGCGCTTCTCACATCTTAGTTAATTTAGAAAAGGGGACAGCTCCGCGTTTGAAACCTACAACTCCTACAAGCTTGCCTAGTGTGTTTCTTTTCCTGACTCACCACTTCGGGTTCCGTTGGCACGTTCCTGTTAACAATATTTTCCTTTGGGTGCTGGGTTATCAATCGTGTCTAGGATAATGCTGAACTTATTCTGAAAAAAAAAACACTATTTACAACAGGAATATGAGAACAAAACCAATAATAGCAATTCCATTAATTATAGTTACTTACAAAAATATTCTATTTAAAAGGTTTATTAAACAGATATTTTTAAACAATATATATTTTAAGGAATATTATCAATTAATAAGTATATTACTTACATTTTTTTCATATTTTTTCCCGTAATTAAATGTTGACAAATTTGAAAGTTCCTTGACTTTGACAGGAAAAACTTAACCATCGACAAAAAACTAGATTTTTTTCCACCAAAGAACGAATGATTTAGCGCATCCCTGGTTTCCGATTCAGTGTTGCCACTTGCAAATATAGATTTGTTTAGACTTTGATTTCGCCGGGTAACACTGACGAGTCGCGCCGCGACTTTGAGTTCTCTACGCGGCTGTTGTAGTCGCGGGTACAAGTTATGCTACGGAAATCGACAGATTTGACAGCCGCGGGAATGGCGACTCGAGTCGCGGTCTAAGTCGCGGATGCAAGATGTGCTAGAGGTGCAGATATGAAGAATACTAGGCATAGAAAGTACATATTTGCATATGAATTACATGGGGTTAAGGCATGCGCTACGCGAATCATAAATAAGGGTTATCACCTTTATATTTAAAATGATCTCGATTTTTCAAATTATAGATGATAGAGACTTTTTCGGTCTAAAAATATTAAGCGTTTACGAGTTCAATCGTCCCAATAAAGGGCAGACAGCCCATGCCTCGCGCCCTAATTTAGTTTTACAAGCCCCGGGGCTTTTCTTTTTGATATAACGAGAACTATCGACGCGGCGATAAAACGTAGAATAGCGTGTCGGCTCACGCTGCATTAGCGAAGGCTTGATGGCTTTACAATATTAACTGCTTGCTCTTGTGACGCCACCTGTTAATAACTTATATAGAATAACGCCTCCAAAGTTGCTACATTGCTTGAATACAAATTAGGGTTTAATAACAAATCCATCTAACTAAGTACAAGCTCGGGAATGTAACTCGTCACATCAAAGTACTTATGCAAAAGCCGTGTCACGGATGGGTAGTTCTTAATTTGTTTGTGACACAGTACAGTACTTGCTGAAAAATATGATTTTTATCTGGAAAATTGACTCCAACCAAATAACAAATAATTTAAAACATGTACCTAAATCAGAGCGGCGAACGAACAGTTGACTAACCACGAAATGTCCACGGCGACCTTGAGGCCGTGACCGCGAGCATAACTTGTATCTTTATGGGCATTATTTTAAAATATGCAGTGAGAACCGATAATACACTACCTAATTGAACAGGTCCATCAGACGTTAGTTTTCCCCACGTTTTCCCTCACAAAAACGCAGAGTTTACTATGTATCGCTGAACAATTTCTTGGCAACTGTAGCTTTTGGCAACCGTTTCATTTGACCGGATACGTGCTTTATTCTGATACCTGCCTTAAATTTTGCTTTTTAAGGACAATAAAGCCTAATGGGTTCTTAATTGCATTGCATCATAGAATAATTTAAAATTAAAATATTTTTTTAATAAATATTTTTTTAGCTTGTAAGATTTTACTATTGTATGTATGTTAGTATGTATCTATGGGCGTTAGTTGCCTGATAATAAATGATATTTGATTTTTATTTGATAGACAACGAAGTGTTAGTCTGTGTGACATACACATAAGACATAGTTTCATTTGGCTTTTGGTATTTTTACAAGCTTGTATCACACACACTTTTATATACAATTGATTAAATAAACGAATGCAAAACGCTGCAGTACCCACTTTTTCGATTATTTTTTCAGCGATGTGAATCACCCGTCCCTACATTACTTTTACGATCGCTTCGAACGATATACAAAGCTGTACAGTTATGATTAACGCGATAATACCTATTCAGCTGGTCTGATAACCGATTATCGAACGAAATGAGTCTACGTAGTCAAGTCTAACGGAATCGAGAACAGACAAGGTGACGAGGGGATATGTAAATATAGGTCGTGCCTCGATACAGTTGTGTCATCTAGCGACATGGGATTGGGCAACCCTTGACGACTAATTTGCATACAACGTTGTTCGGTAAACAATGCCTCTCATTTGTACTGAACTGACACTTCATGCTAGTTATCATTGTTGAACTTGCTGGCAACCCTGGCTTCCAACTATCACTCACTCCTAAACTACCTGCTCGACAGTCCTACCAAGGAGCCTAGTATTGTCAACATTATAATACTATTAGGTTGTTTAGTATTTTATCTTATTAAAAAATCTACTCTAAACTCAATCACTAATTTGTTTTTATATACCAAATAATAATTAATAACGAACATATAAACAAAACACTGCTACTACAAATTTCACAGTGTTGAGATCTTCAATTTGACAATTTGCTAAAGAAGGGAGAGTAAGGTAGTAATAGTGAAGTATGTATTACAAAACTACCTACTTCTGACAAGTGTTGTGTGGAAGAAATGGCGGCGCAACGCCCACGGATACTGCCTATTTACAGCTTTTGAAACTTTTCCAATATTTATTTTTGTCAGATAGCATTTATGACAGTTGTGTATTTTATTACCTAAATGGATTAATTTTAAGATGATTGCAAGAAAAGGCAAGATATGACTAAGAAATAAGCAATTACCTATGGTACACTGTCATCATCACTGTTAACTAACAATTCGTAAACCTTTGGTTAGTTAACTCTGTTGCTGTTAGTACTTGTTGCCAACATAGGTACTAAGGGAATCAATAAACAAACTAAAGAAATATACATAAAAACAAATAAAGGTGTTCAAACAACATATCTTAATGATTTTTTTGATGACCAAGTTGACAACAAAACAAACATTTGTCATCCGCAGTGACATGTGAACTATTCCCAGAGGTCACTGAGCCAAATGGATGAACGAGATCTAGAAACATTATTTTGTACAATTCTTATTACAGTTCAATTTTTATTCTTATTACAGTTCAAACGAATTCGTATTTGCATATAGAAAGAAAGAATTAAATGATTTTTATGTAGAATACTTGCATGATTATGTTATTATGTAATGAAAAAAGAATGATTCATCTGATTTGTAAAGAACTTTTGTTGACTAAACAGGAGTTATATTTGATCAAAGGCACTTCATTATTTACCCTCAAGATAAATATGATTCCAGTTTAATTAAACCATTCTTTGTGTAATAAGTATAATGATTAATATCTCATTGTCAAGTGTTTTGATTTTATCAATATGATTTGTAAAAAAATAGAAGTTGATAGTGAAAATATTTCATTTGATTTATTGTAACATGAGCAGCTTAGAGAAAAGCATGGTGATTGATATAAATATTCTTTAGGGTGACAGTTCAACCCAACAGCTCCCAGCAACAGGAGTCCAGGAGGGCGCGCCTGGCGCCCTCATCTATTTCAATGATTTATAGATAAAATATGTACACATCTGCAGCAAATCGAAAGTTACAAAACAGGTATAAAGCTTAAAAACCACAATAGAAGCGGAAAGTCTCTCAAGGACCGGGGATAGCCCGGTGGGCTCACTTTGGTACCTTCGTAAATGCGGGGCTCAGACGCTCGCTGCGCGGGCGGCGCGGGCTTGCAGCTAGAGCGCTGCCGATTCCGGCGCCATCAGCGGCGACAGCGCGCCCGCCACGCGCCGCCCGCGCTCCAGCTCGAAGCGCGCGTCCGGCGAGCGCCGCCCCGACGACGCACCGTCCTCGGGCAGGAACGCGGCCACCAGCAAGGCACAGATGACCAGCAGCGCGCCCAGCACGAACGGCGGGCCTGGCACCAGGCGAACGTAACGGTCTGGCTCTGGTCGGCCATCCGTCGCATGCTCCTCATTCAAATCAACGTGGAACAAGTAGAAGATGACGCCGAACATCGCGGGTCCGAGGCCATTGCAGAGCCCGCGCACTCCAGTCACCATGCCCTGCACGACGCCCTGTCGGTCCGGCCGCGAGTTCACGGACACGTATGCGCTGATGGCGGGGTACGTGAGCGAGCCCAGCGCCGCGAGCACGCCCGCCGCCCACATCATCCACGTGCGGGACCCGAACCCATACCACATGAGCTGCAGCATCTCAAACAACAGCCCCACCATGATGGTGTGCTTCGGTCCTAGAGTCCTCATTAGAAAGCCGAGAATCACTTGTACTCCAATGCTCAGCACTCCCACAATTGCGATGAAAATCGCCACTTGCACTACACCAAAACCCATCACTAGTTTAAGGTACACAAATATGCACGAATACTGTCCCGCCTCAGGGAGGTAGGATAAAAACACAGCCACACACAGCATCAACACTGTACGCTCCGCTCCCACTTTCCTTAATGCAGCAAATGGGTCAGCCTGCTCCCAGCTGATTGCGGGGCCCCATCCACTGGGTCGGACTTTCTCAGGCAAGCTTTCTGGCACGGCTACCATGATAAAGAATACGTCCAGCACGGCGACGGCGGTGGCGGCGGCTACCACGAGCGCCTCACCATAGAGGTCCATGAGGTAGGCGCCGAGCGCCGGCGAGATCACCATGCTAGCGGCGAAGGTAGCAGAGACCAGCCCGTAGGCACGCGAGCGCTCCGCCTCCGTGGTCACATCCGCCACGTACGCGAATACGATCGAAAACGTCACGGCGAACACTCCACTGATGCTAATCATGGCGAAAAACCACCAAGTGTTGATGGTCATGAGCGGGATCGGCGCGCAGGTGAAGAACACCGTCACCAGAAGGAAGAACTTTCGGCCCCAGACATCGGACAGGGCGCCGATCAGCGGCGCGGACAGGAAGGACAGGATGCCCTTGATGCCCATTATCAGTCCGTTCATCAGGAACGTGTGATCTGGGAACGTGGCGTTTAGCACCGATATGATTGGCATCGTGAGCAGTCCCCACGCGAAGAACTCCAAAAAGATCACCACTAGTGCGTGGAAAACGGAAGGCTCCCCGATGCCAGACATCGTCATGATCCCGTCTTTCATTGCGGTCTTTCTATTTCTTATCACCATTTCTACTTCGGTTTTTGTCGTTTTCGTGGGCGTCATTTAAGAATCGATCCGTTTGTTTCCCTACAGAACTACTTAATTAGAGACATTTTGAAAACCTAGGCACTACATGGAGAATATACGAGCCAGTAGCAGCGATGTCAAAATTCCACTGAAAATTGAATGAAAAACAACTCGATATTTGTGCTGCCAGGATATAAATAAAATCATGCACCAAATCGAAAAGTATTTCGAATTTCAAATCCAAATTTAAGACTACACCAAAAGGAACTAGTAAGATAACGATTTAAAATAAAAGTTTAAAATATTGACGTGATTTGCTTGTGCCTAATAAACATATAAACTAATTTCCGATAAAACAAATATATCTGAGGAAATATGGAGAAAACTCCTCAAATTTCTACCAATTCAGTTATTTTTATACTATGGTAACATTTTCAAAATCTGACATAGACAATGTAAACAAACCATAATTACTTTTTTCTGCAGTAGATTTAAACTGATCTTACACTATTCTAGTAAACAGTCTTGTCCAGTCTTGTCGTCTATTAGGTACTTAAATTAAGTTGATTTAAAATTATTTACTGGTTCAATGAAAACACACTCACTACTTGTCAATTTGAACTGTCAAAACAAAATTTATTGGAATCGGAGAAGATTGAGAGGCGTTAACCGAGATATTATCCCTAAAAAATCCTTGTTAGACAAAATGGTAAGTATTATTCACAGTGTATAAATTGTTTAAGGTTTATATATTATTAAAACTTTAATACTTGTTTGTATTGTCCATAGATTCGCTTCATTTTAATTCAAAATCGTGCGGGTAAGACGCGCCTGGCGAAGTGGTATATGAATTTCGACGATGACGAAAAACAGAAGCTTATTGAAGAAGTACACGCCGTAGTCACAGTTAGGGACGCGAAGCACACCAACTTTGTTGAGGTAAGCAATTCTCTTCCGCCTAGACAGACCGCGGAGGGGTAGTCAAGCCTTACACGTCATTTCGTTATTCCGCTACCTATTTAGAGCAGGAACTCCACTCTTTATAGCAATGTGACTGATTTCGTCTAATCCAAACTGCTTTACAATGTTTCAATCATTCAAATGTTTTTTCAATGAGTGATTCAACAAAGAATTGACCAATGTGTTGCAGTTCCGAAACTTCAAGATAGTGTACCGGCGGTACGCGGGCCTGTACTTCTGCATCTGCGTGGACGTGAACGACAACAACCTGTGCTACCTGGAGGCCATCCACAACTTCGTGGAGGTCCTCAATGAGTACTTCCACAATGTCTGTGAGCTGGACCTTGTCTTCAATTTCTACAAGGTACACTATTTCTTAATATGTAACCATTTGCACATGATTTTAGTTTGAACTAATGTGGCTTATAAACATTAGTTCAAACTAAAATCATGTGTGAATGACTAACAATTTAAAAACTGACTAAACAATTTTGGCCTACAAGTTCTTGTCATAATTTGCAGTACATGTATCTAAATGGCATGTTAGTCTTGATGTTCAAATATTTGTTTTCATTGTAACATCATCAGAAGCCTTCTTCACACACACAAGCCTCCCCTTGTCCATAGACTAGCTTAATACAGATTAAAGATTTTAAATACTTTTTAACTTGGTTTTTCTTGTATATTGCAAAAACACAAACACAAAGTTATTATACAAATTTGTACCTTAAAAACATCATGGTTTTTGTTTTTTATTATTAAACTTACCATTGTGTATAATTGCAGGTGTACACAGTAGTGGATGAGATGTTCCTGGCGGGAGAGATCCGGGAAACCTCACAGACCAAGGTCCTCAAGCAGTTGCTCATGCTCAACTCCCTCGAGTAGTGCCTCTCTACATCTCCCACGCAAGCACAGCCTCCAGTCATTCAGGTAGTACATACTTTAAGCCTATAACTATAAAGGCAACAAATAGTTTCAAGATTGGACATGGTTCAGAACAACCCAAAGAATGTAGAGTTTTTGTGGTCAAACAAACATTGTTTTAGAAATAAACCAATGTTCTTTAACTGTGTCCAACTTTAAAACTCTGTTTTAAAATTTAGATATTAAAATGGCAATTCAACTGCACCGAGTTATCTAACTGATCTTGCAATTCAGTACAAAATTGGGAGAACAAATATGGTTAGATAGTAAATTGAACTGACATTTTAGTATGTACAATTTAAAAATAAAGATTACAACTTTACATACTATGCCATTCAATGTTTTAGTAAAGATGTGGAGGTAGCTATAATGTTGATACTGCAATAATTTGTATACTATGTGGCCGCACAAGTCTCGCAGCCCTAGAAGGGAATAGTATTACTTTAGTAGTAAATACTTGTTAATACTATGAAATTATTTCTTATCATCTCTGTAAAATATTTATAAATTTCCACTCTGTTTATTTACTTGAACTTTAGAAAAACCTGGTTAAATAAAGTAATTCTAGTAGAATGCAAGAAACAAATTTATTCAGACAGTTTATCATTCCCTTCTTTAACACCAGCAGTACAACTACTGAAATAAGTTGATTCGTATTTATAAATAAAATATATGATCTGTAATATTACACTAGGTGTATGAAGATATTAGAAAATTAGCTTGTGTTAAACTTGTTAAAGTGTATAAGTATGAGTATTTAAATCTATTTTATTTATTTTTAATACTCATTCCATTTCTTAGGGTCTTGTATGAAATATACATTGGGCTCTATAGTAGCTTATAGTAATGAATTGGTGAAGATTTAAACTTAGGCAATAATTTAAAAACTTTTTTCATAGTAACAGTGGATAAGTTTATTATGAAAAACAGAGTTAAATGTATCCGAGCATATATGAAGGCATTATGGAATAATAAATAAAATAAATTAGCTTCATGTTAAGTAACACATTTCACTATAAAGTGTATTTGTATATAAAAGATTGTATCAATAAGTGTTGTATGTTTCTGTAGAGAAATATCATGATATGAAAGAGTAAAAATAAATCACATTTATGACAGAACGAATTTTATTTCTAAATAAGATTATGTACATTATAGTGCACTTGAGGCTTCAAGAAATATAACGTGATTTGCACTTATTAAGATACACTTCAAAGTATATACCTACTAAATATGGCCAACATTTTCTAAAAGGATTGCATTGAGAATGTTTTTGTTTTTGCTGCTCGTTTGATAATGTTTGACACACATTGTTGTGTGACTTTATGTTCATGTTGCTTCTTCATTTCTTTTTTCGAGTCCGAGTTGGCCCGGGCCTACTTGGCATTGGGATAAGCGCTATATGTGTAAGCTCATGCCAAAGCGAGGCTCTACACCCTGAAACTCCTCTGAACGTACTCTTCCAGCCTATGTAGCGTGGTGCGCAGGGCTCAGCGCCACTCCCCGCGGTGTCTCACCGCCACTCCCCGCGGTGTCTCACCGCCACTCCCCGCGGTGTCTCACCGCCACTCCCCGCGGTGTCTCACCGCCACTCCCAGCGGTGTCTCACCGCCACTCCCCGCGGTGTCTCACCGCCACTCCCCGCGGTGTCTCACCGCCACTCCCAGCGGTGTCTCACCGGCGGGAACACCCACTTGTCCGGGTGACCGATGTGGGACACGTTCTTGCCCAAGTCGAACTTGCTCCATCTGCAAAGTGAACATATCAACGAATTAAAGAGAATTTAAACTTTATTGCACGAATAATAACTTAACAACTAGTGGTTCTGTAAGCTGTAGACATAGACTAGGAATCCTATAGACCGAGTTTAGAGCAATTATTTTATGCAACCGATGGTGCCAAAAATGCGGGGGTGCGCGGGACGAGCTGAGCGAAGTCCCGTGCCGTGATTGCTCCGTTCAAAGACACGGACGTCACACAAAGACACTTTCGACTCGAACTTGGAGTAAAATTACCGTATGCGTGGCAGAGGGGGTAGCGCGACATTCTAAGTCTGGAGAATGTTTTGTCTGTGGCTGTAGACCTCGCCAGTCTGTCTTTGTATAGCTGAAAACTGGATAGACGGCTCCGCCATTTAGTAAATTTTCCGCAAATGATTCGACAAAGAACCGTATAACATCCATCCTGATCACAAAATTTCACGAGAATCAGTTTAGCTACCTATAGAGGAGACAGACATACCGCGGCATATTTGCTGTCAAAAATGTACAAAGGGCCTCTTAAAAGCCGCTACAGTGGGCCCCTCGTAGAGTACTACGTAGTACACTCACTGGAAGGGCGGGATGCCGCGCGCCTCGTTGTGCGGCGGGCTGGACACGGCGATGAACTCGTACCAGGGGCGCAGAAACGCGTTCGTTATCTTGGTGTCGATGGCGCCGTGGTTGCGATGGCCCAACGCTTTGAATGGGTATGTGCCTGTAACATAATATCGGCGATTATCGTTGATAGCATCATCGGCAAGATCATCGTGCAAGCATCCACACTATCGCCTGTAGTAGCAACCAACCCGGCGATTCCCTTTGATGTGTGCCCAAAAACCGACAACTCACGGGTCGCAGGCGATGACTCGCGGGGACTGCAGAGTATGCCCTCTACACTATCTTCCACGCCAGTCGTCGTCTATCATCGCCGGTAGTGTAGAGGAGCCATTACAATTAGAGAGTTGAAGCTTCGTAGTGTTGTTTTTAAGCTACGTAGGTGTTAAAAATCAACGTTTTCTCCTATCTTCAGCTATTCGGTATTCCGCTACAGAGATTTAAGAAAGTATTCCTTATTGTGCACCATAGTGTTAAAAAAATACACAGAAAGCGAAATACAAGCTTAAGACTAGGTAACAACATCAGGCAGATTTGTTGGATGGAAGAGTCGCTGGGAAGAATAAGGCCAGCGTTGTGGCATTCCTTCGAAGTACGAGTAGTTTATCTTAAATCAGGTATCCTCTAGCTTATTTCTAATACTCTTAACGTTGACTTCTGACATACATTGTTTTAAACCTTTAAAGGTTTTAAAGTAGAGAGTATTATTATATATATTATATATTCTTTATTGTGCACCACATAATGAAAAGGAATACAGAAAAAGAACAGATATTACATTAGGTAACAACAGGCGGTCTTATCGCTCAAAAGCGATCTCTTCCAGACAACCTTTGGGTAGCAGGAAACCAATAACTTACAACAATGAACGGGTAGTGCAGATACGAGATTACGTAGAATACTAATAGAATAGCCTCACATATCAAGAATAAATATAAAAGATATATTAAAGAATTATTCTAAGTAAATACAATAAATATATAAAATACATATATATATATATATATTATATATATATATATATATATATATACATATATACATACATAAATAAATAAAGGCAAATTAAGGCAGTGACAGATAATGGGATTTTAAAAGGTTTTTAAATATGGAAAGCGATTTGGCGCATCTTATATCCGACGGCAAAGCATTCCACAATCGAACAGCCCGAAAAGTGAAGGAGGTATTATAAAATTTAGAAGAAGAAGAAGGAGGAGCAAGGAGATGCTTCTCCGCACACCGAGTATGTAGAGTCTGACGTGGGTATACCTGCAGTTGGCTATTTGGTTATACGTAGAACTGCTGCTAACCATTGGCAGGGTTTAGGTCGTTCCGAGCCGCGACGGCGTTGCACGCGCTGTACGGCGGGTTGCACTGCGGACAGCGCGCCAGCGGGTCGTGCTTGTAGTCGTTATACCGCATCACGCGGAACATGTCGCGCGTGTTATGTATACCAGCCTGTAACAGATTGTCGAGGTTTTCCAACTAATTACACCTCCGTATAATATACAGGGAGTCAATTCGGAATGGGGCACGGTTAGGTATATATCTCATGTTCAATCATTTTGAAGGAAGACCGCAGTGTCAGTGGAAAGTGACAGTAGGCCTATGTTGTCGAGACTTGGGTCCTTAATTCTAGTAGGAAAGATCATGTTACCTGTAATATCTTGAGCATCTTGGCCCTCGGGTGTGTCTCCTGTCCGAACCAGTCGCCGTACATCTTTACGCGCTCGCGCCCGCCGCCCAGCTCGAATATCCGCCGGAAGTGTGGCATGTTGTAAGACGCGAAGTAAGAAGTATTTAACAGCGTTGCTGTTCTGCAGAAGATATGGTCAAATTTAATAATCAGTAAATGTAATAAAATAACGATAAATCGAATATCGTTAGTGTCGTGTGACGACAGAGTACCATCATTAGTGCGCAAAACTGAGTTCAAGCTGATAAACAAGACCAAGTGTGGCTAGTTCGAAAAACGCGCGCGGCTAGAAGATGATGATGTCAACCTTAACCAGTCTTCCAAAGGCCAACACCGTCCTCGAAACGTCGGAGTCTCTTGCCAGTCCGACTTTCACCTCATTTTTGTAGGTTACCAAGAAAGCTCCAAGCTAATAGGTACGTAAACGGACCGAAAGTTAGTTGGCCTTGCCTAACAAATCAGAAAGAAACAAGCCGAAAGAAGTCTTATTGTTAAGAGTGGCCAATTACTAGGTATATAGTTGCCGATAACTATAGTAGTCACCCTGCCTGTCTCTACTTACAAGTCGTCCGCCTCGATGGCTCCGGGCAGCTGCTCCACCACCCACAGCAGGCCGGGGCTCACGCGCCCCGGGCACCCAGCCCCTGACGGCTTGAACTTGTTGTAGTCCACTATGTACCTATCGCACCAATAAAAAGAATTGAATTCTTCATAAACGCGCGTCATTATATAAAAGGAGTTTTTACAATTGGTGGGGCTCGCTAGCTATCTAAATCAGATATTCGACAAGACTCGAAATAAGAAAGATAATTATTATGTCAGAGAAACAAATCATATCACTAAGTCAGAGGGGTAGTAACTGACAGAGTGAAATAAACAGAGAATATACCACTGGTTATTGTAAGTGCCACTATTTTGCTGGCCGAAGATCTGGACCCACTCGCTGCCGTCGCGCGCCAAGCGGTTAGCCACCATCGATCGCACGAACTCCAGGATCTAAATACAGGGAGGGCCATTATAATACGAGTATCTGATACAAAGTCAAAGTTTCATTAAGGCGTTGGCTAGTGATTGAGAGAGTGACGAGGTATCTATGTGCTCAAATCCCGCTTACATAAAATGACTTAAGGTCCAAAATATAGGTACACTTTCCTCACTTTCACAACATTCAGTCAAAGCTTTACAGTGATCAGTAATGGTGATGCTGGCTCGCTCATTGTCATAGACCAGGGGTCTCCAAACCCCGGCCCGCGACGCGTTCCAAACGAGCCCGCCGACACACAAAGCGAGTGCCCATTGTCCGGCCCGCGAGAGCCAGGCTCCAGGGGTTCAACATTCATTGAGAGTGGAATTGTTCCTAACAGCAGCCACCAGACACCCTGCCCCAGCGCAAAAACCGACGGTGGCCCGCGCGATAATTTCTTGGGGGCAATATGGCCCTCAAGTAAAAAAGTCAGTGGAAGCGAAACTCTAACTTGTGAACGAGATATGGAAAGCTGAGTGACCTGTCCAACCGGCTTGATGAGGTCGTAGAGCGCGCGGCGGCTGTTCGACATGGTCGTCTCCGCCGGCACCAGCCCCGACGAGATGATGTATATGTCATCTAAGGACTGATACAGCAAATTTACAATAAATTTGAGGTGCGGACGCAAGAATACCAATTTGTAAGGCCAGTATTTTCGTTCTGGGGCATTTGTTTCAATTTAGTGGGATTCAATTTAGATCTAACAATAAATCTAAAATTGGAGATTGACGCCAATTACATTTCTGATCAAATCGACCGATTTGATCAGTACCTACTGTTTGGATACCGCTTTAAAGAACCAACATAAAAAATTTAAGACAACGCAAACAATATAACTCGTGTGAGTAAAAGCAAGCGGAGCGAACCTTTGTCGGTGTTAAGTGGTTTAAAAAAAAAAGTTATAAATTTGCCGAATAAAAAAAATAGATTGTAGAACAGTGATCTTTAAAAATCGTGTCCTCTCCTCTAGTTTAACTGCTGAAATAGATGGTACTGTACCAACTGACGCCATTTACTTGGTCACTAAAATGTCTCACTTCAACTTTTGAAAACCTGGTAGCTCAGGTTTAATGTATAGAGCCGTTATAGCTAATTCGAAGCTATAATTTGTCTTAGATTTTACACATCTTTATATATTATGTATAATGAACTATTATTGTATTTGTCAATTTTGTCATAGAACGCAAATAATCTTACGGTGGCAAGGCCAGGGTAGGAGGAGAAAGACATCTTGTAGCCGGGGATCCGTTCCGGGCTGCAGGTCGACTCACGGTAGTTGAGCTCGTACATCTTCTGTATCCGAAGCATTGAGTTGTAACTGAAGCAAGACGAAGGATAAGTAAACGTTGCGTTTGTAACTCAACCCAAATTATTACTTAGTAGGGCAAACTTCATTGCTTCATGGTTTTCCCGTGTAATGGGTGTTTTCGTTGGTTTAACTTTGCAAATTTTGCAATGTACTCGTACACCCTAATGATGTTTTTCTTATGTTAGGTGAGGGTATGTCATCTTGTATAAAAGATCATAGTGTACAGTGGACGTCAAAGATATGTTAACATTTTTCGCCTTATTACATAGGAGTAAGGTGCAAAAGTGTAAACATATCGTTGACAATGCCTTGCTTGGTCTGGTAGTTCTGCAGGTGGTTGGTCAAGAGATTCCTTAAATAAATAAATAAATAAATAAATAATTTCTTTATTCAGACAAATACAGTCCACATTTGTTAGTCTGTTGCTTATAAACTAGGTTAATTGTACTTACATATGTAAATATACTACATTTATACATTTTTTTTTTAACCCTTTACCACATACGAAGCCGTTTATGGCGGATATAATATTCAACTCTATTGACAGTGAACTCCTTAGGTCAGTGTGTCTCAAAATGTGTTCCGCGGAACCCTAGGGTTCCGCAAAGCCTCTGTTGGGGTTCCGCGAAAATATACCTGTAATAATAAGAAAAAAAACCAGCTCTTCTGGTCCACAGTGATGAACGAAAATTTTTAATTTGGGGTTCCGTCAAATATTTCGCTTGCCGAAAGGGTTCCGTCACCAAAAAAGTTTGAGAACCGCTACCTTAGGTATATTGACATCTACGTTAAAGAAAATTTTCGAGTGGTAATTTAGAAGCAGGCCCAAACGATGATCTGGACAGCTTCCTGAACAACTGACCGGAGGAAACACCAAATCGGGAGTCGTGGAAATCAAAGGGAGAGGCCTTTGCCCAGCAGTAGGACACTCAAATCGGCTAGAAAAAAAGAATTAAAGGTGGTAGGCCACAGAAAAGACATCCTTCAGACTGAGCATATTAGCGCTACCCCGTCTGCCACACATATACGGTAGTTTTACTCCATTTTCGAGTCAAGTGTCTGTGTGACGTCCGTGTCTTTGAACGGACCAATCACGGCACGGGACTCGCTCACCTCGTCCCCCGCACCCCTGTATTTTTGGCAGCATCGGTGTCATGAAATATTACTAGAGGATTCCTAGTGTAAGTGGTAAGCATACCTGTTCCAGCTGGTCTGTGAAGTGTAGAGGTTGGAGAGGTCCGGGAGCAGCTTGACGAGGCCCGTGCAGCGGTCGAGGCGCGCCGTGGGGTCGGGGTCGAGGTCCCGCCGCGAGTGGTTGGTGCGGAGGATCATGGAGAACGCCAGGTCGTCCAGGTCCCCCACCATGTTCATCCAGCTAAACACAAGTATGCTTACTACAAGAACTCGTATATAAATATGTCTCGAGCTTAGACAAACAGGAAATATAATAATGGGGTAGAATATAGTGAACATTTGATAGCTGAAGTAGGTAGATGGCGCTGTACAGCCTCATACTTTTTTAGGTAAGGATGTATTTACATTTGACAATTCCAGATATTAAAAATGTAGAATTGTTGAGCGGAACTAAATCATTTAAATGCTTAAAATAATTTGCACTACTTTTTACGCTTCTTTGTATTATTATCTTTTATGTACCGTCATAATTTGAATTATATACAAAACCTTATCAATAATATCGTTAAATACCCAAAACAAGTTGACGGGAAAATGCAACCAAATTCTAAAATAAAAAATAATTTGACATGTTACGCGATCTTACAAGATGTCCCGAAAGGTGAGGAGCTCGTCAGGATTCGTGGTGGCGTTCCTGTACCCCCACGCCAGCCCCTGCAGCTGGTTGTAGAACAGCAACACCTGTACGCGACAATAATGCTACTTTACTGAAGGAATTCCACAATGCCTGAGGTATGGAATAGGACCACTTGATCGGTTCTGACCTGATACCAGTAGGCTTCGCACTGATGACTTACTGCCTCCGTGAGCACGTACTCTTCGTTGGCGTCCACGAAATCGTCCAACATTTGGCACAAATCTTTCCTGCTGGCGCAAAACCTGCGAAAAATTGTATTACATTCTTACTGATCTCACAGTAAAATGCTAGCTTCTGCTCGCGACTTCGTCTATCGTGGAATGATGATGTTGATGATCACGGGCCTCGCACTATCAACTATCACCACATCAAAATTTCATCTAAATCGGTTATTCAGAGGTTTAAGCATGAAGACACTTACAGAGAGTTTCATAAGGGATTGGTTTAATGACTCTCAGCGACTTGTGCTTCTTTATGACTCACGCAATCACAGGGTATTTTATTTTGTGTGACTTCGTACTGTAGGTGTCATATGGCAAGTCTTAGATGCTAAATCTACCAACAGTTGGCAACATACCCTTGCAGTATGTTGCGCCATTGCATCCAGATGAGGTCCCGCGAGAGGTAGCCCTCCAGGTACCCGGCCGCGTGCGCCTGCTGCGAGTCTGTGAACTTGGCCTGTGTACTCACTTCGAGGTACGCCCAGCTGACAAACAAATACAAATGCTTTATTCGTCGATCATAGGTCATCAAATACAAATCAAATAGGTCAATGGATTATAAGTATAGTTCAATTTTTTTAAGCTGACCGTTTAGGACTATGATAGCTCATAGTTCTAATCTAAACGTACGTCATATTCAGACAACAGATCTAATGTGCAACGTCTAAGATTATTGTATTTATTTAGTTTTGAGGATAATTGCCATGCCATGCCCTACCAGGATGCCATGCGACCCTTTTCCATTGTAACATCTATTGTATTATGGTTTGCAATAAACGATACTATAGGTACCTAATATTAATAAAGCCCATACCCATTTTTAAATATCTCATTTTTGAAGGAAGCCCTCGCGACGTGGTTTTTCGGGATGTTGTACACGGAATCCGTCTGCCTCATCGCCATCAAGCTGCCACGCCCCTGCAATGTTATGAACCCATACCTACCCCCCACCAAATTCACAAACACCAACACCAAATACAACAGCAAATAAATACTCATCTTCTAAAACTAAGTCTACATTTTGTAACCTAGCGAAAAAAATATTATATCAAACTTAAAAGCATAGATATGTGTAAATTAATTAATGTAATTCAGAAATCTGGTAAACAAGCTTTTTAAAGTTGACGTCTTTCAATATACTTCAATGTGACTTCTTGTCAGTTCTGCCATCATAAATAGGTATTACTTTACCTAGGTCCAAAGAGTATAGTAAGTATATTAGGTAAGAGTTGAAAAAAAATCTAGCATGATATAGTATTAGGAGGGGGGGGGGGGGGGGGCGTACGTGTAGTATAATATTGGTTGAAGGGTAAGTACATTGACAATTTCACATTTCACGTCAAAGCAAGTGCTGCCCTCTACAGCAGTTTACTGTGCATTGTGGGTTTTGCCATCTTGTGGGCTACATTACATAGTTAAGCTTAAACTTGATATTAACACTTCGCGCCCATAAAGAGGGGACTCCTATGTTGTGCCCTACCTACAGCAAAATCAGCGAAAAAGGCAGTCACCGTTTAGTCGCTAGCGTTCACATTAATATCTTGATAAAAAAAAATATAATAAATGTCATTATTATCCCAAAGAGCGTGTTTACAACGAATCACCCTTGAAAATCTGAAATATTTTACAATATAATAAATACACTTATGCAAAGTTGTACCTAAAATGAGATGAACGAGTGTCAGCGTTTAGTAAAATTTGTATAAAAAAATCGATGCTCAAGCTATAAAATCGAGTGATTTTGCCAGATAACTGACTACAACGAATCAGGCAGGGAAAAAATATTTTTGCATACAATTTGGTGACCCTCAATGTGACGTCTTGTCGCTTTCCATACAGCGTATGTCAAAAGTCATAGGTTGACCATAATTACTAGTATAACATTAATTTTACTTGAAAAATAAGAATATTTAAAGTAATTATCTTTTAATCAAATATGATAATGTGGATCATTTACAGAGTCAGAAAAAGTGGTTCTGGATCACGACCCAGAAATCACCCTGTATATTGACAGAAATATGGAAGGTAGAGGTACTTCTACACTCCATATACCTAGGATTATTTACATTTAAATACGTCACATACCTATGACATGACATGAACAAACAAGGAAAGCTATATAAAAAGTGTTTTTATCTGTCTTATCGCAAAGGAATGCTTTGACAGTTTTAATTCCTCAAAAGAGGCTAGTGGTTAACACCAAGCTCGAAACAGCACCTTTAAAAAAACATTAGGGGTCACTGACCTGTCCAAGTAAATTGACGTAGTGTGCGTGAGCTGCATTTGTGTGTGTAATGGGGTAATTAGACGGAATCTGAAAAATTACCCTCCTCTACCCCCTTTTAAAAATAAAATCTTCTTTCAGTAAAATTTCTTATCTACAGTATTTCCCCTCCATGTGGCAAAGTCGTGAGGCGACCTGTATAAAACATAAAAGCGCGGTCGGGTTCCGCAAACAGCAGTGAACTTACGAGTTAATGTCTATTTTGTTAAATTCTTGCGTGTCCGCGTTGTAAAGTTTATCTTTAATTAAAACAACATAATAACTTGTAACAGTTTATTGAGCGGTATGTTGGGTCGGCACGGCACGGCTCGTGTTCACGCCGGCTCGAGCTTGAGGCCGCACTCGGCGCACTTGTAGCCGAGCTCTTGCAGCAGCAGCGGCGCGCGCTCGTGCGGCGGCGCGCGCAGCCACGCGCGCGCGTCCAGCGCCACGCCCGCGCAGCCGCCGCGCTCCAGCGCGTCCACCACCAGCCGGAACGTGCCGCGCAGACGGTTGCTGTTCAGCGAGAAACACCCCGGGTTGAACGTTAGGATGCACACCCTGGAACGATTGACATTTGATTGACTTGACAACTGTACCGATAATGTTAACACGCCGCTGACGAGTTATTTTGTAACACCTATCGTCAAAATTGACTATTAGAGACCTTTTTTGTTCGCCCCTTATGCATATTGTTTTAATTTAACCGGTTTTGTAACTATGATGTATAAAAAAAATATTTGTTGAAATTTCAATTTTAATTGCTGTCAATAGAATCGAATATCATATCCGCCATATATGGCTATGTATGCGGTGAGGGGGTAAATGACGCGATTCGACATAAGGTTGACCAATAAACGTGATTTCCAATCAGTATACCACTTTCTTTACAAATTTACATACAAAAACCAATCAAACATAACTTTGTAAAATGTGAAAGTTGGCACTTACGGTAAACTCCCTTCAGGCAAGTTGAGTTGCTCGATGGGCACCTTGTGGCCGTCGGTGACCGGCAGCGGCACGGGGTAGCCGTTCTTCAAACACATGAATACATCTAAAATGGGAAACATTTGCCATTAACCCTTTGTATGTCTAAGTACTGATCAGTGCGAATGAATTTAAACTTCCAAGATCATAAGCGCAAAAATGCCTTGGGCCCAACCCAACCCAAGTACGACTTACGAGTCTTACGTTACGTTAAACAATGAATTTAAATATTTTTAATTCATGCACAATGATCAGTGCTTAGACATACGAAGGGTTAACCGTCAGTTCAAAATTGACAGCATGATTCAATTATACGTAAATTATTAGTTCGGACGTCCGACCCCGAGAATGGGCCAGAAGTGAGGTGAGGTACCTGCCACGATCCCGCTGGGCAGCAGCACGTTCCTAGCCACAACGTCCGGCGCGCCGACAGCGTGCGCCAGGCTTCTCTGCAGCTGTTCCGTCACCGCATGTGTCGGGTATAGGTTCTTCGCCTTCTCTAGAATGGGCTTCGGCAGCTGGTATTCCTGTAGATATACAACTTTATTATTATTGTGTCAATAGACACAAAGATACATGTACCAATAATCTCGTTTTGTGAAACGGAACGAACCATTGTACAGGTTGATTCACGAAAGCTGGAAAGAATGGAATTACCGAAACTTTCATTATAGGAATGACACCTCGGTATACAGCTATAGCCACCGTTCTATTGGTTTAATGTGATACACACATTATTTACATACACTCATTCATCCCATTTGTGAATCGACCTGTATGCCTTAAATTTTTAACAATTTGTACATTTTCAGGTAGTTATAACTTTTATTGGTTAATCAACCAAATACAAATCGCCTGGATCAGTCACTGAACGACTTTAACCTACATTATTTGGTCATGTAATGTTTTCATCTACCCTCAACTTTACTTTTATATAAATACCTAAAGATACAGAGTATATATTATCCGGATATATTATAATGACCTCGCTGTGGAATGCGTGTACAGCAACAAGCAGCGTGAGGAGTTGGAGATAGTCGAGCGTGCTGTCGGGCCGGCTCAGGAACTCGTCGAGGAACTCCTGCGAGAACACGCGCTTCAGCAGCCGGTCCTCGTAGTGACCCAGCGACGCCAGCTCCAGGCATACCTTCACAAAAATAACACATAAGTAGGTAAGGTATCATCATCATCATCATTGGCCTGTAACATCAATAAGATGAAGGTTTAAACAGCGACCATAAGAGTGCGACACTTCCGCAAATGACTATTAAGTCCAATGCGAGAGCGGCAGCCGAGACCGCATATAGCTGGCAGGAGAATGCCGTGCCCGGTGACGAAAGTGGGAGAGCGGCGCGCCGGTGTCTCAGTGCTCGCCTAGTGTGAAGAAGGCTGAACCACGCTTCATCGTGTGCAACTACCCCTTCACCCATGGTTTTTCTCCAGTGGTCACGATCTTCAGTCTCCCTTACCCAGTTGGTGGGAACGATCCGGAAGGACAACATGTCTCGCTTTGTGCTATCCTTAAAACGGAGCATTGGTGGCCCGTCGTCGAGTCTTACGTGGCAAACGAGAGGGCGTGAGGTAAGGTATAACAACTTAGAAACAAAGGAGTCATCCAAAAAATACTGCACACTGTATTCTATGCATGTTCTCACATTTTACACTGGTATTAGGTTTATAATAGCGCTTGAGCGAAGTTCGGATTCCGCGCTCTTATAGAATGGACACGTACTAAAATACCGGGCTAAACCCGACTCAAAGCGCGAGCTTAAGGCGAAAGGGGACGACCGCTGGATTCGTAGATAGTTCAGTATGGGGTTGTTGGAGATCTGCCTCCTGATCTCTCCCCACTGTGTCTCGTGGGGCGTGTGGTTGTTGTTGGACAGGCAGTTGATGGACCCGAGCAGGGTGTTGATAATGCAGTACCTTGACCCACGGCAGCGCGGCGTGCTTGGCATCCAGTATGGGGTTGTTGGAGATCTGCCTCCTGATCTCTCCCCACTGTGTCTCGTGGGGTGTGGTTGTTGTTGGACAGGCAGTTGATGGACTCTAGCAGGCTGTTAGTAATGTAGTACCTTGACCCACGGCAGCGCGGCGTGCTTGGCATCCAGTATGGGGTTGTTGGAGATCTGCCTCCTGATCTCTCCCCACTGTGTCTCGTGGGGTGTGGTTGTTGTTGGACAGGCAGTTGATGGACCCTAGCAGGCTGTTAGTAATGTAGTACCTTGACCCACGGCAGCGCGGCGTGCTTGGCATCCAGTATGGGGTTGTTGGAGATCTGCCTCCTGATCTCTACCCACTGTGTCTCAGGGGGGGTGTGGTTGTTGTTGGAGAGGCAGTTGATGAACCCGAACAAGATGTTGGTGCGCGCGTTCTCGAGGGTGGTGGGCTGCGAGACCACCTCCTGGCAAAGGTACTCCACCAACCCGAGGTGGCTGTGGGCCTATAATGGAAGATAAAAAATAACTCAACGGTCATGGCGTGCATAGGTCTCGAAATTTGAAGAGAGGAATGAAATGAATGATGAATGAATGAAATCACATATACACAGGTGAGATTAATGGTACAGAGAGAAGAATTTAAAAAAAATACGCTGACCGTTTCCAGTTCAACTGGTGTTGGTTTTGTTAAATAAATCTCCTCTAACCCCCTTGTTCATAATTCTTTACGGGCCTGATTTAGTTAAATTATGTTTTATCCCTTTGTTGCAAATACATAAGTCAAAATGACATAACGACACACGATTATTAGCGAATTTCGTGGCAGCTTCCGATATGCTGCAACGAAGTGTTGGAACGATTTACCGCCACCAATCAGAAACTGCAAATCCGTTACCTCTTTTAAGCAAAACCTAAAAAAGTATTTACTCGCAACCCAACAAAGTTATTAACTAAGCAGACATAAATTCCAAAAGAGATATATACTTGCATATTCGTGAACTATAAGAAATATTTGTGATCTCTCTCTCTCTCTCTCGCTCTCTCTTTCTTTCTTACACGTGTTCTGTTCCTGTTTATTAGTTTTAAGTTTTAGTTTTTAATTTTGGGTGCCCTGAAAACCAGCGCAGTATCTTACAGACACTGCATATGCTGAGCGGCATCCTATTTGGTGTATGTTTCTTTTATAATCTTTATGTTGTACCTACCAAATGTATGTTATTTTACGCCAAATAAATATTTTCTATTTTCTATTTATTTTCTAATTGATGTTTGTAGCGCGTTTACGAATAAGGGAGTAAGTAATTAGAGTTACGTGACTATTCTGTCTACGACTAAACTTGACTTACAAGCCTCGATAGCACTCTGGCTATAAGCAGCCCCTTCTCGAAGGGCACATTATTGTCTATGACGTAGTTGGCGATGGCGTCCATCAAGTGCTCGTGATAGTACTCGGGGTGCTTCTCCAGTATCCGGCCCTTGAGGCGCGCCGCCGTGCGGAGCACCTCGTCGTACGACAGACGGTTCAGAGACTGACTTAGGATGTCGAAGCAGATGTGGAGAAGCTGTAATGTGTACAATATTGTAGTAAAATCTTGCAAATGAGCGTTTTCCAAAAAAAAAGTACATTTCATTCATGTCTTCGAAATTGACTTCATGGCGTGAATGTACAAATGATTTTGAATAAAATGAGCCCATGAAATGTACATTTTTTTTTTTGGAAAACGCTCAAATAAATCAAACGTTGACATAGTTAACTGACAAATTCTGAACCTTATTACAACGACATAAGGTCTATCAAAATCCGTTAAGTGTTACTGCTAATAGTTAACTGACAAATTCTGAACCTTATTACAACGATATAAGGTCTATCAAAATCTGTTAAGTGTTACTGCTATTAACCTTTTTGGATCATTTTCAACTTTCCTATAACGTTCAGTTGTAACTCGGTCAGATTAGCGGGCAAGATTATTTCATGGCATTCTAAATAAGTGGTCCGGCAACTACTTAGTGCTGAAGTAAATGGCGTTGAACGGGGCTATAGGTTCTTACAGCGCCATTTACTTCAGCTTTAAATGTAACTAAAATATTTCGCACGGCTTAATGCCTTTTCATGTTCCTTTGTTTAATAAATACACACTCAAATTAATTACAAAATTCCGTACACGGCGGAAAAAAAATTGTCGAAATTAGAACCTTATGTGATTTTATTTTAAGTTCAAATTTCTTCGACAGAATACCTCGAGTTAACTTCTTCCCGCCGTGTATGGAATTTTTTACATGTTAATGTAATAAGTACCTGAACTCTAGTGGGGAACAATTCCTCAGTGCAGTTGACATCGCAGAGAGACCATATGATCGACTTGGCCACCTGCGCGTCTATGCTCTGATCATGCAGTAACAGCCCCGTCACCACGTTATTTATACACCGATCAGGCAGCTCGTGCGCACAGCAGTAATACAACATGTCTCGGAGCAGCGGCAAATCTTCGTTATCCATCTCAAGCGGTAGGTGCACTTGGAAAGCTAAAGGAAGCGCCAGCTTCAACGCGTCTACTAAATGATTCTTAGTATCATATTGATTAAGTATGAAATCCAAGAACATAATTTGTCGTAGGTTTAAATTGTTTATATTGCATCTTATAAGTTGCAGCATGGTTTGGACTATTAGAGAATCTACGGGTACTTTGAGGTAGGAGAGCACTTTGGTGGCCTCTATCGCCTCGTTCAGTTCGAGGGCGCGCGCGTGTTTTTTGAAATTCTGGCAGAGGACGCTGAAGCCCGGGTCTTTTATTAATTCTTCCGGTTCCTTCTCGAACCTGAGGGGGTGGGAAATATTATGGTTTTAGTTTAGACTTTAACTGTTCCTCTATGATGGCCACTAGCCAGTAATGTTACTACATTTTAAATTAAATTAGATCATTTTAGATTAGATATGATCTACCTAAATGAAATCGTGACTTATTGTACCATCGCTCACACTGTTAACTGTACATTGGTGGACCTTATGCCCTTTGTAATAAGGTCCACTGATGTACAGTTAGCAGTGCTGCTGTTTGTACTTTTTCGTGGAATGACACAATTAGCCTATGAAAATGATCGTTTTCTGCAAAAACAGCGTCACTTTGTCGAGATATTGGGGACTGTCCATAAATTACGTCATCGTTTTTTGACGATTTTTGACCCCCCCCCCCCCTAAAATCATCCAAAAATCATGCTTTCGAATGACCCCGTTTCCTCCTACGTCATGCTACCATCATCCGATCTCCAGCCCCCCTCCCCCCTAATTTGAAATGACGTAATTTATGAATAGCCCCTTGACTGCCTTGCCAGGCACCTATATGAGTAATAGCCTATGAAGCGCTTGCAGCATGTCAGTGGTGTATCGGAGGGCTCGGCCTACAGCCGCTGGAGACACTCACTTGCCGGCCCGGTGCAGCAGGAAGAGGCAGCGCAGCGCCTGCAGCATGTGCTGCGCGCTGGCGGCGGGCGCCGCCTGCACGGCCGCCAGCACGGCGCCCGCCGTCGCCGCCGCCTGCAGCCGCGTCGACAGCTGATCCGAGCTTGTCGTTGACGACTTTGTTATATCTGAAACTATAAAAATTACATTTCAAGCAATCTTTTTCTAAACTACTAAGATATGCGATGAGGCAAAATAATATAAACATGCCACATTTGTTAATTTATCCTCATACTGAGTTGAAGTTGTACAAGTCACACGATAGGGAACTCTGACTCATTGTGTAAGAAATGCCAGAAAATTCCTACCGATAGACTTAAGGGTAATAGAAGAAGCAAAGATAGGAAAGATCTTTGCTTTTTGCTGAAGCAGCAGAAGGACCAAATAGACTAAAGTAGAGTAACAAAAAAAGCAATAAATTATTTGTTTATTTAAATTTAGTTTTTTGGATTTTGAGAACAGAGTAAACTGGTAACAATGACGTTTACAAGACTGATTTTTTCTCTAATGGTTCCAGTTTGATATTTCAAGACCAAAACTAAGGAGAAAAGCCTGTTACAAACACGATGAAATGACAAAAAAAAGTTTACTGTCCACTTATTTGAGTGGCTACCATTCGTCAATACACCAATGGGTTGTACGCTGGGATCACTTTATAAGTTATCCCAGGAACAAGTTGGTTGTAAAAATTAGTTTACGTGAGGTGAGAGTTGTAATAGTGTTCATGCAGATTGATTAAGGACTGTATCGTTTATTATAAATACAACTTTACTTAGCCGTTTTTTCTGGTATTATGTTTTTATTTAAAAATTACACATATAGTTTAATTAGTGCTTTAATAATAAGTAACATTTCGTCCTGGGAGATCACGTAAAGCATATGGTTTGGACAATATTTACCCAATCCTCCCGAGTAACTACAACGATTTCGGACAAATACTACAAGAAAATTTACGGTTTGCGAACAAGATAAGTATTACACAAAAAAAATCGTACTATGTAAACAGCAATTACATATGATTCGTAAAGCGAAACATCTGGGCATAGTCTAATCATTTCTTTTAGTTGGAAAAAAAGTTTTGGATCTGTGCTTGGTGGCCTTTTTGAAAATATGGCATGTTACTTACGACAACCCCGACTTTGGTATACAATATAACCATCATGGAGCGTTTCTATCGACCTGTTCTAGCCATGGTTCAACGCCATGAATGTCCGTTAGGCTTTGGATTTCGGTAGATTCTTTTAGCTGTTTCCGTCATTTCCCTGGCGTCAGAAATTGACGGGAATCCAAAATGTTGCATAAAAAGTCGTTTTCATGTAAAGATAAAATACACCACATTTATTCTGTGGATGTTCAATTGAGCAATCATGAAAAGGACACTTAGATGGCATATTTTGGCAGCATATTAACCTTTTGTTTCTTTAAATCGTACTAAGGAATCGGTGAAATAGTCTCAAATTAAGCTCGATATAGATATGAGCGCCGCGCCGGCGCGCCGCCGCCGCCGACAAAATTTTCGCGCCGCCGCCGCCGACGCTGCGCTATCGGCGTGGCATCGGCGTGACCTTGTTAGATACTACTATTTTCAGAATCAGATAATATATATTTTACCTAGTGTAGATCTTTAACAGGGCTAGTCTGAATAGCTTATAGACATTCAAAAGGTATTTTAGGTCCATATAATTAAAAAATATCGATGGTAAATTCAAACTTTTCCATTTGGTAACCACGCTACTAGTGTTAGGGCAACGGAATGACTAATTTTGCCAGCTGGCTAGCTTATCCGTAATTCACCACTAATTTAACCATTGCATGAATGGTTGAATATCTTTAAAAGGTGTAAAAGGGGGTTAATTTTAGATATTAAGTGCTTTCACGCCCAAAGGTGGCCGTTGGCTTTGCACGGAAGGCATCGGAAACGGAATCGGGTCTCATTTAAGCTTTGCCATTGTACAAATTTCAAGCTTTGGCCTCGCATCGCTCGCATAGAAGTAGGCCGCTATCTGAACCTCAAAATTTTCGGCCCTGTTTGGAGCCTAATTTTCGGCCTCGCGTTTAAAATGCTTGGTCATTCTTCTCCGATCTTAGCTCCACTGCAGCACGGCCTTTGGCCTCGCTCAAATGCACCTGAAGGAAAGTCTTTAACACTATGGGCTCAGTCTTTATCGGCCTTCGGACTTGCTTACACTGGACCAATACTTCAATTCCAAGCTCTGCTCTCTTGCAGCTTGGCGTTCGGCCTCGCACAGAAATACGCCGTAGTCGGCGCTCCGCACATTCAGCCGTCAGCCAAGCTCACACTTGGCGTTCGATTCTAAGCTGTAAGCTTACCTGCAGCTCAGCATCTAGCCTCGCATGGGAAGGCGTCGGAATCAGGTCTTCGGTGTTACGTGGAGCTCGGCCTTGGGCCTCACTTTTTGACATAAATCGGTTTGTTGGGTTGATATTGGTTAATGACGGAGCTTGATTTTCCTTACTTCGGCTCTTTGTACTGTCGACCAGACGTGTCCCTGTTACAGTCAAATCGCTACTTTTTACTTAGCACAAAAGATAAGGGCCACGCAAAGATCGTCCGGCCAGGGCCTCGCCAAGATTAAGATCGCCTCTGATGCTGCGCGATATCGTTTATACTATATAAAAAAAATCGTACTTACCTTTATTCAATAAATTTTGCTTGAAATTGACAAAATGCACTTATTTTATAACTTTCTTACAGCAAAAACATGTATTTTCGGTAAAATTTTGGTTTGAATTATTTTTTCATTAATCAAAGGTGTTTCAAGGCCACGCCGCCGATTCGCCGCCGCCGCCGACCGATCTTGACCGGCGCGCCGCCGCCGAGTAAATGCCTATCGGCGCTCATATCTATGTCCGAATTACATTTGCTAGAAGGTATTAAAATCATCATAAAGTCCCTAAAATAAAATAAATGTAAAACATTCTTATATCAGATATGTCTTAAAAATACCCCCAGATTATACCTTAAGAACATAGTAATACAAAATAATACACACGTCAACAGTTAGACCAGGTTTTATCTGTATTTATAATAAACGATACAGTCCTTATTTATGAGTATTGGGTTAGAACTCACTGCTGGATGAGAGTGTCCTGGAGTGCACGGAGGTGAGGCTGAGCTGGTTGCTCTTCACAACATTGCGCCACGCGTGCTTCAGTAAGGTCAGGGACATTGTTTCTGAAACACATATACATCCACTTTTGTCTATGCACTAATAGCATTACTCTGGTTGATGCTGACATATTAAATTTACAATTCTCCCATCGTCATTTGATATTTACCACTTGGTTTTCGGTGAAGGTGAACATTGAACACATGCATACATCTGCAAAGAAATTCAAAGGTCCCCAATCCACATTGGGCTACGTGGGGACTGTAGCCCATGCCCTGTCACGCATGAGAAGAGGCCTTTGCCCAGCAGTGGGACGTAAATAGACTGAATTATTATTATTAATTCTTACATCAATTTTATACTTTTTTTTAAGCCCTGAAAAAGATTCTGGTTGTTTTTATATTAGCAGACCAATGCGCAGCAGTTGTTCGCGTCGCCGTGGATATGCGAGAGAGGTTGTTGAAGTTACTTACATGCTCTTCAATAAAAACCCAAAATTCATATTGTAAGACCAGCACAGACTCCTAGCGGATTAAGTCCTCGCACTCCATTGCGCTTTTCAAACAACGTTTAAATGACCCACTACTTCTAGGTTTTAACCTCAATGTCTACATTGTTAATAGGAGAAGGTCAATAACACCAAAGTGTTATGTACGTTCGTACAGAACATTGTTTAAAAAATACTTTCACTCACCTTTTAAACAATGCCACTTAAAATTTAAATTTCTCAATTCTTGAGCCAATAGTTAATTTAACAATACAATAAGAATATAACAGCTAACTACGACAGTAATTTATTATACGTAATAATAGTTTTGGAATTATTTTAGTTTAATGTAATCTAATGAATATTAATCATTTTGCTTCTTTCATAATCAATCATAAATTTGAAATAATTTGAATCCCCGAGAATATGCCGAGAATGTCAGCTGTTTTTGACAGATCAGTGAAGTGAAGACTGGAAGAAGCTCGGAAGAAGAAAAGTGAGCAGTAAAATAAGGATATCACATTCACACTGGTTTTCTCTGGTTAATTTTTTTTTTCTACTCTTGCTAATTAATTTCATAATAAGAATATTGATAGAGTTAAAATAAAAAGTTTCTGTAGGTTATTTTTAATTTTCAATATTTTAATCCTATCAAAATAGATATAAAGTATGAGTAAACTGGAATGATATGAATGTACAATAGATGTATTTTTCTAGTTTAAACTAACTGTAATAAGAAATATGCTATGCAACAAAGTATCAATGTTTAAAAAACACTTATTTAAGAGTTTCTTTTCTTCGTCTTAATTGAGTTTGTTTTCATTTGAAAATTGCAACAGCAACTGCTTTATTTCCGTTTTTGCTAAAATCATGTATATTTTTCTGTCAGAAACGTTTTAGAAATCGTTCTGATACTTTTATCTACACAAAAGAATTTTATATTTTTAATTGATTAAACGCTTGCTGATTCTTTAGTAAATAAACAATTGTTTTATTCATACTAATTTATACTATTATCGAGAAACAATGCACCACCTATATAAGTGATAGTGATTATCTTGATATTAAGATGATAGTGAAATGTTTGATTTCGGAACAACACGGATTAATGTCACGAATGACATATGCACTCGGAGTGCGGTGCGGTGTTTGTTTTCATAAAATACTTTTAAACGCTAATTATTCCTATTAACTTTAAATATAATTGCTGACTTTAAGTGCTATTAACATGAATGAGCCGGAGATAGTAGATGAACGGCCCGACCGGGTCTTAACAAAACAGCTCGTGAAACCGGGCGACTACAACGTTGTGCCGTACGAAGACGCGCGCTGCAAGGTCCGGCTCAGCGACGTTACCTGCACCAACGCGGCTGGAGACTGCGAAATAGAGCCCGAGAGTCGGGTGTTCAATAAAAGCTTCGACGGGATAGTTCTAATCGGTGACTCGGACTCTTTCATTGATAAAGATTTCGAGTTGATTCTGCAGCGTATGTGCCGCGGTGAGACTTGTACGGCTAAAATAGTGTATAAAGATGCTAAAGGGGAACTCGTGAAGGAGATAAGTTGTAAGATAGAGTTGTTGGAAGCTATGGATGAGATGCTAGTGGCAGATTGGAGTTGGGACCGTCTCTACGAAGCGGCGCTGCACCACAAGGCGCGTGGAGTGGAGCTGGTGAAGCACAAGAGGATCGCCGATGCCTTCCGTCGCTTCAACAAGGCACTGAAGATGCTTGTGGCCATAGAGCCCATTGATCCGGAGAAAATTGACGAGGCTCGGATTAAGGAAATGGTTGATACCAAGGTTTGTACCTCTAATCTTTCTTTTATGTTGTAATTTTTCCTCAGACTTTGGTCCTTATTCCTTTTTATTTCTATCATCAGGGGCAGGCTATACCTAACAAGCATTTGTAAATTAGAAAGTAGGCACAACAGTAGTTTTTGACAAAATAAAGATTATTCTTGGACTAAGTTTTCTGATATAAATTATTGAACTTAATTTTAACTTTCAGATAAAACTGCTCAACAACCTCACACACTGCCAGCTCCACTATGAAGAGTACCAGGCAGCGTTTGACCTCTGCACCTGCACCCTCAAGTACGACAATGACAACATTAAAGCCCTGTACCGCCGGGCCGTAGCTAACTATGGCCTGCAGAAGTATGAGGAAGCTTGGATGGACATACAGCAAGTGCTCAAACTGGACCCTAATGACAAAGCGGCACAGCAGAAAGCCCTGCTGATAGAACCTAAGATGAGGACCGTTAATAAAGAATATAAAAATGTAATTAAGAAAATGTTTGGATAAATTGTTAGTTTGATTATTTTATGTATTTATTTATATTTACTTCTTCATGATCAAGAGTGACAACTAAAATTTAGTTTGATTTATTTTGACTGAGATTTTTAGTCAATTACACTATAAATTTTATAAATATGTATTGAAAGAATAATTTGAATTATGCTTGAGGATTTTTCTTGTTGTTGGCTATGAGACATAAAAAATATATATTAAGAACAAAGTACAGTAATATTATACATCAATAAGCTCTGTTGTATCACTAACCTCATATGAAATTATACTAATTATTAATTAAGACTATACTTAACAATTTTTTTTACTGCTGGTTTTATTTAGATATTTGATCTGAGGAGTGTCTTTTCAAAAGAGCTTATTTTTGTTTGGTGTTCATTGAAAAATAAGCCCGTTTGAAAAGACTGTCCTCATTTATTTTATTTAAATATGTACTTAATGAACTAAATGAATGTTTATACTTCTTAGATTTCTTGAAGCATGGTTTGAAGCTAATTTTTTTTAATAAGTTTCACATTCAATGTAATGTTTGTTACAGTTTTCACTAGTTCTTATTGTTCAGTGGATAAAAGTGGTTTCTGAGATGGTGGTTAAAAAGATTAATATTTTGATAAGCACTGAAGTTCTATGCTACTTAGCAAAGTGTGTACAATATGTAGAGTTAGCAATATTTTTTGAAGTTCTTAAAATGTTGGCGATGGATGGAGCTATGTCTAGGACTGGAAATATATGTTGTGATAATAAATGCATTCGTGTTATCTTAGATAAAGTTTATAATCAAAATTTTAAGATAAAAGTAACCTTTAAAGTTTTATGCCTTGATTTTGTATTATAAGACTAGTACTGTAGGCAGTAAGGTAAGGTACTGAAGTGTATTTTAATTTAGATTAAGTCAATAAGAGCTGAAATGAAAGTGGAATACCTATATTATAATTTATAACAGTTCTACATATATTGTATTTTGATCTATCTGTATCTTCAATTTTAATATAAAAAGTTTTACTTAGGTATTATAACACTAAAAATATCGGATTTTAGTAGAGAATTTATTGTCATTATTTTAATCTGTCCACTAAGTTTCAATAAATAGGTATGAAATAAAATCGTATATAGTTTGTTTAAGTTGTGAATCTCAAATATATCGACTAACATACATATACATCAATTGCCTGGTAATTACAGACGCTAGATGGATGCTCACTATTCGTAAAATTAATTCACTTTGTTCAGTATTCATCAACATTATAATTTGACTCCTACATTCGTAACAACTTAGTGCGAACGGAGGTCTAACTATACTGGCTCGGCTGTTGCTCCAGCTTGGAATAACCGCCGGCTTGTCACGCAACTATAATCGAAATAACAAGCAAAATAACTTGCAGTAATTGATTCCGATGTGATAATGCGTGCACACGGAGGTGCTTTCCCTTGACTGTACGCTCGTTTCTATGATCCATGGTCATAAATATTCATAATGTGTTGCTGGATGGTGGACCGACCATGGGTTGAAATGTTAGAGCGTACTTAGTTAGAACCTTGTCATTTTGAATTGATGAATGTTAGTACGAAATTATTATGTAGTTACGTTTATTTTGCTATATGGCTATGCCAGTGTACAACAGTCATTCCCGTACGGAATAATGGCGTCAATTTAAGGACATTGTACCTAATGGGGTAGGTACCTACACCGAGTAGGTCCTATATCCTCAATCCTCAAGAAGAGAGTTTGTTTATTGCGAGTACTAATTGTGAATTTCGAGCAATCGAATGACTAATATAGTGTAGCGATTGATTCCAAATTAGAATGTTGAGGGACTGGTCGACTTATATGTGATGCGCAATAAACCACTTTAGAAACCTAAAAAAGTACATGAACGAGATGACTTATATTAGTACCGGGTAAAGAGAACTGAACGATGACAACATTAACAACTATCTATTACTCTTCTAGGTACATTTTTCTTTATCACATACTAATGCACTTGGCCCATATTTTCCCTGCACACACTCGCAGCATCACTTGATATGACGTATGACATCACCGGCGTAGTGGAGAGCCGGCCGATGACATCATAATGATGACCTTAATACAGCACCAGTCTCACCCGCCGCGCCTCGCCCGACGGTCGGCACACACGCTAAACACACATTAAAACTGATTAAACTTCGGAGAATGACCACCTGCTGCTAATTTACTTTTTAGTATCGAACTTTTTACAATGACCAGTGAGTATTCTGTGTTTTCTAAAGAATTTGTGGTTTGTTTTATTGGAAACAGCGTAGATAAATATCAGGTGTTTACGCTTTGTTTACGTGCTATTTTTAGTTGTTATCTCAGCTGTGATTCAGAAGGCTTCGGCTAATATGTTTATTATTTACTTATTTGTATTACAAAACGCTTTTTAAATCATGCTTCCTGGATTTACAATAGCTTAGGAGGAATTAATTTTATGTAACACACACAAAAGTTGTACAAAGTAAAAATGTAGAGCATCTACGGAAAATAGAGCTGCTTTAAAAGCGATCATATTAACGCAAAAGTGTCGTAAAATGGTTGCATTTGTGTATTCTGAACGAAGAAAGTCAGTACGGTACAGATGCACTTATCGAATGCATATTGAAATGTATTCAACTGTTAAAATGGCAATGCGTGGGAATTAGAAATTGTCGTGTCGTCTACGTGTCTGATGGTTTAGGTATGCAGCTAAATGACTTTATAAAAGTAGAGTGCAATGGACTAAAACTACCTACATCTTGTTTACTATAGGTTAACGGAAACTAATACACCATGAATTCACTCGTTAATATTTCATTAATTAGCAGCGCGAGTTTCGTGGAACTTATAAATATATATATATATATTTATAGGTATTTATGAAATATCATTTTGATATTTAAGTAGGTACTGTAAAGGCATACGGCAATCGCTTATCCCCGAAAGAAGAAACCTTTAAGTACCTAGGTAGATATATTATGTTGTCGATCCCGGGCCCCTGTTACTCCTGTTAGCACATATGCAACCGGGAACACGCTAAAATGAGGATGAGGAATTAACAGGTGTGCTCTGTGTGATATTCAAAGACTTACCTAAAGTCTTTGTTAGAAAAATATAATAAGGTACAAACTTAAAAGTCGTTAGTCTTATAGTACCTATCTATCTACCTAGGTTAACCAGTGATATTGCCAGTAAAGTTATGTAGGTAAGTAGGTTCATATATAAACGTGGAGTTGAATGTTATATATGTTGTTGTACTTGTTGTAGTTATACATAATATACCTTAATAAATATTTATGGCAGGTCGCGACACCGAATTTAGGTACCTACCTACGTTAAAACAATGTTGTGATGTCGCACATTCACTAAGTAGGTATTGGTAGGTAGGTTTGCTATCTAATGAACTTAATTGTGAATACAAAACAAAAGAGACTTTATATCATTTGTTAAATAATCGCTTTCATAATAAATAGCAGTGTAAAAAGTGCGTAACTTAGTGCCAATTTTATACAATAACTATAATACGTAGGTACCTATATAATAGCCTAATAGGTAGGTAAAAGCAAGCTGGCTTTAATACATAAGTTGATGTTAATTTATTATGAATTACTCATTAGTACCTGCAATAACATATATGTATAATTTTATCTTATTGGAACATTATTTTAAAACGTTATTATAACATTATATTATTATCTACTAACTCGTTATACTTATACTTAATATCGAAGTATTCATGGCCAATTCCCGTTTAATATTAAAAGCAATCGGTCCGGTCACCATGACCTCATCACCTCACTCACCACGTCATTGCAAAATCAATCGTTTCCCATATGTCCAATAAAAGTTAGCATCGCTTTGATATGGGAAAGATCGTCCCCTTTGTTTGTCGTGATATTATTGATGGATTACCATCTCATTCCTAGGTATAATAAGTTCTACTGATTTACCACGCGTCAGTCATTGGAAAACTCATTCAATTGTTTATTGTATTTTCGCGTAGTACGATACTTAAGTAGGTATTCCAAATTCAACTATTTTTCATAATCATGCAATGTTACGTTACGACTAGTACTATCGTGCGATACTGACAGTTTTTAAACCTTATTACAAAAGGTCCACTGATGGACAGTTAAGTGTTGCTGGTTGTATGCGTGGTAAGGTAGAATACATAGATTGAATTTGAATGTTGAAGGTATACATATTAATACTTGTTATGTGGTTATGTTGCTAAAAGCTAGTTTCGCGGTCAATTAGCAAGGTTTGTTCAGTACAGTGCACTCTTAATATGGTATTGATTACCTCGACATTATCAAAAGTCATTATTAACTATGTAGTCTAGGTATATTAAAATGTATTTACTTACTTACTATATATGTACCTACACCGAAGGATTAAGGAGGGACAACTGCGCCTATTTGACGAATAACAAAAGTCAAGTCAAGTCAAAGTCAAGTCAAAAATACTTTATTCATGTAGGCCTAGTAACAAGCACTTATGAACGTTTTACATAATAATATATTATCTTAAGCTAATTATCAGAGCAATTTATTGAAGTTAATATTATTCCATAGTAATATTGGATTATTATACAGATCAAATTTAATACTAAGAATTTCACAAAAAGATCGTCAAACATAAAAAAAAATTGTATAAAAAATACTAGTCTAGAATGTTTCTAGAATAAAATCTAAATGTCAATAACAAATGTCAATAAAACTTAACAAAGAAGTACATACATTGAATTATCTATTTCGAGTCACAATTAATCCCACGTTGTTTTATCACTCATGTAGTCTTGTGTGGTATAATAAGCTTTAGAAATAAGTTTACACTTTACATAATTTTTAAATTTATTAATTGATAATTCAGTAATATGGTTTGGAAGTTTATTATAAAATCTTACACAATTACCCATAAATGATTTTTTAATTTTATGGAGCCGTGTGAAGGGCACTGCGAGCTTATGTTTATTTCTAGTATTAATATTATGAATGTCACAATTTTTCCTAAAATTAACAATATTTTTATGTACATACAGAATATTCTCATAAATATATTGACAGTGCACTGTCATTATGTCAATTTCCTTGAATTTATCTCTAAGTGAGTCTCTATGGTTCAATTTATATATTGCTCGAATAGCCCGCTTCTGCAGAACAAAAATGGTATTTATCTCTGAAGCACCGCCCCACAGTAAAATACCATATGCCATAATGCTATGGAAGTAACTAAAATATACTAATCGAGCTGTTTTCACATCAGTTAACTGACGGATTTTGCTCACTGCAAAAGCTGCAGAACTCAGTCTACTCGAAAGAGTAGCAATATGGGGACCCCACTGAAGTTTAGAATCTAAAGTTATACCAAGAAAAACTGTACTATCAACTAATTCCAATTCCTCATCCTTCACAATGACACTTGTTTGCACATGCCTTACGTTACTACTAGTGACAAACTGAATACATTTAGTCTTTTTCTCATTTAACAATAAATTATTAACATTGAACCAATTTACTACCTTTGAAATAGCATCGTTTACATCATTGTACGCTTGTTGCTGTCGTTTGACTTTAAAAATACTCAGCATCTATTAACTATCAGCCGAAAGACGGAAAGATTAGGTACCTGCGTATTTGGTAAAGCCTACGTTACCAAATTAAGTGCTTTACCAAATACCTCTTGCTGGTCAAAACATTGAAATTAAAGTAATAGTACCTACATAAACGTAACTTATAGCAGTCTTTATAGCGCTTTAAAGTTTATACCCCTCTGATAGCTCACTAGATGGCGCCTTAATTAGACCCTGTGCTGTGTCTGCTGTACCTTTCTATATCTATCTAAATGGAAATTTTCTGTCTCTACGTATTTAATCTGATTTAATATGGCTAACTGTACCCACATATACACGACCGACCGACTGGGTTGACGACCGGTCTGGCCTAGTGGGTAGTGACCCTGCCTGCGAAGCCGATGGTCCTGGGTTCGAATCCCAGTAAGGGCATTAATTTGTATGATGATACAGATATTTGTTCCTGAGTCATGGGTGTTTTCTATGTATTTAAGTATTTGTATAATATATATATCGTTGTCTGAGTACCCACAACACAAGCCTTCTTGAGCTTACTGTGGAACTTAGTCAATCTGTGTAAGAATGTCCTATAATATTTATTTATTTATTTATTTATTTATTTATACATTTAACAATTTGAAATCCTCAACATTCCAGACAAAATCGAGTCACTAGAGTCGGGCCGCGGCATCCAAGTGGTGTCCCCGGGCCCCGAGCACTCCTTCGAGCTGGAGCTGGATGCGCTCTCGGCCCTACTGCTGCGTGAGGACATCAAGGACCGGCCCGTGGTCGTGGTCTCCGTGGCTGGAGCTTTTAGGAAGGGGAAGAGCTTCCTGCTTGACTTCTTTCTTAGATATCTACATCACAAGGTAAGGAGTCTACTTTTACCTTCATCTTATGATTACCTAATACCTTATATTATAGTCGTACCTACCGTCTGAAAATGATATGCCCTCTCTGTTATACCACTATAAGTACTATAACCAACTAAGTATAACTGATTGCCTTGATGGAGGTATAGATAAATAAGTTAGGTTACTTATTCTTCTCTATGATGGAGGAGAAGGGCTCCTAGATCAACTTCTTAAAATATTAGCATCTCACCTCTATGCACACCTCTTAGCCATAGAGTAGGTAGGTAAGCCTGTGAATAGTGGTCAAATCAAATGCTAACAAATTTCTTGAAAGATTTCAAAGTTCGTCTTCGCCAAAAGAAACATGCCAATGTCTTAAATTGCTTAAACGTTTTATATAAGTAAATTACTTATTGAGTTCACTTTCAAGTCAGTGTTGTTTTAATTTTCCAGTACAACCTCGGGGACAGCGGCGATTGGATGGGCGCGGAAGACGCGCCGCTGCAGGGCTTCAGTTGGCGCGGGGGCTCCGAGCGAGACACCACCGGCCTGCTGCTCTGGTCTCAGCCTTTCAAGGCCACTCTCAGCAATGGAGAGAAGGTAGATTCTTCATAGCTTAAGTTGGCCCTTTACTGGTAACGATTGTAGCTTCAATAGTAGGAATCTATCCACTTATTGTTGCTATTTATTTATTTTATTTATTAAACTTTACACATAAATTAACAGTATGACACTATCTTCAGCTTGATGAATATCCTATACCTAACATCGGTATATAAATACAAAGCTCTTTGTGAACACCCAGTTTGAAGTCGGACCAGTGTTTAAAACGGGTCCACTTGATCGCTTACCATCCAGTTTTGCTTAACTATGCGCATTTTAGCTTAATTAAAGCTCATTCGTTAATTGTCTTTTTTCAGGTGGTGATCTTGCTTATGGATACGCAAGGCACCTTCGACAGCGAATCGACAGTGCGAGACAATGCCACAATCTTCGCGCTGTCCACGATGCTGTCTTCTGTGCAGATCTACAACCTGTCACAAAACATTGAGGAAGACGATCTGCAGCACTTGCAGGTCAGTAGTATTAATATTATACCATCTTTCATTATGAAAACGAGACATACTTTTGCACAGTATATTTTGATTAAGTACCTATCTATGTTGATAAGATATTAAGTCGTTCATCATCACTTTACAAATCACACTGCAATGCACCTGTCTTTTAATAACACTAAACACACTTTATTCGTTGCGTTAGGCTAGTTTAAGCCTAGATAAATACTTCATTCATATATGTTCATACTTTATTGAGCTTCTTCGCAGATGTAGGTATGCAGTTTTCCTCATAATATTTTCCTTTATCATATAAGAGACTGTAGTAAGTCTGTGCGACACAATTAACTTTAGAGAGTGGTGTCATAATAGACCCAGACATAGATGGCGGAGCGATCTTGATCTCTATCGATTGGACTGGCCAAATAATGCCCTGGATCTCTTTCCATGGCAATATTTGGCCTTGGCATCTCTATGCGTGGATGAGAGACGAGTGAAGCCGTACAAGCAAATAAATAATAATTTTAAAATGTCCATGTCTGCAGCTGTTTACAGAGTACGGGCGTTTAGCAGCGCAGAGCAGCGTGGGCAAGCCCTTTCAGCGGCTGCAGCTTCTAGTCCGGGACTGGAGCTTCCCGTACGATCACCCGTATGGTGCCGCCGGCGGCAAACAACTGCTTGACAAGCGGCTTGAGGTAATTATACTTAAACTTAAAAATCTTTTCAGGTGGACTTCGATCTACGAGGCAATCCCTAATAGACTGTGTCGCGGTATGTGACGTGTGCTATCTACTCGGTTCAGCGGAAACGTTCTTCTACTTCTACTGTGTCCGAACTGTTCCACTAAAGGAAAGGAAAAGTGTATGGTCATGGTGGTGGAAGGGCCTCTAACCCTTACGCCATACCTGCACGGATATGATGGTCGTTCTTGTCTACGCGACAGTGGTCTACTACGGACAGTCTACCCCGCGGTGTTAAGTGACAATTATTCTATCACGTGGATAAAGCCATCCATAATACACAGGACCCCTATTCGACAAGCGACGTTTGACGTATCGTGATGATCTCCCGTTGATGTGGGAAAAATCATAAGTTCTCGAATACGTACAATGTCAAAATTTGACATTAATAATCCACAGTTAGGGTGTCAAGCAAACCAAACCGAACCGCCCTTAGTGTAGAGTTGAGTTTTGGTTGTACCAAATTATATTATCCACCGTTGATGGAATCAACACTCAGTATGCAATAAAATCAACTGTTGATTTGACGTGGATGCGAAACTGACAGTAACTGTCAAAACTGTACAACTGTTGTACATGTCGAATTTGGCCCCAGGCTGCATAGGGCAGTCAAACGTTTCCCTATTGGACATTTGCTCCGGCTAACCTTATCTACAATTGTTATCAGAGCGCCCAAGTTGTTAAAACGTAAGAAATACATCTCTATTGTCAATGCGTTAGGGTGCATAATTAAAAATGTTTAAGACACTTCGTCACTCCTCAATATACCTATAACTGTATCTGATTGGAATTGTGGTACAGTCGCCATCATATATATCGGAGCGGCCAAGGTGCTCACAAAAATCTGAGCACGCCTCTATTGTCAAGGCGTTAGAGTGCTTGTTCAGATATTGTGAACACCTTGACCGCCCCGATATATCTGATGGCGACTGTACCTATGTAAAGTCTCGGTCAATATCTTATTAAAAAGCTTACCTGACCTCTCATCTACTTGCAGGTGCATGAAGGCCAGCACGAGGAGCTGCAGGCGTTGCGGCGCCACGTGGCGTCCTGCTTCGATCAGCTGGCCTGTTTCCTCATGCCGCACCCCGGCCTCACCGTCGCCACCAACCCTCACTTCAACGGGAAACTTGCTGGTAATTGGTGTTTAAGAATCAAGAAAACCTGTCGGTATGTTTGGTACTTTGTGCATTTGGATTAGCGTGAAGACTCATCTACGTTTTAAATAAATAGATGATAAGAACAATGGTTTGTTCATAGGTATAATCCAAATTTAATTTCTGAAGAAGTGGTGAAAATTCTAAATTAAATTTAAACTATGATCTTTGCCTTTATTTTCCGGGAAAAAGGCGTAAGTAATTATCTCGCACTTATGTACATAGTCAGCAAAAACTGACGACCTTAGGAGCTAATTAAGGGCCGATTTAGACGGCGCGCGAACTCGCATGCGATTTTAGTTACATTGCGGACTGTTGGTTACGCCCAGTTCAACTGACCGATCAAAAACCGCAATTTAATGAAACTCGCATGCGAGTTCTCGCATCGTCTAAATGAGCCCTAAGTCTCGTTCAACCCCCTGTAACTTCATTGCGGATATAATGGATGTGACGAGGGGATAAAGTAGTTTTACTCCCATTTCCAGACATCAGCCCCGAATTTAAAGAGTCCCTCCGCCAGCTGGTGCCGTCGCTGCTGTCGCCCGATCGTTTACTTCCGAAGAGCATCCAAGGCCAGCCGGTGCGGGCGCGCGACCTGCTGCTCTACTTCAAGGCTTACATTAACGTGTTCAACGGCACCGAGCTACCTGAGCCTAAGTCTATACTCGAGGTAGGGCCTTATTAAATATTCTAGACATGACAGCATTCACAGCCCTGAGTTCAACGGCACTGATATACCCGGACCTAAGAGTCCTAAGACTGTTCTAGAGCCTTTTATCTCTAGGCCAGCATGGTGTAAAGCTCTTCTGTAGTGGCGGTACTATTTTTTCGTCCACGAGAATGTTTGTGTTATTCCCATTAGTAGTTATGACTACGTACTCAATCGGAAGATGCAAGTATTTTGATTTTTGAAGTACTATTCGCCTAAAGATATATCACTACATGTCACTGGTTCTCTGTAGATGTCTGCAGCGACAATGGATAAGTATGACTTAACACTTGGCCCTTAAGGAGGAGGCCTATGTAAGGGGGAGGCCTATGTTCAGCAGTGGACGTCTTATGGCTGAGATGATGATGATGATGATGAACACTTGGCCCGCAGACGTAGCGTAGACTGACTCTAAACATGTTACCTACAGGCAACCGCCGAAGCGAACAACCTCTCCGCCGTGGCCGAAGCTCGCGATGTGTACGACACGGTGATGGAGGACGTGTGCGGCGGCGCGAAGCCCTACCTGCCCCCGCGGCGCCTCGACGACGAGCACCGGCGCGCGCGCGACAAGGCGCTGCACGCCTTCCACGCCAAGCGGAAGATGGGCGGGGACGAGTTGGCTAGCACTTATGAAGCACAACTCATCAAGGTACCCGTTGAAAAGTCTCCGGAGACTAACATAATTTTTTCCCTTATAAATTCAGACTATCCAGAGCAGTCAAAGTGGGCAACCAATTAAGGTACTTCCAAATGATTGCAGTTTAATAACTTTACCACTATTTAATGGGGCAATAGCATAGGGAAGATCCATTCTAATGAAAATAAGTAGTATTTGAGATTGTTTGACCGCTTAGCTTAACCCGTAGAGCGCTACGTGTGGGTGCTCAATGGGTTAAGATATAATAACATGATGAGCTTATCGGAGCGCGCTATGTTTGGCTTTGTTTGGGTTCGAGTAAATAGAGGATGCCTCGGCGTCTCTTAGTAAGAGGGCGCAAAGGGAAAGTGTTCGGTAATTTAAAAATAATTTCGTACATGCTAACCATATTTCGACCGATTTACTTAGACACTTCAGTTAAGAGTCATAAGGAGAGTTTCGTACATTAGATAAATAGATGTCTTAAAAATAATTCTAAAACATCAATAACAGGAACTAGAAGAGCAATACCAACAACTAAAGGCCCACAACGAGGGCAAGAACATCTTCAAGCTGGCGGGCACGCCGGCGGTGTTCGCGACGCTGGCCATCCTCGGGTACCTGCTGAGCGTGCTCGGCGCGGCAGCGGGCGTGCAGACCGTGGTGGCGGTGGGGCAGGCCGTGGCGATGGCGTCGCTGGTGCTGCTGGCCGTGTGGGCGTACACCAGGTAACATATCTTAAAGATTCTGCTAGATATATGTAGAATAATAATAAGATTAAACTTACAAATAAAAAGATTATTTCCACATCCTTGGAACCTGAAATGGTCGCGCACTGTGCGGTTTTACAAACATTTCTCCCCGGTTATGGTATGAGCTATTAAGTGCATGAATCATTAAACCAGATATTCAATTCAATTCAGTTCATACGAGTGTAACTACTATTTTAGTTCGGTTCTTTACTTACTTTCTTGTTTTATTTTTCAGAGTGACGGGCAACATGCGCGAGGTGGGCGTACAGCTCGACGAAATAGCGGACTCCCTGCGAGAATGCGTAAGCATCTTTTGTTTTAGTCACAAAATCCTTCTGCCAGTTCTCACAAATGGAAATCTAGCGCTACACAGACGTAAAGGGGCTACCAAGTCTCAAGTCTGAGAAGGATGGACATGTACCCTTTTATATGATAATTAATAATAGAGAAGCCTATATACTCCGGCGCACGTCATTCATTTTTTGTGCTGTTGTACACTCTGACCACGGTAAACTTGCACAAACTTGGCAGTAAAGGTTCCGTCACACAGGCGCGTTTTCCGGGGGCGGGGCGTGAGCGTTTTATATGTAAAAGCGGCGCGTCCTGCTCACGCGCCGCCCGGAAACGCGCCTGTGTGACGAAGCTTTAAGAATGCATATAAATCCCTATAACTTCTATTTTAAGCTCGATTTCCGTACTACCTACTACTGAAGCAGGTACTCCTTGGTTACAAGTTTGTAACTGATTCTTTGTTGTGATAAAAATATGAAATGTTGTTTGGGCGGCATACAAATATCGACTTTATTTTGTTTGAGTTAAAGTAGAAAATAAAAGTAAGCAGTAGGTAAGTAAACGTATAAAAAACATCTGCCAAACAAACTGCAAGTAATTGTCCTCATCAATACCTACATTTTAAAGTATAACTTATTATTTATTATCCAGGCTATGCGGCAAGCGTGGGACTCCGTGGGCACCCGGGCGGCGGCCGCGGCGGCCGGCCTCGACGACAAGAGGCGCTAGTCAACTTGCATTATCTCTTGTTAAAGCGGCAGCCGTGTAGAGTATATCGGTGAGGCCTCGGTGCTCAAAAACATCAGAATACACAATGGAAGCGTGCTCAGATTTCTGTGAGCGCATCGACCGCTCCGATATATCTAAAAGCAACTGTATGGTTCTTCCGCCTTGAGAAACTCAAGCGGAACTGGTTACGGAGTGGTGTTATGGTGCTATAATTATTGTTTGATGATATTGACCAATGTTTAGTAAACGTTTAATGGCTCCTCTACACGATGGGCCAACGCCGACCACTCCAAGGGACGCCGCCATGCGGTAGAGTGAGATAGCAATATCACTTGCTCCCTCTAACGCATAAATCCGACTCTTGGAGTGGTCGGCGTTGGCCCATCGTGTAGAGGAGCCATAAGCGTTTAACTTAACGTGTGTTCGAGTATTTTTATCTTTGAAATTCGTGTCCTTCTAAAAACTGTGTAAAACTTAAAAATATTTATCAAATGTGAAGTAAAGAATGGATGGATTCGACGTTTTGCATTTTTAAATGGAATTTAAAACTGTTAGATAAAGTCGCTAGTTTTACGATAAACATGTGTTGTACCTATATTTGTATAAAATGCAATGTTAAAACTTTTGCAATTAATGCTTTAATATTTTATACTTAACAAAATAAAATCTGTTACTTTTTAATTGGCTTACTTTTTTCGTTCTATTGAGTTTACCTGTTACCGTAGACTCGCGTTAGTTTGACCCACATGAAAACCTCATTTAAAAGGGTCTAACAAAAAACGTCAAAGGTTAGCTATTTAAAACCAACCTCATGTCATATTCCCATAATTACAGTGCAATAATATAACCTGGACCAAGTATCGGCCAAAGTTACCCTCTAGGACTGAAGTAACCCGACTTTACGGTATTATATATTACGCCCCATTTACATAGCCATGTCACCAGCGCGCCATGTCACCGCAGCGACGCGCCCTGAGCGGAATCCGGCCACACCGACACGACGGCGCGGTGCGGGGCGCGACGGAGGGGAGCACCAACCGGCAGCTATATAACCGCGCGCAGCACTCAGTACAGGGGCCATTCCGTTCCCGCCGCTTCTCGGCGACACACCTCTCCTAGTCCCTTCCTGCGGTCGCGGCCGGGGTGACATATGTGCGCCTAGGCCAGGCTGTTCCCATCCATCACGGGCTGGAGCGGTCACCGCCCGCCAGTGAATCCTCATACGCAAGGCCTGTAGCGGACACCGCCGGCCGGCGTAGCCCCTGCCCTCAATCTAACCTTCCCGCCGACCACGATTACTTACACCTCTCCTAGTCCCTTCCTGCGGTCGCGGCCGGGGTGACATATGTGCGCCTAGGCCAGGCTGTTCCCATCCATCACGGGCTGGAGCGGTCACCGCCCGCCAGTGAATCCTCATACGCAAGGCCTGTAGCGGACACCGCCGGCCGGCGTAGCCCCTGCCCTCAATCTAACCTTCCCGCCGACCACGATTACTTACACCTCTCCTAGCCCCTTTCCTGCGGTCGCGGCCGGGGTGACATATGTGCGTCTAGGCCAGGCTGTTCCCTTCCATCACGGGCTGGAGCGGTCACCGCCTGCCAGTGAATCCTCATACGCAGGGCCTGTAGCGGACACCGCCGGCCGGCATAACTCCTGTCCTCGATCGTCCCTATCATTCCCGCCTACCACGATCTAACCCGGAGCTAGGTTTGCGTCTAGATTACCTAGGGCACACGCGTATCCCGCCACTACTATAGGGAACCGGCCCACCGGGGCATATTAGTGATAAGTGTTAGCTATTAAGTGTTTTCAATAAACGGCATAAAGCCCCGTCTATACCAGTGTACTATCCGTGTTTGTGTTAACAACCCGTAAGTCCCCTTTCTCCCAAATCTGAGACTAGCTCGGTAAACCTCTCCAGCCTTCCAGGCCGAGGGGATATGTGACTCCTGCCCAGGCAGCACATCACAAGGCAATTCAAGAAATTGCAATCAGTTTCCGTTAAATTACGGTATGTATTTGGTTGATGGACTGAACTCATTGTACTCTGTATCGTACAATGTATCGAATATTGCATGCAAGTTCTTGAACCGTCTTAATGGGGCTGCAGGCATGGTAGACAATATAATAGCCCGACCAGGAATATATGATCACGCGCCATGTTGCGGAATTTCACTGGAACGAATTTATTCATACTTAGTACAGTCATTATAGATTTTGACCCGTGAATAATTAGTTCTTGGATTTTTTTTTCGTAGGTCCTTCGGGGGGGTCACTGGGAGTGTAAATTCAAAAAGTAGGCTGAATCAGGCTCCTGCGTATATTCGAAAAATGGTTTTTTTCCAAAAAAAACGATTTTTCTTCAATAACTCGGCCATCTTTGATTTTACAGTAAAACCGTAAGGACAAAAATTGTAGGAAATTTGATTCTCTACAAGTTAGTCCAGTCATTATATCCAAAAAACCGACCCTTCCCGTGAATAATTAGTTCTTGGAATTTTTTTTCGTACGTCCCTCGGGGGAATCACTGAGAGTGTAAATTCAAAACGTAGACTGAATCAGGGTCCTGTGTATATTCGATAACGGTTTTTCTTTAATAACTCGGTCATTTTTGATTTTACAGTAAAACCGTGAGGACAAAATTTTAGAAAATTTGATTCTCTACAAGTTTGTTTCCCTTCATTTATGCCGTAAAGCGTGGAACATAGGAGATAATGATAATATTTTGAATTTGTCGCGTTTTTCAGGTTTAATTTCTAAAATATCGATTTTGGGGGAAAAAAGGCGGGAACCAAAATTGTTCAGAATTTGATTCTCTACAAGTTTAGTCCTCTTCATTTATGTCGTAAAGTTGAAAATAAACGAGATGTTGAAAATATTTTGAATTTGTCGCTTTTTTCAAATTTTATTTCCAAACTATCGATCCTAGAAGAAAAATTGTGAGGACCAAACTTGTAGAGAATCAAATTTTCTAAAATTTTTGTCCTCACGGTTTTACTGTAAAATCAAAAATGACCGAGTTATTCAAGAAAAACCGTTTTTCGAATATACACAGGACCCTGATTCAGTCTACTTTTTGAATTTACACTCCCAGTGATTCCCCAAGGGACGTACGAAAAAAAATCCAAGAACTGATTATTCACGGGAAGGGACGGTTTTTTGGATATAATGACTGGACTAACTTGTAGAGAATCAAATTTCCTACAATTTTTGTCCTTACGGTTTTACTGTAAAATCAAAAATGGCCGAGTTATTGAAGAAAAACCGTTTTTTTTGGAAAAAAAACCATTTTTCGAATATACGCAGGAGCCTGATTCAGCCTACTTTCTCAATTTACACTCCCAGTGACCCCCCCGAGGGACCTACGAAAAAAAAATCCAAGAACTAATTATTCACGGGTAGGGTCGGTTTTTTGGATATAATGACTGTACTATACTATACAGAACTGTCACCCTATACATGAGAATAACAGCGCCCTCTTAACAATGATCATATATTACTGGTCTGCTTTTAATCACAAAAACAAACGGTATAAAAATAAGATCTTTATTAATACATTGCGTACAGTTATCGTAATTAACCTATCCGAAACCATGTACATAGTCTAGCCCGCGTCGCGCGGGAAAACCCGACTTAGTACCCCGCGACAGAGTCCAATTTGCAACGAGCAAAATTATACTACAAGCGAAAGTGTCCAAAGCGTCGATTGCCAGAAGCCGTGGTTTGTCAAATCGCGTAAAACTCTCCAACACTCGAAACTTTAATAAAATATATAAATAAATATGATATCTGACAATCTGCACTGCGGGCATCTGACTCGGCACACCTTCATCACTTCAAATTATAATTTTGTACAAACTTAGATAAATTTCAATATTAAACTATTTTTATTTGCAAGATACTTAAATGACAATTCGATTACATGCATTACACCCCAATCATAATGCTTTTGTACCAATTTTGCCCGCCGTCCATACCAGCGTCTTCCGAGTGTCGGCGTCTACTCATATCTATAGCTGCTAGTCGACGCAACGTTGGCGCAACTGCACAGCGACGCCATTTTTCATAGCGTTGACCAGACGTCGACGCTTAAAAAATATATTTTGGGGTGACACTAAACTAGGGCAATCGTAATGTCATTTCAATATCTGGGCTATAAAAACTAGGATTAGCCTTAAGTAGATATGTCATTATTGCCATTTCAAAATAGTATTTATACCACTGAAAATAATGTTTTAAACTTGGTGTGCGGGGTGAGTGCCCGCAGTTATGGCACAAAACAGGCAACGCATAGAAACAGTCCTCTCGCATATTGCTTACACTGTGAGCTGGGACGGCCGGGGGCGCTTCGCTGTAGGACTAACAAAAAGGTTCATGTTATTTTTTTATTTCGTTGGCGAAAATAATCAGTAAAAGGTTGCAAAGTTTTTAACATTTTAATTTGAATTTTCTATATTGTCTGACTTTTTATAAATATACACAAAGATTTGGTGTCTTAATTTCCAAATTTCATTAAGATTTACGTTGGCTAAAAAGAAACTTACTAAAACTGAAAAAGGAAATTAAAATAATAACCAAAATTTGCTTTGTACTGGAGTATAAATCCTATGGTACAAAGCTAAAAGAACCTTATGTACATCTAAAATATGTATAAAGGGAGCCTATAAGTCTTCAATTGAACAACAGTACACTGGCCATCACAGTATGAACCACAGCGAAGCGCCCGCCAACACCTGTGCCTTACGCTACTGTTCCAAATAAACTTACAACAACACTTATATAGTCCGGCGCAACATAAATAACATCTTGTTCAACATTTTACTTACTACGAGTGAAATTGAGCAGAAGGATTAGCTTTGGCCGGAAACCGACAGAGCGTCTCAACCGTACGGAAGACAATAAACATATATGTTAAGCCGATACCTTTAGGGTGTCACCATACATAATAGTATACCACACACATATGTTTCTATGGTATGGTTGTATTATCTTGTGAGCGTTTTGGGGTTACCTGTATCTGTAAGCCCGCAAGAGATGAACACAAATAAAAAATATATATATCGCTCAATATGTTACTGACCAAATTAGGGTCGCATCATCTGAGCCAAAACGGGATAAATGTTTTTATCGTCCTTCTGATATTGTCATGGAACTTTTCCTTGTCGGTTCATGTAGGTTTAGAAACAACATTGTGGTGACTCCCTTAATGGAGAGTTAAATTTTTTTAACTGATTGAACAAGATCAAAAACATTCGTTATGTTCGATTAGACTTGTGTACCAGGGGGTTATCCACTCTTCTTGTCTGTTCGTTTGTTGGACAGCTTAGAGATGTAAAATCTATGTATCATGTCTCAAACATAGCGCTCAATAAAAAGTTTGTACTATTGTATATTAAATGGTTTGACGCTCTGGGTTGCTCGGCCCGCGAGGAGGCGTGCGAGCCATAGTTATTGAACCAAGCAAGTTCTTTATTCGTTCCTACTTGCTTCGACCAGAACTATAGCTGTTAACCCTAAAATTAAACTACGAGTCATCCTCACTATGACTCCGTGTGCAAGAATTTAAAATCGAAATATAGTACAAATAAAACAATAACCAAACCACGTTAATTTTTAAACAATAACCAGTGACATAATATTTGTAAACCGATATACATATCGAACATGATTATTATACAAAACAAGTTCTTTACCAAATCTAAACTTTAACAATTAAAATCTAGTTAATATAATGAAACTGACATATCCTAAGTTAAAATTATGGACTCATAATTCATAAGAACATATAAATTCTTCACCTACACAAACGTCAAATAGAAAAGTAGAATTGAATATTAATTTGACAAATGTTTAGGTAAAATGTTAAATGAATACAACATACATACGAAACTATATTGTCATGCGCGTAGCAGTCAAAGTTTGACTAGTTCCTACGAAAGAGATGGAAGATGTTAAAAAGCCAAAATGATCAGACAGAAAGGGACGGAGAACTGAACAGAATTGCTTTGGCACAGCGGAGTCTATCCTCTATCCTACTCTCATATTTTACCTTAACTTACTGAATGGAAGTTTAGGCACTTTTGGCTTTTATTTACAATAGGGTACAAATGTGTTTACCATCGCGTTTTCTCGGAAACGGTCGTATTTGACATGCTCATTCAGTCAACCTCAGTACTTTTTGTACTGAGACTAACTGAAATAGCAAGACACGTTCGCACGTTTCCGAGAAAATACGATAGAAAATAATTATGCACTGCATCTGTAGGCTTCATACGGATATAAAGTCAGGCAGTTGAAAGCTTATGCTGGTAATTTTGGTAGATATTCTCACAAATTGAGCAAGAGAACACGGTCTGTTGTTTAACCTATACACTTTCTATGCCTATGATTGTTTCGGACACATCACAACCTAGTTATTGTGATACCTTGACTGTTTTTCCTTTATATGAACCATAGTGGCAAGAAAAGCTACTTGTGAAGAACTATATAGATCTGAATCTACTCTACAAGTCGCTACGTACTAACAAAATAAACTCTGAAGTTTCAACAAATATAATCCAAATTTTGATAGAGTTTTGGCCAATACGGGAACGATTAGATTTATATTGGCACTTTAGAAAACTTGGTTGCTACCGAACATTATTTACATAGGGGTTTGGATGACTACATTAATTGCCCCATAAAGAAATTTACATTTTGACAGTACTTGAAACTATTGATACTAGATTTTAGAGTAATTTAGAAATTCTTAAAAATATTTTAAGTACGTCCACACTCCCGTGCGTTACAACAAGTGATTCAAAAACCGTCCGTTTGATATTTTCGATTTACTTAATGTGACCATATTCGTTTTTTTGTGCTACTATTCTAAAACTCTTAAATGGGCTCGCGATTTATAAAATATATATAATTATTCTATATTTGTATTATAAACCTACTAAAACCGTCTGATATTTCAAGTTAAAAAAAAGTTGGTTCGCCGGTTGGTCAATAACTATTAAAATATCGTTTTAGTCTAACCGAGGATCGACTCGATAAGAGTCGATAAAGCAACAATTAATTTTCCTACACTATAAACTAGAGACCCTTACAATTGTCTACGCACTCGACATGAACACAATCCGCCACCGCACGCTTCAAAAACATCGATAACTCTATAATGAACCGTACACTTACCGGCTAATCGACATAAGGCGTGGGTCCATTCACACACACATTTACATTATAGGGTTACTGTCCAATATCCGACATCAGAAGTGGGATCGACACCGTTAAAATCTACATATCCTTAACAGTACTGATGGTAACCCTACAGAAGCAAATTTACATACGTCTAGGGTTACCATTAATATTTTAAAAAGACCACTTTAATACATCCGTCATCAGAGTGGAAACGACACATTAAAATTTTGGATACGTCTGTCAGTACTCCAAGTGTAGTAACCATACACACGCACATTTACATATGGGGTCATCATTAGCATTTTAAAAAGGTAGGCGACATCAATGGGATCGACAAGTTAAAAATCCGGATAATATATCCGTCAGTACCCCTTCACTCGCACATTCACATATAGGATTACCATCAGCATAAGGCCTTTTAAAACAAATCCGACATCAGAAGTGGGATCGACAAGTTTAAAATCCGAACTAAACCGGTAACCCTACGCGCGTCTGGTGATATGTCATCGATATGTCGCCTCACTAACCGTCGGTTTAAAGACCCAACGCAGACACGTGTCCTGTCTCGCTCCGCCCCGTGCGGGGTGGATACCCTCGAGATGCGCCGTCTCAGTCTGGGCGGGCATCACAACTGCTTGTGCTTGCCGTTGACGGAGGGCGAGGGCGGGCCCAGCGCGCTCTCGGCGGCGGCCTTGGCGGCGTGCTCCATGCCCTTCTCCAAGCCGGCTTGGTATAGCGGCTTCATTACCTGACAAAACACAAATTGGTAAATAAAATCAACAAATCTCATTATACATTTTTTTCATGATAATTGGTCATATTGAGATTAGAACGAAGATACTGTAATGAACCGCAGAATTACATGAAACCAAAATATAACTTATTATCATAAAGCATAACTTACATTTTCCCAAAGCACGTTGGCCGTGTCATCGATGGTGACGCCCAGCTCCCGCATCTCTCCGCTGTACCTGTACAGCAAAATAATACATTATTGCATTATAAACAAAACGTAGGTAGAGTTAGACCAACACAAGTCTGCAACGATTTTGATAGCGCACACAGTGCAAGTGTTATTTTAAAGGTCAAACTTCAACGCCAAGCACTAGTGTGACGTGAGCAGAGTGAGGCCCATGGCCAGGATGCAGAGGTAGACGATTGTAGAGGCCTAGAGGCCGACTTGCACACGTAGAGAACATGTCAGTACCTGATGTACGCCCAGAGCACTAGCGTGAGCAGCGCGACGCCCATGGCCAGGTTGCAGAGGTTGGCGATGGGGTAGAGGCCGACGAGGCCGAAGATGCCGCTGAGCACGTAGAAGAACATGGCGATGGCGAAGAAGACGGAGGGCGTGCGCGCCGCCTTGAAGATGTTCTTGCTCTCGTTGTGCGCGCTGAACTGCTTGAATTGTTCCTCCAAGTCCTGGAATGTAAGGGATTTATATAATTTATCAAGCGGCTTTTCTACGAAATATCTCTTCGATTGAAGATAAGTCTGCAGTCTTAGTTAATATAAATGAAATGATAATTGACCCACATAGGATCAAAAAATAATGGCACAACAATGTCACAGAACACTCATTATTTCGGTCAAGCCGAATCTCCTTACGTGGGGCAGAAGAGGGGTCCCGTTACGCGATTATGGATGCCGGATTGTGCCGTCGTAGCACCTAATCCTCTTTAGGCGGCTATCCAACTTTCAGTACTCCGGCAGGCGTGGCTCACTCCGCGATTTCGTCGCTTTGCTACAGGTAGCTAAAAGTACATCTGTTCCACCCCAATTTTTGGGAAAGCCATAAGCCGCGCGTGGCGCTGTCGCCACCTAGCCGGCCATATCTGTGCTGATCCTAGCAGACGCGTTTTGTTAGAGAGTGAGTCTTGTGTTCCTAGTACTATTATTTATTCTGTGACTCCAGTTTTATCAAAATGTTGATAAGTTTGTCTCACCCTGACGAGCTGCTCGCAGTAGGACTGGCTGAACTCGTCCCCTCCCATCTTCCGCTTGGAGTGGAAGGCGTGCAGCGCCTTGTCCCGGACCCGGCCGTGCTCCGCCTCCAGCAGCTGTGTCTGCAGGTAAGGTTTGGCGCCGCCGCACACTTCCTCCATGAGCGTGGTGTACACTTCTCTGGCCTCGGCCACGGCTGTCAGGTTGTTCGCTTCCGCTGTCGCCTGTGAAAAGGAACATCTTTAAGAATGGTATTCCACCTGTTCTATTTCTTTGTCCACTATCATTAAGCAAAATGTGAGACGCAATACAAATTGGACAAGTGGAATACCAGTGGCGTGCCTAGGGTTTCGGAGTAAGGCAAGCCGAAAGATATGTTTTCGTAATAAATGTCCAATCTCACTCTTTGGACTCAAATGAATTTGCTAGCGTATCGCGGCGAGCTATCATAGCGCACAGCACAGGGCATACTAGGTACTACCATAACCACTAGATAGAATTTTACAAACATATCAGAGGGCCCACAAGGTGGACTGATGACCTGGTGGGCTGGTGAAGGTCGCGGGAGGCGCAAGACCGGGCATTGTGGCACTCTTTGGGGGAGGCCTATGTCCAGCAGTGGACGTCCTCTGGCTGATATGATGATGATGATCAGAGGGCCTACCGCATACACTGAAATTTGCAAATTGCATGCTTCTTTCTCTGTCACTCTAATTACGCCTTAATTGGAGTAAACCAACAATCCTTGTGTTTTGTAAACGGTCGTACAAAATTTTCTCTTAATGCGACTGACTTATCTGAGGATACTCAAGTCGGGTGTTGGTTTTGGCGCGGAAATGATATATATCCCGTTTTTCTACAAAGTTTAACGATTTTACCTTGCTTTCGTTGAGTAATACGTGGACGCATCTCATACCGTCACAAGGAACAACTTCATCCATTGTTAACACTTATAAACGTCACAACAAACGAACAAATCCACATTCACTACTTAATTCAAATTAACTTAAATGAATTGACCTTTCGTTACGTTACTTTCGACTCGACTAAATAATAATACACTTGAAGTAAACGCGTGCCCGTGTGAACTTATGCAGCTAACTTCACACCAAAAGCTCGGCTTAAATCGCCTTATAAAATTGCTATACATACCAACAAATAGTTACATCGTTCTATGGCGTTTGTAGGCTTAGACCGCCTAGAGCGGGACGAAAAAGCAAGCTCGCACTCGTCGGCTTGCAACCGCAATCCGACGAGAGCGAGCAGGATAGCTGAATTCTCAGCAGATATTCATCCTACGCCTGATTTCTTTCGCGCGGAGGAGGCGCCACGGCAAAATTTTGCAACACGCTGGCGCCGCGGTCCGCGCGCTGTGGCTTGAATTTAATAATACGTACATTTGGCGCGCGGTTTAAAAATAATCTATATTGATTATTGATCTTATCACTACGTAATTTCGGTAAGGCAACTAAGGCAAGCCCGGCTTTTGGGCTTGTATGGAAGTACCGCCACTGTGGAATACCACCCTCAGTAACTCAAACAAGAGTTACAATTTTATCAATGCACACCTAACGGCTGAAACTTTTTGAATGACAATTTTGATCAACAAAGATCAAATATTGGACAAGTGGAATACCAGGGATTTGTAGTTCTTGGTTTTCATTTACCGTCCGTTTCTGAACTATAGACCGAAATGTCTAAAGCATAAGGTGCAAATTCACTTACCACCAGCATACTCTTTGGTTCGGGCAGCTCATTGCCCTTGTAGATATTCATGTAAGACACGAAGTACTGCACCAGCTCCTTGGCCTTGACTTTCTGGCCGTTGATGAGCTTGGGCACGAGGTTCTGTGGAGCCAGCAGCATGGGCACCAGCTGCTGCAGTGACCGCTTGAATTCAGGCTCTATGTCTGTGGGATAAGGGGTCATCCATTAATTACGTCACACCAATTTCTAGGTTTTTTGACCCCTCCCCCCCCCCCTTGTCACACTTGGTCACATTTGGCAAACCCCTCCCCCCCTAGTGTGACGTCACATTTTTTACGAAATCGCCAAATCGAATTAAGTAAATACCTAAGTATTATTAATATTTTATCAAAATATTTTTGGCGATATAAATATTACTAATTTTATAACCCAAAACTGCTTAGGAAAGAAAATTAAACGAATAAAAACTATTTTCGTTTTAAAAACTTTCATTTCATTTCATTTCATTTCATTTATTTCAGCATATATAAGCATTACAGTGTTATACCAAAGCGCTTACATACTAGTCACATCAATTTAAAAATAAAAACATTTAATACACATTTATACACTCAGCAAATTAATTCCATAGCAATTCCATAATAAATTCAATAATAATAATGTCTTTTAATAAATTTTTTTTTTTTTTTTTCCTCAACTTAAATCTGCAATCGGCTGTTCTAGCCATAATCAGATGGTTTGTTTCTTTTTTTTTTTTAGGTTGTTATTTAGGGTGGTGTTCCACTGAGCACCATCACCAGTTTACGTGGGGGCTTATTGTCTCTGGTCTAGCCCTAGGATGTGCCATCTTTTTAGCCTCGGTGTGTAGTCTTGTTCGTTTAACAGGTTTCTGGCTAATTCGTTGCAGTGGTTTTGAAGTCTTTCCTTGTACTTTTTGCAGTATTCGTTTACCTCTTGTTTTATTGTTGGTATTTCTGTGTATTCATGTATTTCACTATTTCTGACCAGTAATGGTGCACACGTGATCCTTCTTAGGGTTTTGTTCTGGAATCTTTGAAGTATTTCTAAATTTGAGTTGCTGGCTGATCCCCATAGCTGTATTCCATAAGTCCATATCGGTTTTATTATACATTTGTATATCAGTAGTTTGTTGTTAAGTGTTAGAGTTGATTGTCTTCCAATTAGCCAGTATAAGTTCCTGCATTTGATATCTGCTTCTTTTCTTTTCATTTTGATGTGGTTGGCCCAGGTAAGTCTTCTGTCGAGGTGGAGTCCTAGATATTTGACGCAGCTTTGGCTAGGAAGGGGTTCGCCTCGCATAGTCACTGGTGGGCAGTCTCCCTTGCGTAGTGTGAAGGTTATTTGGACAGATTTTGTTACACTGGGTTTGAGCCTCCAGATCTCGAGCCAGTGTTCAATATCTTTTAAATGTGTTTGTAGTTTTTGTGATGCGATTTCAGGTTTTTTGTCACTTGCAAGACAAGCTGTGTCATCCGCATATGTTGCTGTGATCACTTCATCGGAGACCGGCAGGTCAGCAGTGTAGATTGAATATAAAACTGGGCCGAGGACAGATCCTTGTGGGACTGATGCTTTAATGTCATACAGTTTTGATGTCTCTTCGCCAAATTTGACTTGGAATGTTCTTTCTAGTAGGTATGACTTAAGGACCATGTAGTGTGAGTTGGGCAGCCTTGTTTTTAACTTGTATAACAGTCCTTCATGCCATACTTTATCGAAGGCTTGCTGGATATCAAGGAAGACGGCAGCACAATATTTCTTGCATTCCAGTGTGTTTCTTATCTTTGTTACAACTCTGTGAACCTGTTCGACTGTAGAGTGTTGTTCCCTGAAGCCAAATTGATGATTAGGGATGATGTTTTCTACTTCTAGTATGGGTTTTAATCTTCTTAGGAAGATTTTTTCAAATACCTTGGATATCGTTGGGAGGAGACTTATTGGTCTGTATGAAGTAGGTTCTGTAGGTGGTTTCCCAGGCTTTGGTAGCATACAAATTTGTGATACTTTCCACAGTTTAGGGTAATAGTGCAGTCTAAGGATAGCATTGAAGAGCATGCATAAAAATACAACTGGTTTCCTTGGTATGCGTTTCAGTATTTCTGCAGTGATGAGGTCAAAGCCAGGTGCCTTTTTATTGCCCAAATGTCTGATGGTGTTATATACTTCATTTGGTGTCACTAGTTTTAGTGGTAATGACAGCTGTTGATCACTTGTTATGCATTCTTCCACTAATTTATCAGTTTCTGGGGACATAGAAGTGTTAGGTGTGAAAATATGACTTAAGTGCAAAGCAAAGGTTTCTGCTTTTTCTGCTTCTTTCCTGGCCCACGTTCCCGACTGTGTTTTTATAGGAGGGATTGGTTTTTGTGGTCTTTTAAACTGTTTTGTTATTTTCCATAGTGAATAGTCATTGCTTTTAGTCGCTGTTAGAGATGAAAGCTTCTGTTGCAGTGTGTAGTTTTCGTTTTCCTTGATCAATGCTCTTAGTTCTCTGGCTGACCTATTGAGTGCTTTTTTATCTTCTACATGCCTACTTTGGTGCCATTTTCTTCGAAGTCTTCTTTTTTCCTGTATCTTGTCTCGGATTTGCGAAGGAATATTTTTAACCTTACTGGATGTTTTGTTGTATGGGGTTGAACACCATGCAGCTTCTTGAATTTTGTTGGTAATATAGAATGTTGCATCATCTATGTCTTCCGCTGATTTTAATCTTATTCTGAGGTTTAACTCTGTGTTAAGGATGTCTGTAAATGTAGTCCAGTCAGTTTTGTGATTGCATAATGCCATGTTTTGTTCCTTGTAAAGTGCCGTGGAACTAAAAGTCCCTATCACTGGTGTGTGGTCTGAAGAAGAGTCGAGGCAGCTCTCCATTTCAAAATATATGTTTGAAAAACCCTTCACAATGAAAAAGTCAAGGAGATCAGGGCACTTCTTAGAATCTGTAGGCCAGTATGTTGGTTCACCTGATGATAATGTGGTCAATTTGAGTCTGTCTATGCACTTTTTTAGTTCTCTGCCGCGGGTTGTCACTAATCTTGATCCCCAGTGTGTGTGCTTGCTGTTCCAGTCCCCGCCGCATATATATCTGGAGCCAAGTGTTTTAAAGTAGTTGTAGAACATTGCTTCATTGATATTGTGTTTAGGAGGACAATATACAGCGCTTACATTATACTCCCCGGATCTATCCTGAACAGTAATTGTAGTGGCTTGAAGGTAATTTTCCTTAAATTGACTGTGTGTGAAGTGCTTTATATTTTTTTTTATTAACACTGCAGTACCACCATGTGATGTACCATCAGGATGATTGGTGTTGTATACTTCATAGTTTTCTAGTTTAAAGTCTTTTTTATCATTTAGGTGTGTTTCTGATATTAAAATAATGTCAATTTTGTTTGTTTGTAGTAACATTTTAAGATCGTTTTGGCTTGGGGCCAAACCGTTTATGTTCCATGTTGCAATTCTTAATTGTTTCATTTGCGGCTTATAAGGGCGGTGATGAGGGACATTAATGTACCCATTTGTTGTATTAGTAGCTCTATTTGCTTGGTTTGTTTGTTAATAGTTTGTATAAGTGTACATTGCCAGTCACTATTAATTTCATTTTTGTTCAGAGTAGATTCATGATATGTGGGTTGGCATTCTTGCCTCATTTCCCTGTAAGGTCTATTGATGTTTTGATTTATCACATTACTGTATGATGTATTGTCTGATGTTCCCTGTACCAAGTTCATTTTAACAGGTTGGTATGAAGGTTCAACTGATACGTATGAAGGTTCGACTGGTTGGTATGAGGGTTCAACTGGTTTGTATGAAGGTTCAACTGGTTTCACTATTTGGGCGTTAGTCTCATCCTGGCTGGCCTTGTTTGTTTTGGGTGTTTTGTTCCTTCTTCGGGCTGCTATTTCCCGGTATACTTGGCAGCCTTTGTAGCTCCCAGGGTGCTTACCTCCACACAGCGCACATGTGGCAGGTGTCTTTCTGTCCTTAGTGCATGTCTTACTGTCATGGGCCCCCGCACATTTGACACACCTATAGGGCCTTAGACAGTTGTTTTTAGTGTGTCCATATTGTTGACATCGGGTACACTGCACGATTGTTGTACTTTTATGTGGATCTTCTATTTTAACACACTGATGATAAATATATTTGATTTTTTTGGCATCATTGTTTTTTTCATTTGGTTCCAGGTTGACAAAGAAGACATTAAATGGTTCCTTGTTGTCCTTACGTTTGACATTTATAATCTCTCCTCGTACTTTGTTCCCGGTTTCTTCTATGGCTTTTATTATTTCCTCTGTGGGTGTTGTGTAGTGAAGATTTTTAATTACTATTTTTATACACCTGTCTTCTTTTCTTGTGAATGTATGCCCAATTAATCCTTTACTTCTAATGTGATCCATCATTTTCTGATATATTTCCATTGTGTGTGTGTATATTATGAGCTTTGTGCTGTTCACTATCTTGTATGTATATTCATTGTCGCTGACTACTTCATGCAGACAGTCCGTGAGTTTTTGTACATCCATAATACCAAATAGTACAATTGGTGGAGGTTTTGATGATCGTTTAGGCTTTTCTGCATCTGCAGCCTGGTTTTGGATGTTACTTTCTTGTTCATCGGTAGGCAAGGGTGCGAAACGGTTTCTTATTTCAAGGGAATCTGTATTTCCACAGTCTGGACGGTTCATATTGAACCTTTGCTGTCTTGCTTCATTTCTTTTCTGGATTTTGTGTGTTGTTTTGGCTTGCTCTGGTGAGCGGTATCTCTTTTGACCGTATTCTGGAACTTTCTGCCACGGTATTTTATTGCTTTTGTCTTGATCACTTTCATTTTCGTGTGAACGAGGTTTGTTGTTTTTATTATTTTCGTCTAAATTAGGCGTTGGTAACGTTTTTTGGTTTTCTCCGGTTGAATTACTTCGTTCTCTTGGTGTTGTATTGAAAAGTGCACTGTGGAAAACCTGTTGAACGAACTGTTTTTTTGTGGCTGTTGTTTCCACGATTTTGCTTGTTGACGGGGTGGCGTCGTTATTTTTTGTCATTGTGATTGTTGTTTTATCCGTTTTCAAGATGTATTGATGTAGACATCATTCAAAGATGTCTCTTCTATGTCGGTGTCACAAACGTGATTTGCAAGTTTTAGGTTAGAATTTGTATACGGTGTTGTGTGTCAAAAACTTCACTATTTACACTAATATTTCTATTAATTCACTAAATATATTTGTTATTGTGTCCAATTATCACCACTTTGCAGGTAAAACTTTGAAAAAACTTATGAAAACTTAATAAATCGTATGATAGTTCGAAAGTTGATGCTGACGCGATTGCGTTCCGTTTCACTCTGTCTTTAATAAATATAAATAAAAAATCTAGCATTAATTAACATCATTTGCACAATTTTAAAAAGTCCTTACGATATCTATTGTCAATTTCCTACTCACTTAAATGTTTGTAAGTGACCTCTGTGAACTCAGTAAGAGAACAGTTAAACAGATCTATATCCGTCGAGATCATGTTCAAGATATTAATTGCTGTGACCGTTGGTGCTCTAGCTAGTAAGTTTGTGCGCGCAGTCGGGCGCGCCAGCAGGCGGGCGCGCGGCGGCACGGCCCGCGCGCGCGGCGCCACCGGCCCCGGCCCCCGCCCCCCAGCACTTCCGGTGCGTGCACACAGCCCCGCCATATTTTAAAGATATAAGTTGCTAACGCCAAGTTTCGTCTCACTTCTAATTTTGTGTATCCTACCATGCCGAGAACGAAGAGCGTCGGATACATGAGTGGGTAAACAGGATGTACCCCATACTCCTTGAAATACAAATATCTGGCGAATTTATTTTGTATTTTTTCGACCATGGCTGAGTATTTACTCTCGTGTGGGTTCCATATAATGGCGCAACTCTCTAACCTGCTTCTAACTAACGCATTATACAGAGCCTTGACTGTTGCCGTGTTGTAAAAGTCCTTTGTCTGACGCAGTATGAAGCCTAAGTTTCGAAAAGCTTTCTTACATATGTTTACTATGTGCTTTCTGAAGGACAGATCCGACTCAACGTGCAATCCCAGATCTCGCACAGACGACACGCGCGTGATCCCTTCCCCTCTTATATTATACGAGTGGAGCAATGGAGAGACGGCTTTGGTATAAGACACTACATTACATTTGGACACATTGAAATAGAGTTTGTTCTTATGGCTCCAACTTACTACCCTGTCAATGTCGCTCTGCAATCTCTCACAATCCTGACCATCCTTTACTTTTAACAGCAACTTAAGGTCGTCTGCAAACATTAAGCAACTAGCATGTTCGACCACATTTGGAAGGTCATTGATCATGAGAGTGAAATTTAATGGCCCCAAATTGCTACCCTGACTTACTCCTGAAAGCGTTCGATAACAGTCCGATATGTGGCCTTTGTACTCTACATATTGCTTGCGGTTCCTAAGGTAGTTGGAAAATAGGCTAATAAGACTTGGCGTAAAACCCACAGCAGCCAGCTTTGTCAACAATATGTCGTTATCGACAGTATCGAACGCCTTCCGAAAATCGAAGTATGCGACATCAACCTGTCCGCGTAGTCGATCCACTTCCGATGTCGCATAGTTCATAAAGCAGAGTAAATTGCTCTCCGTGCTGCGGCCCGGTCGAAAACCATGTTGAGTCTCGCTCAGTCTCGCCACAACCTGCGGAAATATCGCCGCGTGCAACACAGATTCGAAGAGTTTTGCAAACGTTGACAAAACTGCCACCGGTCGGAATCCACTCACATCAGTTCCGGATCCGCCCTTTGGGACTGGTGTAACTCGAGTGGTCTTCCAACACTCTGGGTACACGCTTTGGTCCAGACACAGATTAACTTGTTATTTAAATGTACAGCGAACTAAATAATTTAAGTAAATTTTCGGTTACTGATGAAGTTAAAGTGACGTCACAAAGTTTGTGTCTCCCCCCTCCCCCATGTCACAATATGTCACATTTTCTTGACCCCCTCCCTCCCCCTAAACGTGTGACGTAATTAATGGATGACCCCTAAGGTGCACATTTTAATGATACGTTAGGGAGTTTTTCCTTGAGGACACCAGCCTCACGCGAATTTTTTTTTTCTAAAGCCCGCCGTACGAAATATGTGGAAATTTTGTCCTGTTATTTAGTTTATTGGCTGAGGAATTAATAAAATACAAGAAAACATACTTTATTCGTTAAATTAATTGAAGGTTAAGTTTTATAGAATCAGGAGTGTAAGTATATTGAAATGCACCATTTTCAGGTCACTTCTACATTACAGTATTATTGCCCAATTCATACTTTTAGTGAGCAAATGCCGTATTTTCGGTGGCAAACAATTATTTAGCCTACAGACGCTAGGCTCCTGCAGTAGGTGTGTGACACGCGCGTACCTTCGAGCCGGCCGTCGAACTGCGGGTTGGTGGCGACGCGCAGGCCGGGGTGCGGCAGCAGGAAGCACGCGATCTCGGAGAAGCACGACGTTATGTGCTTCCTCAGGGACTGCAGCTCCGGGTGCTGCTTGTCTGACACCTGAGAAAGAAAACTTTATTCATTTATATCAGCGGTCGGCAACCTTTTAGCAGCCAAGGGCCACAACCACATAGTAGTTAACGGAGGTAACGCGGGCCGTACTTTGTTAATATTTATGACTTTATGAGACATTGTCGTTTGTCATTATTACATACAAAATAGCCAAGGCGGCTCTCGGGCCGCAAGTGACAGGTTCACGAGCCGCATGCGGCCCGCCGCTGAATTATATCAACAGTAGATAAAGGTAGGAATTTTGGTGTCAGATATCATATTATTAGTTACGCTTCGGCGAAGGAAATATTCGTCATACTGCCAAGATTCGTATACTTGTGGAACATTTTGGGTAAACCTTAATCCCAATAAGGCCTAGGCTACGGTACCTACTAAAATGTACACACGGGACTTAAATTCAACAGTAAATAAAGGAGAAATGCGAGAGCTAGCGTGCAACGACTATTTGAAAAATCGGAACCGTGTTTACCTTGAGCCGCCGCTGCAGGATGGTGTTACCGCCCTCGGCGCCGTACGCCGCCTCGTACGGGAAGCTCCAGTCCCGGACCAGGAACTGAAGCCTCTGGAAAGTTGTACGACCGCTGTCCTCTAACGCCAGGCGGCCGTACTCCGTGAACAGCTGTACACGTACCTTGAGCCGCCGCTGCAGGATGGTGTTGCCGCCCTCGGCGCCGTACGCCGCCTCGTACGGGAAGCTCCAGTCCCGGACCAGGAACTGAAGCCTCTGGAAAGGTGTACGCCCGCTGTCCTCTAACGCCAGGCGGCCGTACTCCGTGAACAGCTGTACACGTACCTTGAGCCGCCGCTGCAGGATGGTGTTACCGCCCTCGGCGCCGTACGCCGCCTCGTACGGGAAGCTCCAGTCCCGGACCAGGAACTGAAGCCTCTGGAAAGTTGTACGACCGCTGTCCTCTAACGCCAGGCGGCCGTACTCCGTGAACAGCTGTACACGTACCTTGAGCCGCCGCTGCAGGATGGTGTTGCCGCCCTCGGCGCCGTACGCCGCCTCGTACGGGAAGCTCCAGTCCCGGACCAGGAACTGAAGCCTCTGGAAAGGTGTACGCCCGCTGTCCTCTAACGCCAGGCGGCCGTACTCCGTGAACAGCTGTACACGTACCTTGAGCCGCCGCTGCAGGATGGTGTTGCCGCCCTCGGCGCCGTACGCCGCCTCGTACGGGAAGCTCCAGTCCCGGACCAGGAACTGAAGCCTCTGGAAAGGTGTACGCCCGCTGTCCTCTAACGCCAGGCGGCTGTACTCCGTGAACAGCTGTACACGTACCTTGAGCCGCCGCTGCAGGATGGTGTTGCCGCCCTCGGCGCCGTACGCCGCCTCGTACGGGAAGCTCCAGTCCCGGACCAGGAACTGAATCCTCTGGAAAGGTGTACGACCGCTGTCCTCTAACGCCAGGCGGCCGTACTCCGTGAACAGCTGTACACGTACCTTGAGCCGCCGCTGCAGGATGGTGTTGCCGCCCTTGGCGCCGTACGCCGCCTCGTACGGGAAGCTCCAGTCCCGGACCAGGAACTGAATCCTCTGGAAAGGTGTACGACCGCTGTCCTCTAACGCCAGGCGGCCGTACTCCGTGAACAGCTGTACACGTACCTTGAGCCGCCGCTGCAGGATGGTGTTGCCGCCCTTGGCGCCGTACGCCGCCTCGTACGGGAAGCTCCAGTCCCGGACCAGGAACTGAATCCTCTGGAAAGGTGTACGACCGCTGTCCTCTAACGCCAGGCGGCCGTACTCCGTGAACAGCTGTACACGTACCTTGAGCCGCCGCTGCAGGATGGTGTTGCCGCCCTCGGCGCCGTACGCCGCCTCGTACGGGAAGCTCCAGTCCCGGACCAGGAACTGAATCCTCTGGAAAGGTGTACGACCGCTGTCCTCTAACGCCAGGCGGCCGTACTCCGTGAACAGCTGTACACGTACCTTGAGCCGCCGCTGCAGGATGGTGTTGCCGCCCTCGGCGCCGTACGCCGCCTCGTACGGGAAGCTCCAGTCCCGGACCAGGAACTGAAGCCTTTGGAAAGGTGTACGACCGCTGTCCTCTAACGCCAACCGGCCGTACTCCGTGAACAGCTGAAATGTAACAACAATATTGTAATGTAGAAATATAGTTACATACGAATATCAAAATATATTACAAAAATGACTGACAATTTAGACAAATGGTGGTTACAGTCACATTCAGTGGCGGATTTGCAGTCTTTGCCGCCCTAGGCCCCAAGCCTTGTAGCCGCCCCTTTCTCAGCATCAGCACCCATCATATTGACTACATTTAGATCAGGCAACGAAAAGATATATTAGGTATAGAGGAAAATGCTTGGGACACATTTTTTACTCAGTAACTTTTTTGGACTCATTAGGAGGTGAACATATCAAAACTATTAATACTAAAATAATAATAAACCGGGCAAGTGCGAGTCTGACTCGCGCACGAAGGGTTCCGTACCAAAATGCAAAAAAACAAAAAAACAAAAAAAAGCAAAAAAAACGGTCACCCATCCAAGTACTGACCCCTCCCGACGTTGCTTAACTTTGGTCAAAAATCACGTTTGTTGTATGGGAGCCCCATTTAAATCTTTATTTTATTCTGTTTTTAGTATTTGTTGTTATAGCGGCAACAGAAATACATCATCTGTGAAAATTTCAACTGTCTAGCTATCACGGTTCGTGAGATACAGCCTGGTGACAGACGGACGGACGGACGGACGTAGTAATAGGGTCCCGTTTTACCCTTTGGGTACGGAACCCTAAAAAATTGAGATTCTTACAATGAGCTCTTTGATTTGATATGTAACAAGATATAGTTTGAAAAACTTTATTTTTAAATTTTCTCATTTTCCCCCCAAAAATGGCCTCCATATTTAATTTTTTTTTATTTACGTTACACGTCCATCTTTGGGTCACAAACTTACATATGTGTGCCTAATTTCAACCTAATTGGTCCAGGAGTTTCGGAGAAAATAGGCTGTGACAGACGGACAGCCAGACGCACGAGTATAAGGGTTCCGTTTTTAAAATAAAGATTTAAGTGGGGCTCCCATACAAACAACAAACGTGATTTTTGACCGAAGTTAAGCAACGTCGGGAGGGGTCAGTACTTGGATGGGTGACCGTTTTTTTTTGCCTTTTTTTGCATTATGGTTCGGAACCCTTCGTGCGCGAGTTCGACTCGCACTTGCCCGGGTTTTTTTTCCTTTTGAGGTACCTACGGAACCCTATAAACGGGGAACAAGACGCGAAGGCGTCAACAATATGCAAAATCGACGCCACACTCGCGTTCGCGGCTTCGCGCCGCGATTTGTGCACAAGTGTGGAGGGCCCTCCAGATATCGTAAAAAATGTAGCTTGTAGCAAATTTAACAAACTTTCATTTTGTGTAATGATCATGTCGTTAGAACGCATAGTTTCCGAGATATAAGCGAAAAACTGAAAAATGTGACCATCAAACCTCTCTCTTCCCCCGGCTCAAGGGCTACGGCCGGGGACTTTTGATATGTTCACCTCCTAGATAGTCCAAATAAAGTTAGGTACAAAGTCAAAAATTGTGATTCAAGCATTTCCCTCTATAGGTACCTTTTTTTGAGAATTCGTTGCCTGGCCTAATTTTGAGTAATTTTTTGTTATCATCAACGAATTTTTTGTCTCAATTTGCCGCCCCTAATATCTCGCCGCCCTAGGCCCGGGCCTACTGTGCCTTATGGGAAATCCGCCACTGGTCACATTCCTAAATCACAAATTAGAGAAAATTTTACTTCAACCACATAGCCATGTTTCGGATTACGGAGATATATCTACATGTAATAAACTAATACGACGTTCAGGTTGAAAAACCACAGCTTTTGTCTATTGATAGATGGATCATAAAATGTATAGATCTATAGAATATAGGTCAAGTGTACTGCCCTCTTAAGCCGAATAGCGGCATCTCAAAAACAAATGACGTTGAAAATTGAATTTTCAGATAAAGAATGTAAGGTATATGTTTGCATTAAATTTTTATTTGAGATACCGCTAATTTGCTTAGCAGGGCAGTGTACTACTCCTGCCAATATGTATCTAATGTTGGGTTGGCTAAGTTAATGGACATCACGCACCTTGATTGTGTCAACATTACATTACGTATAACCTTTTAACGCCACGACTACTTCATATAACTATCAATAGTGGCCCTTTTCTTTATTGGGTGGAAAATTTTATTACGCGTTGTCATCTGTACCATCAGCCGTAAAAGTGCGTGGCGACTTTATATAAATACAAATAATACAATAAATTAAATTAACTAAAACTAATTCTTAAGTACAACTACAACTAAATTTGCCCAACAGCACCTCTATGGTCCATGTGCATAGAGTTTAGGGTGTTTCATTTTTCCGAATTTTCGATTTTCATCTGACTTTGCTCGAATTCTTGTTCTAACTGATAAAAAAATATTATACGTTAAAAAAAATTAAAATCGGTCAACATTTAGAGGTTGCACATCATCAACAAAGATTTTTCATATAACCAACGACTCTACATCGGAGGGTAGAATTTTTTTAAGCAGCTATCATCAAAGCGGATAGTAAAGTGATACTGAACCTTCTGGTGTACTTTCGTTTGGGCTAAATACGTTTCGCCAAATTTCACTTCCCAACAAACTTATCGCAATAGTTTCATTTCCCAAAGGAACTTTTAGCAAAGTTACACTTCGCATATAATTTATTTGGTAAAATCATCATTTGGCATTATTTTACTTTCTCAAATGTTATTAGGACAAAAACTTATTTAGCAAACGTTTTTTATTGTCTAATATTATATCCCAAAAAGATGTTTGGTCAAAATTGTCACTTCGCAAATTTGACAAATAGGCATCTCTATTTAAATTTGTACTTTTTGTTATGTTAATATAGGTACGTTAAATTCTACTTAATTTGGATGGGTTTGGTTAGGTTTGAACTGAGATGCTCACAATACGGAACCGCTATCAGAAAAGTGGGTTAGGTTAGGTTAGAACTGTGACCCTCACAGAATCGAAATGCTATTAGAAAAGTGGGTTAGGTTAGGTTAGAACTGCGATCCTAACAGAAACGAAATCTATGTACTAGAAAAAGGTCATCGAAGTGGATTAATTAATTTAATAGAATAACGAGATGTAAAAAAAAATCATGACATTTTAAACTAAAATGTGGTTTAAATATTGGTGGTTATTTACTATTTTTGGGTTACAATGATTACTTTGGTGTTATTTACTTTAATAGAATAGCAAGATGTAACAAATTATACCAGACAAATAAAATTCTGCAGCCGCCTCTCTATTGGTATGTAAATTGTATGCCGTGCAATATTTTTGGACATGTAAGTTATGCTAAATGATACATTTGACTAAATAATATTTGGTAAAATGAAACTTGTCCAAGTAATTATTTGCTAAACAATAACTTGCCAAAAAATACTATTGCCAACTGAAAATTTGCGATAAGTCGTTTTGCCAAACATTTTTTTGGGAAATGATAATTTGGGAAACATAGTTTGGGATGTGATACTTTGGGAAACGTTTTTGGCCCATTCGTTAGTAAACCAAACCTTCTACATATAAATAAATTTTAAAATTAGTAGTAAACTTCGATTTTTGTTACTCGACAAATGTTCTAATTAAGATTTTTCAGTTTTTCCACCTTTTTCCAAAGGAAAAGTGCTTTTATCGTGTTTTAGACGCAAAATTCAGTTTTCTCATTCGATTTCAGTATCAGTTCATTATATTTTGTCATTTTAGAACATAGTTCATTTTCCCGCAATGTATGGGGTTTTCACTCTACCTTTTCAACTTGTGCAACCTCTAAACGTTATTCGATTCTTTTGAAAATTGAAATAGATAGTTTTTAGTGTGGGGAGACTCTATTGGTGAGCAAAGTCAGGAAAAATATTACAACTTTTTTTTCTCCATACAAAAGTGAATCACCCTAATAGAGTTCCATTTGAGAACTATTGGACACTGTAAATTGAATACTGTACTGTACTTGTATTGTAATTGTACTGTTATCAATGAATGCATTCATAATTTCTCCATGCAATTTCGCTAAAAAAATTCGAGAAATAAAACTTTGTGATAAGCGTATAATGAATTTAAAATACTTCCCGACGTTCGGTACCCTTTCCCTTTACAGCGTTCGTGGTCAACGGGACACGCGATATAAACCGTTTACATATTTTTATTTTATGAAAACTATCGCGGTAACTGAAGACAATATTCTGACAGCATATCTTTATAAGTTACGTGGCTGTACCGTGTCTGTAGGCTTGCTCAGAGTATCTACTTTGATTCTTTAACAATGTCCTGTATTATTCAACGCGATTCAGTCAGAGTTGATTATGCAAAGAACCTCGCGCAGTCGCGCACCGTCGACTCACTGTCGAACGCGCCTAGTGTGTCCAGCAGGATTATCGCCACCGTTGTTACTGACCTGCAAGTGCTGTAAGTCGTCCTCCTGAATGTTCTGTGACAGGTTGTAGATCTGCACCGACGACAGCATGGTCGACAATGCGAACACGGTCGCGCAGTCGCGCACCGTCGACTCACTGTCGAACGTGTGTCCAGCAGAATTATAGCCACCGTTGCTACTGACCTGCAAGTGTTGTAAGTCGTCCTCCTGAATGTTCTGTGACAGGTTGTAGATCTGTACTGAGGACAGCATGGTCGACAATGCGAACACGGTCGCGCAGTCGCGCACCGTCGACTCACTGTCAAACGCGCCTTGCGTGTCCAGCAGGATTATCGCCACCTGTAATATCAATAAATATAAATGAAATTTAAAAATGTGGTAACTTTACGTTTTATTTCAGTTTATAACTTTACACATTTCATACAATTATGGACAAACTTAGCAAGTTTTGAGTAAAAAATTTAGACGGTTGTCGTTAGGGGAAATGACCGTCTTATAGGTGACCTGGTCCATTTTTTCTGGGGCTTCCTTAGTTTAGAGGTAAATTTATGTTTGAAGAAGATGAAAAAGAATTGAAGGAAGAAGGATTAAGAACAAATTTGTACTATGGAGTCTAAGGTTAATAACTGGCGTTACTGGCACTCGAGTGCTTTGTACATTTTAGTTGCGCTTTTTTTTTACGGCGGATTTAAGACATCAGCACGTTTCCTACCTTCTCCCCGTTGTCTAGTGTAGCCTTGAAGATCTCGGACCACATCAGGATGCCGGTGGTGTCGCGCTCGGAGCCCCCGCGCCAGCTGAAGCCCTGCAGCGGCTCGTCGGGCGCTCCCAGCCAGTCGCCGCCGCCGCCGCCACTGCCGTACTATAACAAAATACACAGTTGATCGAGTTTGTCACCATAAGAAGTGGTTACGTGCGATTTCTTGAACTTATTGTACTTAACTGTAGTTGTCGTATGAAACGACAATCTGCGACAGAAATTATCATAGTGTAACCGTAGTTTAAAGTAATTATTATATTAAATTTGCGAAAAGTTGTGTATAAATTTAAAATATTTGTTGGAATGAGAATATTAACGTATTAGTGGTAAGTTAGAGACGAACCTTGTGGTGCATATATCTGAGGAAGAAGTCGAGCAGGAAGCTCTTCCCCTTCCTAAAGGCCCCGGCCACGGACACGACCACCACGGCTCGCTCCCTGATGTCCTCATCGTGTAGTAACTCCTTTAGGGCCTCTTCGTCGAGTATGAACGTGTGGTCGGGCCCTGTGTTGACGACCTGCACGCCGCGCGGGCCGGTGGGCGCGGCCGGCGGTGCTGGCTTCTCTATCACTGTGGAGAAGTGGTTGTATTAAAAATAACTCTTTTAATTGATTATTTGTAGACTTTATCTCGGTGCAATAAGGTTTAGGTATGGTTAACTGTATTGATGATACAGTTGATGAATTTACATAAGTATCCCGATATTGAAGGCAAGTAGACAGGTGTCCCGGATATTTAAGTCAGGCCAACTACTGTACTTGTGACTTTATTTAAATTATAACGATTTAATTCAAAGTGATGACCCAGTGTATCATGATCTTTTGTTTGGAATATAGTTTCACTCGAAACAATGTAATATGTAAATAAGATCTCGTTTTGCACTGCAATAGGTGGCATGTTTTTTATGTTTTATGCATCTTTATGCCATCTTCTCACGGTTATCTCACGTTTAATTTGGCCATTGAGACCTCATCCATTCAATTGTCTTTTAATCAGTTCAATCTAATCTAACCGACCGTGACAAAAGGCGGTGTCTCCTGCCAGAACGGTTCACATATTCATTACATTAGCAGTTTCCACAGAGATGGCGTGTTATGGCATGGGAAGCCTCCATTATGTGTTTAAAGAGAAAGTAAACGGCAAGTTTGATTTGCGGTATGGCTGTATTCCCATCGAGAACGAGCTTCGCCTGAGGGAAACCACAAAGTCTGCCAGTGCTGCTTTAAAATAAGGACCTGTAGCATGGTGTTTATAATGAATCCGTAGTTTTAGCTATACATGTTCGTCTTAAGCGCTCGTCTACGACCAGCTGGGCTTGGCGAGACCAGCGCAAACAAACAAAAACAAATATAACAAGTCTGTATGAGCTAAAGCAAACAAAACCGGTGAGTTTTAGCTCTCTTTATTATTCATATTAGCTAAGCCATTGCGGACGAATGTTGACGTAAACACAGCCTCCGTGGGCGTTTCACCGTAATGTATTCTTTTAGCGAGCCGCCTGCCTATACAAGTGTAGGTACCTACAAATAAAACATAATTACGTAAGTTACCAATATGGTAACTAGTAACTGCCTTTTAGGTTAGCTGGTTCACAATGCTGTTTTAAAATAACATTTTCGCTTACATTTTGCCAGATAGTATGAGGTCGCTGAGTATAAAGTATTAGGGCGCAAAACTATCTTACCAAATCTGAAATATTTGAATTTATTTATTTATTTATTTATTTAATCTTTATTGCACAAAAGAAAAATCTTATAGTACAAAAGGCGGACTTAATGCCATAAGGCATTCTCTACCAGTCAACCTTAAGGCTAAGCAGAGAGATTGTGAGCGGTGCTATAATTACAACAGCAAAACGAACAATAAATTACGTATAACATATTAATTACCTATACAAATATACTGTACACATATACTATAAATAAGTAAAGAAAGCACGTACGGATTTTTTGAAAGCGAACTTATTAGGCGCATTTTTTATGTTAAAAGGAAGTCCGTTCCAAAGACGCGCTACCTGCACAGTGAACGAATTCGACATGAACCCGGTTCGGTGAGGAGGGATGGACAGAGACATATTGCCAGAAGAGCGAAGTTGGCGGACGCGAGAAACGCCGTAGTATTGAAAGAAGGATTTGAGGTATTCCGGAGAGAGTGGATCATTAAGCACAGAAAAAAGAGTGGAAAGCAAGCGAATGTTGCGACGTTGTCGGATGGGAAGCCAGCCAAGCTGAGAGCGAAAAGAAGAAACGTGATCATATTTGCGGAGGCAGAAAATGAAGCGAATGCAGTTATTAAGCAGGCGATCCAATTTCGTTTAAGTCCGGATAACAGACATCACCATAGTCAATAATGGGTAGTAAATTTAGAGTGCGTCATATATTTTTACGAGCTAGAGGAACATATTATTGCAGGTTACTGAATACTGACAATACGTGTAACTTGTGTTCTACCTTGGCATCAAAATTTCTATATGCTAGTCATCATCATGGGGTCATGGCTAGGTCTGTGTCATGTCGTATTAGGTCCCTAAACATTGCGAACTAACATCTTGTCTTACTACTTGTACTTGTCTGCCTATCACTCGTACGCTGAGGCATGGCTCCGCCATGGCTTACTGTTATGGGGAAATAGAACAGACTCAAAAGATCTCTTCATACTTCAGAAAAAATGCACCCTGACAGACTATATGTAACTAACATCCAGAATATATGGCGCCAAACTCGGATAAGATACAGGATTTAGATAAGTTAAGATTCTGATATTTGGCTCAGCCAATCCAAGGCCGTACATCAACTATCTCAAGTGCTAAGGAACAAAATGTATAGACCCATTAATCATTTCGAGTTAGTGGACTCTATTGTAAAGGAATAGAATTCAGATTACACAAACTATATAACATACATATTGTTTGATTGTGCGCCAGGGTCAATCAACCAATCAATGATTTTGATTATATACTCTGGCGATTGAACTATAACAACTAACTAACAATGGAAAAGGAACTTTATTTACTTATAAAAAAAGGTTCCAACTAATTTATTTAGTTAAATGCAAACGTCCGATTACTTCAGCTAACTAAAAATACAATAGGATATAAATAATTACAAACAATAGCAATAGTTAGACAAGAAAACCTAATGAACCGGCAACCGGAAACCTCGGCGAAGGTCGCGGCGTGAGAATCTCAACAATGCTTATACACATACAGGCCAAAATTAACTCTATCCTCTAGTAATAGAGTCCAATTTTGTACATGTGTATATTCTGCTAAAATCAGCGAATAAGCGATAGAAGTATGCTTAAAATCTTATCTTGATGCTTTATGTAGTCTATCTATAGCTGCGTTTGCAACATTACATCGAAGTATACGTACTGTACTGTTTTTTTCACGAATTGCACACGGCTCTTTGTCAAGTTGTAACTGTTGTTAGTGCATGTTCAAATCTTTTTGAACACCTTGTCTGCTCCGATATATGTTGGTAATTAATCTACACCTTTCTTTAAGAACAGAGATAGGACATACCGTAAAAGTCAATGAAAGTCACTGCAGAGAAGGGCTCTATTCTCTTTCATTGACTTTTTACAAAGCTTATATTGTTGATGCGATTTTTTAAGTAATCCTCCTTTATTCTGCCTTTTTAAATCTATGCGAAAATGCATACCTGCCTAGCCTGCGTGAATTGCGCACATTGTTATCAAACAAGCAGCCCCGCGTAGCCCCCGCCTTCACTACCAAAACGCACTATCAAATAACTATAATTTCTTTTCTACTTTATTCTCAAGTCAATACGATTCATAATTACCTACTAATAACTTTGGGCGTGTCTTAGATCAAAACTTCTGTCCTGAGCAACATTTATGTTCAAAACAGATTAGAATACGAACAATTCATAATGCTTCGATAAGTGACTTTATACCGAGATAGTAAAGTTTAAAATCGCACGAGCACATTGGGTATCGAAAGGGATTGTGGTAAGAGTAGTCAAGGCGAGCGGGAACAGCTGATCGGAGCACGATTCGCCATTGTTCATTGGGATTACACAATGCAACATAACGCGTGTTATGTTATAGCCAGACCGTAAAAAGTCTGCAGCGATTTTGATAGCCCACGCAGTGCAAGTGTCATTTTAAACGTCAAACATCTATGAAATTATCACGTATACATAACACTTACACTGCGTGGGCTATCAAATCCGCTGCAGACTTTGTTTGGTGCGACTATAGCTATTTACTCTGTGGTTTGTTGTCGCTCAGTATGGCTGTGTCACTTTCGTTTGCCATAATAAGGCAAGAGATGCAATGCGAATGTTTGGGCCGTACCCTATGCTATGCTGCTGGCATTATCAGCAAACATAGATAACTTTTGTGCGATTTAGTTTAGTTATGTGTACAGCACAGAATGTGGTGTACAGAGTCAGACCAAGCTAACTGCGCAGATGTGCCAGTGTAAAAATGCCACCAAAAACGTTTACAGTAGCGCTCCACACTTTGTCGTTGCCAAGTTAGTGTGGTGCAGAGTTAGCTTAGACGGACTTTACCACTTCCTTTTGTTTTCAATTCACATAAAAGAGATTTATTAACATGTAATATAAACTTAATACTATAAGCACGACAGCACCAGATGTCAGATTATTAGAGTGGTTAAGCTCATAGTTGAACCGGCAAGATAGGCGGTTGCCAAGAGGAAGAATGTAGGCCGGTCTTAAATATGTATATGCTAATATATGTGCTGCTCTCAATACCGTTATGATTATCATTAGTCAGCTAAACGGTGACAACACCTACGAATAGTACGAACATTCTAATAGGAAGCGCGTAGCTACCTCGCAACTTAAACTAGGTTTGGTTTCGTTTAAATTCCAATCCTAAGGCGTTATTATTTTCTAGAACACTTATATGGGCTTATTGATGATAATAATTAATTGATGCTTAGTAAAAACATCAAACATTTTAAAAGTAGCATCATGTATAGGTACAACGCGAAATAAACAATGGTAACTAACTACAACAAATGGTCTAGTCTAAAGAACAATGTGGCCATGTTCTCATGATTCAGTATCCCCATACGCATTAACGACATACAAATATAATATTTAGCAATTCACTGCCGTACCCACGCAAATGTCGAATGAGATGAACTGGCAGCAACTTTCTTAAAACCAGTTATATTCACGGCTCGCTTTTTGTACCTGCTCAGCTGGTATTTGCGCTACGCATTTCATTAATATTTTGCACGGCTTCAACGTGATAATTATTAGAATCAATGATTAACGAAGCGATTTTACGATAGTAATAAGAAAGAAATGGAAAATTTGTTTTTTTTAAACCTATTTTCATCATTCAACCATGCCTGCAAAAACAATAATCCAAATATCTTACTTATTCACGGATAGAGTGCGTCTAAGTTAAATATAAGATAAGAACAGAAAAATAGTCAGAAAAGATGAGAACAACTTCATATACGTCACTCATGCGTCTAATCTACCAACAGCTTTCTTGTCGCCTCCTAAGAGCAGACATAAAACCTACACCGATAAATTGACAACAACAGTACAGACACATACAAGACATAAGAATCACAGAAATAGATAGAAAGATGATGTTCAAACTAATGAGAGTAATGAGAAGGAGGATGACAGGCAAGCACATCAGCGCACATACGTATCAACGCCTCTGCCTACACCAAATTGACAACAGCACAGACACATACAAGACACAAGAATGACAGAAACAGAGCAGAAACTATGTTGTTCAAATTAATGAGAGTAATGAGAAGGAGGATGACATGTAGACAGGTAAGCACAGCACACATACGTGTCAACGCCTCAGCCTACACCAAATTGACAACAGTACAGACACATACAAAACACAAGAATGACATTAACGGAGCAGAAACGATGATGTGTTCAAATGATTACTTGATGACAATTGATCGCATCGGATGAACTGAGGTTACAATTACAGAGGGTCGTTAGCCGATTCAAACAACACTTTGATTCAGCGATCGTACAAGGGCCCACCGCGAACTTAGAAAATCGAAATTTAGTTATTGCCTCCATCACTCTCGTATCGAGCGATCTATATACAAATAACGAAATTCCCATCTTCAATGTTCGCGGTATGCCCTCATCTGAACGATCTTCTGTAATTGTATCCTGATGGGAAGACAGGCAAGCATAGAAGCACACGCACTTACGTTGCAGCGCCTTATAGTCTAGCCGCAAGCACAGCTTGCCAACCACCTCGTCTGCAAATACGTCCAAACATTTAGTTGCATGCGCATGTAGACAACTAACAACAAAACTTGACTAACCATCGCGGTAGGCTTTATGTCCTTGGAATAGGGTTTAGAAACGGTCAGTTCACTATGTTAACGATAACAGTCCATTCGTAGGCCTTCTTACAGACTAATGAAATGAAGCATAACGTCGACTAATGAGATTTTTCGACTCAGTTATAGTTATAAAGTGCAAGACAAGTGTCACAAAGCCTTTCATCGCTATATCTATCGTAGACTTGTAGGCTTTCGAGAGAAATGTGACTAGCACAGGATTTTTCTTCACAGTTTCGTTTTCCGTGTTGAATAACGATTAAGGATTTCGTATTATTTGGACAAACGGAGAACAAGTGCAATTTCTAAAGCCTTGGCCACACAGTCTGCGTGGCGGCAAGGGTACCTATAGATACGTCAGTGGGAGCACTGAGTTCGTGATGCGTGCTGTGTGGCCAAACCTTCATTGTATCATCTTATTTTCAATCGTGTTCTAACCTAACCGGCAAAAGGAAATTGTACTCAACCACACAAATTATTTAGCCAGCTTTATAAACTCTAGCACAGCTGTATTTACTGTCAAGTTACATGTTATTCCATAGCTGTTGAATAACGTAAATTCTACTTGAAGCCAGTTTTACGGTAAAGACGAGAACCATATACAGCCAGCAGCAAATGTAAATACAAGCTGCAAAGCACGTGACTCTATTGTTAATACCATAAGGTTGAATTTGGAATTATGTTGCTAACTGTATGATGGACGTAAGTTGGGAAACACCGACATAACGACGTACATAATTACGTATTATTACACAGTTATTTCGCTTCCCGGTGTTATTTGTTGTGTTGTAGCGGATTGACGAAGGTCAGGGGTTATTTAACTCCTAAAATACTATTTTAAGAACAATGTAAAAATCTACAATATTTTATGAATATCTAATTCAACAGCTGCATGACTCTGATGATATCGTTCGATAACATATAATTACTGACGTGCAATCGGAAACTTTCCAAAATAGTGAAATTTACACATTTCGGAAACTTGACATAAATTTTGAAATGTTCCGTTTCCATAATGAAAGTTTCTTTAATTTTCCTGAGATTTCCGTGAACTTATCCAACTCTTTTGAAAATTTCCGCATCTAGCACATTATTTACGCATGATAAGAACACGACACTGTCGACACTTCATAGTGCAAAATAAAAGCCAATAAATAATTTAGAAACATTTCCATATAAATTTAATACTATTATAGATCCAGTTCCAGACTATTCTTGTTCTTAGCGTATTTTACTAAGAGTTAAACCAGAATTAACGATAAGCTGGTCTAACAAGTCTAGATTAGCGCCAAACGGACATAATTCATAATCCGACATAGTCTAATAAAACATGGTCTTCTCTTCCCAGAGTGACACAAGCCTACGTCACAACAACATGGCCGCTATATATTATCATATAGCGCTGTCGCATGATGACGTAGCCTTGTGTCAGTCAGGTGACCTAGAAAAGACGGGAAGAGAGTACCAGGCGGAGTATATTATAATACCATGATAATCCGATTAATATTCGGCATTAGTCATACGTGTACTACTGAAAGACAACGTCGTCGCACCAGCTCCAATAAACCCCCAGGTTAGAAAAGGTTTTAAATGCGCATGAGGATAACAAGGAATACTAATCTTATTAGTATAATAATAAGGATTATATTGTAATAACAGTTAATGATAGATAGCGTCTCCTCATTCTTATAGATGCTGTGCAACTGGCGGGCTCCCAAAAATGAGGGATTCATGTCAATAACCTGGAGTGTAATTTCTATTTCTTACAGACATCTTGGCCCACCACCAGCCAATGTATTCGGTATACACACCTGGACTGGAATTGCCGTGAGCACATGAAATACTAAAATAAAAACCGGAGAAGTGCGAGTCGGACTCGCCCACCGAGGGCTCCGTACTTTTTAGTATTTGTTGTTATAGCGGCAACAGAAATACATCATCTGTGAAAATTTCAACTGTCGAGCTATCACGGTTCGTGAGATACAGCCTGGTTACAGACGGACGGACGGATGGACGGACAGCGGAGTCTTAGTAATAGGGTCCCGTTTTACCCTTTGGGTACGGAACCCTAAAAATGGTCAAGCTTATGAATCTGTTAACTGACTCTTCGTACTCGTGTGAATTGTTCATACAGATAGGTCATGGCTTCCTTTTTGCACACTTCAATTATCTTTATGTGCAAGTGTTATTCTAGATCTGTGGGGCACCTGGGATTATTTGCTAGTTGACAACTGTTTGATACTTGACATTTTCACTTTCACCATGCCGTGTGCATTTGTAAATACCAATGAACTGCATAGGTTATGCATAGTTTTTTTCTGTATGTCACTTCTATATTGGCTTTCCTGAAGCTAGAGCTTAGTAGCCGATTGGAAGTATACAGCGCTCAAAGTAGGCACCGTGCCAAACGCAGGTTATTTCGCGTTTCTGATCTTTGATAGAGCCATAGTGTAAGGGACTGTGGAATGCCATTCATTCCATTTACAACGCAACAGGTCTGGAGACACGTAGAATTTCTATACGCAAACGGTAGGTACTTAGGGCATCCGCTAACTGGCGCGGTTGCACCGAGCGGGTTAACGAAAAATAGGATTTTACCGACAATGGCACACGCGTGCTTGCACCTACTCCGTGCACCTTTTAGGCTGTTCAGTCGACGTCGATGCTTGATCGTTATTGATGAGCGATTAGATCAGAATTTGGCAGCGTTGGACCCAGCGACCAGGCAGCAAGGCCTTTGCTCTGCTCGCTCTAGCCCTAACAGGCTAACATACTTTAAGCACCTACCATACTTGCACTGCCATTCAAATGTTGGTAACATTTGCAGTACTGTTTAGAGCAAATGGTCTAGGTTATTAACGCAACAAGTCATCGCTTCTTTCCGAAATAGTGCCGTCTTCCGCCGCTAAAATAAATACGGCCAATGTTGATTTCAGCACTGCATTGTCACAGGGATGGGTCATGGGTGATCCATAAAAAATGTTCATACCAATCGACAGTGTTAATTAAGCATCCCTAAGCCTTATTTAAATATCAAATACAGGTTACAATTTATGCAATTTTAAGTTAAGTAGTTCGCTTCGATACTTAACGTACTTAATCTAAAAAAAGAGGCAAAGGCTAAAGGTCTACCAATAGTTAGTCAAGCGCGTAGAAGTCAGATCAGTCAGCCGACATATGAAAGTTTCCGCGTGACCTATCACGAGAACACCAACGGCGACCGCACATTCCGACAGGTGCCGAGAACATGCCGTGGCAGGAATACACACTTGTCTCACTGACGAGTCGTGAACCTTATTTTATTGCTAGTAAGGTCCACATGCTGTTAATTATTGTTGCTATTAGTATGTAAAAGATGTCTTGGCTCAACAGATAGGCTAACTTTAACTTTGACTTTCCGATAAGTATTCAGAGAACATTTATTTGCCGATATGCTTTATGGACTTTGTGTTGCATTGCTTTAATACAACTCTTTGTTTTACACCATATTTCTTCAGCGGCTTAGTGTTTCGTAATTCGAGTATTAAGTTCATCGCTTTACCTCCAATCTTCTAGAGCAAAAATAATTCTTCAAATTTTGATTTTCGCGGTAGTCCAATAGGACCGTGACGTGCATTAGTTGGTCACACTGGTTTGCAGCCAAAGGTTTTCGGTGGGTCTTGGTGCAAATGTTGCAACACAGCACGAGAGAAGAAAGTAGGTAAGAACAAATAATAAAATCGATTATTATACACCCGTTTTTGGGACTTTAATACAGGCAAAGATAATCTTCCAAATGGTCTTCCTAGCCGGCTATACATGAACAGCGGATGATAAGACATACGTGCTGTTAAATTTGTAACTAATTTTGCTTTCGAGGCATGAATGTTAGGCATTTTCGATTGCCTAAAAAATGCTCTTTGGTCGCGAGCCAAATTCATTTGACGTCAATACGCAATTTGGAGCTACATTTTACGTAACATGTGATTCACAGGGAAGGATATGGAAACGTGAAGGTAACGTAGGCAAATCGTCACAAAGTTCACCAATGGTCAAAACCCGGTTGCCAAAAAGTAATATGATTTGCCAGTCAAGAAGGAGAGCGATTTTGAATTTGTCTAGAGTCTAGACTACCTATTCAAGTATTCAGCATGTCTATAAATTGAAACCAACAATAATAACGTTACATTAAAGTAGTACGAAAGGAAGGTCGACTGGAAATATGCATACTAAATTGAATCTTATCCCACAGGCATAATACTCAAATGTGCTCATATTAAACATCTATGTATGAAGATGTGTAAAGCTGTAAAGTTTGTATTGGCAATAAAGCCAATAGCACTTTCTTTTACTATCAGTAAACTAAATTTGAGATATTGAGAATTAAGCCAGCAGTCTAAATAATGCTGATAAGTTTGATAACAAAATGTAGCAAATTGATAATTTTGATAAAGAGCAATTGGCTACTTCTTGACTGATAGCAAGAAAAAGCTACTATCACTGTCCTTATTTCGTCAATATTTAATAAGGGACTTTAATATAAGGTATTAAGGTTCATATTTCACAGTTCTAAAGTGTATGCTCCATTAAATATGAGATTATTGCTGAAATACACTGTAAGTGCATTCATTAGGATTCACAATTGAATAGCCTGAATAACATGCAATAATTAGCATAAATACATCTGAAATTGCGTCTTAATTCATAACAGTGGCTTTGAAATCGATAATAAATTACAAGCTAAGAAATATTGGGTTTTATGGCTGAGTGAATAGGATTGTGACAATGTAAAAGTGATCCAATGGAATTATACTATAATAAATGGACTTTTATCTTTATCTAGTAACCCGCCCTGGCTTAACAAATTATACATCTAAACCTTCCTCAAGAATCACTCACTTGCTCACACTCTATTGACAGGTGAAAACCGCATGAAAAATCTGTTTAGTAGTTTTTGAGTTTATCGCGAACATGCAGACAGACGCAGTGGGGGACTTTGTTTTATAAGATGTATACCAAATCCAGAGGTTGCACAGAACCATGATAAGTGGCGTAAAATGAAGGAGGCCTACACCCGAAGGGTAGAAAAGGGCTAAAGAGAGAGAGATACCAGAACCAAAATGTTATTTCTTTGTATCTTAAACCTGTCTTTGAAAAAATCTTCTATTAGTACTTAATTTGTAATTTCAACATTTTTTATTATTATATCTCTTTAAAGAATATTTGAAATTCATTTATTTACAAACAAGATTATTACTCACTTCACATCGCATTGATAAATATATCAATTAGGAAACCGTGCCCCAATTCTTAGAAAAGTGTAATAATATTTGATAATGGCCATTTAAATGATAGGACCACACATCTGGTGATAAAGAATGTTTGTAAACAAACCAGGAATCTGAATAAAACATGTGGCCATTAACATAGTCATGTAGTGTGTGTGACCATAGATAATAATTAATAATGGTGTTGGTGGGGAGAGTCAATGTAAATTGACACACACAATAAGACAAAGGCTATTGTTAAAATACCTATAGATATGTATAGATACTGATTTACATAATAACACAAAATGCATATAATCAATCACAATCACTCAATCACTAATATAATAATCATGAATATAATATTCTGGTTCAAGCTTTAAGCTTTAACAGCACCAAATATAAAAACAATTTTAAAGTTTTTTACTGGATGGCTTTCTGTTTACATTATTACTTCAAATGTAAACATGATTAAGAAATACTCTTATATGTAGTTTATTTACACACAATGCAGGATGTATATGTTTTATGCAAGAAATCTGTTCACAAGCTATATGGCGGTCAGCAAAATATAAGTGTCTTTATTCAACCAACCCAGTTCCTCTAAACAAGCGATATAGAACTTCAAGATTACTAGAGCTACAGTTCGTTTTTTTTAGCATTAGAAATAAGGTAAACAATCTTGATGTCTTTTAATTGAAAAACACATTTTAAAAATAAATTAGGACAAATATCTAACAATTAAAGTTAGTCACTTTAAGTTAGAAAGGCGTAGGTCCCACAGTAACCCATACAAACACTTTTTGAGCAACCGAGTAGTGAGGGCTTGGAACAAACTCCCGAAGATGTGGTTTCAGAATTATGAATCTAATACGATCATTTATATTCTTCTGCTTTCATAAGTAATAGTTACTGATTTTAAAAAGCGTTTTTCAATTAAAAGACATGTCAAGATAGCTTACCTTCTTTCAAGTTATTTCTAATGCTAAAAATAACGAACTATACAAACCAAACCAAGATTATGTTTTATTGTGCTCTTTGTCCTGATTTCAATACTCACTCATTTGAAAAAGTTTTACTTATTACTATATACTATACTATTTCAAGCATTATTGACTATTTTAGATCATTCTTATTAATAACAAACCTCGATCTTTTGTTCTGTTTTACCTTCACACACAGTAACAAATTAACAATGCATCAGAACATAAAAGAATCATGATCATAATTACATGATGATATCGAAAAACAGTACATATTCTATAGTGGCAAATTCAATACTCTCACTTGACAAGTAGGGCATTGAAGCATTGCCTAGTGTAGATTGAGTAACAGGGTTAAGATCACAGTAGCAATTAGTTTAATTAACATTGTACATCTGATTTGATAGTAACTGTGGCCTATTTATATCAGTTCTGTATGTCTGTGGGTTGATTACACAAGCAAGGAATGTGTTAGGTTAAAATTTATGTTATACTCCAGAAATGTACTATAAAATTCATTCTATTATGTCAAATTTCTATGTAAAATTTTTTGTTTACTACTTCTAAATGTAAAGTAGGACTACTTTGTTTTTCCAAATATTCATTAGTGATAACCATATTTTTCAACAACATTTTCATAAAAATATTTAAAAATACAGCACAACACATTGTTCATGAAATGGGTTTGAGCCTACTAAAGTGGCCCTTAGTGATAAAAATGAGAATGTAGGGAAGTGTTAATTTGGCATTGTTTGCAAAGAAAGTAGAACTTGTTGTAGATGCACATGAGCAATAGTAATTATTCCTTGTGTAACACTTGCTTTCTAATACCTCTACATGCAGGGTAGGTTTGGATTCCAATAGCCAATTTGTGAATGAAGAGAGTCAAATAAATGTAACCATCTCACACTGCTTCCTAAAGTTTGTGTCTAGTTATCTAATTAACATCTTTATGTCACGCAAAAACAAGCCTGTGACCTTTGGATACATGTGCGCGAAATTATATTTAAAAATATTGGTTGCACGATGTGACTTCCAAAATTCTAGATACTAAACCAGACGATGCAAAAAATCGTGATTCAACAAAAACACAACAAAATTATGCTGTTGCGACGTACTTAACCTCGTTCGCAGTTGTTCAAATATACAACAAAAACAAAGGCAAAAGCGGTACCTGAGCAGAGGTTCCTCTCCGCGCCCCCGGTCATGCTCGCGGCGCCCGGGGGGCCCAAGCGCTCCTGGCGAGCTAGCGAGCAGCTCCAACCAGCAGGTATAAAAAGATCCCAGTCTCAATGTCACAGAGGAAACGCGAGGTCTGACTTACGAGACAGCACTCGGCCGCCTCGCAGCAGCCGCCCGCGCGAATCACTACCGCACTCGCCCTACACAATAATAACGTAGCCTTATTTACCTTCGCTCTCATGGAAATTCACTTCCCGATGTTTATGTCCCTCGGTATCAGCCATGTTCAATTTATTTATTTCGAGAACTGACGTGACTGAACATAGCGACATGCAATTTTTCCAACACGACGCAAGTTGACAACTTCGCGTAGAAAAAAAGACGTGTCATTGTCAAAACTAGAGTTCGAATCGGTAATTACCGGCGTAAATCCAACAACGTATTTATTTGGAAAAGAGTGGTCCCACAACGACATGGCTACTAGAAAGTAATGCAATAATAAGAAAAAGAATAGAAAGTGATACAGGTAATTAAAATTAATAAAATATTATACAAATAAATATTAACTGACTAGGTTCTATGTTGATTATGAAACGAGGCCCTGAATAAAAACATAAACGTCAAATATTATTTGTCTATGGATTTGTAAGGCGTATTTCAAAATGTAACCATTAGTGAGTTTCTTGTGCAATCCTAGTCCCGTTTATACGTGGTTTATACATAACAAACTAGCATAAAAAAGGTGCCTATGTGTCACTGACAAACGATTCTTTACTTGCTCTAGTCTTGAATGCTTGTAATTGAAAATTTTTGACTCTTGAATCGTGCTTGAATCTTAAGCAAGGATCTTAATACTCGATTTGAGTTAACCTATCATGGTAAAACGCCTTATCAAATTGAGTCAGCCGTCTGGTGTCAGATTTCTTGGTTTTGAATTTTTCAATAAATAAATACTGCTTATTTCAGACAAAAACAATAAAACAATTCACAATGCAGGTAAAGTACAGCATATTAGCTTTCTTTCTCGACTGTTATTTATTATATTACATTGCAGTTTAATCGTAAAACAATGTTTATTTATAGAACCCAAATGAGGATACAGAATGGAACGATGTGCTGCGTGCGAAGGGTATTATTCCACAAAAAGAGAAGGAAGTCACAGAAGATGATATCGTTAACATGATCGAACAGACGATACAGCAAAAACAGCAAGAAAGTAAGTGTTTCATACTCTATACTTTTAGGAGTTTTAGGTTAGTCACAACTGTTGCATATTACCATAAAATTATAACTGTATGAGGCTTTCTTAGACGTAATTTACTCGCTAATGTAATTGTAACGTTATAAATGAATAGTTGGGGATTAAGCACGAAATCCTTGGGACAATTTTATTATCCCATGTTACACTTTGTACTTACTAATTTGTTTATTACGAAAACGTCCCCTACATTGATATATGTAATTTTACAGAGGATAAACAGTTATCAGAACTAGACCTAGACGGACTAGATGAGCTCGAGGACTCTGAAGATGAAGCAGTATTAGAAGAATACAGAAGGAAGCGCATCGCGGAGCTAAAACGGTTAGCAGAGAAGCCAAAGTTTGGGGATGTACGGGAGGTGTCAGGGCAGGACTATGTGCAGGAGGTCAACAAGGCCGGGGAAGGCATTTGGGTGGTCATCCACTTATACAAACAGGGGTGAGTTTTAAATAACGTCAATAATGGCCAAGAATAACAGAGTCCGTTAGTGTGAGCCAATAATCTCCAAATTAAATTCTGGATAATGAAAACAATAACACATTCGGTGGCGGTACTTACGGTCATAGCAGTACTGCTAAATCTTATAGTTTAAATTTAATTCACAAGTACAGCTATAGCCGTTACCACCACCAAATGCCTTAAGATTATTTTCTTTTTAAAGCTTATTATTTGTTAATTATAATCTATTCTCATAAAAGAGTAAAGTTATTCTTTAAATCTATTTCAATAGAGTATACGAAATTTATTTATTTTTTCAGTATCCAGCAGTGTGCCCTCCTAAACCAGCACCTCAGAGAGCTAGCAGCCAAGTACCCGTACACAAAGTTCCTGAAAGCAATAGCGCAGACATGCATCCCCAACTTCCCTGAGCGGAACCTGCCCAGCGTGTTTGTGTACTTCGAGGGGGACATGAAGAAACAGTTTGTGGGGCCACATGAGCTAAGAGGCACAGCGCTCACATGTGATGGTAAGAGTTCACCTCAACTTGCCTGTCTGTGATCCATCTTTTGCCCCTCAAACTGTCAAACAGTTTAAGAACTACTGTTGAGCTATTTTAGTCTTGAAGTTATGTTTTGTCTTGGATGTAAATTTTGCTAATCCCAAGTCTGATTATTGTAGTTATGCATGTCCAAGACATCACAAGACCTTGAACCCTCAAACGATCAAAAAAATTTTAAAGACTAAAATTGGTCTTTTATTCTAAATCATGTTGTCCTGGTTCACAATCAACCCATATTTTTGACTTCTCAAACTGCCGAAAAATTTTGAACACTATAATAGTGTTGGCTTTTATTACGTTCTTGGAATTCAATAAACTGTCCTGGACTATTGTAGTCATGACTTACGTAGTCTTCACAAGATTAAACTTTACAATGATTCCTTTATTACAGAACTGGAATACATTCTCGGGCAAGTAGGAGCCGTGGACACCAAAATCAAAGAAGACCCTCGGCCTAAGATCAAAGACAAGTTGTTCCAAGACCTGGGCTCAAACGACTGGTGATCAAAGTGTAGTGTAGTGGACTCTTCAGTATTCTAAGCTTGGGAGTGCGGGTTCGATTCTGTGCTTGATAATTTATTTCATTAATTTTTGGTTGAAAGTGGTATGACATATGCATCACTAGTTAATTTTGTTTATACAAAGAATTTTGTATAATGAGATTTTATAAAGTAAATGTTATTTATATAAATAAAACAATGAAATTTATTCTAAGAGACTTTTATTTTACAACAATTATATTCTTATCGAACCTAATGTTCTGTAACATTTTTCATTACATTTATTTATAAGGGAAATGAGCATCTTTAAATTATATCAAAGCAAGTTAAAGATAAATTGATATCTTTTTATGGGTATCTTTGTTGTAAAAATGGCTTTTAATTTGTCTCCGCGTGTACACCGCCAAAGACGTGATGTCGCGCACGGCTACAGCGATAGGGATCAACCTTCGTACATTCCAATAAGGTTCACGATGATGCGCCGCACACGACAGGCGTTCAAAGGGTTATCTGACCAATCGTAAACCTTATTACAAAAAAGTAAGGTCCATCATTGATTAGTAGGAGGTGTTTGTGTATGGTATAGTTGGTGTTTGGTGTTCAGCAGCCCCGCTGCAGGTTGATGGCGGCCACAGAGCGCGCCAGGCTGGTCTCGACGGGCAGGCGGCTGCGCACGCCCAGATCGAACACCTGACAATAACATCATATTTGTTTACCCACCTATAAGTACAATATGATGTATAATAGAGCTAATATCAGGTGAACTTTAGGGGCTGGTGGCAAGTAAAAAAAAAAATCCAAGAGTCCTTAAGGCTCTACAATGTATAGTTTGTTAACTACACTAACAACACCACAACTAAATGTAAAGTAAAATGTGACTCCACTTGCCCTCGCTGGGTGTTCGGGTGTATTTTACATCCACCCGCCTTGTGAATGTAGGAATATCGTGTTCGAATACACCAGCCTCTCATTAATTTAGTAAGGGAAGGATATGTTTCATCCAGTAGGAGTAGTAATATAAACATAAGGTATGAATACCTTGAGTAGCACTTTCGCGGCGTGTTCTTGCATGCCGACGACCAGCTCCGGCAGCTTGTCGATCACGGACTGCGCGACTTCTGCAAGTGACGAGTCCAGGCATTCCATGATGGCGTCTAGACCTGGAAATATGTTTGGAATTAGTAGCCGTTTTAGTAGCTAAAATGGCAAAAAGGATTTATTGTTTCGCCATTTTAGCTAAAAAAAAATCTCATTAGTCCGTTCATCTCGGACATTAAAATATGGCTACCGCTTAGAAACCACAGAGAATACTAGTGAAACAAGCGAAAGCATTTTTGACCGAGCTGAAAGGAAACGACTCGCGTTCACTCGTTCAATAGTATCTTTGACACATGTCACTCAAAAACAAAAACGGACAGACGGACAGAGTCGTACCATAAGGGATCCTTTTGTACCTTTTTGGTACGGAACTCTAAAATTGAGATTATTTTAGTAAATGATCGCATCATTCTCATAAGGCTCAGCCATACAAATGAAAAACCAATAATTTGCCACAGAAATTTGAACCTTTAGTGCAGGGAACAGAGTTGATTTTGGTTTTGTTTGAAAATTGAACTAAACAAAACAAACGCGACTTTAATAAAATTGAATAAGTAGTTTAGGAAGGACCTTGGGCATTAGGAGGTTAAGGGTCGGTTGCACCAAACTGTTCGTATCGTTAAAGAGTTCGCTATTTTTTTATGTATGGAAAGTTTCATAGTAAAGCGCCGGGGCGCGCGGGCTGACGTTGATCAGTCTGTCAAATGTGGTTGGTGCAACTGGCCCTAAATGAGTTACCGGGAGTAGGGTCCGGGACGGCCGGCAGCAGCTTGGTGAGCAGGCCCAGCGCGGCGGCGCGCGTCGCGGCGCCCGGCTCGGCGCACAGCGGCGCCAGCGCGCGCAGCAGCGTGGTGGCGGCGCCGGGGCCGCCCCACTGTGTTACCTGGTGTAGGGTCCGGGACGGCCGGCAGCAGCTTGGTGAGCAGGCCCAGCGCGGCGGCGCGCGTCGCGGCGCCCGGCTCGGCGCACAGCGGCGCCAGCGCGCGCAGCAGCGTGGTGGCGGCGCCGGGGCCGCCCCACTGTGTTACCTGGTGTAGGGTCCGGGACGGCCGGCAGCAGCTTGGTGAGCAGGCCCAGCGCGGCGGCGCGCGTCGCGGCGCCCGGCTCGGCGCACAGCGGCGCCAGCGCGCGCAGCAGCGTGGTGGCGGCGCCGGGGCCGCCCCACTGTGTTACCTGGTGTAGGGTCCGGGACGGCCGGCAGCAGCTTGGTGAGCAGGCCCAGCGCGGCGGCGCGCGTCGCGGCGCCCGGCTCGGCACACAGCGGCGCCAGCGCGCGCAGCAGCGTGGTGGCGGCGCCGGGGCCGCCCCACTGTGTTACCTGGTGTAGGGTCCGGGACGGCCGGCAGCAGCTTGGTGAGCAGGCCCAGCGCGGCGGCGCGCGTCGCGGCGCCCGGCTCGGCGCACAGCGGCGCCAGCGCGCGCAGCAGCGTGGTGGCGGCGCCGGGGCCGCCCCACTGTGTTACCTGGTGTAGGGTCCGGGACGGCCGGCAGCAGCTTGGTGAGCAGGCCCAGCGCGGCGGCGCGCGTCGCGGCGCCCGGCTCGGCGCACAGCGGCGCCAGCGCGCGCAGCAGCGTGGTGGCGGCGCCGGGGCCGCCCCACTGTGTTACCTGGTGTAGGGTCCGGGACGGCCGGCAGCAGCTTGGTGAGCAGGCCCAGCGCGGCGGCGCGCGTCGCGGCGCCCGGCTCGGCGCACAGCGGCGCCAGCGCGCGCAGCAGCGTGGTGGCGGCGCCGGGGCCGCCCCACTGTGTTACCTGGTGTAGGGTCCGGGACGGCCGGCAGCAGCTTGGTGAGCAGGCCCAGCGCGGCGGCGCGCGTCGCGGCGCCCGGCTCGGCGCACAGCGGCGCCAGCGCGCGCAGCAGCGTGGTGGCGGCGCCGGGGCCGCCCCACTGTGTTACCTGGTGTAGGGTCCGGGACGGCCGGCAGCAGCTTGGTGAGCAGGCCCAGCGCGGCGGCGCGCGTCGCGGCGCCCGGCTCGGCGCACAGCGGCGCCAGCGCGCGCAGCAGCGTGGTGGCGGCGCCGGGGCCGCCCCACTGTGTTACCTGGTGTAGGGTCCGGGACGGCCGGCAGCAGCTTGGTGAGCAGGCCCAGCGCGGCGGCGCGCGTCGCGGCGCCCGGCTCGGCGCACAGCGGCGCCAGCGCGCGCAGCAGCGTGGTGGCGGCGCCGGGGCCGCCCCACTGTGTTACCTGGTGTAGGGTCCGGGACGGCCGGCAGCAGCTTGGTGAGCAGGCCCAGCGCGGCGGCGCGCGTCGCGGCGCCCGGCTCGGCGCACAGCGGCGCCAGCGCGCGCAGCAGCGTGGTGGCGGCGCCGGGGCCGCCCCACTGTGTTACCTGGTGTAGGGTCCGGGACGGCCGGCAGCAGCTTGGTGAGCAGGCCCAGCGCGGCGGCGCGCGTCGCGGCGCCCGGCTCGGCGCACAGCGGCGCCAGCGCGCGCAGCAGCGTGGTGGCGGCGCCGGGGCCGCCCCACTGTGTTACCTGGTGTAGGGTCCGGGACGGCCGGCAGCAGCTTGGTGAGCAGGCCCAGCGCGGCGGCGCGCGTCGCGGCGCCCGGCTCGGCGCACAGCGGCGCCAGCGCGCGCAGCAGCGTGGTGGCGGCGCCGGGGCCGCCCCACTGTGTTACCTGGTGTAGGGTCCGGGACGGCCGGCAGCAGCTTGGTGAGCAGGCCCAGCGCGGCGGCGCGCGTCGCGGCGCCCGGCTCGGCGCACAGCGGCGCCAGCGCGCGCAGCAGCGTGGTGGCGGCGCCGGGGCCGCCCCACTGTGTTACCTGGTGTAGGGTCCGGGACGGCCGGCAGCAGCTTGGTGAGCAGGCCCAGCGCGGCGGCGCGCGTCGCGGCGCCCGGCTCGGCGCACAGCGGCGCCAGCGCGCGCAGCAGCGTGGTGGCGGCGCCGGGGCCGCCCCACTGTGTTACCTGGTGTAGGGTCCGGGACGGCCGGCAGCAGCTTGGTGAGCAGGCCCAGCGCGGCGGCGCGCGTCGCGGCGCCCGGCTCGGCGCACAGCGGCGCCAGCGCGCGCAGCAGCGTGGTGGCGGCGCCGGGGCCGCCCCACTGTGTTTATTTATTTATTTTTATTTATTTATTTAAGAAACAAACAGTCTTTCATAGTTATATATAACACTAGAACTTTTCTTAAAACTAGACTTACAGTTTCCTTAATAAGAATATTTGAACATCATGTTTATTAAGTAGTTTCTACACAGTAAAACAGAGCTATTTCTGCGTGCAAAAACAAAACATAAAAAAGAAAAAAGATGAAAATAAAAATAAGAGTATTATAGCAACCTTATGGTATTGTTACCAATTTTTACAAACTAAATCTTGAAAAGGTTTTGTTATTTATGAATAAAGAAATTATAAAAAACAATAACATCTAATACTGAGATTATTTCTTTATAGCGCCAATCTTGGGTTATTAATTATTACACTGCATAGATAGTGTTTTAAATCTATTAAGTTTCTCACAGAAAATATCAAGGCTCAAAAATTTCTCGTTGTACAACCTGCACGCCCTTCTAACATAACTATTTTTTGCGTAAGCAGTCCGACTACGGGGGATGTAGAAGAGGGGTTTTTTCCTGCAAGCACGTTCACAACGTCGAGGGACTGTGAAGGAAAGAGAATGTAATAAAAACGGAGCATCAATAATATTATTAATAATTTTATAAAGGGTTAAGATATCAGTACGTTCTCGGCGATAACTAAGGGATGTCATATTATGTACTCTCATGGCGGTGGCGTAATCTGAGTATTTATTTCTAATTCTGTATTCTATTGTCTTAACAAACTTTTTCTGAACTCTCTCTATCCTATCACTATGTATTTTATACAGTGGGCTCCACACAGCACTTGCAAATTCCAAACGACTACGAACATAACTGTTAAATAATACCTTATAAGTTAAAAGTCTCTTAAATGGTTTACCTACGCGTAGTATAAATCCTAATTTCTTAAAAGCTTTACCTAACATGTCATCAATGTGAGGTATAAAAGTGAGTTTTGAGTCCATTATGACTCCAAGATCTCGAATCTGGTGAACACGACCTAATTTTTTATCACAAAGTTTATAATCATAATTAATACTATTCCTTTTCCTGCTAAAACTTATGACGAAACATTTGTCTGGATTTACAGATAACTTATTATCAATACAATAAGTCTCAAAAAGATCTAAGTCTTTTTGTAAGGCTTTGCAGTCGTCCACATTACGTATGACTCTAAATATCTTTGCATCGTCAGCATATAACAGTAAGTTTGAATTTTTTATGCATGCAGAGATATCATTGACGTATATGATAAACAACAAAGGCCCCAAATGAGACCCTTGTGGAACACCAGACGTAATAGGCCTGTACTGAGAAGTATATCCACCCACTGCCACAGCCTGCGAACGATTCTCTATGTAAGATTTTATCCATCGAAGAAGGTCGCCGTGTATACCGATATGCCAAAGCTTCAACAGTAAGCGTTCATGACAAACCTTATCGAAGGCCTTGGCAAAATCGGTATTACCTGGTGTAGGGTCCGGGACGGCCGGCAGCAGCTTGGTGAGCAGGCCCAGCGCGGCGGCGCGCGTCGCGGCGCCCGGCTCGGCGCACAGCGGCGCCAGCGCGCGCAGCAGCGTGGTGGCGGCGCCGGGGCCGCCCCACTGTGTTACCTGGTGTAGGGTCCGGGACGGCCGGCAGCAGCTTGGTGAGCAGGCCCAGCGCGGCGGCGCGCGTCGCGGCGCCCGGCTCGGCGCACAGCGGCGCCAGCGCGCGCAGCAGCGTGGTGGCGGCGCCGGGGCCGCCCCACTGTGTTACCTGGTGTAGGGTCCGGGACGGCCGGCAGCAGCTTGGTGAGCAGGCCCAGCGCGGCGGCGCGCGTCGCGGCGCCCGGCTCGGCGCACAGCGGCGCCAGCGCGCGCAGCAGCGTGGTGGCGGCGCCGGGGCCGCCCCACTGTGTTACCTGGTGTAGGGTCCGGGACGGCCGGCAGCAGCTTGGTGAGCAGGCCCAGCGCGGCGGCGCGCGTCGCGGCGCCCGGCTCGGCACACAGCGGCGCCAGCGCGCGCAGCAGCGTGGTGGCGGCGCCGGGGCCGCCCCACTGTGTTACCTGGTGTAGGGTCCGGGACGGCCGGCAGCAGCTTGGTGAGCAGGCCCAGCGCGGCGGCGCGCGTCGCGGCGCCCGGCTCGGCGCACAGCGGCGCCAGCGCGCGCAGCAGCGTGGTGGCGGCGCCGGGGCCGCCCCACTGTGTTACCTGGTGTAGGGTCCGGGACGGCCGGCAGCAGCTTGGTGAGCAGGCCCAGCGCGGCGGCGCGCGTCGCGGCGCCCGGCTCGGCGCACAGCGGCGCCAGCGCGCGCAGCAGCGTGGTGGCGGCGCCGGGGCCGCCCCACTGTGTTACCTGGTGTAGGGTCCGGGACGGCCGGCAGCAGCTTGGTGAGCAGGCCCAGCGCGGCGGCGCGCGTCGCGGCGCCCGGCTCGGCGCACAGCGGCGCCAGCGCGCGCAGCAGCGTGGTGGCGGCGCCGGGGCCGCCCCACTGTGTTACCTGGTGTAGGGTCCGGGACGGCCGGCAGCAGCTTGGTGAGCAGGCCCAGCGCGGCGGCGCGCGTCGCGGCGCCCGGCTCGGCGCACAGCGGCGCCAGCGCGCGCAGCAGCGTGGTGGCGGCGCCGGGGCCGCCCCACTGTGTTACCTGGTGTAGGGTCCGGGACGGCCGGCAGCAGCTTGGTGAGCAGGCCCAGCGCGGCGGCGCGCGTCGCGGCGCCCGGCTCGGCGCACAGCGGCGCCAGCGCGCGCAGCAGCGTGGTGGCGGCGCCGGGGCCGCCCCACTGTGTTACCTGGTGTAGGGTCCGGGACGGCCGGCAGCAGCTTGGTGAGCAGGCCCAGCGCGGCGGCGCGCGTCGCGGCGCCCGGCTCGGCGCACAGCGGCGCCAGCGCGCGCAGCAGCGTGGTGGCGGCGCCGGGGCCGCCCCACTGTGTTACCTGGTGTAGGGTCCGGGACGGCCGGCAGCAGCTTGGTGAGCAGGCCCAGCGCGGCGGCGCGCGTCGCGGCGCCCGGCTCGGCGCACAGCGGCGCCAGCGCGCGCAGCAGCGTGGTGGCGGCGCCGGGGCCGCCCCACTGTGTTACCTGGTGTAGGGTCCGGGACGGCCGGCAGCAGCTTGGTGAGCAGGCCCAGCGCGGCGGCGCGCGTCGCGGCGCCCGGCTCGGCGCACAGCGGCGCCAGCGCGCGCAGCAGCGTGGTGGCGGCGCCGGGGCCGCCCCACTGTGTTACCTGGTGTAGGGTCCGGGACGGCCGGCAGCAGCTTGGTGAGCAGGCCCAGCGCGGCGGCGCGCGTCGCGGCGCCCGGCTCGGCGCACAGCGGCGCCAGCGCGCGCAGCAGCGTGGTGGCGGCGCCGGGGCCGCCCCACTGTGTTACCTGGTGTAGGGTCCGGGACGGCCGGCAGCAGCTTGGTGAGCAGGCCCAGCGCGGCGGCGCGCGTCGCGGCGCCCGGCTCGGCGCACAGCGGCGCCAGCGCGCGCAGCAGCGTGGTGGCGGCGCCGGGGCCGCCCCACGCGCCGCCGCGGCGGCTGCCCCATTGGTCGATTTCCTGACAAATGGTGAAAGTTTAGGTTGACAATATTCGTCGGGCATTAGTTTATTATGTGTTCCGTACTCCACATCGAAAATCTTCATTGAGAGAGTAACGCGATCGTTGACCGATCGATGCCGCTAGCGTCTATGCAGTCGCTCCGCTCCACGCCGTGACGTAGTTCCGCTTCCCGTCCCTGCCAACCATTGCTCGCTTCCCGCTAATCGCCGCCGCCATGACATTGTTGCGTCGACCGTCTTGACCGATGGTCCGCAAATATTTTTTGCGTATATTTTTGCAGCATGGTGCTTTAACATTTCCGATCCAAAGCTCGGTCGATTAAATAGTGAGATATGGCAGAGATCGCCACTATTAGTCTTTTGGCGGTCTCGCGATCGAAGTCATCGAACGGTGCTTTTCGATTCTACCCACTTTTTTCTTGCTAAATTAATTTTCACATTCCATGCTGCTAAAATCGTTACCGTTAACTCGCATTTTCGAGATCGAAGTAGGAAGTGCGGCAGTGGTTTTCGTTAACAAGTGGTAACAAGTCGCTTCGCATCGGAGAGGGAACGCGCGGTCATCGTGCCTGCGGCGGCGGGGGCGGCGCGGAGGCGGACAGCCTGCGCGCGTCGCTGTCGGGTGCCGCGCTTCGCTGATAAGGAGGTTTGGATATATATTCTAATTTTATTGGCGTTCAGAAGTTACTTCGACACTCGCGGAGGGTTCTCAGGCAGTAGCCTGGGAGTACCTCGTGTTGTTAGTTGCGGCGCGACCGGGGCGCCCCGTCCCCCGGCGCGGGGGCGCGGGCCCGGCGCCCGCCCCCGCCCGCGCGCGCCGCGTCTTCTGCTGTCGTCCAAGGTGACTCCGAGACACCGCGACGCTGCGGGCCACGGTGGGCGCCTCCAGTCCGCAGGACTCGGAGAGACGTCACACGCCTGTTACTGCAGTCGCGGTGCGCGCCCGCTCCTGTTGCTGCAGTCGCGGTGCGGACGCCTCCAGTCCGCGGGACTCCGAGAGACGTCACTCGCCCGCTCCTGTTGCTGCAGTCGCGGTGCGGACGCCTCCAGTCCGCGGGACTCCGAGAGATGTCACACGTCCGCTCCTGTTACTGCAGTCGCGGTGCGGACGCCTCCAGTCCGCGGAACTCCGAGAGACGTCACACGCCCGCTCCTATTGCTGCAGTTGCGGTGCGGACGCTTCCAGTCCAGCGGGACTCCGAGAGACGTTACACACCCGCTCCTGTTGCTCGCCCGCTTCTGTTGCTGCAGTCGAGGTGAGGACGCTTCCTGTCCGCGAGGCTCCTCGAGACGTCACACGCCCGCTCCTGTGGCTGCGGGCGCATCGCGGGTGGATCGCGCCAAGGTGAAGGCGGACCGCTTCTGCGTCCCGACTGCTCGAGCGGATGGAAGGTAACTTACGTGTAAGCAGTGGAAATGCTACGAGTACAGCGACGATCGCCGCGTTGGTTGCCGCCCGTCATGTCGTCGCTGGTAACCTACGCGTCGGTGGTGGCCACCACGTTGGCACCGCCGAGGGCAACAGCGTCGCCGTGATGATACGTGCAGCTACGAGCCTAGCCATCGGCGCCTCCCATGCCGGTAACGTCCGTCACGCGCACCGGCGGCTGTGGAGCTGGCCGCCACGACTGCGCCTCTCGCCTCACGCACCTGAGCCTGGCGACGGTGGCCGCCATGATGGCGCCGCCCGCTCGATGACGCCGCCTGCCCGACGACGCTGCCCGCCACGATGGCACCGCCCGCCTCAGGACGCACCAGTGCCCCCCGAGCTGGCCGCCACGATGGCGCCTCTCGCATCACGCATCGACGCGGCGGCGGCGGCTGCCACAATGGCGCTGCCCGCCACGATGATGCCGCCCGCCACGATGGCACCACCACCTGCGCACTGGCGCCTCTCGAGCTGGCCGCCACGATGGCGCCTCTCGCCTCACACCAGTGCCTCCCGAGCCAGACGGCGACCGCCTCATGCACCGGTGCCCCCCGAGCTGGCCGCCACGATGGCGCCTCTCGCCTCACGCACCGGCGCCTCCCGAGCCGGTAGCGGCGGCCGCCACGATGGAGCCGCCCGCCTCACGCGACAGTGCCTCTAGAGCGGGCCGCCACGATGGGTCCTCGCCTCACGCACCAGCGCCTCCCGAACCAGTGGCGGCCGCCATGAGCCGCCCGGCCTCAGGCACCGGTGCCCCCCCGAGCCGGCCGCCACGATGGCGCCCCTAGCTTCACGCACCGGCGCCTCCCGAGCGGCGGTGGTTGCCACAATCACGCCGATGCTGTCCTCAGATGCTGCAACTACGACGATGTCGTCCCTTGCTCGCTGGGCGCCACAGTATCAGTTTTGTCCTGTCCACATGGTTCCATTGAGGTACGCAGGCGCCTATAGCTATGGTGCGACAGCACGAACAGACCGCTAAGCTCTTGGTTTCGGTTAAAGAATCCTCCGCCCACGGCAGACAAGGTCGTAAAGAGCCCGAGCGAGAGAGCGCTCGACTGCCCGGAGTTGAAAGCGGTAAGATATGTCGATACTCGGAGGAAAATACGTCGTGTTCCCGGGCTTCATAAAGGTGCTGATCGACTTCGCTGTGTCGCTTCGAAGTTCCTACGACTTCTCGAGGCCATGGAGTGGTCCAACCGGAGAACAGCTAGCGACAAGGCCCTGTGCGACCGCTCGAAACCGAGGTGAAAGGCATCGAAAAGGTCTGCAGACTTCACATAATTATCTCTGCTTGCTCGCGCTCTCCAGCTTAAGTTCCGTCTTACAAAGAGGAACTCGTGCGAAAAGCCCATAATAAACAAAATGGGACAAATAAACCCGCTGCGCCTGAACAAGCTTGAGTTTCCGGTGCTAAGAGAAAGGGGCCAGGAGGACTCCAGCAGTTTCCATCTGTCTGTATTCGACTTATCGAAACAGTTTTGTTACGCAAAGCGCCAAAATCGATTTTAGTCTTGATTTCATCAGTTCGATTTCCTTAAAAGCATGCTACTAACTCGATATAGGGTGTCTCTTCGGATAAAGCGAATTAGACCATCACGCTCCTAGACATCACGTGGGACACGCGGCACAACACCCCGATTGAAAGTTTTCTTTTTCGCGACATACAGGCCTGCCTTGCTGCAGAGTTTCTCGCAGAAATGAGACTCAATGCCTTCTGTTCAGTCTCAAATTCGCAAACTTTAGTTCATGGAGGAAGGTGAAGCCTTCGCAGTCCCCAGCAACACGGAGCTGCCGAAAGCCTCGCACCACTTTCTTCCTCATCTTATGCAAGCAGTCCGTTACAATCTCCAATATTGGTAGACAATGTACGAGGTAAGGCCCTTTCAGCGAAGAGTAACCGTTAACGGGCCGCATCTGCAGCGCTGACGGCAGAAGTGTAAACATACAACCGCACCGGTACAGTATACATAAAACGACGGCGACACTACATCCCTTCCGTTACTACGGCTGTCGCAAAAACTGCTGATGCCAGCAGATCGTCTACAAGTCGCGCTGGTTGCTTGCTACTTGCCAGGTCGGTACAACCCCCGAGGGCGACGGTTTATCAAGAAGTCACTGCGCGCCCGAGTGGCAGCTGCGCCCAGAAGCCGCCGAGACTATCTTCGCCTGACAGGCGCCTTGTTGGCCGGCCTCCGCTTTCGAGAGCCCTCTGTGCCATGGTATTTCTTAACAGACTCATCGAACTGCTACCACGACGTTTGGCAGCTGCCTGTGATACGACTTGGCATGGATGTCTCCACCTCCCAGCCTAGTCTGTCTACTGTGACGGCGTGATAAGGAGAGTCTTAAAGCAGCTGTGGTAAGCTTGCAATTTACTGGCGGTCCTAGTGAACACAACGTCAGACCGCCCTCCCTTACGAGTCAACGACCTTAAGAATGAGGCGTAGCTCCTGTCAGATAGGACGCTCCAACACCGAGCTGGCGGGATCAGGAGTGACGTCCGCTACTGGCGTGACTGGCGCATGCATACAACATGCCAAGGTCTAACGCTACGTAGCGAACGAAACTCAACTGTCACTGTCTCACTAATATGGAAGAACCGGATATTCCCGATTCCGGTACTGTGTTTGTATAGAAAACCAGTAACGGGAGCCCCTAGATCGTCCCCTTGTCTAGGCTGCATGTACGGCCACAATGTAAAAATGGTCTTTATGGTGCATCAAAAATAAGATCAACTGCCAGGTACCTCTATCCAGTGAAGTAGCGAGCTATCTCAGACGTCTATTTCTATTGTCCATGTTAGCATTCAGAACGATACTCGTTCATAAGCCTCTCACAAGTGCTGTATATGAACTACTATCGGACACTATGCCTTCTTCCAACGCCATTAATAGCGAGACCAGCGCCTCCCAAAGCACCAGCTTGGGACGCGAGACATCTACTTGCCCTAATTTAAATAGCCCTACAACGTTAGGTACGTTAGAAGAAGTACGATAGAAGAGCTGCCGCACTTTTGCTGTTAGCATCAGGCCGCAGGGTCAATGACCTTACTATACTACACTGTAGCCCGGGCAATTACATAGATAACTTTAACGCTATTATTTTGTGTCCGAAATTCGGCTCTAAACCAGATAACGTGTCTTAATGACTGGACTCTTAGAAGCTCCGGAATAAAGTATAGACCCAGTATAAGTAGGTAGTCTGGGTACGTCACCTTGCGAGAATTACACAAAATGTTAGGGGACACTTCGCTTATTTCTTTCAGCCACAGTCTCATCCAAGCCGGCCTCGCCTACGATTGCTTTCGATCCAGGATGTACTTAATAACTAAATTGGCTGGAAAGCTATTCACTTAGCGATATTTTCGCTTATGTTAATTGGGAACATGACTCGCCGAGATTCTGCGGATCGGATGCGATTTCGAATGAGAATTATCTTAAACCAGTTTAACGTCAGATTCGAACCTGAGATTACAATTTCAATTCTCAATTTCCTGTAATTCATATTATAACGAGTCACTGATTTCATGGGTTGCATATGGTGTATATATATGTATATTTATTCTTTCTCTGAGTTCTATGACAGTAGGTGTAGCCCTAACGCTTGCGCGCCCGCTAACTCGCCACCAGGAGATAATAAACAGGTCTCAATGAAGATCTTCGATGTGGAGTACGGAACACATAATATACAAATTTTACCTTCCAATAAAATTGGTATTATGTTTCCTTCCACATCGAAGATCTGAGTAATGCCTTCCTGGCAGGCTAGTAGGCTACTTTTATGTCGACGGTACTTCTCCTCAACAATGACATGGCGGCGGCGATTAGCGGGAAGCGAGCAATGGTTGGCAGGGACGGGAAGCGGAACTACGCCACGGCGTGGAGCGGAGCGACTGCATAGACGCTAGCGGCATCGATCGGTCAACGATCGCGTTACTCTCTCAATGAAGATCTTCGATGTGGAAGGAAACATAATACCAATTTTATTGGAAGGTAAAATTTGTATATTATCGAGAAGTAGTCACTCAAGGAAATCGATTAAGAAAAAGACTTAAATATATTAATTCTGTGCACGACTGAGGCGTCGCCCTAGAGGGGGTTTGGGGCACATTGTTATCTGACGATTCGGAAATGTCATCCCATGAGAACTTACATTTTATCCACGTCGTGCATTACCATCGCAATTAAATTAAATTAACCGCTCGTATGCTGCGACGCGGTTAAGGGCTGATTTAGACATCGCGCGAACTCGCATGCGATTTTAGTTACATTAATTGCGGACTGTTGGTTACGTCCAATTCAACCGACCGATGAAAAACCGCAATGTAATGAAACTCGCATGCGAGTTCTCGCACCGTCTAAATAAGGCCTAAGAGCTACGAAACGTGTCCTCGAGTACTAAAAACCGCCAAGACTATGCTAAAGCTAGATAAGATAATGTTACCTGTATGTATATGTGTAAATCATCAGGAGGGTCTCTCCGTTGCAGCGCCATCAGTGCCTGCGGCGGCGGCGCGGCCGAAGCGGGCGCCGCGCCGGGCTCCTCGCCCAGCGCGCTCAGGGATCCACTGTTACAAAACAATGTATGTAGCTCTCAATAAAGTCAGCGTAAAATCTAAATTACAAAGTATCTAATATATGAGAGTAGACAAACATAAACTAATAACATAATAATAATTCAACCTATACCCACTACTATACCATAGCTAAAGTTCCAACTGAAAATTTTATTGCGTTTATTAATAGTTTTTTGTACATCAAATAAAGATATCGTACTTAACTAGATATAAAGTAGCTTAATTATCGTTCTTTACGATATTTTAAAGAACAATAAAGCATATTTTCACCACACTAGCTGGTAAAGGGTCTCCTCTTATTGTACTTCAAAAAGTATAATACAAAAGTTACATTTTATTCACATGTATGGATATACTTGACTTACTGTGTGCGAGGCGGGCTGTGCGCAGCGACACGGCGCATGAGTGCCGCCACTCGGTGTTGTAGCGCCGAGTCTCGGTCTCGCTCTCGGCCGCCAGCTGCCGCCATTTGTACGAAACACTCCAGAATGTTCTGCACTTCTTCGCTATAAGGGAAATTACGAATATGCAACTATAATGAAATTGACCAATCACAGCTCACCGCGATCAAGAGGACGAAACAAAACCATAGCTCAAATTAATTATTTATTTTAGGTTGTATAGTAGAAACAATTGGTTCATTGTCTCCATAGGCTACGGTGGTCAAAATCGAGAAAACAACTGTTTAAATATTGAATTGAGCGCGGAGCAAGTACCAGGGCTTCATGAGTTACGAGAAGGTATCGTTGACCAGCCCGCTAGGCCGCGGCGGCCGGGGCACGTACCAGTATGAAGGTATCGCGACTGCTCGCGTATCTTAGCTGTATACTTTTGGTTTGGTTTGTTTGTATGATTCTAGTAGGTAGTATTATTTTTGTTGACTCGTAGAAAAAGTATTGTATACAGTAGTGATATAATCAAGCTTTTCAATCTCGTACCTTACTTAGGCAACTCGGCAAGCTTCGTTGCCTAAACATGGTACTCGACTGAAAAACTCTCTATCATATCACGATTGTATAAAATACTATTTTTTTTACTCCAGCAATTCATATGTAAAATAAATAAGTTTAGCTTTACCTTGTATCAGGTCGCTGCAGCTCGTGATCGGGCAGCAGCTCCAGCGCGGACAGCAGATGCGCCCTCGCGGGCGCCGGCACCGCGCCGCGCAGCAGCGCGCCCGCCAGCGGCAGCGCGCGCGCGCCCGCGCCCGCCACGCGCGCCCACAGCGACCTTTAGCTGTACCTTGTATCAGGTCGCTGCAGCTCGTGATCGGGCAGCAGCTCCAGCGCGGACAGCAGATGCGCCCTCGCGGGCGCCGGCACCGCGCCGCGCAGCAGCGCGCCCGCCAGCGGCAGCGCGCGCGCGCCCGCGCCCGCCACGCGCGCCCACAGCGACCTTTAGCTGTACCTTGTATCAGGTCGCTGCAGCTCGTGATCGGGCAGCAGCTCCAGCGCGGACAGCAGATGCGCCCTCGCGGGCGCCGGCACCGCGCCGCGCAGCAGCGCGCCCGCCAGCGGCAGCGCGCGCGCGCCCGCGCCCGCCACGCGCGCCCACAGCGACCTTTAGCTGTACCTTGTATCAGGTCGCTGCAGCTCGTGATCGGGCAGCAGCTCCAGCGCGGACAGCAGATGCGCCCTCGCGGGCGCCGGCACCGCGCCGCGCAGCAGCGCGCCCGCCAGCGGCAGCGCGCGCGCGCCCGCGCCCGCCACGCGCGCCCACAGCGACCTTTAGCTGTACCTTGTATCAGGTCGCTGCAGCTCGTGATCGGGCAGCAGCTCCAGCGCGGACAGCAGATGCGCCCTCGCGGGCGCCGGCACCGCGCCGCGCAGCAGCGCGCCCGCCAGCGGCAGCGCGCGCGCGCCCGCGCCCGCCACGCGCGCCCACAGCGACCTTTAGCTGTACCTTGTATCAGGTCGCTGCAGCTCGTGATCGGGCAGCAGCTCCAGCGCGGACAGCAGATGCGCCCTCGCGGGCGCCGGCACCGCGCCGCGCAGCAGCGCGCCCGCCAGCGGCAGCGCGCGCGCGCCCGCGCCCGCCACGCGCGCCCACAGCGACCTTTAGCTGTACCTTGTATCAGGTCGCTGCAGCTCGTGATCGGGCAGCAGCTCCAGCGCGGACAGCAGATGCGCCCTCGCGGGCGCCGGCACCGCGCCGCGCAGCAGCGCGCCCGCCAGCGGCAGCGCGCGCGCGCCCGCGCCCGCCACGCGCGCCCACAGCGACCTTTAGCTGTACCTTGTATCAGGTCGCTGCAGCTCGTGATCGGGCAGCAGCTCCAGCGCGGACAGCAGATGCGCCCTCGCGGGCGCCGGCACCGCGCCGCGCAGCAGCGCGCCCGCCAGCGGCAGCGCGCGCGCGCCCGCGCCCGCCACGCGCGCCCACAGCGACCTTTAGCTGTACCTTGTATCAGGTCGCTGCAGCTCGTGATCGGGCAGCAGCTCCAGCGCGGACAGCAGATGCGCCCTCGCGGGCGCCGGCACCGCGCCGCGCAGCAGCGCGCCCGCCAGCGGCAGCGCGCGCGCGCCCGCGCCCGCCACGCGCGCCCACAGCGACCTTTAGCTGTACCTTGTATCAGGTCGCTGCAGCTCGTGATCGGGCAGCAGCTCCAGCGCGGACAGCAGATGCGCCCTCGCGGGCGCCGGCACCGCGCCGCGCAGCAGCGCGCCCGCCAGCGGCAGCGCGCGCGCGCCCGCGCCCGCCACGCGCGCCCACAGCGACCTTTAGCTGTACCTTGTATCAGGTCGCTGCAGCTCGTGATCGGGCAGCAGCTCCAGCGCGGACAGCAGATGCGCCCTCGCGGGCGCCGGCACCGCGCCGCGCAGCAGCGCGCCCGCCAGCGGCAGCGCGCGCGCGCCCGCGCCCGCCACGCGCGCCCACAGCGACCGCACGCCGGCCTCCAGGCGCCACGTCCTGCCACCGAACGAATATCGATATCTTATCTAATACAGGGACAGTTGCACCGACCACGGTTGACGGGCTGATCGACGTCAGCCGGCGCGCCCGCGCGCGGCCCTATGAAACTTTCCATACGTACAAATTTTGCGAACTCTTTAACGATACGAGCGCGGAGCGGTTTGGTGCGACGGACCCTAAAACGAGCTATTCTTGTTTTTTTATGTACTTATGACGGAGGCATGGGTTTACAGGATGGCGGCTGGGCGTATTACTTGACAGCTAACTCGGTATGGTACCGGTGCATGAAATAAAGTTTCGGACTCGTTAACTATATCAGTGCCCGACTAATCACTATTGGGATGTATTTGGATTGAACTCGAATAAAAGGATCACATAAAATCGTTCGTCTTTATTCAAATCAAGCTAGGTCGGCTCCAACCCTACACCTCTGACCCGAAAAGATTTAATTCCTTCTCAATTAGAGAAGAGTATCCCAATATGGAACCGGCACCTAACTCGGCGGGACACATCTTTTCTAAACAACACTTGTTCTCTTTACTTTACAAAGATAAGCTTTCTAATGATGCACAAGAACACTTAGCTAAATAGTAAAAGAGCGTTAGATTCTATAAACTTTCAGAATAATCCTTCAGGAACGTGGCGAATTAGGCACGAGGTTGGCTAACGTCCGATCACTCGCACGGTCTGATCAAATCTGCCGGCGGAGCCTCACCGCTCCCGCCTCGAAGTCAAGTTGCAAACCTTCTCGACCGGTCTACCAACATAACGACAAAAACTGCCACCTCGAACCGAACTTCATCCAAGTTAAACCACTTGACGTTCCAATGCCTTCTACCTGTCATCTTAGTTCAACAATATGCGAATAGAGGGCGTAACGAGTACTCTCTACGGAACTTTATGAATTTCGTTACAACCAAGTAATCCGTAGCCAAATATTGCTAATCGATTTGATACAGGCGTCTAAAACTATGTACTATAACGCTGCAATACGTCCATCTGGAGTCACGCTCCGACACTTATATATATATATATATTTCGGGGATCTTAAAAACGACTCTAACGAGTTCAATGAAATTTGCTATTACATATATATTAATACAATTGATAGCTGTTGGTTCTCCGAATAATAAATAAATAAATAAAATAAAATAAAATATGTAAAAGATAACAATCCATTTTATAATTTTAAAAAACTTTGAGTAGCAGTCTGCAGACCGGAAATTACATTCGGCTCCAAAGTGCCATACTGGCTTTTGTGGCGTGGCACACCACGGCTTACGTTCGCTCTTTTTCTTAATTTGTGTCAGTTTCAGACAAAAGGCCCAGTTTGTCGCTTGCCATAAGGACACTTTGACAGGTTATTCTTGTAAGCGATAAAGTGGACCTTTCACTGGACTTTGACATATTTTGTTATGAATAATGTCCACACTATTAATTGCCAACTCATAAACCTTATTCCAAGGACATAAGGTCCACCGATAGTCAGTTAAGGGTGCTGCTAGTATACTACTTACTTAAAGTTCGCCTCCTTGCCGTGCTCCTTGCTCGGGTGCGCGAGCGCCGTCAGCAGCGTGTGGGAGACGCGGTCGGTGGCGCTGGTGGAGCTGGCGGCTACTTGCTGGTAGGGCTCCGCCCCTTCCAGTGGACAGGTGGTTAGGGGGCGCTCCGCACTCTCCATTAGGAGTTGGCGGATCTTTGGCACCTAGATACGAAAACAAAAAGAAGAAATATGTATATTAAAGCAAAATTAGTAAAATGACATCAAAGTCCATCATCATCATTATCCCGAACATCAAAGTCAATCATTTTTACCCTTAAGGGCCACTTTCACCATTCACTTATCTGGGGTAAACCGGTTAAACCTGGAGCTACCATGGTTACCAGTACAATTTGACACTGGGTTAACAGTTTAACCGCTTAACCCCGGGTTAGTTGGATGGTGCAAGTGGGCCTAAATCGGCAACGGGAAACAGGAACATATCATCCTTGATCGTCGTTTTGCATTTCTTTCTGAAACAGAATCATTAGCACAGTTGAGCTACGAGGCGGCTTGAACTCACGACTACCCTCATTTTTTATCCGGCAATTTAAGGGCCAACTCAGTCTTTTATTCTTCCTTTTCTGCCCTAGTTGCTCGAAGATAAAAAATATTTGATTTAATTTTATGATGCGACCAATTAGAATATTTACAGTACATCTGGTGCTACATTACGATACCGGGTGCTATAACAAGCACATTACGTAACTACGTCTAAAATTTAAAGGGCCATACTGTAAAACGTTGTACGATACACGTGCGAATAAGTAATTCGTACGTGTATCATAAATAATGATAACCTTCATGTACAGCAGTAGTAACAGTAGCGGTTCCGCGGCGGCGGCGGCGGCGAGGAGGGAGGGCGGGTCGGGCGCGCAGCGCAGCGCGAGGGGCAGGCGCGCCTCGATGCGGCGCCGCATGCTGTCCAGGTCCGGCCCGGCCTCCGAGGCCTCCTCCATTATGTACTTGATTAGGACTTCCAGCTGGAAAAGATTACATATTTACTCCCTTATTCATAAACATAAAATTGTCTCTTTCCATCATTGCATCGGAAAGGGACAACAGATCATTATCGGCATGTCAACTTTATTAAACGTTTATGAATAAGGGGTTTAGTTTCTACAACTTTTAGGATACTGTGAGAAAACCCAGCCAAAATGAGGAAACAATTCGAAATTTGAATCTAATTACTTTGCCACTCCTGTGGATAAAATGCAACTTTCTGATCAGTTTATGGAGTATCAAGGGAGCTTTTACCTTTACTTAAATATTTCAACAGTTATTAGATATGTTTTGATCATCATCAATGCGACAGACCTGCGGGTGTGTGAGCCGGTGCAGATGGCAGGGCGCCTGGTGTTTGGGCGCGGCGCGGTCGCGGCCCTGCCACACGCGCTCCGAGCCCATCAGCGTCTCCGCGAAGTCCAGCACGCCGCTCGCCGCCCAGCCCCTAACAAAATAAAAACGTTTATCATATATTACGATTTTACTCGAGTACCGACCTAAACTGTTCGAAACGTGGCACGCGTAGTTTACTGCATACTAACTGAATGAAAACACGAGAGCAAAATAAAGTCTAGTAAACCATTTAGTCGATAGAATAAGAGTCAACATTCGAAAAACGTAAGCGTGAAGGGTAGATATATTTTGTATAAATATACCCGTTAGGCTGCAATAAGGTAGAGAGGCAGGTGTGCAGCGTGCGCCACGAGGCACGGTGTGCTAAAAGAGTCACCAGCAGCGGCCGCCACGCCGCCGAGCCGGATCGGAACATTAGCCGCATCTGCATAAAAACATGAATTGTTACGCGTCGTCATAACGATGAAAGAATGCGAAGCGGCGCGGTGCGTTGACACGCAAATTCAACGCAGTGCGTTGACACGCAAATTCAACGTGGTGCGGTGCGGCGCGCATCATGCTCTACCGCCACTGCGTCGTATTCACAGCAAAAATAAAACCAACTGTTTACACCCACTTCGTTTCGCTTTTTTTTTTACCTTTACAACGCCTATTGTGTGCGGCGCGTACAGTCAGCAGCAGATCTTGACGTGACTTTATTGTTAAGAGAATAAGAGAACGGCAAGGTACTTCTGAACACCTCGCCCGCTTAGCAACTTCTGGTGCTGACTGTACTCGTGAACCTTGTCGGAATGCACGAAGGTTAATATTGGGCTGCAGCCGCGCGCATTAGTTAACAAGTATGGTGGTAAAGGGATTAAAGTTGTCCTACCTGTCGTTCGGGCTGCGGGCCGAGCGTCTCCCGCTGCAGCTCCGACATCCAGTCCAGCAGCAGGCCGCAGCCGAGCCCGCGGCGCGCGAACACGTGCGGAGGGGGCGGCTCCGCACCTACTTCCACTTTCACCTGTATACAATGTGAGAATAATTAAACCAGTATTTTTCAATTTTTTTCATGACGCGACTGGCACGAGAAAATTTTGGCGACCCTACTTGGCATAAAAAATGCCAGCTATTTGTAAGCAGTTTTGTGCTCTTTTTAGCAGACTTCAATTTCAAATTAAAACTTATATCCCGCATACTAAAATTACAGTTCAGTCGGCCAATTTGAAGCCCGATCTGTCCAATCTAACTGTAATTTCACCAATGTAACTAATACGTTAACCTTTTGAACGCCACAGACAGCAATTGACGTCAACGCAAAATCGTGACAACGACGCCAGACGGTATTTGACGTCGATCGGTTTTTGATGAAAATCTACTGAAAAACACCCCACTTTTAGGTTGGCATTGCTTATTCACAAAATTAAATTTTACCCCCGTGGCGTTAGTGGCACTGCATTTGGCGTTCAAAAGGTTAAACAAATTGAATTCGGGATCGGTCTGGTTAAAGAAACGAGAAGAGATAGATTCAGTGCTAGATTGTCCAACCGAACTGATGTTTTACTCATACTCCTCCTCCTCCTCCTCCTCGGCCTCCAGTGCCCGGCCTTTGTACATGACATTTATTTCGTTTATAGTTTAAATAGTAGTGTGTCTACTTGTAAAAAATACAAATTTAAATATTTTGATACAAAGTAGTTTAATTTGTTTATAAAGTGGCGTGCTAGACCCCTTTACCTCGGACTCGTAAGCGCCCTGCTGATTCTTCTCCAGAAGCGTGGAGATGACGTCCACCACTAAACGAGTGTTCTGTGTCTCTATGATGCGATTTCCAATTGCCTCTAAGGTGTTTGGAGTCGCAGCTTCCAGCGCTGTGCCATAAAGATAAAAACCAAATTCAATAATTTGTTAGTGGAAAGTAACAGCCGTTGTAAAATAAAAAGTGGGAGCCCCATTTAAATATTTATTTTTAGTATTTGATGTTATAGCCGCAACAGAAATACATCATCATGTGTCATGTGAAACTTTCAACTGTCTAGCTATCACGGTTCATGAGATACAGCCTAGTGACAGACAGACGGACGGACGACGGACAGGGAGTCTTAATAGGGTCCCGTTTTTACCTTTTGGGTACGGAACCATAAAAGACAGGCGAAGCGGAGGTGGTTAGCTCTATTGAAAGCTCTTTTGCTTTCTAAAGTACTAACAGCAACAGCAAATACATTAATAAATGATTCCACACTTTAAACTGTCCATCGGTGGACTATATATCTTTGCAATACGTTTACGAATTGTTAGGAAACAGTGTGGACTATGGTAGTTTAATTCTATATACATACTTCATTTACTAATTTATTTATTCTTAATGCCTAAAGGCATTCTCTACCAGTCAACCATTGGGTCAAACAGAGACAAATGTTGGTGCAGGAGATACTAATTGTGCATTTATATTTGATATCGTGAAATCTCGTATTCATTCTATCGCATGTGAAATAACGTTCGCAAAATCATTTCTAAATGGTTTCCATAGACAAGAATATTGGCAAAGAATTATTACTTAATCCGATTGAAACTGTCGTACTCGTAAGTCATATTAAAACTGAATACATTTTTATTGCATTAGTACCGGCGATGAGTTGTTCCTTGGTGGCGTGTGGCAGGGTTGGTACAGTGCGGGCCGCTCGCCTCTCCGGGGCCGCCAGTTGCGTCAGCAGGTTCGCTACCGGGCCCGCGGGGCATTTGAACTGCTTCAGTAAATTTGAGCACACCTGCAGACAACATAATGCTAAAAACCCGTATTCGCTTTTAAATGATTATTTATTTATTTTTAAACTTTATTGCACATACAAAAAGTACAACAGGCAGACATAATGCTGTTATAGGCATTCTCTACCAGTCAACCATAGGGCGAAACAGAAAAGCGCTTAAATGTACTCGGTTCAGTTAGTAAAAGGTTAAATAAGGCACTTGTTACTTGATACTTTTCGTGTAGCTGAGCTGAGGACCTACCGCGAGCCACTTCGTTCCATCTTCTGTTTGCCTCTTTATTGCTCGAATATGCAGGAGCGATAGAGATTTTCTCTAACGCTCGATTGAGTAACGTGACTGGATGTAGGCTATAGACCTACCGCTTAAATGAGTCCTCGCCTGCGCGGTAGGGGGGCGAGGGGGTAGGGCGACTAAAGGTGGCGGGGAAGGTGCGGGCGGCAGGCGTACCCCGTCGCCCCCGTACCGCGCAGGCGAGGACTCGTTTAAGCGGTCGGACTATGCACGGTGTACAGGTCACTGACCTCTCGGAGCGGCTCCCAGCGAGCCAGCGTGAGGCTGCGCAGCAGCACGGCGGCGTGGCTGGCGCCGGTCATGCCGCGCAGGACGCCGCTGTCCGCGGCCTGCAGGAACATTGTCACTCGTTGTATGTAGGGGCAGTCGGTTGGGACGTTTTCGCGGAGCTTCTTCACTTCTTCGGTTATTTTCTACAAAATAAAAAATGATTTGAAATTTAGACCGGATTATATCTCGATGCAAAATAAGCATCTTCATCAGAAATCGAAAAGAATGACCAGTGGTACTTATACGCGAAACTAAGTAGTTAATCGCGAATCTATACCTTGTATATACCCATATATACCTATGGCGTTAAGTTCAGTGAAGGCCACATCCAAGTCTCCGGGGTAGGTGCAGCCGCAGAAGGCCGTGGTCAGCAAGGCTGGGACCTGCTCTTGTTAAATGACGAGGGATTCTATACCTTGTGTATAAGTACTTACGGCGTTAAGTTCAGTGAAGGCGACATCCAAGTCTCCGGGGTAAGTTCCACTGCCGAAGGCGGTGGTCAGCAAGGCAGGGACCTGCTCTGTTTGGATGACTAGCGGTTCTATACCTTGTATACTAGTACTTACGGCGTTAAGTTCAGTGAAGGCCACATCCAAGTCTCCGGGGTAAGTCCCACCGCAGAAGGCGGTGGTCAGCAAGGCAGGGACCTGCTCTGGTTGGATGACTAGTGGGATTGGAGCGCACTCGTCTTCGTCTTCGGAGGGGAGGGGCTCTTCTTCGAATAGTGTGTCATCTGTTTAGGGAGATGAGGTTTTATTTTGTCGAACTACACTTTTATATAACATTGAAACATGCGTATAGTGACAGATGTATGACTGGCATATTGCGGAATGTTTTCAAAAAAGGTGGAACGGTTAGGTGGAGATAAAGGCTTGCTCATACTGGGCGGGTAGCCTGCACGAGCAGGAGATTAGGGCCAGCACATACCGGGCGGGTAGGGCGGCGGCTGCAGGCGCAGCGCGGCCGCGAAGGCCTCGCCGCCCGTGCAGCCGCGCGCGCGCTGCACCAGCAGCAGCTGCGCCATGTAGCCGCGTTCCACGCCCAGCCGCAGCACCGCCGCCGCCGGGCACGCGTCCAGCGCTGCCAGCAGCGCGCTAAGGGAAAACATGGTACAATTAGTTATAAAAAAAAATCATGAATTAATCCAGGACTATCCTAAATAGAGCCTGCTTCTGAAAATGGAATAGTCTAAACCAGAAGTATTCAAACAAATTACAATGCCGTGGTAGCCATTAGCCACCAACGTAAAAATATAAAAAAATGCTTCAAATCTAAGTGATAAGTGATTACCTGCAGGCGGACCGCGGCATGCCAAACGTCTGTATGAAGAGCGCCAGCTTATGCGCGGGGAGGGCTCGCAACCCTAGCTCCAGCAGCGGCGGCCTTGCTGACCGCACGAGGTGCAGCCGCAACCAGTCCGGCAGCAGGCTCGTGGTGGTGCCGTCCGCGGCGAAGGCCGTCGGAGGTTCGCCAACCCATACTGATTCTAGCCAGGAATACATTTCTTGGTTCGTGTCGTCTGTGGAGAAAAGTGAATTAGTAAGCACAAATTGCTTGGTTTAAAAGGTTTTATACAGTACGCTGGCTGAAATCTATCTATTAACTCAAATATTGTTTCGACCCCGTTGGCTAAATCATCGACGTAGCCATCGATGGAGCCATATTACGTAAAGATTGCATTGTAAACACTCACATGCGGAAGGGCCGTAGCACAGCAGCTTGTAGTGCGCGTGCGCGACGACAGAGGGCATGGCGGCGGCGGCGGAGCTCCACTGCAGCGTCACCAGGTCGCCCGCCGCCGCGCCGCCCGCGCCCCACTCCTCGCCCGCCTCCGGCGTCAGGGCTCCCGATGTGCGTGCCTGGACATTACGACCTTACTTCGACGATGCGTCAAATACAATTCGAACGTAAGTGGTACCCTAGCCTTAAGCCCACAAAGGCATGGTGTGATAAAATGTAAATTATCACTTCAGTTTAGTATTCCTTCCAGTAGTTAAAATTAGGGTTCTTACCTCTCACGACCCGTCACATCTGTACTAAAATCAGCTGAAGACGAAAAGCAGAGAAAATATTCCACGGCCTGTGAAATGCGACATGCAACGTTCACTCCACTTGTAACATCTGTTGACAGCGTCTATGCACCCCAAATGTCCTCCTTTATAAAACATATGGCAGAAACCATATCTCAACGGTGGAACCGTTCTCTAAGCACCATACTGGGCTGGCTGAGATGTAGGATCAGTATCGCCGTTATACGCGCCACCAGCATGTGTATCCGAGGCACACGCCACCGTTTTAAGTCAACCGCCAGGTGGCTTGGGTTCGACGCCGGTGCCGCCCTTCCACACATCGATTGAAACCACTTTTCTACCCTACCCACATACGTATTACCTAACCCTTTGCCTATGTACTTATGATTGTTTTAATGTAATAAATTTTTGTTGGAGTTAAAAAGTTAAAATTAGGGTTTCGTTTACTATACACAGTTACAACATCGTATCGAACAATGTCTTTAAAAGAATATTCGTTGGTGCGTCAAAAAGAACTCTTACTTTAGTGGTTGTGTTCATTGCAGGAATAACATCATGGTGCGGAATATGCGAGGGAAATTGAGATTTTTGAGTTGTAAGCTTGTTGGGTTAAGATTAAGAGGTCGTTTACGATTTAATTAGCACACAATCTCTAGTGGTTGATGACTCATGGTTTTGTCACGTACCTTCCGCAAGTGTGTGTAGAAGATCGAGGTGATGGCGTGCAGAGTGCGGTGCTGCAGACGATCAGGCACAGCTCGGGGTTCCGCCGGCGGAAGTACGCCGCCGATCACTACTTGGCGCTCCATCACCACTTGGCTTAAGTCCTGCACAAACAAACACATGATAAAGCTTGGTCAGCAACAGTAAGAATAGACGGTATCTTGTCTTTTTACGTGTTCGTAACGTAGTCAATTCAAATAAATATGAATAAACCTTTAAGAGTGACAATCTTAAACATGTACAGACAACAAAAGCAGAAAAATTCATAACCTAGTGTGCATCACGAAATGGATCCAGCCGTATTTAGTTCGACGGCGGCGAGACGGGCGAGGGGTCACCCAGTAACATACCAGCACTAGGGGCGGGAGGGTGTCGGCGTGTTCGGCCAGGAATGCAATGTAGGCGGCAAGGTGGCGCGGCACGCACTCGGCGAGGCAGGCGGCGCGGAGGCGAGCAAGCACCTCGTCGCGGACTGCGTCCCAGTGGCGAAGCTGGACTAGCAGCTCTAGCCACTCCCTGATGATCAATATTGCGTTAAACTCTAGAACTCAGAAGGTCTAGTTTTAATATTCAGCAACCTCAGTGTTGCGTCTTCCGATGACGACTGCCTATCGGAGGTTCGGGGGATAGTTTTTATAATAGATGACCACATTTTGCAATTTCTTTTATGATAACTATATCCTCAAACTTACACGTCGTGAACAATAGCTGCAGAAGTCATTTAGATGAACAAGTAGGTCACAATAAACGTTACACTCACTCAGGGCCGACGTCTGCGTTGTAGTCCATTTCAGCCGTATCTTCGGCCTGCGTCAGAACTAATTTGAGGCCCTGCAAAACAAACAAAACATTAAGTTTATCCTATAGTTCAAAACAACTACAAGAGCCTTATCCTCACTGATCGCTTGAAACAGCGGTCTCCATGTTATGGCCCGTGAAAAGTGCCTAAATAGATTCCCACTCTCGAAAGGGAAGCTGACTTCTGACTACGTCCGGGCCGACTCCTCGGATCAAAGCTGCTATTTCGTAGTAATTGGGCAAAAACTACAACCCGCTTTCATACCCTGTTAGCTTGTGCGCGGGTAGGCGCATGCGAGTGCGCGAGCCGCTGCGTGTAGTACTGCAGCACGGCGCGCGCGCCCTCTTCGCTCGCCGCCACCGTGCGCCGCAGGTGAGCGGCCAGCTCGCCCGCTTTGCCTGCCTCGCCGCCCGCACCGCCCGCGGACAGGAACTCGCAGAGACATTGCACTGGTAGCACACTGTTGAAAAGAATATGTATTAATGTGCTGACTGATTGTGAGTGGTTGCTCTAGCAGCAGCGACCAATGGAGCGCCTATGTTAAACATATGCATACGAATACAAGAACGCAGCTCAAATCTTTTCGAAACCTGACGCCACACCGTATGAACGCTTGACGCTCGCCACTAGAATCCTGGTCATGGCACCAATTTTAACCACGATACCGAGATCTTTAAAATGAAAAGCGGAATTTTGTTTATGAAAATACGGTTCAAGTGCCATTTTAGACGTCACGTCGAAGGAAAATGAACACAATTGGTACGGTACAGTATACTTGACGTAGAAACAATAATGAGATAAAATAAGTAGATACATTGTCTGAGCCAACACTATTATATGGTGGTAAATGAAAACAAACTTATGATTTTTCATATGACTAGGTGCATAAAAACAAAAGGCTCGACGTTAGCGCATAATTTAGCTGTAGTCAACATTTAAATAAAGATGATGATGGTTACAAAAAGCCTACTCCGTTCACTTTAACAAAACAAACAATAGCAGGTCAGTTAAACTGCGTCATCACAAGGTACTTAAATGACCACCGATCGTACGTTCGTCAAGTCGTAACGGGACGCAATTGCTCAGCGGCAACCGGCAAACTATATAAGAAATTATAAAAAATGGCCTTTTACTTCGACGGTACTAATATTTCACGAAAGCGTTTGTCTCATTAGTTTTGTTTACTAATGAATTTAACTAGGAAAGTTAACAGACAATACAGCATATAAACTATGTCCATTTCAATTAATCACTGCATCCTCATACAATGTATAATATTTTCCTTATTGACTCAGGCTAGTTGTTACTTAAATAATCTTTAGCTACATGGCTAGTATGTCTTCTGGCTTTATGCTCAGTGCGTCTCCCTCGGTATGCGCAGACAGAAAGGGTTTACCGAGCAAAAATGGGGAAATACTTGTGCAAGCTACACAGGAGGTAAAGATAAATATTGTTGTTGCAGCCATGCATTTATTGTAGCCAGTTGTCCTGCATGTACCCTGTTAGTCCGTTATATTTCAAGACATTTTTCAATAAATTAGAAAATGGTGTAGGCGTGGCAGTGAAAAATGTTCTACGAACCGGTATGAAACGTGAAGAGACTGAAAACTGGACTGAAAAGTACAGATGACAATTGTAAAGGAAATTTCGTGAGGTTGAGGTTGGAAAGGAAGTTATATCATGACATCTGAAGTTGAGGAAAACCAATACCTAATGCTTGTTATGTAATAAAGTACGAGCTCGAACCACAGTGAGGGATTATGAAGATGAACCATTCTTGGAAAGTTTTCGTCGATCCCAAAAAAATACACGATGATATTTACGGATGTGAGTTCGACTTGTGGCCCGGACCGAGGATCCATCCGGATGAAATGTTTCCGTACGTGTATTGGATAATGTTCAGTGTATTCACCACCAACATAGTGGTAGCTACAGGGAGTGTTATATTCGGTGTCACCTCATGGATCCTAATCACCCGATGGAGACAATTTAAAAACTATGTATTTCTGAATGTGATTATAATGAGTATCGTTACTTTATTAATGAACTATACATTAAACCGGACGTTTTTCTATGCTCATTTAAATAATGGTGAAGTGTTTGATATCACGTATTTTAAACTGCCCACATGTAAGATTTTAGTTCTAGTAGCGTTTGTGCTGTCTCGCATAGCGATGAGCCACTGGCTTTTGGTGGCCACTGTGATGTTTTATATGGATATCGTAAAAGTGTTTAACAATCGGATCCGACATAGATATCTCATTACAAACTTATTCACGTGGGTAGGGACTTTATTAGAAGGATCCGTACTATTCTTAACAGTATGGTTAGGTCATCTAAAAGTTCGTCACGTAGGATACATATCTTTTGGTATAACTTGTTTCTATAAAGCGATAAATACGGTTCTGTATCTGAGGGTATTGTATACCCTGATAACTTTAGCGAAACGTGACAAAGGTTCACGTAAGAATGTGTGTCAGAATATAACGTTTTCAACGGCCGCTTGTATAACGTCGGCGATATCGTTCTACCCGCCGATGTTGCTGGCGATAGACTTCACGCAGAACATCACGGTGCGGCATATTTGTATAATAGTGAGTTTGCTGAGCCTGTTCGGTGTGCTAGGGTTCTTCTTGTCGATGAGGAGTCACCGGAAGGCGTGGCGTAACCACCTGCAGCGGCGGAAAGCGCGGAGCATGGATACGTTAGCCAATACGGTTTGACTATGTTGTAAAACTCTCTAATTCGTCTATTTTCCTTTGCATTAGTTACTAGGAAAATGTATCACCTGAGATGATCCAGTTAGAAGGTCGAACCATACTGTTCTACCTTAGGGGTGGCCAGAGGCCCCATAAGTCTTCAGTAAGAAGTGCATATATTTGGAAAAATTAGACCTATGCCGCTGTGGCTCGGTGGCCGAATGGCACAGGCACCTGCCGCTGGTTCGATTCCAGCCTGGGGCACTGGAGGCCTTGGTCACTTTTTCTTACTATATGACATTTATTTCAGTTTAGGAAACAGTATTAAATAAATATTTACTTTTGCTCGGAGGGTAGGCCTTTACCCAAACAGGGACCACAAAAAAATAAAAGAAATATATATAGTTTGAAATGAAAAATGTAAATTGTGGAAAAGAAAAGGCTATATAATAATATAATAATTGAATAAATATAAATAAGTAATAAAATGTTCTATTAGGTTAAACTATTGATGTTTTTTCAAAAATGTAACATAATACGAATGTATATGAATGTATATGACCAGTAAGTATATATGTACTTACTCTTCTTTGCGGCAGTCATCATAAGCCGGATACTCATTATTATCCGCTCGCTAATGAGTATCCGGCTATAGGCAATGATTAGACTAAGCAGGTTAGGCATTAAAAAAGTAAAGACTGCAAAAACTCAAAAGTTTGTAAACACTTGTAAATAAATGGATTATAATTTGTTTGAATCATTTGTTTATTCATTTTGGCGTTACATCATATTTTTACCCCCCTAAGGCCTAGAATCGTGGTGCATTTGAACAGTAACTGTATTAATTTAAGGGAGAAGCTGTTTGTTTGTGTGTGACCGTTTTCCTCCAAAACGACGTGATTGGTTATAAATACTTTTAATTTTCGGTAAAGGTTACGTAATACACCAGTATCCTTACCATGAATTTGACACTGACATATTCGCTAGCGACTGCGTAAACTAACCCACAATGCATCTTCCTCGTACTGACATTGGTGAAAGCGAGATGCACTGCATTTGACTTGACACAGTCGTTAGCGTTTAGGGCCGCGTAAAACTCATGGTGAGGGTACAGTTCAGTGCAGTGATGGTGATGGTTCTTAGACATCGCAGTTTTAACTATTATTTGGCGGGGGGTTTTATATTTTAAATAGAGCTGTGCTCAGCTTTGCTTTTGCAAATACGTTTCCTCAACTTTATTTTTTCTTGTAAATAGATATTGACTAAAAACTTCAAGTCATTCGCATTGAATATTCAGTACGCGTCGTTCAATGCTTCCTTTGCATAATAACATCCGAAGGGAATCCCTAGACTATTCAATTACAAGGACTTATAAATGTGGTTACATAAAGTGGTCGCGAAAAAAAGTCCCGGTTTCGATAAAAAGGAAATAAAACGTTATATATTAAGCAAGCATTATCAAATAAATTTATATGTGACCGAACGAGCGCCAAGCGCGAGCTAAGCGACTCCGTTTAACTCGGGCAAAAATGTTTTCGTAGTCTGATTGTTCTCTTCTACAATTCGCATTTTTCAAAAGTTTATTGTATAAATTTGACACTACAGTACCTAAATCGTGAGTATCGTGACCCCATTTCATAACCTACCTACATTACATATCTAAACAAATTGTACATACGACGTTCTAGCCTGCAAGCTAATTATGACATTCACAGTTGCCCTTGACACATATTAGTGTAAGTACATAATTAAAATGAGCTTCGCGTGTGCTCGCGTAGTAATGTGTACCAACCGGGAGACTAGTGAGACTACCACCACCGTCGAAATTCAAGGATCGTATGTGTCCATCTACTTCGCTCTTGCATTTTTCGAGGGATAGACTGATTATTCGTGTGAGTTACTCGTTCGCGATAGCCTCTCGGAACTAAATTTATTGTGTGTTAAGTACTTATTGTCTGTGTTCTATTTTCGTTCTGAGGGAGAGGCCATACAGACGTGAACTAAGTGATAGTGTAAAATCCAATAAGAAAAATTAAAAGTTGTGTTGTAATTTCGCTGTTGAGGAACGAATGATAAATAGCCCAATTTGGTTCTGTTGTTCAACAGTGAAAGGAAAATATGAGTTTAGAATCCGAAGACGATAGTGAAAGTGAATTGGCAGATATTCAGTTTCATTTTGTATGTAACTTTAAATTGTTGCCAACCTCTGAAAATTCGTTATATAAATTGTCCTATTTGGCTTACTGGACAGTCATGGGACTCCTCGCCTATAGCGTTTATTTAGCCATTCTCAGTATATTATTTGGCATCATCTTGTGGATCTTCATCAAGAAGTGGAGAAAGTTTCAAAACTATGCGCTCCTCAACGGGATTACCCTGATTGCGCTATTGTCCATATCCACGTACTTAAGTGAAAATATCAAATGTCTGAATCACTTTGCGTTTTTTGATAATGACAAACGTTTTATTGTCGCTCAAATGGTGCGAGCGTGGTTACAAATATCGATGAGCCACTGGTTGATGGTAGCTGCAGTTATATTATGTACAGACTTAGTGAAAATATACAAAATGCCATGCAAGAGTACATATTTAGTCACGAACATCTTCGTATGGATAGCACCAGGCGTGGAGGCAGCTATAATGTTCAGCACAATATACTACTACAGATTTAAAATACGTCAAGTGGAATACATCACTATATGCATCACTGGTTTATATTTTCTTGCTAGTGGAATTGTGTACGGGACAGTTTTTTACAATCTAATATATCGAGCAATACGTGACGGTGGATCGAAAAGACATTGTGAAAAGATTATGTTATCTTTTACCGCATGTATTACGTCGATTTTTGCCTCCTATATTCCTATGACAATATTGGATTTGTTCACAAAGAGCTTGCTTGTGAAGAACGTTGTGTACGCAGTAAGCGTAGTGAATATGATTGGAGTCATATTATTCTTTTTATCGCTGCAAAATCATCGCGACGCGTGGTATGAATACCTACACCGGCGAAATGTGCAAACATTTTGAAAACATTTTGTTATAGTGACTTCTCAGAGAATTTGTCATTTAAACTTCATACTTCTTAACAATTGCTTTTTTTTTTTATTATGAATGGGCTTACTCATGGCCACAGACTAAATTAAACGTTACACTGAAGGATATTAAGTCTATAATTCTTTTATTAAGTTTTCATACCGTACCATCGTCCACAGTTAACTGACATAACATAAGCTGTATTGCAAACACATACGGTATGCCAATGGTCAATTAAAATTATTCTTTCAAAGTATTAATCACAAAATATTCCCTATGACTCTGTGATCTGGTTTATAAATGATGCTAGGTGCTTTGAAACTACAAGGTCACAACTAGTATTAAATGTCAGAAGAAAACGTGCCTTATGAGTGTCAACTTAAGACATTAATATATTTGAATTGGAACTTTTATTCATTATTGCATTTCAGAAAAAATCCGCGTTCCGGAAAAAACCTCAGGCGACATAATAAACCATTCCTAACCCTTATTGAAAGGGTATAAGGTCGAATATTGGCCAGTTAAATGTGTCACTGTTTTAACATCTTACCCCCTTATTCATAAACGCGCTACAATCCTTAATTAGCTAATAATCGTTTGTCCTTATCTGTCATTTTGACTTATGCATTTGTAAGAAAGGGATAAAACATAATTTAACTAAATCAGGCCCGTAAAGTTTTATGAATAAGGGGGTTAGGGTTTAGTACAGAGGGCTTACCGCGAACCACGTTCGACGTGTTGTCTCCCTGTCACACTTACGTACGAATTTACAAGTGCGACAGAGAGGCAACACGTCGAACGTGGTTCGCGGTAGGCCCTCTGATCTTAAAGTTTCACATTATGATGTTAGTCTGTATCCGTGCTTCGTCATTACGAGTACTTGAGGCAAGTCTCAAACATTACAAGGATTTTATTGAAACAAGAGAAGCGAAAAGTTTGACCTACACCACTAATAAGGAAATATATTGCGACCAGTGTTACCACGAAACATTTTAGAATGCCCCAAAATACAACAGTAACAGGAAACAATTCAATTTTCCTAGTCGATTTGACACGACCGTTTACCGCGTTTGAATACTTATATGTGATAGCACTAACTCTATTCATTTTATGCGTTTTGCTGTGCATCGTTAGCTGTGCTTTTGGCGTCGTATCCTGGATTCTAATACCAAGATGGAGAAAGTTCCAAAACTATGTGTTTTTGAACGTGTTTTTCGTGTGTGCGACCACTATGACGAGTTATTTCGTCGTTAGTAACATATATCCGCGCACAGAAACACATTGCATGGTGATTATATTCTTCTTCGTACTTTCTAGGATAGTAATGTGCCAATGGTTCCTGGTTGCAACTGTTATGTTTTACATGGACATTGTGAAAGTGTTCAAAAGTACTTTTCAACGGAGATATTTGTTAGTGAATCTGTACTGTTGGATTGTGCCTTTGATAGAAGTGGCTGTGCTATTTTCTGTCTCGATTCCTTTGAAAATTGATTCGGAAAACGTTGAAACTTTCACATGTATCGTATTGATTTTGTCTTTAATGGTGAATGCTTCAGTGTATGTCCGAGTTTTGTATACATTAATAAGCTTAGCCGTGCGGAATATAGGGTGTAAGAAGGATGTTTGTCATAAGATTATTATTTGTACGGCAGCGTGTATAACTTCAGGGGTTTCGACGTTTTTGCCGGTTGTTGTGGCAGATATAGTGTATAAAGATAACTACGTGGTGATCAATTCTATATGTATCTTTACGTTGTTGAACATCATTGCTGTAGTAGTGTTCTTTTTGTCGATGAAAGTGCACAGAGAGGCGTGGAAGGAGTACTGGCGCCGGCGGAAGTCGGTCACCAGTCTTGTGGATGAGATCGATTTATAATCGGGACCTGCTTGACACTATTTTACAGATTGTAACCGGGGATCATTTAAGAGGAAAGCATGATTAATGAAGGAAATGCTATAATAATATACCTGTTTACAATTGCGGTACATAATCGGAGTTTTAGTTTGAATATCTCTGCTACCTCTAGTCACTGTATTATTTTATGATACAATGTCTACAATTTTACATGTTTATAATAAGAAAGTTTATATTTAATATTGTATTGTTATAAATAAAACATTATTTGTATTTGCATGGCCTTTTCTATATTATCAAATAAAAACTGATTATTGATCATGAATGGATGATCCCTGTAAAGTAGGCACTCGTTAATTCAACTCCAATATTTTTATTTTAAGGGACTTGTAAAGTGTGTGGGTTTTTGAAGTGATTATTTGCATCTGAATAAAAAAATTACACAATGAAATTATGTTTTATTTGGTTGAATTAATTTTCGATACTATATCTACAATCGTTCTTAGGCAGATTTAATACGATTTTTCTCAAAAATGGACGGCAAAGTCGACTTTGCCGTCTAAAAAATAGGTCGCGAAGCGCGTAGTTTATGGTCAGTCAAAAATTAAAAAGTTAAAAACATTGCAGTCTCGATTTTGGGACTGCAATGTTGCATACAAATTCCATTATTTGTCGAGTTCCAAACTTTTTAAAAGTTGAAATGACCATATCTAATGAAGGCACAGGCCCATTAAACAGCCAAACAGATGATTAGTACCGCGACTATTTAGATGTCTCAAATAGGTTGGCGTATATTTGACAGAAAAATACACTTCTATTTTTTTATTAAAAAAATATAAAGGCGGCAAGGGCTTTTTTTCTGTCAAAATATATATGCAAGAACATTGCTTTTGTAAAATATTTCTATGATATTTATATTTCTTGCACCATTTTTGAGAAAAGCACTATATATGACTCGGCTGGAAGGCTACTTGCTGGCTTCGGATTCAATTAAACGGACTCCCAAGGTCGTCCGTTTAAAACGAATCCTCAGCCTGCAAGTAGCTACTTCCGAGCCTCGACAATAATGTACTATATGCCTGCTGTCTGTAAACGACAATTTTTGTAGCTATTGTATTAGTAAAGTAAATAAAGTAAAGTAAATGTTGTTTTTATGTTAAACATAATAAAAACTTAACAAATACTTATTAAATAAGTAGTAGTTTCTCAAACAAGGGGTCATCCATTAATTACATCACACGTTTAGGGGGAGGGAGGGGGTCAAGAAAATGTGACATATTGTGACATGGGGGAGGGGGGAGACACAAACTTTGTGACGTCACTTTAACTTCATCAGTAATCGAAAATTTATTTAAATTATTTTATTCGCTGTACATTTAAATAACAAGTTTTTAAAACGATAATCGTTTTTATTCGTTTAATTTTCTTTCCTAAGCAGTTTTGGGTTATAAAATTACTAAAATTTATATCGTCATAAATATTTTGATAATATATTAATAATAAACTTAGGTACTTACTTAATTCTAAATATTCTAATTGGCGATTTCGTAGAAAAAATGTGACGTCACAATAGGGGGGAGGGGTTTGCCAAATGTGACCAAGTGTGACAAGGAGGGGAGAAGGGGTCAAAAAACCTAGAAATTCGTGTGACGTAATTAATGGATGACCCCCAATAGGTAGCTTGAAAAAAAATGGTCCTATCTAGTTTTTTTTTACCTCAAATTTCTTAGCCGATCAAAGTGTTTTGTAGAAAATATCTTGATATACTCTAATCAAGGCACGTTAGATATAGTATAAGTGCGAGTTGCACCACTTACAATCAACAAACAGATCAACGGTAAATACGCGGCGGAAGTTGAAAAAAAATACACACTAGCAAATCATAAGGCCGCGGACTCATCGCTCGTGCTGGCCGCTCCGAGCAACTCGATTCATTCGATCAAAATGTAAAGACTTGAATGAACATAATTTGAACAACAGTCGAAGCTGTTTCCCACTGACGTCCAGTTTTTTGCAGGTACAGTTTTTTGCAGGATCCCGTTTTAGTAGTATAGATGCTAATATAGTAACTTTCACACGAGGATTCTGTTTGCGGGATCCTGCATGCATACTACAGAAAACGGGATCCTGCAAAAAAACGTACCCGTAAAACTGTACGTCAGTGGGAAACAGCTCTTATGGCGCGCTCGCGCCGCTCGCTCCGTTGCTGCCTGCGTCGGGACCGCAGTCTAACAAACTGCGACAACCTTCACACTACTAAACATAGAATCCTCTAGACGGACTTTAGAGCAATTATTTCATGAACCCGATGCGGCTAAAAATACTGGGGTGCGGGGGCCGAGGTGAGCGAGGTCCCGTGCCGTGATTGGTCCGTTCAAAGACACGGACGTCACACAAAGACACTTTCGACTCGAAAATGGAGTAAAACTACGGTATATTGTGGTAGAGGGGGTAGAGCTACTATGCTCAGTCTGGAGGATGTCTCGTCTGTGCTACTACACTAGGTACCTGAGCTCGAGCTGGTCGTGGCGCAGCAGCTGGTGCAGCCAGGGCATGGCGCGGCGCGTGCCGTGCCGCTCCACCAGCTCGAGCAGCAGCGCCGGCTGCCGGCACAGCAGGCGGCCGAGCCGGAGCGCCTGGCTGCTCTGCTGGAGGCTCTCCAGGATGGAGGCTGGGGGCTTGCGCGCCGGCCCCAGTGGGTCTAGGGTCGTCAGCTGAAATGGAATATAGTGTTAGTAATGTCAGTCAGAAGAGTCCACTGTTTCTCGTATCTAAGGGCCACTTGCACCATCTCACTAACCCGGGTTAAACCGTTAAACCTGGAGTTACCATGGTTACCAGTACAATTTGACACTGGGTTAACGAATTAACCGCTTAACCCCTGGTTAGTGGGATGGTGCAAGTGTCGCTAAGTAGTTGGTGTTTTTACCCTAGATTAGAATGCCAAAACACAAAATCCTATGGAAATAGCCGAAGTAGACAGGCTGTATTTATAGCTATAGAATTATACCTGACTGAGCAGCCGAGAGTTGTGTTCAGTAATGGGTAGCTTGGCGTTGCTGGCGGCCGCGAGGTGCGTCTCCAGCTGCAGTACGGCGGCTCGCTCGGCTTCTAGCCGTTCCGCTTCTGCGGCACTGTTGCTCCATTCCACGCTGGGTTTACTGTAACAATGCATTTCGATTACAACATGTAAGTAGTAAAGTTGTGTGAGAAAGAAAGCGAAGACGTTTTCCATCTCATTACTTTGAATAGATTTTTACGTAAATATTCGTCATATCAAAATTTCATTGATTGTAACTAGATGTAACTTATCAAAAAAATTTGTGCCAGAGTTTGACCGCTGAAGACGATGACGGTATACGGCGCAATATATCTGTAACTGTAGATGAATTTTCGTGAAGATTTTTAGGTTCAAACTGGATTGCAGCATGATCCATCCTGGCCAGTACAGTCAGCAGCAGAAGTTTCTAAGCGGGCGAGGTGTTCAAAATGATTTTAACGCAACTTTATTGTTTAGAAAACAAGAGCGTATCAAGGTAATTTTGAACACCACGTCCGCTTAGCGACTGCTGCTGCTGACTGTACAATGGGTGGTACAGCAGCGTACTGACCCGGTGATGCAGGTCTCGATGAGGGCCCGCAGCGTGGGGTAGGTGGCGGCGGCGCGCTCGGCGAACCCGCCGGGGTTGTGCGCCGCCAGCATCACCAGCAGGATCCATCCTCGCCAGTATAGTGACGTGATGGCTAGTGGGGGTGCCGTGTACCTGCAAACATTATCTGGGTAATTTACAGATGTCTTTGAAACCTATGTAATATAATAATCGTTTTTTACATTTGTGAGAAAGAAGCACAATTTGACAAAGGTGACAGTTGGAAAACGTACTCAGATTCGACCACCACCAGTTCGAATGTAGACATTATGTGTTTGAGATAAGGTGTATATTTACCCGGGTGGTAAGGTGATGTTGTCCGACGGGGTGAACTGGCATAGTTGGAACACGTAGTCGGCCAGTTCCAACTTGTCCGCGGGTAGGGGAGTGTCGTCTGGTGGTAGAGCGCAGGCGCGGCGGACTAGTTGTTCCACCAGTTCGAATGTAGACCTTATGTGTTTGAGATAAGGTGTATATCTACCCGGGTGGTAAGGTGATGTTGTCGGGCGGGGTGAACTGGCACAGTTGGAACACGTAGTCAGCCAGTTCCAACTTGTCCACGGGTAGGGGAGTGTCGTCCGGAGGTAGGGCGCAGGCGCGGCGGACTAGTTGTTCAACTAGTTCGAATGTTTCGGCTGGGCCTACTGGGATCTCCTGTGTATGATAATACCCATATATGGATAAAAAGGGTTTAGACACTTCAGACAGATTTAGAGATTTCTACCTTTTTATCCCAGATCAGTAAGTCATAAGACAAAATCATGACGAAATAACTGAAGTAATTTAGGTACCTTAGGGCTTCATAGCCGAGAGTCGTGTCATGGAGTAAGGCTTCCATTTGCTTATGAATGTAATGAGCGTGATTATTGAGTAGTATGCAGTATGCATAGTTACAGAGGACGAATAGTATCCTGTAACAGGTCTTGGCTGTAACGTTTCGCAAGAAGAAATGAAGCATTCGTATAGCTAGTTAACTCCTCGCGAACCACGACCTGAAGTTGTAGTGTTGCCTTATTGCGAAGACATAAGGTCTACTAATGGTCATTTAAGAGTCCTGCTGCTTAGAACAGTTAGTTAGTAACAAGGTGTGACCTTGGCGAGACCGATGAAGATGACGCGCAGCAGGGTGTTCTGCGGAAGGGGCGTTTCGCAGCAGAGTCGGTATGTGAGCGCTCGCTCGGACTCCGGCGGCCAGTTGTCTGGCTTGCTGTACGTGTCCGCTGGCTCCACGAACATTATCTGGCAACAAGGGAATTATTATTGACTGGTTAAACTCGCTACTGACTAATCGAGTTGATCTTGTCTCGGTCAGCAGCGCGCCGACACCTTGAAGATAAATATAGAAATATGAAATACGTGGGTATAATCCTAAAATGCTACTGAACAACATCAAACAGAATCGATTGTAAAAGAGGTCAATTCTAATAATAAAACGTGCCCCTTAGTTTGACATCCAAAACAGATACTGCGCCATATGCTTTGTGGTCACCGAATTCTCAAACGTCAACTTTTGACAATCAGAGTTCTGGCAAAATGTATGGAACTGTACAGCGCCATCTCGTTTACCTGTCAAATTGGAAACGCGAAATTGTCTTAAATTTTACGCACTTGTTCTAATGATGATTAAATCTCTTGATTTGATTGAGAATGAAATTTAAGATATGAAATGAGCACGATAGCTTAAAATCGTATTTATTTTATTATTTATTTATTGGAAAACCAACAGCACATGAAACATATTAGCACTATGTATAAAAATCGGAGGCCAATTATAGGTTCTCACAGATAGAAATTACATAGAAGATAACTTCGCTAAGTAAGTATATATAGTTTACAATTCTACAATTCTTTTATTTTATTCTGGTTTTGTACATACTTTATTGAGCGCTAGTTGGAAGTCGTGTCTCTGCGGACGGTACACCGCCGCGGCCGTGTCGAGCAGCCAGCCGAGCGCGCAGCACTGGATGACGCACAGTTGCTGACGGTACTCGGGGATATGTTTGCTGTGCGACGCGGTCACTAGGCACAGACAGCAGAAAAGGTCGGCGATGGAGTTGAAAGCGCGCTCACGGATCTGGAAATGGACAAATTTTAGTCCTGCTTCTAAAAATGCGATGAAGGTTAGCAGGGACAATCATTATTCAATTTAAAATTTAAAACATCAAGGTCGTATTTTGGCTGGCAAATGTATGCAGTTCCTTGAGAATTAAGGGATTAAACAATTAGTGGCGCCCGCGGCTCCGTCTGCTTGGGATTTGATTATTATTGGTTTTATTTACAGGCACCATGACGTTTGATATTTTCTAGTGGTCGGACATATAGTTCTCGTGCGCTGGTGGCGTAGCAGTATTAAGAGCGTGCGACTTGCAATCTCGAGGTCGCGGGTTTAAACCCCGGCTCGTACCAATGGGTTTTTCGGAATTTATTTATGTAGGAAATGTCATTTGAATTTTACCAGTCGCTTTTCGGTGAAGGAAAACATCGCGAGGAAACCGGACTAATCCCAATAAGGCCCAGTTTATCCTCTGGGTTGGAAGGTCAGATGGCAGTCGCTTTCGTAAAAACTAGTGCCTGACTTATGCGGCAGGAAGTGCCGTGCAGCAATAGGTTTGTATAGCCATAGGCGGAAATGCACCGTCTCAACCGTTCTTGATACAGCGTTGCAACAATCATCCGTCAGGGATGCAGTGGCCATTGACGATGCCAATTCTTGGGATTAGTTATCAAGCGGACGCCAGATTCCCATGAGCTGCGGCAAAATGCCGGGACAACGCGAGGAAGAAGAGGACACATAGTTGTCGTGTGGAAGGGAAGAGGGTGTTACCTCGTTGCGCCGTGTGCGCCGCGCGCACGCACTCCCGGCACAGCGCGCGCAGCGGACGCAGGTAGTCCTCTTGCCGCAGTACTAGCTCCTGTTACAAGAGTGGTGTTACCTCGTGGGGCGGGTCGTGCGGCGGCGGCATGGCGAGCGCGCGCGCCAGCGGCACGAGCGCCGCAGCGTCGGCCCGCGCCGCGCGCACGCACTCCCGGCACAGCGCGCGCAGCGGACGCAGGTAGTCCTCTTGCCGCAGTACTAGCTCCTGTTGTACACAACAACCATTACTCCTCCTTCTTCGTCTCCCCTTATCCCACGTTATGTGGGGTTGGACAACATGTTTTTTCTCTTCCATTCTCCTCTGTCTTTCGTCACCTCAGCCATCACTCCTGTCTTTCTCATATCCTCTTTCACACAATCCATCTATGGTTTTTTGGGACAACAACCATTACTGTAGAGGCAAAAACTTAGGGTCGGTTGCACCAAGCTGTTTGTCATCCGTTCCGGTATTTTTAGCTACCTGTAGCAAAGCGACGAAATCGTGGAGTGGGCCACGCCTGAGGAAAGTCCGATTCTGTTGTGAATCGTAACGTAATAAATATGTGACGTCCAACGGGAAAAGGTACCTTTATGGCGGTTGGCGCTTACGCTATTATTAACGTCGCTCCAATATTATTGCGGCGCTATGCGATGAAAGCGCCAGCCGCCTACATATACACTACATATACACTGTACGAGGGAATAACTCAGCACCGACAGTGGCGGATGTTCCCTAAGGCCCAGTAGGCCCGGACCTAGGCCGGCAAAAAATTAGGGGCGGCAAATTGAAAACAAAAGTACCTACTGACCCATATCATGAGCCTCTTATTGTTAAAATGGAGTATACTACGATTAACCCTCTACAGTCAGCTCCCTTAGTTAAATATTATTGGAATAAAGGTGACTATACATCTATCAATAGTGAATTAGGGTCTATATGCTGGGAAGAGGAATTTTCTGGTCGCTCATTGGCCCAATCGCTGGATTTCTTTTACATGACTTTTCGTAGACTTAGAGACAAATTTGTTCCTAGCAAAAATATTAAAAAAGACAATTATCCCGCTTGGTTTTCGGTTCCTTTGAAAAAAGCAATTGTTCCGTAGAGGAACAGATTAGTATTAATCAATTTCTATGCATATTTAAATAGGTATTTTTCTTATACATACAAAGCAACACAATTAGTAAAGAATATATTTTCGTGTACTTTGTAGCTAGATATTTTGAACTGGCAACTACATTTATCTCAAAGCCCTTACTTCCGGCGCGACCTACCACCGCGCCACCTAGCGAGGATAAAAAAAAAAAAACTTCTCCTGCCGTTAAATCCAATGGCCGCGAGTGCGCCGCGCTCCGATTAAAATAATTCATATCTCGAGTCCCGTCGCTGCAATCGAAGTGAAAATCAACCAGAGACTTATTAGTGACCCAGTGCCCCCTATGGATATATGCAGCTGTCGATAAAGCAGAGACTTTCCAAATCATCATACATAGACCACCACGCGGTCTGCTAAGGTGCTACTGGATTTATGTAAGTCGCTCTCAATTTATCGAAGCTACATAATTTTTTGGTCCTTCGAGCCGGATTTTTCTTTCTCTGGTTGTGTTGCTCTTGTATTTTGCGATTTTTTGCGGTATTTCGTACCCAGTTTTTCGTTTAGACACGTTTGTAGTTCAATTTAGTATTGTCATTGCCGCCATCTTTGTCTCGCAAAATGGTTCCTAACCCTACAGACGGCAATACTGAAGTCGACACATCGTGTATTACACAAGACATATTCGAACGAGATCTAATTCTCGACGAATTAAAGAGAACATTACAGTTCGCAGCGACAAATACAGATCAATTTCGTTCAAGAACTACAGATTTAACAGTGCATCAGCGAAAGTTTACTAAGATTCAAACTAAAATCGAAAAAGCGTTAATTAAATTGCAAAGCTTCAACAAAGAAGCCAATATTAAGATTCGTAACGATTTTAACGATTTGTATTACGCGATAGTTACACATTTAAATAACCTAAAGGAGGTAGACGTAGAAAGGCGTCGCGCGAGCCGCGCGCTTACCCCCAACGAAACGCTTAGTACCGATCGTCGAAATTTACCAAAATTATCGCTTCCGGAATATCACGGAGAACCGACTGGTTGGCCTGCCTTTTTCGATTTATTTCAATCGCTGGTACACAATAACAATGCCTACACGGATGCGGAGAAGTTTAGGTATTTGCTCCTTTCAGTCAAAAACGAGCCACATAATTTAATTAAATCGATTCCCATAACGGAAAGTAATTATGCAATTGCGCTCGATATTCTAAAGTCCCGTTATGACAATAAACGCATTATCGCATCACAACATCTGGATAAGTTGTTCGATATAGATATTTGTTCCGCGCGATCAGCTGTTGCTATGCGAAATTTACTTAATGTTTATCACGAAAACATAAAGGCGTTGGAAGTAATGGAATTTCCGGTTAAGGAATGGGACTTCGTTCTGTTAAATTTATTATTACGTAAGATTCCCGTGAATACGCGAAAAGAATATGAACGTTCCTTAACCAACCCGGGCGAAATACCTAAAGTTCAAGGCCTAATTGCTTTCCTCGAACGCGAACTTTCAGCTGAACAGATGATTTCAGTTTCCAATACACAGTCCACTCGAAACAATTCCTTAAGTAGTAAAAATAACACAAATATAAATTCGAATCAAATAACACCCAAACGTGTTTTTGCAACAAGTACGGCGTCAGCCCAAAGTCGACCTTACGACGATACAAATAAGGTTCGATCTTGCTTGAAGTGTAAAGGAATGCACTCCCTTAATAAATGTTTAGAATTTTTAGACCTATCGGTGAAAGATAGATTTGCATTTGTGAAAACAAACAATGTATGTTACAATTGTTTATGCCCCGGGCACGACTTAAGGAATTGTAAATCCAGTTTCAAGTGTCGTAAGTGCAATAAACGACACCATACTTTAATTCATTTAGAATCAAACATTCCGCAACCGATTATCAATGAAGCTACGGACTCAGGTGCCGTCTCGCTCGCTCTTACGGAGCAGCCAGGCCCTAGCAGCCCGTCAGCAGTTCACGGCGTGAATGAACAGAGTTTAGGTAGTTTAGGGAAACAACCTAGCACGGTTTTATTATCAACAGCGTTGGTGGACCTTTATTACGAAGGCAACAAAGTTGCTACGATTCGCTGTATGTTAGACGGGGGCTCACAAGCAGCTCTGATTACAGAATCGTGTATGCAACGACTTAATTTACCGCGACAACATGTTAGCGAGCCGCTGGTCGGTGTCGGTGACTTGCCGCTGGAACCTAGGGGTACCTTCGTGTGCTCAATTTCGCCTAAGGGCAAACAAAATCCAATCATTCCGTTAGAGGCGTCTATTCTGGCGAAGTTAACCCGTCAAATGCCTAGTGTACCACTAGCACCTCTCGCTGATTGGCCTCACTTGCAGGGACTCGCTTTAGCCGACCCTGAATTTCATAAACCTCAGCCGGTCGACATGATACTCGGCGAGGACATTTTCATGGATATTGTTCGCGATGGCATTGTCAGAGGTAAACCTGGCACGCCCACCGCAATTAACAGTGTATTTGGTTATTTGCTAGGAGGTAAAGTGAACTTTACTTCCGATGTTTCGACTCCACGCCATACTTGCTTTACGTCGTTTGACAACGACAATCTTCAGAAGTTTTGGGAGCTGGAGTCAGTACCTGAGATGCGGAGTTACACTCCCGAAGAAAAGCTATGCGAATCCTTTTTTCAAAAGACGCATACGCGTGATGAAACAGGGCGATACATGGTCGCTCTGCCATTCAAGCCCGATGCACCGCCGCTCGGCGAGTCTCGGCAAATTGCCCTAGCACGATTCCATAAATTGGAATACCGTCTAGAACGTAACCCCCAGTTGAAGGCGGATTACCACGCTTGCCTCCAGGAGTACGTGGATCTCAACCACATGGAGCTCGCGGACGATAACCCCCCCGCTGGCGCGAGTTATTACCTGCCCCACCATTGTGTGTCAAAAATTTCCGAAACTACACGCACGCGCGTAGTCTACGACGCTGGGTGTCGCACGACAAGTGGACACTCGTTAAATGACGTTTTGTTAACAGGTCCTAAGTTACACTTAGACATTGTTGACGTTCTTCTAAAATTCCGAGTGCATAACATTGCATTTTGTTCCGACATCAAACAGATGTATCGCAATATTCTTGTGCGTGAAAGTGATAGGGATTTTCAGCGCATCCTTTGGCGCCAATCGCCCGAGGAGCCTCTGCGCGACTATAGGCTTCGTACCGTTACATTCGGTATAAGTAGTTCCCCTTATCTCGCCTTACGCACAATTAAACAGCTAGCTCACGACGAAGCTGAGCGTTTCCCGCGCGCTTCACCAGTGTTACTAACTGACGTCTTTGTCGACGATGTGGTAACCGGTGCAGATACCACAGCCGAGGCCCTCGCTCTGCAGCAGGAGCTGATAGGTATTTGTGCCACGGCCGGGTTCGAATTACGTAAATGGCAAAGTAACTCGCCAGCTATTCTCGCTGTTACGCGATCCCCAGATTCTCATGGTGAGCGGCGCGAAAATGTTCATTTTGCCGAAATGGAAAATGACAAAGGGGTCAAAGTCCTTGGACTTCAATGGAATCCGGGATCAGACTCATTTAGTTTCAAAGTACAAAGTACTTCTCGGGCCTGTACGAAGCGGGCTATTCTCTCGGAAATTGCAAAAATTTACGACCCACTCGGGTTATTATCTCCGGTGACATTGTTTGCCAAACATTTAATTCAATTGCTATGGTTAGCAAAAGTTCCTTGGGACTCAGAAGCCCCTATCGATATAGTTAACTCGTGGACGAGTTTTGTTAGCGAGCTCCCGCTCTTATCTCAAGTTTCATTTCCTCGTCATATTTTTAATACTGACGACTTCGATTCAATCGAAATTCACGGATTTGCAGACGCAAGTCAAATTGCGTATGCCGCATGTGTTTATATACGTCTTACGGACAATACCGGTAAGGTTCAAACTTATTTAGTCATAGCTCGAACCCGCGTAGCTCCACTTCGGATTCGCCTTACTATTCCGAAAATGGAATTAATGGGATGCGTGATCCTGTCAAAGTTGATAGAAAGAGTAATGCGCATTTACGGTGATCGCATTCGCCCCGATCAAGTGTACGCGTGGTCAGATAGTTCCGTCGCGCTCGCGTGGCTTAAGTCACCCCCGCACGAATGGAAAACGTTTGTCTCTAATCGCACCAGTGAGATTTTGTCCCGTGTCCCGGCGAGCTGCTGGCGTCACGTCCCGTCAGCTGACAACAGCGCTGACCCGGCGTCGCGCGGTCTGTTGCCCGCCGCGCTCGTACAAAATGACTTGTGGTTCCATGGTCCCACATGGCTCCAACAAAGTCACGACTCCTGGCCTATACAAAAACCGGTAGTAAACACAGCGGAGGAAAAACGTAATAAAATTGAATCAACAAATATTCATTGCGCATGTGTATCCACATTGCCTACTTCCCCGGACGATGATACTCTTATTACGCGATTTTCGTCGCTAGGTAAATTAGTTCGCGTCACGGCATTAATATTTCGTTTTTACAACAAATGTAGAAAACATAAACAAACGCTCCCTGAGTACATCACCGTACCAGAGTACCACTTTGCATTAAAGCGACTTATAATGATTACTCAACAACAAGTGTTTGAAGACGACATTAAAAATATTTCGTCAAATAAATCCCCTTCGTTACGTTTGCGGCGTCTCGCACCTATTTTAGATAGTGAGGGATTATTACGCGTCGGCGGACGTATTCATAAATCGATTTTACCTTATGAGTCAAAACATCAATTAATTTTACCTAAACGACATCCTCTTACAAATCTTATTATTGACGATGCTCACATACACGAATTGCATGCCGGTCCGCAGTGCGTGCAAAACTCGCTCTTACAGCGATATTGGATTCTTTCGGGTCGCGACATTGTACGTCTACGCGTGCATCGTTGTATTCCATGTTTTCGCGCACGCCCCACTCGCGTGCAACCTCGCATGGGCATGCTTCCCTCGGTTCGCTTGCGCCCCGCGCGCGTATTTAGTAAAACTTCGTGCGATTTTTGCGGGCCATTCTACGTTCGCGCTAATAAGGTTCGTAATGCAAAAATAATTAAATGTTATGTTGCAGTTTTCGTATGTATGAGCGTTAAGGCTGTACATCTTGAGTTAGTTTCCGAACTTTCCACAGAAGGTTTTTTAGCTGCGTTGCGTCGTTTCACGTCCCGCCGAGGATATTGTACAGATATATATACCGATTGCGGACGTAACTTTGTTGGTTGTAACAATTATCTTAAAGAATTATACGCGTTCTTACGTAACGATTCGGTCATGAGCGCTCTCAACCAACAAACCTTAAAACAAGGATTAACTTGGCATTTTCAGCCACCGTATGCTAGCCATTTCGGTGGACTATTCGAAGCGGCTGTTAAGAGTTTCAAAACCCATTTATATCGCGTAATAGGTACACAGACGCAAACATATGATTCTATGCACACGCTGACCTGTCAAATCGAAGCGGTACTTAACAGTCGTCCTCTCTGCGTGTTAAGTTCAGACTCTTCCGATCCGTTGCCTCTTACGCCGGCTCATTTCTTAATCGGCGAGCCTCTAACGGCCCTACCGGACGTTTCTTTGATCGACGAAAGCCCTAGTCGTCTTACACGCTGGCGCTGGGTACAACAAGCTGTCCAGCATTTCTGGCGTAGATGGAGTCGTGAATATCTTCATCAACTGCAACAGAGTACAAAGTGGCTTCAAGATCGCGGTCCCGCCATCCGTGAAGGCACTGTTGTTGTGGTACGCGATGACCACTTGCCGCCGCTACAGTGGAAACTCGCGCGCGTTCATGCTGTCCATCCGGGCACTGATAAAGTTATTCGCGTCGTAACTTTAAAAAGTGGGAACACCTTGTTCAAAAGACCCGTAGTTAAGGTCTGTCCCTTACCCTTAGAATAATTCCTACAATCGTTACGACTCTTAATGTTAGCATTTAAGTTAGGTATAAGTTTCTTATCTTGTTGAACTTTCGCGTGTTCTTTTAAAAGACACTACGTGCTTTTAAGGTGAGCGGCATGTTCCGTAGAGGAACAGATTAGTATTAATCAATTTCTATGCATATTTAAATAGGTATTTTTCTTATACATACAAAGCAACACAATTAGTAAAGAATATATTTTCGTGTACTTTGTAGCTAGATATTTTGAACTGGCAACTACATTTATCTCAAAGCCCTTACTTCCGGCGCGACCTACCACCGCGCCACCTAGCGAGGATAAAAAAAAAAAAACTTCTCCTGCCGTTAAATCCAATGGCCGCGAGTGCGCCGCGCTCCGATTAAAATAATTCATATCTCGAGTCCCGTCGCTGCAATCGAAGTGAAAATCAACCAGAGACTTATTAGTGACCCAGTGCCCCCTATGGATATATGCAGCTGTCGATAAAGCAGAGACTTTCCAAATCATCATACATAGACCACCACGCGGTCTGCTAAGGTGCTACTGGATTTATGTAAGTCGCTCTCAATTTATCGAAGCTACAGCAATAAAAGAAAAATATAAATATTTAAAAAAATACAGAACTTACAAAAATATTTCCGACTTAATTTCATATAATGTGTTGCGGGACAGAGTTCGTAAATTAGAACACGAATGCTTTACTACTTTTGTGCGTCGTGCTGAAACAAATATTACTAGTAATCCTAGACAATTCTGGTCATTCGTCAAATCACGATCAACCTCCCACGGTCTGCCCAGCAGTATGAAATATGGAAGTCAGTCGGTTAATACAGGACAAGATATTTGTGAAGCCTTTTCTGATTATTTTTTTACCAATTTTTCACCATCAATTAATTCGACAAGTTGTAACTCACTTGTCTCTAGCACTGAGTCAATCGCCAACATAAATTCAATTGAGGTCGACCCAGATCTCGTCACCACCTTATTGCTTAAGTTAGACTCCTCCAAGTCCGCAGGCCCCGATCAGCTCCCAGCACAATTCTTAATTAAATGTGCGGAGAACCTAGCAAGGCCGATAGTTATGCTTTTTCAGCGTTCCTTCGCAGAGTGCTCTATACCTTCCATTTGGAAGTCTGCTTTTATCACCCCAGTACATAAAAAAGGGCCCAAAACTGATATTGCGAATTACAGGCCCATTTCCAAACTATGTATTATATCAAAAGTGCTTGAAAAAATTGTATTTGAACAAGTCTATAATTCTTTAAGTAACTGTTTTAGTGCTAATCAACACGGGTTTTTGCGACGTAGATCTACAGTATCTAATCTTATTCTATTGAATGATTATGTTACTGATGCTATGGACAGTGGGTCCCAAGTTGATGTAATATATACTGATTACAGCAAATGTATGGGAGATGTATGGGAGAACAAATATCACCTCAGAGCTCCCACCAACCTCACCTGCTCGTGGTGCATCCTGCCGGACAACAGACGAGGCTCTGGACCGACTGATGGCGGTATAACCATTTGTAAACAAGCGTAGCAAAATCCAACAGACCAGTGTCGGGCAGCAGCGACACTGGTGCGATATGTTACGCTCTGCGATCGCCAACCCGCCTGCCCAGCGTGGCGATTATGGGCAAAGCCTCCATGGAAGCACACCAAAAACCACGGCCCCCAGTTCCCGGTCGCCCTGTCGTCCGGGACCACGGCGGCGGTCTCGGTAACGGTAGGGTAGGGGGTGCGAAGAATCGCCGGGTGACGGAAGGCCGCCACAAACAACTGACCTTGGCGACGTACAACGGACGCACGCTACGGCTGGATGAGCACCTGGCACAACTCGAAGAAGAACTCGGAAGGATAAGGTGGCACATTCTGGGATTATGCGAAGTCCGAAGACAGGGGGAGGACACAGTAACCCTCGAATCGGGTCACCTTATGTACTTTCGAGAGGGAGACCAGCTATCCCAAGGTGGCGTAGGGTTTCTGGTAAACAAAGCCCTCTGTGACAACGTCGTGGAAATGTCGAGTGTGTCGAGCAGGGTTGCGTACCTCGTAATTAAGCTCAATGAGAGATACAGCCTCAAGGTGGTACAGGTTTACGCACCGACCTCGACACACACGGACGAAGAAGTGGAAGATATGTACGATGACATATCGAAGGCCCTACATCGCACCACCAAGGCCCACTTCAACGTTGTCATGGGTGATTTCAACGCTAAAGTGGGAGTACAGAATTGCAGCGAGTCGGTAGTAGGATCCCATGGTTTTGGTAGCCGGAATCATAGGGGGCAAATGCTTGTCAACTTCCTCGAGAGAGAGGGGCTTTTCTTGATGAATTCGTTCTTCAAGAAAAAGTCCCAAAGGAAGTGGACATGGCGGAGCCCCGATACTATGACAAAAAACGAGATCGACTTCATCATAACCGACAAAAAGCATATATTCAGAGACGTCTCAGTGATCAACAGGTTTAACACCGGTAGTGATCACCGACTTGTTAGAGGCTCTCTGAATATCAATTATAAGCTCGAACGTGTCCGTTTGATGAAGTCCAGGCTCCGACCTAGCCTGCTCCAAACCATGGTAGGATCTGAAGCATTCCAGTCAAACCTGGAGAACCGATTCGCTGCCGTGGAAAGCACAAATGCCGTTGATATAAACCAGACCCTCAAAAATGTGGTTGGAATCCTCAGGGATGAAGGTACGAGATTTTGCGAAGTACGGCGTAAAGCCGGGAGGTCGAAGCTTTCGGAGGAAACCCTCAGGCTTATGAAGGTACGACGGGAAGACCCACCTGCCACTTCGTCACAGCGACGGGCTCTAAACAAGAGGATTGGCAAACTAGTACGACGTGACCTCCGGTGCGCCAATACACGCTTCATTGAGCAAGCGATTGAGCAGAATCGGGGGTCAAAAGTTTTTGTCCAGTCCCTTGGAAGAAGCCACCTGACGAAGCTGACCACAACCGGTGGGGCTGTTGTATCGTCCCGGTCGGGGATTCTCTCTGAAATCGAATCCTTCTATGGCCAGCTATACGCTTCGCATGCATCTCAACCAGATTCCGAAAATGAGGATTCGAGAGCCACATTAATCCGCCACTTTACCGAAGACTTGCCAGAAATCAGCACTGACGAAATCGAGATGGCCCTCAGACAGCTTAAAAATGGAAGAGCCCCAGGCGAGGACGGCGTCACAACTGAGCTTCTGAAAGCGGGAGGCAAACCTGCACTGAAGGAGCTCCAGAACATCTTTAACGCCGTTCTCTTCGATGGGAGAACTCCAGAGGTGTGGAGTAGGAGTGTTGTCGTGCTGTTCTTCAAAAAGGGAAATAAGTCCCTATTGAAGAACTACCGACCTATTTCGCTCCTAAGCCACATCTACAAGCTGTTTTCGAGGGTCATCACGAACCGCCTAGCACGAAGACTCGACGAATTTCAGCCACCGGAGCAGGCCGGATTTCGAGGAGGATACGGCACCATAGACCACATCTTCACAGTGCGGCAGATCATACAGAAGACTGAAGAGTATAATCGGCCCCTGTGCTTAGCATTTGTGGACTATGAGAAAGCCTTTGACTCCATTGAAATCTGGGCTGTTCTGGATTCCCTGCAGCGATGCCAAGTCGACTGGCGATATATCCAAGTGTTGAGATGTCTGTACAACGCAGCTACCATGGCCGTCCAAGTCCAAAACCAGCAGACTAAGCCTATCCCCATGCATCGTGGTGTGAGACAAGGGGATGTGATATCCCCCAAATTGTTCACAAATGCTTTGGAGGATATGTTTAAAACGCTCGACTGGAAGGAACATGGTATTAACATTAATGGCGAATACATCTCACACTTGCGATTTGCCGACGACATCGTTATAATGGCTGAGACGTTGCAGGATTTAGAGCATATGCTGACCGGTCTAGCTGATTCTTCTCAACGCATAGGTCTCCGGATGAATTTGGACAAAACGAAAGTTATGTTCAACGAACGTGTTGCTCCGGGACCTATTGCAGTACAAGGGGCTGTTCTCGAGGTTGTTCAGGAATACGTCTACCTCGGGCAAATACTGCAGTTAGGACGGAACAACTTCGAGAAAGAGTCGAATAGAAGGATACAGCTGGGCTGGGCAGCATATGGGAAGCTGCGTCGAGTCTTCACGTCGTCAATCCCACAGAGTCTGAAGACAAAAGTCTTCAATCAGTGCGTCCTGCCCGTGATGACATACGGAGCCGAAACGTGGACACTCACGGTAGGACTGGTTCATAAATTCAAAGTCGCTCAGCGAGCTATGGAAAGGGCTATGCTCGGAGTCTCTCTGAGGGATCGTATTCGAAATGAAGTCATCCGTCAGAGAACTAAAGTCGTCGACATAGCCCACCGGATTAGCAAGCTGAAGTGGCAGTGGGCCGGTCATATTAGCCGTAGAACCGATAACCGTTGGGGTAGACGAGTTCTCGAGTGGAGACCGCGCATCGGAAAGCGTAGCGTAGGACGCCCTCAGACTAGATGGAGCGATGACCTTCGCAAGGCGGCTGGCAAGAGCTGGATCAGAGTTGCCGCAAATCGTGCTCAATGGCGTGCAATAGGAGAGGCCTATGTCCAGCAGTGGACGAGAGTAGGCTGATGATGATGATGATGATGATGACAGCAAATGTTTCGATCGTATTGACCACAGTTTATTAATATCAAAGCTGAATAACATCGGGATAAGTGGGGATTTACTGAGATGGTTTATATCCTATATCGAGAATAGGACCCAGGCTGTTGTGGTAAATAATTATATGTCTGGCTGGGTCACTGTTCCTAGTGGGGTACCGCAAGGGTCATTACTAGGGCCACTGCTCTTTAATATATTCATTAATGATATTGACAAATGTCTCCTGCATTCTAACCTTCTATGTTTCGCCGATGACATGAAGGTTTTCTTAAAGATAAAATCTGCTGCTGACTCTATATTACTTCAGTCTGACCTTGCACGCCTTGACGATTACTGCCAATTATACAGATTAGATTTGAATCCCTCTAAATGTTTTACAATGACCTTCTCACGCCAACGTAACTTAATCGACACTAACTATACCTTAAGGTGGTTCTCCTTGCTCGATTTTCATACAACTTTCTTGGCACCCTAGCTCCTATTATATAGGGTTTCTTCATTTGTATATGTAATGTTTGGGTAGTATATATATTTCTGTCTTCGCTTAACGTAAAAAATACTAGATTTTGATTAAAATTATTAAGAAAAAAGCCTTTGAATATTGGTAAAATTTTGCCTCATTGCTTGTTTGTGTGAGTGATGCTTATAGTATCGGTGTAATTCTAACATGGCGACTTCATTTGACAAGTAATCATTTTTAATTTGTCAAAGGTGTAACAGATGGCACTTTAAAACCGCAACACAGATTACCTGTGTATTTTGTTTTATTTTCACTCAATAGAGGGAGGTATATTTAATGCACAAAGCATGTTACGAGTATACCTACTCATTTAAGAATCTCCATTCTGATATAATTTCATTCCCAGATTTAATATAACTTAATAATTATTATGATTATTACACAATAAAATACATTTATATATTTATAGAAAGGTCAGTCCAAACAATCATTCGCGTTACGGTCGTCCACCGAAAACCTTGTGAATTCTGCTTTCGTTTCGGTAAATGTTCTCTGGAAAAGCCTATAATATAGGTATGTGGAGAAAAATGTCATCTTCTTGTAAATAAACAAGATTCTATAATATCTTCTGCTTGTGCATAACAATAACATTAGTAGATGATATTTTTAGGGTTCCGTACCCAAAGGGTAAAACGGGACCCTATTACTAAGACTTCGCTGTCCGTCCGTCTGTCCGTCTGTCTGTCACCAGGCTGTATCTCACGAACCGTGATAGCTAGACAGTTGAAATTTTCACAGATGATGTATTTCTGTTGCCGCTATAACAACAAATACTAAAAACTGAATAAAATAAAGATTTAAATGGGGCTCCCATACAACAAACGTGATTTTTGACCAAAGTTAAGCAACGTCGGGAGTGGTCAGTACTTGGATGGGTGACCGTTTTTTTTTGCTTTTTTTTTTGTTTTTTTTTTTTGCATTATGGTACGGAACCCTTCGTGCGCGAGTCCGACTCGCACTTGCCTGGTTTTTTTCAAAAATGCTGCCTTTCACCCGAGTTAAAACACTCTACTTTTCATTTCGCATACGAGGAAAGTAAAATTCATGTGTTTTTTTTAATACATTTTTATAGTAGGTATTTTTGAGAGTAGGTATTTTCAATTAACAATTTGGCCAAAAGTAATTTATGGAATGGGGAGTCAAATATCAGAATGGAAATTGTACCTATAACAAATCCATTTATACCCAAATTTCAATTGCTTATTGTAAAAAGAATAATAAAATCGTACTTGGAATTGGAACCTAAACTGCTCTAGTGCAGAAACGTATCATTTCCTGCACACCTTTTACAACAACAATGACTCTTTCATATATTCGGTCAAATTGTGCTTTTTGAAAAACTAATTATAGCCAGCCTTTTATGAATGTAGTATGATACCTTTAGGGTATGGTGCTTTACGCACACTAGCGTCCCTTCCCCTCCCCCTGACGCAACCCACCCTTTTTGCATGAAATATGTCCCGGTTCACAGTTTTTTACATTTTTTGAGGAAAGTATACATTTTAGGAAAAAAGTGTCAATGAAAGAAATAATCCTTAATAAATTCTTAATAAAAAAGGTCATATTGATTTTTTTACATGATGCACATTCATGTATTAGCTTGTTAAAATTCGAAATAACATAGTTTTTACTTAGGATTCGAAACTCATTTATTATACACGGTGTAACACGAGGAAACCGAATAATTTTGACAGCGTATTCCTGATCATATTTAGAGACAAAAATGTCCTATAAACTTTTTTGAAATGCGGCTAGTTTCAGAGTTAATACCAATTTAAAAAAATAAAACAAGTTTTTATTGTTACATAGTTCAAAACGCCTTTTTGATGGCGATGTTGCTACTATGGGATTTAGTCTAAATATCCTTATTGATATGTCAAAAAGTGACAATTAAGTAACACGTTGCAAAAACTATGTTTTACGAAAAAAAAGTAAAAATCCATGTTAACTGACAAGTTTACCAATAACATTTACTTTTTATGTACATACATTTATATTCAAAAAATTAAAAAATGGCGGCCAAGTGCGAGTCGGACTCGCTTTCGCGAAGGATTCCGTATATTACACAATTTTTAACATTGTATTTTTTATTTTATTTATTTAGATATTTAATTCAGGGAACAAGGCCCATATTACAAATACCTTACAGACTAACATACATATGTATTTTATAAACTTAAAACTAAACATTATTTATGCGAAACGTGAGTGAAATCTTTAAAAAATCCGTAGGAGTCGGATCAAAAACTGTAATTAAGTCCGACTCACGCTTGACTGTACATTTCTAATAGGTTTTCCTGTCATCTATAGATATAGACCTATTTTATGTATTTTTTCAAAATTTTAAACCTAGTAGTTTCGGAGATAAAGGGGGAGGGGGGAATAGTCATTTTTTGCCTATTTTCTTGAATAACTTCTAAACTGTTTATTCGAAAATTATAAAAAATATATATTTGAGATCCTTACAATAAGCTCTTTCATTTGATATGTAACATGATATATTTTGAAAATTTTTATTTTTTAATTTTTTCGTTTACCCCCCAAAAGTGGCCCCCATGTTTAAAATTCATTTGTTTACAAACTTACATATATGTACCAGATTTCAACTTGATTGGTCCAGTAGTTCCGGAGAAAATCGGCTGTGACAGACGGACAGACAGACAGACGCACGAGTGATCCTATAAGGGTTCCGTTTTTTCCTTTTGAGGTACGGAACCCTAAAAACAATAAAAAAAAATTGTTTTCGGCGAAATTGACCTAAACTCATACAAACATTTTTTCCTTCTTTTAATTTGACCTCAGAAATAAAATCTTTCGCATTTCTTGAGGACACCTTGTATAATAAGTGTTATAAAATGAATATAACCTTTTTTACTAAGAATTTCATAAGGAACTATTTCTTTCATTGACACTTTTATCCTAAAATAGCGCCGACTCTCGGGTCAGCATTATGCTGAGGCGAGCCCATTTCGTGGTAAACAATTTGTAATTATGTTTGTATTAAAAGCCTAGCATGTTACTTTTGTATGTACACTAAGTTTATCACGAAAAATAAATGATTTATGATTTATAAATGATTTAAAATGTATACATGAGGTCAAAAAAAAGGAAAAGATGTAATATGTGTTTAGGTCAATTTCGCCAAAAAAAAAATTTTGTCTGGTTTTTTTTTTAATTTTATGAATGAATTTGTATATAAAAATTAAATGCTATTGGTAAACTTGTCACTTAAAATGGTTTTTTTTCGTAAAACTTAGTTTTTGCAAAGTGTTACTTGTCACTTTTTGACATATCAATAAGGATATTTAGACTAAATCCCATAGTAGCAACATCGCCATCAAAAAGGCGTTTTGAACTATGTAACAATAGAAACTTGTTTTTTTTTATTGGTATTAACTCTGAAACTAGGCGAATTTCAAAAAAGTTTATAGGACATTTTTGTCTCTAAATGTGATCAGGAATACGCTGTTAAAATTATTCGGTTTCCTCATGTTACACCGTGTATAATAAATGAGTTTCGAATCCTAAGTAAAAACTATGTTATTTCGAATTTTAACAAGCTAATACATGAATGTGCATCATGTAAAAAAATCAATATGACCTTTTTTATTAAGAATTTATTAAGGATTATTTCTTTCATTGACACTTTTTTCCTAAAATGTATACTTTCCTCAAAAAATGTAAAAAACTGTGAACCGGGACATATTTCATGCAAAAAGGGGGGGTTGCGTCAGGGGGAGGGGAAGGGACGCTAGTGTGCGTAAAGCACCATACCCTATGGTATCATACTACATTCATAAAAGGCTGGCTATAATTAGTTTGTCTTCCCCATACATTAGAACACAATTTAACCGAATCAATAGCATGAGAAATGAAACGGATATTTCTTGTTTTCTTTGCATTAGCATTTTTCTCTCGATAATTTAATCAATTTGCAACATAAGTAGAAGAATCCTCATATATCCATAAATATCAAAATATAAAAGGACATACATTTTCAGAAGAATTCCCCGTGCGACGTTGCCAAATGGTTTAAAGTACAACATGCTCGCAACGTTTGGATGTCAATAAGTCGACAATGAAAAATTATATTTCAAATCAATTCAAACTTGATATTTTTGACAGTAATGGGTTACTTAAATAAGAAGGCATTTTTCGCCCGGGTCTACTATGGTCAAATGGTCTAGTGGCTTTTAGCTACTGAGTATAAGTCTAACAAGTTGAACAGCATGACAGGGTTCAAACCACGAACAAAGACTCATTTCTTTTTGTATTTACTTATTTATTTTGTTTCATCTTTTTGGTAATTTTATATGCCTTATTTTAAAAGTTATTTTAAGTAAATGTGTTGTATTTGATTATTTCATGTAGGTAAAATTTTGGAAACTTTTATTTTATACCTGGTCAAGCAAATCTTGTCAGTAAAAAAACCGGGCAAGTGCGAGTCGGACTCGCACACGAAGGGTTCCGTACCATAATGCAAAAAAAAACGGTCACCAATCCAAGTACTGACCACTCCCGACGTTGCTTAACTTTGGTCAAAAATCACGTTTGTTGTATGGGAGCCCCATTTAAATCTTTATTTTATTCTGTTTTTAGTATTTGTTGTTATAGCGGCAACAGAAATACATCATTTTTTTTTTTTATTATGAATGGGCTTACTCATGGCCACAGACTAGCCGAGGCGTAGACGTGGCCTACGATGGAGCGAGCTCGCCCAGAAGGTGCCTGTTCACTCTTGATTTGAAGGTTGCCGGGTTATAAGAACACGGAAATATAGACGCCGGCAAGGAATTTCATTCCTTGGCAGTGCGCATAAGGAAAGTAGAAGCAAAGCGCTTCGTGCGAATTGGTGGAATATCTACCAAGTAAGGATGGAAACCGGCCGTGCGTCTAAAAGTCCGATGGTAGAATGGGGACGGTGGAATAAGCTCATCATCATCTGTGAAAATTTCAACTGTCTAGCTATCACGGTTCGTGAGATACAGCCTGGTGACAGACGGACGGACGGACGGACGGACGGACAGCGAAGTCTTAGTAATAGGGTCCCGTTTTACCCTTTGGGTACGGAACCCTAAAAAGGCGCGAAATCCAAATGTTCTATGAACGATATCCCTTAGCGCCTACATTTTTCAAATTTGCCGCCTTTTTCTACTGACAAGATCTGCTTGACCAGCTATACTTCGTCGATAGTTGACTTCTTATGTACCTATTCTGCGATCCTAATTAGCCTCATGCATGACTTTTTTTTAATTATTTTAATCATTATTTATATCCTTTGAAAACCGGAAAATAAAAATACTTTTATAAATCTTCCCATAATATTATTAAAAAATAATTAAAATACTGACAATATTTTACTCACGTAAGTTTAGTTTCGAAGAATAACATACGCTTAAAATAATTCAAAAGAGAATGCTAAAATTATAAATTAAAAAAAAAACTGGCATTGTCGGGGTTTGAACCATGTATCTTAGCTACAATCTGATTTTTTTCAAAATAGAGGCTACGGGTGCCACGAGCACATGACAGTTGATGGTCGAAAACATTAGTTGCTTCTGAATGCCTTGTAATTCTTAATCGTTGCTCAAACAAGAATTTATTATTTAATTTCCAATCTTTTTTCAACAATAAACATTTCATCCGCTGCGCCCTCTAGGTTACTTTACTGTAACATTACGAATCTGCTGACATTTGACACTGACTTTAAGGTGACTTTAAGTACGTAAGTGTGCGTGAATGCAAGAAATTGCAATATTTTGCAGTTGGATTCCGGTAATAACGAAATGAGACAATGTTGAGTTGAACATGTCTCGATTTGGATGTAGTATTTTTTATAGTTTTCGCACATATCAACACATCTTATGAAACTTTGTATTTTGGGAGAAATAGTGAAAATCCACAATTCGTGCACAGTGACGCCATCTTTTGGCTGATAATCGGCATCCCATCCCTAGACATCCACCTTAAAGGGCCTAACTCTTCAGAAAGTATCATGTATGAGAGATTTAGGTGTCATGCACGACTCAAAACAGATTTTTGATAATCACATCAATAGCATTATTAGTGGCGCTTATAAAGCACTAGGTTTCATAATACGCAATTCTATTCACTTCACTCAGGCTAAGACGCTTAAAGTGCTTTATTGTTCATATGTTAGAAGTAAGTTAGAATATGCCTCTCAGGTCTGGAACCCTTGCTACCATACATATATAGACAGAATCGAACGCATTCAGCAAAAATTCGTAAAACACCTTTGCTTTAAATTGAAATATCCCTACAGTTCTTCCAACTATCTTAAAATATGTAAGCACCATCACCTTGTCCCTTTACTAAAACGCCGTGAAGTAGCCGATATTAGCTACCTAATAAGTATTACTAATGGTGTAATCGATTGCCCCGAGTTGCTAAGTAAACTGTGTTTCAAAACCCCCTCTCGTTCTAAAAGGTATCATCCCCCATTAGCAATCAAAAATGCATCTTCCAAATACAGACAGAATAGTTTTTTAACGCGCGCCAGTCGTAACCTTAACGAGTTGTCTAAAGAATTTGATATTGATATATTCAACTGTAGAATCCCTAACGTGAGACGTAATTTAGTGCAGAGATATTTCGAGTCTATTGAGTGAGCGTGTTGTCGCCTTCTTGAATACCTACAAATGTATTATTAATATTTTTACTTTAATAGTCCTCATTTTGTTACTTGTTAATTAGTATCTTTGTTACTTTCAATTTATCTTTATTAGATATGATTTGTGTTGGCTTTGTTCACATATGTGCTTGCGATAGTGCGTAACCTTAGTATAAGTAGTACCTGTTAGTTTAGTATTATGTTACTACCTGTGAGTTCCTATAATTGGCTTTCTGTATCCATCATAATTTCTATGGTATTGTCATAGCTGTTGGTTCTCCAAAAAAAAAAAAATCGCTGATGATAACAAGAAATAACTTAAGAGCCAACAGGAGTGATGGTAATTTCTCCATACAAACGTACTCGACAGTTTCCTCCGTGGGTTTTGATGCTAGAGCAATGATTTTTTCAACACAGATTAATATTGTCAATATCTGTGTCGGACCGTTTTTTGATATCCTTCAAAAATGGCCAAAATGGCCTCTGACTATTCCGCAATGAGAGGCGTAGTATTCAAAACTGATATCAATTAGCCAAAAAAGCAAAACGGTCCGACACAGATAATTTCATAATCATTTAGATTTCCAAATTTGGTTACGATTGGTTAAGATTTGGAGAAGGAAACAGTCGAGTACGAAACCTCAATTTTTGAGATTTTTACGCAGGATTTTTCGCCTTGTCCTTATCGCACTAGTTTTAGCAGCCGCTTCCGTTAGCGAGACGGGTATATTTACGTAAAATATTTAAAACTCAGCTCCTGTTTCGTCTTAAAAATGTAGTCAATATAATAGGTGCTGCGAAAGGGGCGGCTATAGGGCCTAGGGCGGCAAAGACTGCAAATCCTCCAGTGAACACCGAATTAGTCACCGTTGACTTTTATGAGTACCTAAACAAGAGGGGCTACTGGGGCCCCTTCACTTTTATCACATTGAAGTGACAGAGATTACAATTTCTTGTCGCGTACCTGATACGTGTCCGCCATAGCAGCGGGCACAGCTTGCGGCTGGGCCTGTATGAGCGCGGCCAGCACCGCCATGTTGTTGGGGGAGCGTACGTTGGACAGCTCGTTGTAGATGGTGTGAGTGACCACGCTGCGGAGTAGTGCCGGGCTGTCGGACACCATCTCCCTGGCGACAACAATACAGTTGTCAAAGTACTGTTTGATGTTTTTTTGTATAGCACTGAAGTAAAACTGTACTGGCGCGGTCGGTAGGATTAGAAGCTTTGTCATTTTAAAACACTTGCAAAATAGATTGTAATCAAATGTATCCAAAAGAATACCATTTATGATGATAGCCTAGCTAGTAGAATATATAAGAAATGCCAAAATGCCTTACATTATTTTGGAACTGCTAGATCGATTCCTATCACACATAGCTAAGAACCAACGCAAGGAAACTAGCTTTCAGACGTTGGCGTTAAACATATAACACCCCGGGGGATCGTCGGGGATTAGAAAAGGCCACGGCGGGAGGCTACGACGGGCTAGAGGTTAAGCGGGTTAAGCGGCTATGGGACGGAAATAATTTAGCTGCTTCTGCCTGTGAACCAATTCTTGATCTTTTGGTGGGTGGAGGAGCGCCAAAAATTGACGTAAGTTTACATTTGCGTTCGACACTGGTTCCACTACGAGTATTTTTTTTTTCTTAACCTATTTGAGTGTCCCACTGCTGGGCAAAGGCCTCTCACCTGGCTCTCCATAACTCCCGATTTTGTGCTTCCTCCAGCCAGTTGTAAAGGAAGGTGTCAAAGTCGTCTCGCCACCTCCTCCGGGGCCTACCCCGCCCACGCTTCTTTACCGGCGCCCACGAGTAATATTAAAAACTGACCAAGTGCGAGTAGTAGCCGCGTTTCCAGGGTTCCGTACATAAGTCCGACTCACGCTTAACTGCATATTTCTAATAGGCTTTCCTGTCATCTATAGGTAAAGACCTATTTTGAGTATTTTATTTTTATTTTAGACCCAGCAGTTTCGGAGATAAAGGGGGGAATGGTCATTTATTGGCTATTTTCTTAAATAACCTCGAACCTATGTATTTTAAAATTATAAAAAAAATATGTCCATCTTTGGGTCACTAATTTACATATGTGTACCAAATTTCAACTTAATTGGTCCAGTAGTTTCCGAGAAAATAGGCTGTGACAGACGGACAGACAGACAGACGCACGAGTGATCCTATAAGGGTTCCGTTTTTTCCTTTTGAGGTACGGAACCCTAAAAATAAATGTGTCAGTACCTGAGGCAGGCCTGGTAGGCCTGCTGCAGCGGCTTGGTCTTGAGCCGCATGCGCGCCAGCTGCGCCAGCACCTCGTGGTCGCGCGCCGCCGTGGGCCCGCACGCGTCCGCGTTGCAGCACACGTACGCCAGCAGCTCCTGCGCCGCGCGCCACAGCTTGCCCGAGTGGAGCCACGCCTCGAGCCGGGACGCGGATATCATGCGGATCTGGAATCAAAAGAGATTTGAAGTATTGCCAGGGAGGTTTTGGGATTATACTGAGCAACTTTTACTATGGGACCAACCCCGAAATCGCAAAACTCTCGAAGATCTACACTCGCACAACTTCACAGCTCAAGTAGACAATGCTCCCTGGTACTGCACTACTTTAAGCATCACAGTTTGTCTTTGCCTGTGCTTCTAGATTTTTCTATTCCACAGTGCTTTTGATAAGTATGAATATAAAGCTGGCCATACACACTAGCGTACGCCTGCGCAGTGTTACCTGTGCAGTTCAACTGCGCAGTTAAAACGCAGCGTCTGTGGCATTCGACGGTGCAGTTTTCTACGACTGCACAGTTGACCTGCGCAAATATGAAAATACATATTTTTTACCTGTGCGCTCCTGAACTGTACATGTAAAACTGTGTGCGGCGTTCGCCTCAGTTGATCGCGAAGATTGTAAATCGCAGATAGATTGCGATTGCATAAAAACGTCTCGTAAGACATTCGTATGACCTTCCAGTAGCAAGGAATCGCAATGTTACTGTTGATTTCTCATTAGGAGTTATAGCGGTTCTCATAATAGTGTCCTGCTTTTTAATATAGGGTTTATTTAACATCCTTAGATAGTATTAGAACAAATTACATTATTTCAGTTTATCCTTAGATAGATTCGGTAATATTCAGGATATATTTTTAATTCCTTTCAAAGTGCTCTGTCAACATGAAGCACAGCTGACGACGGTGCCATAGCTACACAACTGAGAGTTTGTGCAGGTTTACCGCTGCCGTGTGTGTGCTCCACCCAGCTAGGGTTTACCTGTGCAGTTTAACTGTACAGGTAAAACTGCGCAGGCGTACTCTAGTGTGTATGGCCAGCTTAAGTTACCTCAGGGAACCCGCAAGTAGCAGAAAGCAGCTTCAAGAACCCTTTCCCGATGGCGTCCGGCGCGGCTCGCCGCTGGATCTGCTCTTTAATAGCTTCTAGCACCAATGCTTCGACAGTCTCGTAGCTACTCGAATATCTGTGTGAAAGAATTTATGTGGAGATTTGGCATTTAAATGAGAATTCTATTTTACAAGTCCCTTCACACTTGAGGAAGTTTTTGTTAAATCTATGAAATAACTCAAATAATTTAATTTGCTCTTAGCGTAAATTTTTCCATTTTTTCCTTTAATATAAAATTTGGAATATTGCTCGCAGACGTATCTGCTTGTTAAAAAATTTATTTAGTACGGGTTAGCACATTGTTACTGGTGAATTCTCAATGCAACTTGAGACTCCGGTGCCGTTAAAAGATGTAATTGTCTTTCGGTAGATGTCGCTATACGCCACCCCAAAGGCGTGTTTACATAAAGAAAGGAATGGAAAGATTTGCAATGTCCTGGTAGGCTTCCGTAGCTCAATTGGTTAAGAGCAACACACGGATTGTGGAGGATGCGGGTTCAAGTCCTGCCGGAAGCGTAAATTTTTAAATTTTTTCCTTTAATATAAAATTTGGAATAAGAATGAAGTTTTTTTACTGCTAAAAGTGCTAAATATAAAGAGTAGAAGTTATACTGCCCATCTAAATATAATCCTCATTATATAGTTAATCAGAAATATGTAATGTTACCTGGGAAACACGGTGTACTCTAGGTCCGTGTTGTCCGGATCGTCGTCCGTGCTTCCCATCAGCGGCGAGCCCGACCCTGACGGCGACATAGTGCCGCCAGCTGCTGTTAAACGAACCAGCTTTTACTCTCACTATTTATCCGTGAAAAGGTAAAAAATATGTTGATTTTGTGAGCAGATATGGTAGATAGATAGAAGTTTCTGCCGTTTCGATTTTGAGCATAAAGGAATTAAGTGCCAGCATAGTCTATGGCAAGTAATTTTTATTTTTTTATTTTTTAGGCTTATAAAGCTTATCACGATATCTACGGCTGACAGAGCCACTAAGTACTAACTAGAATAGTATAATTCCATTTGAATTTGGTTATATCCTAGAACAACATAGAACGAACTTTTGTAAAAGCCATTTGTAAACAAATCATTAGTGTTTGTTATAATAGATCACAGAATGTATTGTTAATGTTGGTGGGGTTATACAAATAAATATTATAGAACATTTTTACACAAATTGCCACGGTTAGCGCGGCGGTATTTGGGTATTACTATCAGATGTAACATTAAGACTTACCAAGTGCACTGTCAGATGGGATGAGATGTGGAGGAGGAGTCTTGGTGCTGAAGGCGGTGGCGATATTCTCAACCAAGCACTTACACCACGAACATTCCACCCACCACCTCTCGTTCAAGGCATCTTCAATGTACACCTGTCAGAAAAACAACTCAAGATAACGAAAAGTGAAATACACCAATAAAAAAGTGACTAAGACAGCCCTTAGAGCATTTAATAATTGGAGTCACCTGTAAGAGCTTACCCCTCAGCCTAAAAACTGGCATAACAATACGTTTGACGTCACCTCCCCCGCAAACAAAAATCGGCAGATTGTTTCCTACAGAAAATGACAGCCATGACGTCTCCGGTAACTAAATGCTCCAAGAGGCCACCAGATTAATTTACTTATTTAAAGAACTTAGTAGATTGTGTTAGCATAACAGCTTTGCACATTGAATATCTTACCTTAATAAAAGTGTCAGGCCAATTATTACTATCCCTATGCCCAGCATACAGCATATTGCACGCCAGTACAAACACCAGCGGATTTCCTTTACTTTTGAACGCAGCCCCCTGTTCCCTTTTCAACAGCGTGCATAGACTCTGGGTCACAACGTCATGTGCAAACATGTTCGGCCGGATTTTGCACAAATATAGCATACTCATGCACAGGATTGGGTCAGGTTTGGAGCGTTGGGACTTGAGTAGACGGATCGAGCCTGTGAGAAGACCAAGCTGTAAACAAATAACAGTTGTATTAAAGTTACTTTCAGTTTCAAAATTGTTTTTTTATATAACTGCCAGAGTTACAAAAGGGCATAAAGGACATCTATATACCAAGGATCTATAAGCCTTCTTCAGGTTTAGAAATTTATTATGTATTTGTTTTTATTTAAATGCATGTTCATAATGGAAAAGACATAATAAATTACTGTTACATTTATTTATTTATTAGTCAAATAAGTAATGCAGCATTACAGTAAAACCAAGGCACTGTGAAACTACAAAATAAAATACAATACAAAGAGACTACAAATAAAAACCAAAGACAAATTAAACATTACATTTTTTTACATTGAACACATATTGACATAAGTATTATGGTAAACCTATCAACATTAGACTTACCAATTTATCAGAGTTATGGGTATCCAAAGCTTGCAGCACATTGGGGACAAGATCCACAGGGTCCACCTCTAAGGATGTCCCTCCAACAGCCTCTGCTGGCGAGCCAATTCTAGATCTCTTGGTGGGGGGAGCAGCACCAAAAGTTGATGTGCCTTCACGCTTGCGTTCTACACCTATGACAAAGCATTCATAATACAAGTGAAAATAATATGATCTGCAGCTAAATTTGAAATGGTGTTATTTTTGAGGCACTAGGTGATTGAAACTTTACATTTTGAAATCTTTATAATTATTAGCTTCCGCCCGCGACTTTGTCTGCATGGAATGATCATGATGATTGATGAAATATCCTATATCCTATCTCAGAGCGCAAACGGTTTTAGCGTGAAGAGGGAACAGACAGACACAGTTATGCCACAATGTTCAGTCGCCATCATATTGGAGCGGCCAAGGCACAGACCAACTTTCTGTCGGCCAAGGTGGTCAAAAATATCTGAACACACACTCTAGCGCCTTGAGAATAGAGGAGAAGCGTGCACATCTGCCATTTTCTCTTAAAAATAGCATTTTGAGATTGATTGGAAAGGTTTAAGAAAGAAAGAGTATGTCTATGAGTTGTGTCAGAGTTTCATAAGTCAAGCCGAAGACGTCTTTCTGGCCTCTCGCCTGATGTTACGATGCTACTCACTCAAGTCAAAACCTTTAAAATGTACTCACCGCTACTTGAGGGTTTGTGTATGTTCCTCTTCTCCTGGTCTCGCGATACAACGACAGTAGACTTGGTGCCCAGCGCGAAGATGTCCTGCGGGTGCTGCGGAGCCTTGCTCTTGCCTCCGCGCCCCGAAGACGACATCTTGCCCCTTTCCATCTTCACCACTCACAACCGGATAACCTCCTTCTTGGTGTTTCTCTACCACATCGTTCGTAAATAGAGTATCTGATGGTCGGATATTCGTCTTATTTGATGAAAATTTTAATAAATGGGACCGACAACTATTTTACGTTCTAGTAATAAGAATAATAAACATCCACAAAAATAGTGAGCAAACGCAGCGGCATCATAAGAATGTCACTGTCAAAATTGACGTTTGTCATGGTCAGTGTTGCCAGGGCTCTGGAGTCCTAAGTTACGGTTCGTTTCCCTAAAAGTCACGTTTTTGCTGCTTAAGTCACATTTTTATATTATTGTATTGTATGGGTAGGTATAGCTGGTCAAGGAAATCTGATCAAATTGCCCGATCGAATCAGGACGTCCGGACGGAAACGCCAATTTAATGGCGTCTAACTTCTTCTTCTTCTTCCTCGCATTATCCCGGCATTTCACCACGGCTCATGAGAGCCTGGGGTCCGCTTGACAACTAATCCCATGATTTGACGTAGGTACTAGTTTTTACGAAAGCGACTGCCATCTGACCTTCCAACCCAGAGGGTAAACTAGGCCTTATTGGGATTAGTCTTTCCTCACGATGTTTTCTTTCACCGAAAAGCGACAGGTAAATATCAAATGATATTTCGTACATATGTTCCGAAAAACTCATTGGTACGAGCCGGGGTTTGAACCCGCGACCTCCATCCAATCCAATCCAATGGCGTCTAACTTAATCAAAAGAAAATAAAAACCGGGCAAGTGCGAGTCGGACTCGCGCACGAAGGGTTCCGTACCATAATGCAAAAAAAAAAACAAAAAAAAGCAAAAAAAAAAACGGTCACCCATCCAAGTACTGACCACTCCCGACGTTGCTTAACTTTGGTCAAAAATCACGTTTGTTGTATGGGAGCCCCATTTAAATCTTTATTTTATTCTGTTTTTAGTATTTGTTGTTATAGCGGCAAAAGAAATACATCATCTGTGAAAATTTCAACTGACTAGCTATCACGGTTCGTGAGATACAGCCTGGTGACAGACGGACGGACGGACGGACGGACGGACGGACGGACGGACAGCGAAGTCTTAGTAATAGGGTCCCGTTTTAGTTTTACCCTTTGGGTACGGAACCCTAAAAACGAAGTTATGTTAAATAGGATAATAACATTTAATTAACAACAAATATTAAATATCTCCATTATTTCACGCACAACATTAATTGGCCTTTTAATATTAGCTCTGTGTCCGTGGTAAATTACCAGTCCGTTTATTGATATTGCTATATCATTCCAATTAACCAGTAAGTAGCGTTCATGCCGGTTTAATTAATAATAATATGGATTGAAATGTCAATATTACCTTCGAAGGATTTTGTATATTACAAGTACGGTACGATATAATTTGTAATTATTACTTCACGGAGTTAATTCTTCAAATCCGTCTATGGCTACGGATGACGTTTGCGACTGGTATGAATTATGGCAAAGCGTATTGCGTGTATCCTTCGTAAATATAATATTTATAGCATACAATCATTTTTACGGCGAAACCACACTCACTTTATGAAATGTGGCATGTAGATAGCTTTAAAAGATGAAATCCAGCTCCTGAGAGAGGTAGGTTTTTGTAAATTACTTACTTTAATATTTTTATATTATAATAGCTGCTATTTAACTGATCACCAGATTTAGTAAAATTTAATACCAAAAAAATATATTTTACCACCCTAAAATAATGAATGATCACCAAAATTATAACACCATTTTAATGTGAAATGATTACCAATTTTATTACATTTTACTATCCTTTTAAAGGAAATGACACCAAACTAATCATTATTAACCCAAAAATAGTAAATGATTACCAAATTTCAAACCCCATTTTAATGTGAAATGATAACCAAATTTTTACATCTTGCTATCCTATTAAAGAAAATGACACCAAAATAATCATTGTAAACCCAAAAACCGGGCAAGTGCGAGTCGGACTCGCGCACGAAAGGGTTCCGTCCGGAAAACAAAAAAAAAGCAAAAAAAAACGGTCACCCATCCAAATACTGACCACTCCCGACGTTGCTTAACTTTGGTCAAAATTCACGTTTGTTGTATGGGAGCCCCATTTAAATCTTTATTTTATTCTGTTTTTAGTATTTGTTGTTATAGCGGCAACAGAAATACATCATCTGTGAAAATTTCAACTGTCTAGCTATCACGGTTCGTGAGATACAGCCTGGTGACAGACGGACGGACGGACGGACGGACGGACGGACGGACGGACGGACGGACAGCGAAGTCTTAGTAATAGGGTCCCGTTTTACCCTTTGGGTACGGAACCCTAAAAAGCACCCATATGCGTAAATAATTTACCCCCGGATAAAAATAACACAGTAATGTTTTTTGAGCGCTCATAAATCTCAAAATAAGTGATGTAGTGCAATGATTAGTATAGATAGGTAGACTAAAAGAAATGAATCATTTCACTAAAAAAATAACTACTAGGTATACTTTCAAACTAAATAACACTGTCATGTCAAGGTAACAAATCTCATTTTGCCACGACTATTATAATAAACATGATGATGGATGTAACGTCAAAGCGCCAGTGCAAGTGTCAACTTGGGTGTGTTCACTGTGTCCCTAAATAATAGGAATGGCAGAACTAAACTTGTCCAAAATTCGACTAGCTTAAAAAGTCACAAAAATTGCCTCATGATCGAAAGTCACGCACATGTCACATGAGAAGGCGAAAAGTTACTAAAAATGTGACTTTTGTGACCATCTGGCAACACTGGACTTATGGTTTGAGACAGTTGTGATTTCCAAATATAATTATTTTACTTGGAAAATATTGGAAATAAAATAATATATACGATATTAAGGTAAGAATTTAATTAATCTTAAAGCCATTTCAGTTATTACAAAGTAAGAACAAAATAATCATGTTATTAATAAATCAATTTACAATCAACCAAATGTTCAGAGGTCCTGCAACTTTGGTTCAAGTTTAAATGAGTATTAATTTGGTTAAAATATAAAGATTGAATAATGAACATATCATAAAACAAAATATTGAAAAAAAAAAGACCCAATCAATCTAGCTTAGGGTTCGTTGAGTTCGGTGGGCTTCAATTTCTTGGCTTTGTTGTCCGGCCGCTTGTTTTTGAATATGGAGCGTTTGTTCTTAGGGAGAGATATTATTTCCTGAAATTACAATAAAATACTTAATATTTTTCACTTACACCAGTAGGGTGAGTAGGGATACATTTTTGCAGCTGAGAACTAGACTTAGCGTCACAGTTTATAAAACTGAAAATTTTAAGCCATGCGTGGGATAAACTGGTAAAAAAAAGAAAAACAATGTGCGTACATCAAGAGGTCCCGAGGCAGGAGCACGTCGTTTAAAGCTCAAGGGAGAGACCCTCTCACCACGTGTCATCGCATCAAAATGACGATTTATTTGAGCCTGCTGGAACAGTAAATAAAAAATATACATTTTTTATACCACGTCGGTGGCAAACGAGCATACGGCCTGCCTGGTAAGCAGTCACCGTTGGTTACTGCTTACCAGGCGCCTATGGTCTATTATGGACGCCTGCAACGTCAGAGGTTTTACATGCGCATCGCCGAACCTACCAAGATAAACCAAGACAAGATATACCAAGTTATCGGATATTCAAAATTGTATGTAGTAATAGTAGGTATAACGTTTGTTTTTAGCTTACGTCAACTATAAGCTCGCTTTCCATATCGCTGTCGCTAAAAAAATTATAGAGTACGCTGTCTATTAGTTTCTTAGATTGTTCTTTTGGCGCTGTAGACCCTGATGGCTTCTGGATCTTCGGAGCGGAGATGCCAGCTCTCTATTAAACAAACAAATTCAGTCAATACTACATAATTTGCTTAGAGGTAGATCAAGCTAAGTTGGCAGCGTATATGATTTGAGCGATTGTCAAACTTCTTGGAAATTATGACGTTTAAATAACACTTGCACCGTCTGGGCTATCAAAATCGCTGCCAACTTATCTTGATCTATAGTTTTTTTTAAGCATTAGAAAAAAGGTAAACAATCTTGATGTGTCTTTTAATTGAAAAACACGTTTAAAAAATAAGTCACGGCAAATATTTAACAATTATGAATCTAATTTGATCATTTATATTCTTTTGCTGTTATAAGTAATGGTTACTGATTTTTAAAAAGCGTTTTTCAATTAAAATGCGTGTCAAGATCGCTTACCTTCTTTCTGCTTCTTTCTAATGTTAAAAAAAAAAACGAACTGTAACACTACTTATCATGAAAAATAATGCGGGGTAAGGCCTGTTTATAAATAAATTATATGTTATTTCTAAACCTTAATCGGTGGTGCTGGCTTCATCATTCCTCCATTATCATCTAGTTCAGCGGGTTGGCGCGTCGACTGCGAGGCAGAGCGCCCTGTTACTTCTTTTTCGATATTATCTATTGTATTCTGCATGCTTTTCAACTTGTCTTGTAGTCGATCCTACAAGCAGCAACAAAAACTATTCGTGATTTTGACACATTTGCATTATATTTCTTACATTACTTACTTTAAAGTTATCAAACGTTGATAAAGTATAATATTTATTTGTTTAAATTGTATTGTACAAAAAGCAAATAAAATGTACAAATGGCGGACTTAATGCCTTAAGGGATTCTCTACCAGTCAACCATAGGACTAAACAAAGATGTAATAAAAATACCTTTTCCTTACGGGTCTCTAAAATTATGGACATTTGTTTTGATAGCTCGATTTCTTTTTCCTGGAAGTAAAAGGAAATATTGTAATAGTGAGCCACTAATTAATTATATAAAACCTAAAAAGCGGTAATTAAGATACTTTAGCAGCATTCTCCATCTGTTCTATTTTCTTCGTCAAGGTATTTTCCTTCTCTTTTGTAATATTCCTCTCAGTTTCCATATCCTTCTTCATTTTCTCGATATTGTTTTCTAATTTAGTTCTAGCGTCGGTACCATTCTTTAGATCAGACATGAGCTTGTTGATAGTAGATGCTTTACAATCCAATTCTTCGTCTTTCTCTTCTATAAGTTTTACTTTAGTTTCCAGAATGATACTAATCTCTTCGATTTTGTTCGCATTGTCGGCCCTGAAAACAATCAAAAATTTTATAAACTACGCTGCTGTAGCCACAGCATATAGTAATATCATTATGTACAATATGTACTTAAATAAACTTTTTTACTTGTTGTTCTCCAGGGTAGTTTCCATTTCAAATATCTTTGCTTGTAACTCCTGGATGGTTGAAGTCAATTCCTCAATTTTAACGGATCTCAATTCCAATTCTTGGGTAGCATTGCTAAGTTCAACGACTATCTCAGATTTCTGCTTTTCTAGGGCCAATACCTGATCTTTCAAGTTTTGTTGTTCGATCAACGATTGTTCTAAAAGCTATAATAAACAATTGAATTCATACTTGAAATTAATAACACTATTAATACTAACTACACTCATTATGTAAACTCACTATGTATGTGTATGTATGTCACTATGTACTTGAAAATACGAATATCTTATTGTAATAGGTTAGTATTTACCATTTTTTTCTCGTCTATCTCATTTTTTAATTCTTCTGTCTTCTCATTTAGCGCTTCAATATTTTTCATCAGTTTACCACACTCCAAATTAGATTCCTGTGGCATATTTAATGTTATTCATTCGGTAACATATTTTCAATGTAGTAATAGTTTAAATTTTACGGAACTAACACAGCTTTTCAACTGTAATCTAAAGCTACCTTGCTGGCGGAGCTATAAATAATTTATTTATAGCTCCGCCAGCAGAGTCGCTATTTAAGAGGATTGTTTATTTAAAATAAACAATCCTCTTAAATAGCGACTCTGTCAGCAATGTAAATTGCTAGACAATACATAGTTGGTAACATAAAGTTAACTTTTAATAAAAAATAAAATATATTTACCTCTAGCTTTGTTTCCAAATCTTTAATTTTTTCAGAGCTTGATATTTGTTCCTCTTCCAAAGTCGAAATTTTCTCTTGTAGCTTATTATTCTGATCACAAATCGACTGAGTGAATTGTTCCTGGTTCTGGAGCGCTGTCTTTAGAGACTCGTTGGCTGCCGTACATTCTTTCAGGCTAAAACAATTCGATTCAAAATTTTAGGTACTGCTATTAATAAAAGCAAGGTAAAATAAACGTAAACGTTTCTTAAAATTATAGTTTAAATTTTTATTTGTAAGCCTTAGTTGTATGTTTTTTGTCATGTATGTAGAACTTTTAATTAAATAATGAAAAATTTTTCAACAACTTAAAAAACAAAAAAAAAAAACGTTCATAATAATGCATTAATTCTAAACAAACTTACACTTTTTCTTGCTGAGAGTTGGCGTTCTTCATATCCGTGATGTGATTATTGCATTCAAGAATGCATTTTTTCATATCTGTTTGTAAGCTAGCGATATTATCGTCTTTCTGAAAATTATAAATATATATTTTTTATTCTTTTACCAGCTTTTACCTCTGTAACGAATATGTGAATTTTGTGTGTATTTACTATTTACCTTTTCCAGTTCACGTTTAGTATGATCCAGCTTTCTGCTCAAGTCATTCAAAGCCACGAACAACTCGTCTTTTTGGTTAAGAGCAGTGGCAAGTTTAGTTCGAGCGTCATTCAACTCTAAATCTAGTTGCTGTTTTGATGATGTAAATACTTGAGACATTTGCTCCTTATGGTCAGCAAGAAGTTTTACTACAAAGAGAATAATACAATATTTAACAACATTTATATTTTAATAAATGTGATAAAATTATGTAAGTGTTCTGTTTTCATTTATCAAATGGACAAATTTTCAACTACCTACTATAAACAGCTAAGAACCTAAGCGAATTATTTTACTAGCAGAAAATGTGGTCTGTCAAGCAACTTTGCCAGTTTAAAAAGGCGCGATATTCAAATTTTCTATAGGATAGGATAAACCTTCGTAAATCTTCGTTAAATTTGCCGCTTTTTCCCACTGATGGAAATGGCCTGACAGACTATCGAATAGTTTTAAACTTAAACGTTTTAAAGTTAAACTATTAAATTATAATAAATACAACGTGATTCAAATCTCCTGGTTATAAAAAACCGGGCAAGTGCGAGTCGGACTCGCGCACGAAGGGTTCCGTACCATAATGCAAAAAAAACAAAAAAAAGCAAAAAGAAAACGGTCACCCATCCAAGTACTGACCCCTCCCAACGTTGCTTAACTTTGGTCAAAAATCACGTTTATTGTATGAGAGCCCCATTTAAATCTTTATTTTATTCTGTTTTTAGTATTTGTTGTTATAGCGGCAACAGAAATACATCATCTGTGAAAATTTCAACTGTCTAGCTATCACGGTTCGTGAGATACAGCCTGGTGACAGACGGACGGACGGACGGACGGACAGCGAAGTCTTAGTAATAGGGTCCCGTTTTACCCTTTGGGTACGGAACCCTAAAAACGCAGGTAACGCAACTAATTAAATACAATAATTGGCGTTTTGCTTACCTTTCTCTTGTAAATTATTGATAATCTGCAAGTTCTTCTCTTCAGACTGGGTTTGCTTGTCTTTAATTTCTCTAACAAGCTGGCCGGATTTGTTGTAGGCTTCAGCTAGCATTGCTTGGTCATTCTTGCAACGGGACACGCTTGCTTTAAGCCGCTCGCTGTATTCTTCTAGAACATCGCAGATCTGACGAGTACTGCTTAACCTACAAAAAAATCACAATTATATATGTAACGTGCCGGAAAAGGTTGTCAATCCCTGGAGTTTTTAAATCGCATAGTGTGTTACAGAGTTAGTATTAGTAAAATGAATTGAAACAACTAAACAACTTACTTGTTTAATGTTTCAGGCCGGAGTCTTAGCTCGTCTTGGTATTGACCCGAAATGGCTTCGTGCTGCATTTGCACCTCAACCATATTCTGCTGCAGGCGCTCATGGTTGTTTTCGAGTTGATGAAGTTTTTCTTTCAAATCCCAGTATGCTGTATCTTGGGCAACCTTTTCGTAAAAACAATTATGTAATATATATAAAGTTAAATAGTCATGGCAAGACATCATGGAAAATAGTTTACTAAAGTTTTTGACTAAAAGTACCTATCAACATACCTTAAGTTTAATAATATTAGCAGTCTCCTTGTTAACTTTCTCGCGTAACTTTTCTGCTTCAGCGTTAATCCGTTTTCGATTAGCAACTTTTTCAATATCAGCAATATTCATGGTGATGTATTGAATTATTTATTGCAAAATAAAACTTTCCTATTCAGAAGCTTCAGGGTGAAAAAATATGGCGTGCTTCCTGCAAGCGCTTTTGAGAAATGGCGGGAAGAGGTGAAAGAAAGAAAAATATTCGTAAAAAAAAAACAAAAGAGGCGGCAACTGGCAATCAATAAGACCTAATTTACACATGCGTATTTTCATACGTTAGAGTACAAAATGTAAGAGCTTATTAATAAATAATAAAAAAAATATACTCAAGCCTTTAGCGAATCAAGTAAAAATGAATAAATATTTTAACAAACTAATATAAAATAAGCTTGTCCAAAACAAAAATTGATCTTGTACATGTCTTGTACATAGGCCTTAAGCTTGAGTTACCTTTGGTGAAAATGCGAACTTAAAATGTATATTGTCCAGTGGCAACATTATGTGCTACTGTCAGACGGCCCGAGACAGTCGAAAAAATAAAAGGTATTATTTCTTTTATAATTCTTCTAATTTATCTGAATATTGATTGCTACTAGCTTCCTTGAGTACTATAAAATGTTTATACAATTAATTGTTTGGAAAACTATTCGTTCTTGCTTAAGTTATGTAACAAATGTTTGAGGTTAAGTTCGTATATTTCAGATGCTGACTTCTTCGCTTTTCGGTGGTCTTCGGGCGGCGCGCGCCTCGGTGGTCATCACTCGCAACTTGGCGGCAGCCCAGAAGGCTTCCGACCCCATCCAGCAGTTGTTCCTTGACAAAATCAGGGAATACAAACAGAAGAGCGCGTAAGGATCAAACCTATCAGTTCTTATTGACCTTGCGATTTATATTGCTTCGTGGCTGTATCCGATCGTGTTGGGAATTTCAAATCAACACTCTATCTTTTAAATTAACGAAGTAATGTATCAAATCATGTGTAACTGTTTTGAAGAGACACAGACAGAGTACAGACATGAAACGAAATGTGTAACTCTCGATTGGTGGGCTCAAAAGTGAGTGAACAAGAATAATTGGTGCGTTTTTGTTTAATTATATTATTTATTTTCTTTCTTTCCCACTAGAAGACCAATAACTATTGCATTATTTACATAAATTATATTCTTGATGAATAATGTTACCATAAATTAACAGTAGTTGTCAATGTAATGTAGTAATAAATACTTTTATATTATAATCATACAAGTAACTTAATATAGACAAGTTGCTACAACAATGAAATTTTTTTGTCTTGGGAACAACCTTTTATTTTCTCATAATTACTTATAAATTTACTTTTCAGTGGTGGAAAACTGGTAGACCCCAGCCCAGCCATCCAAAAGGAACTGAAGACCGAATTGGAGAAGCTGGAGAAGCAGTACGGTGGCGGCTCCGGAGTGGACATGACCAAGTTCCCCGACTTCAAGTTCGAGGAGCCCAAGCTGGACCCCATCGATGAACAGGCGGTGGCCAAGAAGTGAACCAGTTAATCAGTAGACAATATTATAGTTATTTAATAAACGGTGGAATGAGTGTCTGCATGCGGCAATAGTACAGGAAATCAATGTGTTATTGTCAATAAAATCTGTGCAGGTTGTTATGCCTTGTTTTAATTGTTTAAACTCAGTTTTTATACTCCAGATTAGTGGTGGGCAAAGTACGGCCCGTGGATGGATTCCTATGAAATAATTATTGCAAGCATTGACCCATGATTATCACAAATCAAAATTAATTTTGGCTACAATTCTAGTCCTCCACTTAAATTTCCTAAACTTTCTGGCCCCCCATGAAGAAAGTTTGCCCACCACTGCCCCAAGATAATATAGTTTGTTTTGATTGCCTCAATATTCAATAACTGCCCAATTCTGTCATTAGTGTATACTAGCCACCCCTTTCTCAGAACACATCGTATAGACTGCTCCCGGGGAATGGCCCTAATATCTGGTCACCCGAGGCCTGGGCCAAGCCTTAGGGCAAATCTGCCCTTTGTTCGGCAGAGGGACACTGAAAAAGGCTAAGGAATAAGTGGTGTGCAGATTTTCTAGCGCCTACACAAAAATTAATAGCAATTATCGGAGAATTCCAACTTAGCTAAAGTAATTTATAAGGCGTAAAAACGTGGTAGTCATAGTTTGGTCATAGTCATATACTTATTCAAAAAACAATACAAGTATTGTGTTTGAAATACATGGATTAAAACTAAAATTATTAGACACTTAATAAAATGTAAAGATAATAATGTAGGTATCCTAAATACAGTACGACATGACTCATATTTCTGGAATTTAACTATGAAGATTACGGGTAAATAAATATTAAAGTAAAGATTTTAATAAATATACGAGTTTACAAGTAATATATCACTTCCGCAGCTCAAACAATACCGATACCTAACACGGCGGTATAAACTGCCTAACTTCGGTACGAGTATGTACTGCAATTTAGGTACTTACACGAAAAATATATTATCTTCCATTTTCTTTGACAGGCTGATAAATAAAATAATTAGAGCTACTTTGGCTTCATAAAAAGCTATCATAAATATCATAATATATATAGTTATGTGTTAATCTGTTAATAGTATCGTATACTTTATTTTAAGATTTATTTTGATATCTAACAAAGGAAAAGGAACACAATTCCTGCATTAATAGACACGCTACGTAGGTATATTGGCAATACGGGTATACGCATTGCGTATATGGGTATATGGAACTGGCCGCAGCGAGCGTTTCAGTCGTTAAGTGCTTTTCTACGGCAATGTACCTACTCATTGAGGTCGAGTCGCGGAAAAATACCCGTGTAATATATACTTGCACTTAGTCATCTAATAATATATTCTAAGCCCGCACTTAAGGTTCGGAGTAAGGGTATTGACGGCGTTTTCAGAGCGGTGCCCGGCTTGATTGTTTTTAAGCTGTTAACCGTAGGTGTACAGTCACCTGCAATAATATGTTACGCTCCGAAGGCCGCAAAAATCTGTGACACGCTCTTATGGCTCTACAAATAAGATCGTGTCGGATATTTTTGCGGCCTTCGAAGAGTAACATATTATTGCAGGTGACTGTACCATGTCACATGCGCGTTGCCGACTCTTTAAAAATCATTTCCTTTAATTAAATAATAAATAAATAAATAAATAAAAATGTTATTTATTTAGGTATGAACCCATTACATTACAATAGTTACATTAATTAATCGCCCTCCTAGCTGTAGCTACCTTTACCGTCACCTCTGTGGTCTATCCTCCTGAAACAAATTCTACTATGACGCTGACGGTCAGACATTTTTGTGAATATAATTTGCCAAACTTTTAAGAATTAATCATAAGTTAGGCATCAGGCATAGGTTGTAGGCATCCTTACCTTTGCCTACCTAACTGATACTTAAGTTGGTTAGTACAAAGAAATATTTTTTTATGACATGTTCAAGAGGCAGAAGTTAGTTTACTTTTATTATTTACACCTGATGTATATACGAGGACGTCTTAACGCATCCCCTGCCCGCAGTTATCCACGCCATATCCACCGGTTATCTCAACAAGATCCATCGAAACTGCGTACAATGCTCGGGTTCGCCTCGGCCTCGCCTCGCGTCGAGAGTCCGCGACGCGCATTTGACAAGAGCGGCCGTGTCCGCGCACTAACACTAAGGTTAGTCAAGTAAACCATGTCTGCGAGCTTCGTGGGGTCTACCAAGAGCTTCCCCTTCTCCTTCGACACGGATGTTGAGGAGGAGGAGTCTGGGAGAACGACTCCTCATTTAAATAAACGTACAGGTAGGTTTTGCCTTTTGTTTACAATCGGTCGCTTGCTGTTTGCACGGGTAAGGCTGGTAGGTTAAGTGATACCTAACATTTATAATTAATTGCAACAGCATGCATTTTATGCATTGTATACTTATTTAAGATTGGTTAAATGTTAAAATTGGGTACAAAATGTACTTATAACCTAGCATCGTGTTTGCGACCGCATTTATGACACGTTCGTTTGTTCATTTAGGTACCTAATAATTGTCTTAACTGTTTCAAAAACAGACTTATTATGAACAAAGTTAATTATAATTTTGGTTAATTTTCCGCAATTTTGAATGGAATGCGCTAGTTTGGAACATCTAGTTGCTAAAAATTCTAATCGAAGAGCGAGTTAACACTCTCTTCTAACACAAAGTGATATTTGGTCCTAGATATAATAGGAACCTATATTCATTAATTGGCGGAATATTGATAATGATATACAATAGGTACTTTGTTACCATTAAAACCCCATTGACATGCATCAAAATGTAGCCAAGTATTTGCGAATCTTTCTTAGTACCTATTGTATTTGGTCCTATCAGATTACAACCAACCTAACACGCCAAACGACACCAACTTCATACCAAGTTCACTCGCGTCATCCGACCACTTTGCCCGATAACCCATCGTTATAACCCGACCTATTCTGAATATCCTTCCTTCAGTTATCCTGTTCGGGATTCGGGGTACGTTCCGTTGTGCCGGGTTGCCGGATCAATATCAGCTGACTGGCGCGCCGGCAGGCAGGCTACCGCATAGCTACATAGCAACACATATAGCTATGTCGAGGGGTCAATCGCGGAACCACCGCGGAACGTAACTCTTTGGTTGATGTAGATGTATTAAGGCCGGACCAAGAAAAGTCTGCAGCGGATTTGATAGCCCACGCAGTGCAAGTGTTATTTATACGTCATAATTTTATAGAAGTTGATTTTATAAAATAACACTTGCATTGCCCTGCGTGGGCTATCAAATCCGCTGCAGACTTTTATTGACTCTAGGGTGGCTGCAACATGATCAGGCCATTACATTCAAGTTGGGTACTTAGGTAGGTATAAGTTAGGTTAAGTGTTTGACTAGAGATTTTATTGTATTTCAGGACGTTGTTGCATTGTACATTGATCATTGAATACCTATTCACAATAATAAACAAGTACTTACCTAATATATATACAAGTACTATCTAGCTAGACCAATTTTTAATTATATAGTCTGCCCGGGCCTTCGTCTGCGTGAGATGATGATGATGATTGATAAAGACTATCCCATGTCCTTCCCAGGGCCGCAAACTATTTACCTCCATACCAAATTTCACCTTAATTGTCTGTCAGTCTACATCTTGACAATCCCATTGCTCGTGCATAAATAACAGGCGCTTATACGTATATGTTTCTCGTAAAAATTAGAGAAAAAAACCGGGCAAGTGCGAGTCGGACTCGCGCACGAAGGGTTCCGTACCATAATGCAAAAAAAAAACAGAAAAAATGCAAAAAAAAACGGTCACCCATCCAAGTACTGACCACGCCCGACGTTGGTTAACTTTGGTCAAAAATCACGTTTGTTGTATGGGAGCCCCACTTAAATCTTTATTTTATTCTGTTTTTAGTATTTGTTGTTATAGCGGCAACAGAAATACATCATCTGTGAAAATTTCAACTGTCTAGCTATCACGGTTCGTGAGATACAGCCTGGTGACAGACAGACGGACGGACAGCGAAATCTTAGTAATAGGGTCCCGTTTTAACCTTTGGGTACGGAACCCTAACGAGTGTTCCGAAGAATGATCTATCGACTTATTTCATTTATCATCATCTCAGACATAAGACGTCGAATCCACTGCTGAACATAGGCCTCCCCCTTTGGGGAGTGTATGCCATAATCGCCACGCTTGGCAGGCGGATTGGCGATCGCAGTCGAGTACACCGAATTTGAGGGACGCTGCTGCCCGTCCACCGGTGGTCTTGGACGTAGTTTAAGGACATACCCGGGTCCCATTTTATTTATCGTTTGATCAAAATTTTTACAGCCGGTTAGTGTTAAGAAACAATTTGCAAAATTAAATATTCAAATACCTGACTTGCCTAGCTACGATGTATGACCTAGTTACTTATGCAGACTAATAGTACCTACCTATAGCAAGTTAAATGTAGGTACTTACCTAGATATGCGATTCCATTTATGGTGAAGCACTTAAGACTAATCTAATCTATTCTAGGATATAACACAAGGCGTGATGGACAGACAGCGTTGAACCTGTCAACATTTATTTAAGGTTTAGATAAACCTAATCTAAAATGTACATAGCGGTTTTTGTATTGCCATTGCCACAGCCATTAATGTGGTAATTGTTCGTACAAACGTAATAATGCTACAACATAATGCCTTTATAATAGCCAGTGAAGTGCACACATGTAGGTACTTATACACTACGACACTACAAGAACTATTATATAATCTGTGACACTATACCTAGTACCTATACTAGATATACTTACATCAGGCAGTCTAGCATGAGAAGCGTTCTCGAGCGTGACTCCATACTTAAAGTCGCGCTAGATGTATGGAGTCGCGCGCGAGAACGCAACTCATGCTAGCAGGTCTGTAGCACCTTTCAATGCAAGCCGTGATGGACAGACTACATTGAGACCTGTCATCCTTTATTTTAGGCTTAGATAACTTCAAGATACTTAAATCCTAAAATTTACATAGCGTTTTTCTATTGTCACAGCCATAGCCTAAGCAATAAACTTACCAATTTAGGTAGGACCCTCAATAGCGCAAAAATCACGGAGCGTGATCGTATAATACGAGCTAAAAGGCCTAAAAGTTTTGAGAGCCCCGTCAGGCGTGGTTCACTCCGCCATTTCGTCGCTTTGCTACAGGTAGCTAAAACTACATCCGTTCGACCCCAATTTTGGGTTTTGCCATAAGCCGCGCGTGGCGCCGTCGCCACCTAGCGGCCATATCTGTGCTGATCGTGCCAGACGCGTTTTGTTAGAGAGTGAGTCTTCTGTACCTAGTAGGTACTATTATTCATTATGTGGCCCCGCTTCAAATCACCGAGGAACTGAATGAAATACGCGAGTCGACAAGTATACCTACTAACGTCTTTCGTAGCTGTAGGTAGGTAATACCTATCAAATTGAACGTGTATCTATTCTACCGCAACTCAAAGAGCATAATCTTGTTATCTTATCTTATTGTGACAGTAGATACTTAGATAGTCATATTTGCGGCAGCCTTAACTTAACCGTTTATCAGATATTTAAATTCCAAGGTGCGCAGTTACAAATTGGGGAAGGTGACCCTCCTTGATGTCAAGTCAATCTGACCTGTAGGTTGACCTGAAGGTTGTAGTCTGTGGCCATGAGTAAACCCATGCATAAAAAAAAAAAAAGTTGTCACTGGAGATCGACGATGTATTGTTTAGCAACATTGAATATTATACATTTTATCTGGTCGTAGGAGGTCCTTTGCCTACCTAAAACCTCACCTGCTAAAACTTAAACCAAATGCTAAAAAAATTAACGTAATAATCAAGTATTATTACTGAGCAAAAATATTATACTTCTATCTAATCAATCCATAATCCAAAATATGACTCCTTCTAAAGCGTGAATTATTAAAATGCCATTACATAAATTGTTGAAAGACACCTAACTAATACCTACTCGTCTTAAACATCGTAGAAAACGCCGGAACAGCCTAGAACAGTCTGTTTGGGAAGAGTGGGTTTAAAACATGGCGGCATTTCTCTGAGTATGCACGGACCCGTATACCTATCATCATCCGCTTACTCATTCTGGCTTGTCTCCAACTGGGCTCAAGAGATGTATTTAATCCTCATGGGAAATATCATTAGGGTTCCGTACCCAAAGGATAAAAAAGGGACCTTATTATTACTAATTAAGACGATTTTTTTTGCCGTTTTTTGCGTATAATGGTACGGAGCCATTCGTCCGCGAGTTCTACTCGCACTTGGCCGTTATTTTTTATTTGGTGGTTAGGTAATACCTCCCTGGATGCCATTCGTTGTCAAGTGGCGAAATGCCGGGATAACGCGAGGAAGAAGAAGAGCGCCACTTGCACCATCCCACTAACCCGGTAAATCCTAAGTGGTATGAAATTGGATGGATACCTATGCGGAAATTTTCATATCTACTTAAAAAAACCTTTCCTTCGGCAGTTAGAGGAGGGAAGAAAAAAATTCCCCAGAGCTCTAGTTCCAGTAGACCTTTCGCAAACGCTCAGTCGCCCACTATAAAATTTCCTGTCGCTACAAATCCCCACCAAGGCCCCCTAATGGAGAAGTCGAGTAAAATAAATGGCGTTATCGGTGTTGATGGCTCAGGTGGCTCTGACATACTTAAGGGGGTATTTTTAACCGAGGGAATTTTCAATTCATTTCCGTCCGTCCGAGGCAGTCCTTGCGTTTGCCTTGACCTTATAAGCCTCTGAATTAACAAGTTCCTGGCTTGTTATTCAGGGCTTGATCTTGCCTTTTTTCCATGGAGTAGTCCTTAAGAAATCGAGTCAAGCCGGTACAAAGTTAGCTTAGACGAACTCTGACTCTACTAGTTTTGCAGCATTTCGTTCTAAAAATTGATTTTGACTTGCTCTTTATGTAGTTTTCAACTAATAAGACGTCCCTGACCGATATTTTCTCATAAAATAAGCAATACGCGGCCGAAGGGCCGTGACCGACCTTGAAGATATTTTCGTTATGGTGATAATTCGCGAACCTGTGTTCAGATGAGTAATGTAAATAGTAAATAGGTACCTACATAATCCAAATTGATAAGATAAATAATAATTTAATAATTTTTTGTAGTGCCAACGGGATGTCATTTACATTGTATGGTCGGTCTAAAATCGCTTAGTCCATGGTTAATCCTGTAAAATTTTCGGCTATTTTACACATTACTAAAGAAAAGTGAAGTAGACAATAATTTAGGTACAGTCAACTACAGTCACCCAATAATAAAGCGAATACAAGCAATAATAAAGCGCACAAAATATCTGGCAAATGTTATTTTCAGTGAGATGAGAGCACGTCATAATATCGTGCAAGGTAAATTATTATGGCAGGAGATTGTGCAGTCAATAGCAGTAATAAACTAAGCGCTGAATGTGTGAATAATTAGCATCTTCATATCTTTAATCTTTACTGGAGAATAAGAGCACGTTAAATCATTATTAAACACAAGGACCTATACTTTACTTCATTATCGCGCGGGTTACCTACTGGGACTTCCGAAATAGACTTTAAATTTGGTGGGTTATTATCACTCATACACTCATTAAACTTTCCTAACCACATGTCGTCGCTCTAATCCTCTAACAAGCCAGAGCGAGAGATAGATCATCGTGACGACACAATGACTGTAGGAATTGTGCTAAATACAAAAGCGTGCCGTGTCTCCGCGCCGTGCCAGGCGCTCAGTCGACGGCCAAACATTCGTACAATAACACACAGTCTAATAAAACACTAAAATACAAAGAAAAGTGAAGGAAAAAGTGCAATTTGAAGGTTCGTTTTTTGCCGCGCATTTGCGATGCGAGTTTCCCGCGCTACGTGACCCAATTTTATGACGACAGGTGTTTATCGCAGTTAATTTTGTTGATACACACGTGATTCATATTTCCAGTGTAACAAGTGCATTAATCAGTGCTGAAATGTAGGTCGGTATATGGTGATCTGAAAATACCCGTATAGTAAAGGCACACCAGTACCAAACATTTTCGGTCTTGGTCTCTATGTGTTTAATTTATACGGCTATTCTGCATCCCGCACTTGGTAAACTTTATGGATTTTCGTTTAGCACCCCCACATTCATAATAAAACCTATTTTGTAAGGAGGTAGGTGTACTTACTGAAATAGACAAGGTCGCTGGAGGCAGAGCGTCAGCGTAGTCACATGTTGATGGTCCAATAGAAACAGTTTATTTTTAAACCCCTTAAAATCTAAATTTCTTATATTAGGTTCTGAAAAGCAAAGGCGTCAAATTAAAAACTGTAATCCGATTATTAAAATAGGCTTTGACTGCATTGAACAAGTTCAAGAAGCTCGAAACTTGGGTGTACTTATGGATGGTAATTTAAGATTTCACAATCATGTTTTAGAAACGTCCAGAAGCTGTTTTTACCGACTCACAATATTGTACCGTATTCGTAAATATTTAAGTATCGATGTTCGAATTTATTTATGTGAATCTCTAATCCTCTCTAGACTTAACTACGCCGATACTGTCATAGGTGGTTGTTTGTTGGCCCAAACCAAGAAACTAATACAGCGCGTGCAGAATGCTTGTGCCCGATTCTGCTTTCACATACCACCAAGAACTCATGTGACACCTTTCCTAAATAGTAGTGATTTAATGAACATGGAGTCACGACGCGCACTGCATTTCGCTTGTTTACTTTTTGGTATTGTGAAGACTTTAACACCCCAATATTTAATAGCTAAGTTACAATTTTCTCAACGTCATGTCAGAGGTGCTAGTCGTCTTGCTTGTCCTCGGCACAATACATCAGCATTTCGTGGCAGTTTCAAGTACTCTGCCACGAAATGCTGGAACAATATACCACCACCTATACGCAATTCATCATCTGTTCATACATTTAAAATTAAGTACAAAAAACACATTCTGAATTTACAAAAAATGTTATAAAATTAAATGCCGATGCTACATCTCTCATGATTATCATTGTAGTACTTTTTAAAAAAAAAATTGTAAAATTGTTTTTGCTATTCTTAACGACGGTGTGATAGTTTGTCCAGCGCTTCAGTAAAGGTAATGCTGTAAAAATGTGGCTATATAATCATCTCTGTTCCCACAAGTTCCTGTTTATGAAAGAATTGTAATTCTGTTTTATGCATCCAGCCATTATTATTTTATTTTATGCATTCCTTTTTGGTATTGTTTAATTTATTATTTTTATAAGTTCAAGGGTCCACTGAAAATCAGCGTCGTTGCACTAAGTGCTCCGACACATGCTGAGTGGTATCCTCTTTGAAACAACCAATTACACTAACCTATGTTACATGTTTGTCTGTATTAATTTTAAGATGTGTTGTTTCAAATAAATTATTTTCTATTCTATTCTATTCTATTGATCGATTCATTATGGTAGCATAATTTACTGCTAATATTTGTGAGGCTAGCAAAAGAAGTTTAATGAAAATGAAATGCGTTATTGAAACACTTAAAGTGTAGTGTTTACCTACAGGTTACCGCGCATTTAGCATTTTAAAGCGAATTAGGTGCATGGTTAAATCCCAGTCAGTCATTATAGGTAATAAGGTCAATGGCATCTTATCAGCATCTAGAGTAGTACCTACTAGGTACCTACTCAATATGTTCCCAAAGTGAGTTTTTGTCCACGAATCCTCAGGATAGAAAGTCATTGACATGACCACTATATCTCTACTAGGGCATGCTCCCGGGAATTCCCGGTTCTCATATTCCCGGGAATTCCCGGGAAATTTATGGTGTCAAAAGAACCGGTACTGAAGACCCGGTACCGGTACTTCCCGGTTCTCATCATATGACTGTTATTCCCATTTCAATAGTAGTAATGTTTTAGTACTTTAGCTCGGGACATTATATAACATTTAATAATGGTGCTATGAAACGGGGGACCCAAATAACCCGACAAACTAACCTAGTTAAGTAGGCATTCGTGCAGGCAGGCCGTGCTGTCATATAGTGCTGAATGCATCGACTACGCTACGGCGGTGTGGCTCGGCCCAGGCGGAGGCAATGTGTGCCGGTTAATTTCGTAACATAGGTTGGCACGCCAATTAAGTGTTTGTTTATAATAAAATAAGTTATTTTTTAATTCTTATACAATTATTTATATGAAAATAAGTCATTCATAAAGATTGTACGCTAACAGAAACAATTTCTTAAAATTAATCAAAAGATGCCTTGAGAACCGGGAAGAACCGGGAATCCCGGTTCCGGCCATGCCCAGAACCGGGAAATGAAATTCTTGGTACCGGGACCGGTACTGCATGCCCTAATCTCTACGTTGTTGCTCTACACTGTTAAAAATATTCAGGGAATTTTACATAATTTTAGGGCAACTTTCGTTGCCCTAACTTTTCTGTATTTTTACATAATTATGTAATTTTACAAGGCGTATGTAATTTTACATATCGACCTGATTTCATTATTATGTAATTTTACATTTATGTAATTTTACATAATCAAACAAATTGACGGTTATGTAAAATTACATTTATGTAATTTTACATAATCATACTGTCAGATATGTAAAAATCTCACTTATGTAATTTTACATAATCTGTAAAATCTCATTTATGTAATTTTACATATCCGTAAAATTTCACTTACGTACTTTTACATTTTTTTCGGTAATATTACAGGGTAATTGTATGTTTTGTTACAAATTTCGTATGTATAAATACATAAAGTTTGTGTATTAGTAATGATTTTTATGTATGATTACATTTTATTCAGTAATATTACCGAATTATTATGTATTTTGTTACAGATTTCATGTGTAAAATTACACCAACTTAATGTATTATTAATGTTTTTTTAGTATTTTTACTTTTTATTCGGTAACATTACACAATTATTATGTGTTTTGTTACAGATTTCGTATGTAAAAATACATTAAGTTTTTGTATTATTAATGATACTTTATGTATATTTACATTGTATTTGGTAATATCACAGAAGTAATATGTGTTTTATTACAGATTTCGTATGTGAATTTACACAAAGTACATGTATTATTAATGATTTTTTTAAGTATTTTTCCTTTTTATTCGGGAATATTACCGAATTATTATGTATTTTGTTACAGATTTCGTCTGTAAAATTACACAAACTTTAATTGTTATTAATGTTTTTTTAAGTATATTTACTTTTTATTCAGTAATATTACAAAATTATCGTGTTTTATTACAGTTTGCGTATGTGATTTTACCACAAACTTTATGTATTTTTAATGATTTTTAAGTATTTTTCCATTTTATTCGGTAATATTACTGATACAATTTATGTATTTTTACATAAGAAAACTGTGATTTTAAATATGGGCAAGGTAAAATTACTTGTTGTTTGTGTATTATTACCTGTAAAATTAGGTAATATTTCATGTTATTAGGGGATATTTTTCTGTAAAATTCAATACAAATTCTGTACATTTACGGTAATTCTCCGGATTTAGTTATTAACCATTCGTTAGTTTTTTTTCTTATGTATTTTAATTAATGCAGCCTGTCTGCAGACTGCATTTATTAAAGTACATAAGAAAAAAAAAATACCAACTTGCTAATAGCAAAATCCTGAGAATTATCGATAGCATGTAAATGTACAAAATTTGTATTGAATTCTTTAGGAAATATCGCCTAATAACATGTAAAACGAACTAATTTTATCAGTCATAATATACAAACAACAAGCAATTTACAGTTTGGAGGTTATTTAATAAAAAACAAAATTACAAAGAAATAAATTTATTGATTTTCACACACTAAAATTATAGAGCACACGCGTATATACACGTCTACGTGCATATTATTATTATTTATTCTGTGACAGAGTACAAAAAGTAGAAGACATATACGACACTATAAATTATATCTTATGTACATAAGTACTTCTTATGAATTAGTCTTATAAAAGTTTCGGTTAATAAGGCCTATGTGAATCTAATGCGTGAAACCTATACCATTTCAAGTAACGAATTGTCTGAAAATGTTTGTTACTGACATTAATTATAGTTAGTTTTTTTAGCATTAGAAAGAACTTGCAAGAAGTTAAGCGATCTTGACATGTCTTTTAATTGAAAAACGCTTTTTAAAAATCAAAAACTATTACTTATGACTTCCTTCTTTAGGATTTATTTTAAAAATATACCTTTGTATAAATTCTAATGTGTTTTGACAGTCCACTGGATATTCCATATTCAAGTTGCAGTAAGCCGCCATCAATAGTTGTAACGACGTAGGCAGAATCTCAGTTTCGCTAACAATCGTTTTTTCTACCAGCAAGTAATATAATTATATTTTCATTATCTGTGGACAAAAAACATAATGGTTAAAACAGGTAATATAATAGGCCCCCAAATTTAATACTTCCTCCTCAAATAAGATAATTTATCGTATTACGTTAAGTGGCACTACTAGTGAGTAAGGGTACAAGTCTCGGGCAGCGCAGTTTTAAAAGGGTGTAAGTTCCATGCCCCTTTTACAACTAAGCTGCGCGACACTTGTACCCTTTTTCACTAGGGCCACAGGTTTATTCAATACATTTACGTTTTAACACTGTATGTTTCATATAGATTATATTATGATTAATTATAAATTATATGAAACATACAGTGTTATGCTTCGCAGGTAAGGCATTTTATCATTGTAATAATAATTAAGTCTCACCTAAAAATACAATGTTAGGCGCAGCTATTTCGGATAGCTCTGCAACTTGAACCCTGGTTAATGGTTCCTGGAAAAGAAAAAGTTAATAAGATTAGTAAATGGAACTACTATATTTAGGATGGTACCTCATCTGGAAGAAAATGGATTATGAATTATATCTTGGGTATTGCTCTCCCTCTATGTGACGGATGATCAAAATAGCGTGGGCCTATGTTGCACCAAACCTGAGTTCCACTAGGTACAGCCAGGGTTCAGCATCAGCTCTATCTTGTCAACTTCAAGCGTCAAATTTTTAAATTGACATCATACTGCAAAATAAATGTGGTTTGAGTCAGCACATTAATGCTTAACAGTAGGTATCCAATTATAGTCTATTCTACAATACACTACATTCTACAATTACACAAAAAATATTTCATTACGAAAAGTCAAATTAATTTAGATTTACTCACCTTTTTCAATGATATTTTTTAAAGTTGGGTCCATTATTGGAACAGCTTTCTTGATTGTTTGGTCTACTGACCAAATTTTAATAACGGGCATGTTTTACTGTAAAAGAATAACACAATTTATTAGTGTTGGTGACTATTTAATTAACCTACACAATCAAGCATGTACTAATATCGTTTTAAATTTAGATGTACTTAGCTAATAAATACTTACATTTTTTTAATGGCATACGACGAAAGCGGCTGCTCCAAGATTTTGTAGATCAGGTCCACCCTGGACGTGGACAGGACACGATATCAACTGGACTTTGTAAAGGACGCCGAGGAAACCGTTAGAAAAAAGTTGAACCGCGAACCCTTTCTGGAAGTACATAACGTTTTGAGGTCTAATGCAGATTTCACTAGATATTCGATGCAAGAAAGTAAAGGTATATCTAATACTTATATTTACCTGTTTTCTTGTATGCTATCTCCAATTTATTTACACGTTTACACAAGTACTACGTTCTACGCACAGCGAGTGAGCGAGCGCCATTTTGATGTGAACTCATGAACTGCGCAGCTACAGGTTCGTGGCGGGGGGGGGGGGGGGTGCGCCTGACTAGCGATCGCGTGATCCATGTAGCTCGCGCGCCATTGGCGCGCGTTATAATATTGATCCGTGATTGGGTGTGAGCCAGTGCCGCACAAAATTCGTCCAATCCGCGAGTGCTAACGGATATGAATTCATATTTGAAGATTTATAGTTTATTTTTCGAAATTAATAATTAGGTACACAATTTTACCAATAATTGCTGACATTGGTACCTATAAATAACATCGTAAGTTTTGTTGCTTCCAACTTTGATGCTGTAATTCACATTAAGGGGTTCCCTGGAGCCAATGAATGACCTATCTGAATCCCTTAGTTTTCTAATTTTTTTTGTAGCTTATCATACGGTAAAGTTGAAAAGAATTTATGTACGAAATAGGTATCATTTGATATTTACCAATCGCTTTTCGGTGAAGAGGCAAACATGGTGAGGAAACCGGACTAGTTCCAACAAGTTTCCTAGTTTCCCCTCTGGGTTAGAAGGTCAGATGGCAGTCGCTTCTGTAAAAACTAGTGCCTACGCCAATTCCCGGGATTAGTTGCCAAGCAGTTCCCAGGCTCCCATGAGCTGTGGCAAAAAGCTGGGATAGCGCGAGGAAGATTTATTATCATAGGGTAAAGTGCCCTATTACCAGCCACCTGCATTAATCGTTGAATAACTTTTATAATATGTCCAAAACTACACGGAATGTTTGTAAGTATACACGGTGTAATATGAGGAAACCGAATAGCTTTAACCACGCATTTCTGAGGTCAAAAGAAAGAAAAAATGTAAGATGAGTTTAGGTATACTTCACCAAAAAAAAATTTTTGTTGTTGTTTTGTTTTTTCAATTTCTTGAATGTACATGTACATAAAAATAAATGTTATTTGATGTTGATTGGTAAACTTTTCACTTAAAATTGATTTTTACATTTTTTTTCGTAAAACCTACTTTTTGCAAAGCGTTACTTGTCACTTTTTGATATCTATCAAGAAGGATATTTTAGACTACGTCCCATAGCAGCAACATCACCATCAAAAAGGTCTTTTACACTGTGTAACAATAAAAACTTGTTTTTTTTTAATTAATATTATCTCTGAAACTAGGCGAGTTTCAAAAAAGTTTATAGGACATTTTTGTCTCTAAATATGATCAGGAATACGCAGTTAAAATTATTCGGTTTAAAATATTTCGGTTTCCTCATGTTACACGGTGTATTTGTCCGCGATTATCTCGCGTTTAGCTGAACAGATTTTGATGTGGTTTTGAGAAAAGTGTTTGTTACATTCGGGAGAAGGTATTAGTATACATAGAGCTGAGCTGATGCTGAACCCTGGCCGTACCTAGTGGAACCAGAAAAGACAAAACTGTGGAAATATACAATTGGACAGCGCGGCAATGCCGCCAGCCTTCTTGGCACTCTGCCCAAAGGCACAGAGCTGGAGCCAGGTTTTTATTTATAATTTTAGTTTATATTGTAGTTAGTTGTAGCTTTATGTAGTTTTTAATTACATGTAGTTAATAATTTTTTGTAACATATTTGCTGTGACTTAATTTTTTAATAAAAAGAGACGTCATGATCGATTACCTTTTTTCTAATTGGGGCATTTTACCCTATCCCATATTTACTTAAAAATGAATTGGGAGGAAAACTAACTTTTTATCCCGCCAGGTGGTGGTGGCGAATTAGCGACTTTACCTCGCTTTGACATAAAAACTGTCAAACCACATACATTTTTTGTAAGTTATTCTATTCTTGTAAAATTTTCTCAAAAATGCCTATGTCTGATATGAATATTTGACATATTTATTTTTAGAGACGTCAAAGACGAACCCAAATAAATAGGTACCTACCTAGATATGTATGTAGATTTCGTATTAAGTAACTAAGTATTTCTATCTTTACATAATATTAATGAATCTATTTATCTTTAAGTAGGTATTAGTAGTAACGATGTGGTGTGAGCACAAACCGATTTTGCCTAAAATTAATTAGGTAAGTACAGTCACCTGCAATAATATGTTACTCTTCGAAGGCCGCAATAATATGTGACACGCTCTTATGGCTCTACAGATAAGGTCGTGTCAGATATTTTTGCGGCCTTTGAAGAGTAACATATTATTGCAGGTGACTGTACCTACTTACTAAGTAAGTACCTAAGTACCTTCTTAATTTCGACCGCACGGGCGGCATTCTCAGCAGGTTAAAACTTGTTCACGGAATTGTATTAGGGTATTCCACCTGTCCAGTTTCTGTTTCTTTGTCCAATGTGTGTTTTGTCTCACATTTTGCTTGAGAGAGAGAGTGAGATGCCATGACATTGGACAAACATATCATTGGACACATTACCGCACCGCACCAAGGTCATTGCGACGCACCCATAAGTAAGACCTTGACAACAACCTTGACAATGTCCTTGGTGCGGTGCGGTAATGTGTTAGCACTGTTAGCAGCTTTATGGTAACATTCCATTTCTAACCGCAGCTGCACTACCGGTACTGAACGCGTCGCTGTCATTGTCAATTTCCATAGTAAAATTGACAGTAATGCAGCTGCGGTTAGAAATGGAATGTTACCATTAGGCATTAAGTAGTTTGTGTTCTATTATATGTATGTAGGTAAAGGATAACTCACGCTCACGTTAGACCGGGCCGCATCTGGGCCGGAGCTTCCGGCGCTTAGGTACGTTTCTATGACATGACAGGCGAACACGTGATGCATTCCATAGAAAACGATGCGCCGGAAGCTCCGGCCCGGGCACGGCCCGGTCTAACGTGAGTCACCCTTAATGGGTACTCGTATGTTACCAGACGAACTCGCGGGCAAGAGCTAGGAATTCATAAATGTGAAAAAAACCGGACAAGTGCGAGTGGGACTCGCCCACCGAGGGTTCCGTACTTTTTAGTACTTATTCTCTTTATTTATTTTTCTTCTTAAGTTAGGTTAATTATAATATGAATATAAAAGTAAAATATAAAAACACTTACAAAATAATAAAAAAAAGTTATAAACACACAGTAGGTACTTATTTATTGTTATCACTCACACTTAATAATGAGAGAGTGAGATGCACTGACATTGGACAAAGAAATTGAATGCAAATTTGACAGGTGGAATACCACCCTAAGGGCCCCTTGCACCATTCCACTAACCCGGGGTTAACCGGTTAAATCTGGAGTTACCTTGGTTACCAGTACAATTTGACACTGGATTAACGGTTTAACCGGTTAACCTCGGATTAGTGGGACGGTGCAAGTGGCGCTAAGTTAGTTAAGTAGTAGTTTGGTATTTTTACTTTTATGCTGTTTAACTTGTTTGAAATAAAATAAATAAAAATGTAATGTAAAGACACACATTGAAATAGTAAATTTGCAGAAAATTAAAGAAATATTGGAAAATTTTATTGTATTGTTTTTAATTTTACTGGCATTTTTCTGAATATTACATAATAGATAAGTAAATTTACATAAAAAAAAATTCACGAAAGTAGGTAAAATCACGACACTTTTATGTAAAGTTCCCCGCGGTACGCGTGTTGTTTGCTGTTGGTGCTGTTGTTGATGTGTTGTTGTTGGTAATGTTGTTGTTGCTGTTGTAATTGTGTAGTAGTTTGTTTTCCAAAGGGAAAAAGAAATAAAGTTGTACTTTTGCTAGGACAAAAAGATCCGCTTGCGAGCACTTCATTCCTGCAGCTCGGCCTTCGGCCTCGCGTGTTTGGGAAATCGAAAAGGACGCTCCGGGCCTTCGGCCCTACGCGGAGCTCGGCCTTCGACCTTCGCTCTGCCGTGTCACGCCTAACTCCGTTAACTCGAGTTACATGAGTTACGAATAACCAGTCTAAATCGTCTTAAAAACCATTAAATATATATCTTCTATAAGAAAATTTTGAAAATCTTCATTATTTACTGAGAAAAGCATATGGCTAACTCATGTAACTTCATTTTTTTGCCGATGGCGTCAGGCACAACTCAGTTAACTTAAGTTGTATGACTGACACAACCAAAATATCAACATCGTTTCTTAAGTTAGTTAGGCATGACTGGCCGAGCGCTTGATTTATACGACAACAATATTCCTATAGTAATACGTGTCACGTCTGATCACGCAAATGTCATGTAACTTGACTTACATGACTTCGTGTGACCACTATAGTATGGAAGAGTTGATCATGCGGAAACATTTAATTCGAATAAAATGAAAACTATTCAATTATGCGAAACATAAATTAAAGGGCCCAGTCTGTGACCATATTTCCTACATGTAGATTAGATAAAATAAAAAAATTACGACGAACCGTCAACGATAACAGCATTTGAATCTTTAAAACTTTAAACGTAATTATCTCGAAACTCGACTTTTAAAGTTACATGAGATGCGCGTGACACGGCAGCGCTGGGTTTCGAAGCTCAGCGCCGCGTTAAAAACTGCCAGGGTCCCTCTATGACATTTGGTCGAGCACCACCTAGGTCTGACCGTTTGGCCGGCCCGTCCAACATTTTTCTGACCGGAAGCGGTAGACCAAAAGTCGGAATTTTCTGGAGATCACGAGACCGCCCTCTATATGAAACTGTCAAAGTCTAACACACCACGAACCTCCTTCTGGGAGAACAATTGTGTCATCAGTCAGTCGTATTGCAGCTTTATATAATATAGAAAAATACGTATATAATAAAATTATTTTTGTCCCTGACATTCCATGTAATTTTACAGATTTTATGTAAAAGTCCATTGTCTTAGTGATTACTATACAATACATATTGAATATGTAAAAAAAAAACATATTCACGGCCTCCTTAGCCTATTAGTTGATAGTGACCCTGCCTATAAAGCAGGACGTCCCGGGTTTGCATCTTGGTCAGAGCATTTATTTGTGTGTCTATTATCACGTAATATATTTGTTCATCAGGAGTTATGGATGTTGCCTATGTATTCAAGAATGTATCGATTATACATTTATACCTAAAGTGCCCACAACACAATCCTTATTGAGCTTACTGTGGGACTAGGTTAATTTGTGTAAAATTGTCCTATATATTATTTATTTATTTTACCAGTAAATTTACAGAAAATATGTAGGTATACCATTAAGAAGATATTGGTAAATTTCATTATATTGTTTGTAATATTACTGACATGTTTCGGAATATTACATAAGACTTAAGTAAATTTACATAAAAATGTATTTTTCAAAAGAAATAATAAATTTGCGAGATTTTTATGTAAAATACCCGTTCCAATTGTTAAAAATCAATTGTAGTATTACAGATATTTATGTAAACGGGCATTTCTTAGTGACTATTACATATGTATCGTGTAAAAAGACCCATTTGAACAGGAAGTTTACAGAAAATTTGTAAAATTAAAAAAATGTTGGGAAATTTAATTATGTTTTTTGTAATTTTTCTGATATTTTTCGGAATATTACATAAGAAGTAAGTAAATTGTAATAAAAATGTGTTCTCAATAAAAAATGGTAAAATTACGAGATTTTTATGTCAAATTCCCGATTTAATTGTTAAAAACACATTAAAAAAGTATTTGTCCCAAAAGTTCCATGTAATTTTACAGATTTTATGTAAACGTTCATCTCTTAGTAATTATTACATATTTATTATGTAAAAATACCATTTAAACAGTAATTTCTACAGAATATATATGTAAAATGAAGAAATGTTGGGAAACTTCATAATGTTTTTTGTGATTTTAATGACATTTTTTGGAATTTTACATAAGACGTGAGTAACTTTACACAAAAATGTAATTTTCACAAAATTAGGTAAAATTATGAGATTTTTATGTAAAATACCCATTTTAATTGATATAAACACATAAAAAAATGTATTTGTCCCAAACATTCCATGTAATTTTACAGATTTTATGTAAACTTCTATCTCTTAGTGATTATTATATATTTATTATGTAAAGCGACACATTTAAACAGTAAATTTACAGAAAATATGTAAAATTAAAGAATTTTTTGGAAATTTTATATTATTGTTTGTAATTTTCCTGACATTATTCCGAATATTACATTACACGTAAGTAAATTTACACAAATATGTAATTTGAAAAAAAAATGGTAAAATTACGAGATGTTTATGTAAAATTCTCTTTTTAATTGTTAAAAACACATAAAAAAAAGTATTTGTCCCAAACATTCCATGTAATTTTACAGATTTTATGTAAACTTCCATCTCTTAGTGATTATTACATATATGTTATGTAAAAAGACCATTTAAACAGTAAATTGAACAGAATATATGTAAAATTAAAGAAATGTTGGGAAATTTCATAATGTTTTTTTGTAATTTTACTGATATCTTACGGAATATTACATAAGACGTAAGTCAATTTACATAAAAATGTATTTTTCACGAAAATAGGTAATATTGCGAGATTTCTAAGTAAAATTCCCTCTTCAATCGTAAAAAATACATACCAAAATGTATTTATCCCGAACATTCCATGTAATTTTACAGATTTTATGTAAATATTCATGGCTTAGTGATTATTACATAAATTTTATGTAAAACTACATAAAAATTATTGATTTTACCGAAAAAATGAAAAATTTACGAGAATTACGTAAAATGTCATATTTTTCCGTAAATTTCCCAGATTTTTCAGGAATTTTACAGGATTATGTAATTTTTTTGCATGTAAAATTACATAATTTTTAACAGTGTACGTCGAGAACTCTCTGGAAACAAGCAGTTCAGGCAATGCCTCCTAATTGGCTGTAGGCAGATTCTGATGGTATCGCCGGTTATTTGGTTGAGGTTTACTATTATCAGATATATAACTCTCCGAAAAAATGAAAACACTTTTATAAAAATGTGTCCACAAAAGTGATTCATAGCCAGACATCGTAGCATCGTACATTTTCCAGCATTTTTGGTGCAGCCGAGTGGTGTTAACGGAATTGGTATAAATAATTTCAACCCTAATGATTAATTAGTGTTAATTACGTTAATATTAACCTTAATTTACCATTTCAGTTGAAATTTTTTTTTTTTAATTATCTATACCAATTCCGTTAACACCACACTGCTGCACCAAAAATGCTGGAAAATGTACGTTGTATGTTCATAACAAACGGCCCCAAATATTGATTTAAATACCTAGCGCAACATAAAAGTATAAGAAACTTGTATGACTTTTGGATTGCATCAAGCCAGAGACCGAGTCCCTGATCTGCTTTACCAATCTTCTCTTATGGAGTTTTAATATTAAACTTACGGCTATACATTTTTTATTCATAGTAGATTATTTAAGACTATTATAGATTTTTTTACAGACCTCCCTATCGAATTTACCAATCAAGCCGTTTTCTATAAAAACGTTTATGTTGTGTAAGTAAATTGAAAACGTACACAACAAAGGCGGCACGGCAAACGCAATAATCTCAGACAAATTGCAATCTCGCCGTTGCCTTGTTTACTTTTGTGGCTATAAATGTTTTGTTACTACATATTACTAATGTTGCCGCTTCGGTTGACATGTCAATCACATATTGGAAGGATGCCTATTTGTAATTAGTATTGTTTAGGTACTGCACAGGCGCTCATTATATTTTATATTTCAATCTTCGATGAATTAAATTACGAATTAGTTGCCTCTTGATTTATATACAAAAAGATATGTACAGCTTCCTCTCACTCATTACTTCAAATAAGTACCTAATACATATATCTTGCAAAATGATGCACGTAAGCATTTGACAGTAGCTAATATTTTCTTACGCTTATGGCTCTATTACAGAACCTTCCGTGGAATCTACGAATAAGTTTTGTCAGATATTTAATACTCATTATTGCTAGTGACAAGGGGTTTTTACTTAACAAAATGATAGGTCTTAATATCCATTTATAGAAAAGGGACATTTAGTAGCTACACTTGCCACGTCACACTTGTCACCCAGTCTATATACCTACTAGAAAGGCCTTCGGTACAATGAATTCTTCCTTCACGAAAAATTAAGCTGTAAATAAAGACGCTACCTACGGAAAATTCCGGAAACTGTCGTTCGTCTGTAATTAATATGTAAGACTAGAGGTTGATATTCCAAGTATTCCAACCTAACTAGTTGTTTCTCCATTTACTCTGTTAAATTTGTTAATCTTTCTTAATTCTAAAGCGATTATGATATCAGTTTTGAAGCGGTATTTTCCTATGTTTATTCACACCCGAACATCATTATTATTCAGTGCAAAAAAATTCAATGATTCATAAGTTCTCAAATCTTTCCACGAAACTCGCGAAATAACAACATTCGAAAGATAATTTTGAAGGCCGGCAATCCAAAGATTCATTTTTTATTGTGATATAAATCTGTATAAGTATAGCTAGGGGCCGTGCGCGTTAGAGGGTTTGGTATCTTGTGGCCAACTGTACATTGACACGCCAAAGCAAGTGCTGCCCTCTACAGTTTTGTATTCTTGTGCATCGTAGGTTCTGCCATCTTGATTCCAATGTAGGCCATGGATATACTTGATATTTACTTCACGGCAATAAAAGGGGACTCCTGTGCTGCCCCCTACAGTTTATGCACGTTTCCTATACAATTTTGAAATTGAAATCGCAGAGCTACGAAGTGTTTAGGTACAATGTCTCTATTGTAATAAATAGCCGGTCTTTGACTCTGTGGAAGAGGTGGGCGGCGGCGCCCGCGCCCGAAATAGACGCGCGTGCGCAAGTGCCGGAGCAAACTCATTGCAACATTTCAGCCAATTAATGATAGGTAACGTTACGGTATATTTACTATCTAGGAATTTTCTTTTCTACCTGGGGGCCTAGCCAAGGTGTCAATCGTTGATAGAAAACGCAAATCAAAAATGCTATAGGTATCGGTATAATTTTTAATTTTACACTATTTAAAATACCCCCAACACAATGATTCCATTTTAATAAAACATTATCTAAGAACCACAGCTAGAAAACCAGGCTTTCAAATGAATAAAAAAATGCGGTTTACGATTTTAAAAGCTAGGGTTTCACAGACAGATGACGGCCTGACACACACATATAGCGTGTTTTTTCATCGAGGGTTAAAAAATCATACATATCCATAGAAGTAGCATCCTATAGAAGTGGTATACGCGTGCCTCCGTGAGGGACAAAACATACGCAAATGCGACACTGTGATTGGTCGAATTCATTTGTTGCCCACCATTATCAATACAAAAAAAAAGGTGGGGAACAAATAACATGTGAGACTGTGACAAGGACAAACAATAATAGCGCTTTCGCTGCTACTCCTACTGAAAGATACATAAGACTATCCCGTTCTGTCAGTTATCCCCACCACTCATGCCCAGTCCAGTTTAATAGATTCATGTACATATCCAACCAATGATGGACCGTTTGATTCAGTCGGACACGCGCACCTGCGACCGATCCGTTTCCCTGCGCGTGAGTGGAGAGGTTATGCAGTATGTGGTGCAAGGGCGAGTAAAATTAACCCGCCTTATTTATCACAATCTTATCGGTTTTCGCTTCAAGAGTAATGGCTTGGCCTTTAACTGCTTTAGTGTGTCACTGACATGACAAAATAAAACATAGAGTTGGGAATCTCTCCCAAAATGACTGAATCATCTTTGACACTACTGATCAGTACCAGGCGTGTCTCACTCCGCGATTTCGTCGCTTTGCTACAGGTAGCTAAAAGTACATCCGTTCGGCTCCAATTTTGGGGTTTGCCATAAGCCGCGCGTGGCGCCGTCGCCACCTAGCGGCCATATCTGTGCTGATCGTAACAGACGCGTTTTGTTAGAGAGTGAGTCTTCTATACTTAGTACTATTATTTATTCTGTGTCAGTACCTACTCAAGGAACTTAACAGCAGAGCAGGCAATTAATAGAAAGGAAGCAAAAGGAAGGAAATAAATGGAACAACAAGTCTAAATTAGGCATGTTCGTCAAAAACAAAACAAGATACAGATACTATAATCCTCCTAAGGCCGAACGTCCTACCTATAGTACTTAATCATTTCGATGAAATTTCAACCATATTAAAATTGGAATAGAGTTGCAATTGCTTCGTTTCGTTCAAGTTTCAAACAAAACAAACTCAACTCTATTCCCTGCATTATAGGTTCAAAATTCATTAGCAATTTTTGGATTTTTCATTAGTATGGCTGGGCCATAGGAACCTATAGCCTGACAGATGATTAGAGAAAGATAAATGAAAGAAAAATGTTGATTAATGATTATAAACTGGAATATTCAAATTATTTTATTGTATTTGTTCCCTAGTTGTAAATAAAAATAGATGTTGACAGAGTTCTTAGGTAAAGAAAAACATCTAATCTAGTCATTGACTTAATATGTAGGTACATACTTATATTACCTACTGCACTACCAAAGCGAATTTGAAATAGAGAGTTACGGTAAATAATGTAGCTACAATACATTTTCTGCCATATTTCGACAGACGATTAAAACTGTTAGAATGCCATTTGACTTTGATCATTATTCTTTCACTATCAGTGATCATATCATCTTCTGTCGAAACATGGCAGTAAAATTACAGTGGCTACATAGATAATTTACTTTGACAATCCATCTTCCATCTGTATGCTCTCTATTCTCTTGTGGGCTCAAGTGGGCCAATCGTTGGTGCACATGTTCGCTCGGGATTAGGTATAATGGTATATGAACGGGGACCTATCGTTACTTTTGAAATATTTGCATATTCTAGCCTTCTCTTAATTAATGAAATTACACCTAGATTCCTTATAAACTAAATTCATGTGTTTGTGTGGTTTTATCCCTCTCAGAACGTTTACCACAGCTAATTCCGTCCCGGACGCGGTAATAATTTTATATCGCCAAAAGTCGCGTAAAATTTCGCAAGTTGTTGAAATAGTCGTTAATTCCGAGGTGCGGGGTTTATTAATAGCTCATATATTATTTCAAAGGAAAACCGTCCGCGGCCACTAAATTAGAGATTGATTTCCTCTCAGACTTTTTATAAATATCATGGTGTTTCTGTTTATCGTTTTCGTTTCCAAGAATTTTGGTTAATATTTACACTCACCGGTGGCAAGCTGGTGGTGTGTATATTTAGGTATCTGTGTGGAATTGAGATATGGGTACCTATATAATATAATTGATAGCAATTAAGTATATTCAGTTGCGTCCTTACATCGATAATTACTTACCCCCTTATTCTTATGAAAGTTTTATGAATAAGGGGGTTACTACATGAGTACATATCTATCAGCGGTAGTGGATAAAACAACGCGCTAAAATTCGCATCCACATCGCACATACCGAGTACCTACCGTGTTGTACAGTTCACAAACGTTAACTGCGGTGTGGAGGCACCTTATGTGCAAGAGAGCGCTTATAGAACTGTACCGTGATCGTGAGCGGTCACAGCAAAACTTTGTAGACACATAATATGTATAAGAACACTGCATTATGTCAAGACCCAAGTCAAAATGAATGATAGTGATTCATCTCGTCTGTCGCTATGCCAGTGCCGAGCCAAGACTAATTCACGTACCTACCTAACCACGGCTGCGTTGTAGGTAAACCAGTGTATCTTCGATTTGTATTACGTGTAGTTTCTATGAACCTAGAAGCCAAAATATATTGGAAGTTCTAACTTTTTACTTGAATTTAAACTATAGTTTGATTTGTTGGGCGTTGATTGACAATCATTAGTGATGCAACAAAGAGAGTTGTATATTGTAGCCAACAAAGCTAATGAGTGACGAGGCTGCAATACATGCAACTAATAATCTTTTGTGACGACAGTTTAAAGCTCGGTACACATGTTGACACTTAAAATTATTCAAAATAAATGCACACAATGCACACAAATTATCATATGATACAAGAGAGAAGCAGATGAGGAAATTTCGATATTTGGTGTTCGCAGTAGTGCGCTCTCTGGTCAGGGTTATGATCCAATTATGAACCAAATATTGCAGCGAAGTACGTGACTCATGTACTATGTTCGGTTCTGTGAATTTATGGCACCATAAGCGACACACCCAACTGACTATACGGTACACATTTACACAATCACTGCGATAGTATTAGGTACCTACTTATGCTACGTACCTAACCTCATAGTATGTTTATTTTGTGGTAAAATCATATTTTTTCTGAAAACGAAGTGAAGAGGTTTGTTTTTTTCGCATTATCATTATCAATCATCTTGCCGTTAACTCGCAATACACAGGTTGCTCCAAATTTAAGCAATTTATTGATACAATGGTACATTAGTAATTACAAATAAAGCACAATTAAAATTTATAACACTACACCCGAATTACAAAGCTATAAATAACATCACATAAAATTACAAACTACGTTTCTACAAATTACATAACATAAAAAAAACACAAGTCAAAAACAAAGCAGTCAACAGTCAATTGTCATATAAAATGCATATGCTCCAAATTGTCATATAAAATGCATTTTCTACTACAGTTCGCAAAAACGCTAACCCTCAATAGATTAGTTAGGGATAAAGTACGGTATGATGCAGGGAACTAAAAACGATGACCACGGAGGAAATACAAGAAAAAAACTAAAAACTACTTAAATAGCCAGTTCTTGTCCCTCTCCTATGTAAAAAAAATAATAATAGGCCGACAGGGGGTCCCCCTCTGTTTAATATTTATTACGTAAGAATCTAAAGTAATTTTTATTTTTTCTTAAAAACTATTTTGGTTATATTGTAAAGTTTTTCTTTATAATTCTTTACATACGATGTTGACCTGTCCAGGTGCGCAAAACCCACTCAAAAATTGGATCTGCCACTAGGAACATCTCTGGAACATAGGCTGTCAAAGTATTATCCTAACTTCGCGCATTTTTGTGATCTTACGTATGTACTATTAAAACCGCTACCCACCCTCTTGTCAGAAAAAATAAGACATGGTCGAACCCCCTCCCCCTGAATCGTTTTACGTAATAAATGAATGTCACCTGTAAAAAACTATAAAAAATAAAAAAGAAGTATAAAATAGTTAAATTTGTACGGAACTCTCGGTGGACGAGTCCGACTTGCACTTGTCCGTTTTTTTAAACTGGCCGCCTTTTTCTACTGACGGAATGGCTTTATAAATCTTAGAGACTACAAATCCTCACCTTTAATCAGTTTATCTTTAGGTACTTGCCTTACTACTACTTGTACTAACCTTAGCACACGCCTGAAGGCCTTTGACGGGTCATCCGGCACTAATTGGTCTTTGAAAATTTACGGAGGAATGCAAGAGAACTTAAGAGGCAAGTGGAGTGGTCAGTTCTCAATACAAACCTACTCGCCTAGCAATGTTTTTTTTAAACACATTAATATTATCAATATCTGTGTCGGAATATTCTGTTTTTTTTTTATATATATAAAAAATATATTTTTAAAGCGGTAGAGCTCTTCAAATATTACACTTTTATACTTAATTACTTTGTCACTACAAATGTCTGGTTTGCTCAATATTATAATTTTTAGGACATCCTGTAGATATTTTAGAACTCGTTATCTCATTTCACTTTAAATCTGAAACATTGCGTTAAGCCACAATGCAACGGAAACTCGCATCGCAAAATAAAATTTGAAATACTCTTAATATGAAACATTTAAATAAAAAGTGCTAAAATTGTTTAGGAGGAATAAAAAATGTCAATCAGAGGGGTGCAAGATGGCTCAAGATCACCACTCATACTCACGGATTCTTTCTTCGATGACGGTGGTAAGTAATTGCATAAATTATATTTAAAAAAAAATGCAAAAAGATTCCTTCGAACCGGATTTGAACCAGTGACCTATGGATGACAATGATTTACCTCTACAGTCCACCGCTCTACCAACTGAGCTATCGAAGGGATATGTGTGTGTGCGAAATTACGGTATGCGTTCTGTTGATATTATTTTGTTAATGAGTAGGGTGACGATGCATGATGTAATGATAAGAGACATTTGCCTTGGTTTTGTAATGATATGTTTCATTGCTAACAGTTAACCGGTTTATTTTTTAACGTGTCTTACATTTTTGATTGCTTATTTTATTCCATAATTAATCATTATTTTTCAATAAGATTAACATTGAAAACATTGTACAATACTAATTCAGTACCTACACTTAATTCGTATTTTGTTTTGTGATAAATAATGTTTGCAATGTTTCATTTTTATTTATTTCTTTATTTTACTATTATTCTATAAAAACAAGTTAACAGTTTAAAAGGCGGCCTCAATGCCACAATAAGTACTAAGCTATCATTTTTTTAGATTTTGATTTTATATTTCGTTTAAATGATCGATTTCGTCTTCACAATTTTTTTAATCCTTTTATTTATTCCTTAAGTAGGTATTAACAATAAAATTATATCTCACGCATTTTCTCCAAAAAAAACATCATTTGAACACCAATTTACTAATGACCTAACATAATTAATGTAATATAACATAGAAATCAAAACGGCCCATTACATATCCCGTCAAGCTGTTAAGTTACACATTGTTGACGTGGTCGGGTCACCGCGTGCAGCCGCGCCTCAGTCCGCGACCGACGGCACTCGCGTTGGCCCGTGCCCCGCGCCACTCGCTCACAACGCCTGCCACTCCGGCACCACCACGATATACTTTCTTTTTGTTTCGCTGACGTTTTAATAACACTGTGACATTTACGGTATTTAAGGATATGTGCATGCTTGGGTTTTTTGTTTAGAGGTTTAGACTAGTAAGTTTATCAATTAAGGAAGGGAATTATTAACTTTAAATTACCTGTTATTGTTTACATTTATGCTATTTTTGACGTATTTCGTTTAGTAGAACTTTCTCTAATTGACATACATAAATAGTGTGCATATGCATACATTAAATCTTGGTAGTAAGTAATAATTAACTGCTGAATAGATAAGTTAGTTTGGCGGGGTCAAGGTTGAGACGTGTTATCATTATTTTGTTCGCAACGTGTCCAAAACAAGTTTATAATGTCATAATACGTACATTACACGTATCATTATCATTGCCTAAGAGTTCATATACTATAGTATTTCATATGTATGGTATATAATACAGTATTTAAATATTTAAAATGATTTTAAATGAACCTTAAAATTAGTGGGAAATAATTTGCTATTATCGTTAAACTTTTTCAGTTCTCTGCATCTTTTAATTAGAAATAAATATTGAACTAAGTAAGACTCAAACACACTCAATTGTTATTCATGTATGTAAACTATGTACTTTATATGTACGATCACAAGACATGTAATATTTGACACTCCCTCCTCTAAAGTCCTCTATGAGCAAACATTGAATTCCGTCGCACGAAATCGCGAGATGAAACAATGTACACACTACACAGTATTTGCGATGTTGATTCAATCGACTATTTGTTATTAAAATCTCACCGTGCCGTTTGTCGAACGCATTTCACTGCTTCATATTCAAGCTTCATGGAAAATTCTGTGATATTGATAAAAATTGTGTAATCTTAATGGGGTTAAAGTGGGTTAAAGGCTGTTATCAATATGGATTGTTTAGAATTGGATTGGGGAGCGGGTCTGCATACTCTTTCACCCCTTATTCTAATTTGATAACCTCATTAGCTGTAGGTATATACATACATACGCCTCGCCTCGATTCAATACTGATTAAGGTTCTCATCTTATATATACACTAGCTTTTGCCCGCGACTTCGTCTGCGTGGAATTAGTAATTTGGGTACCATAATTTTTAAACAAATTGCTTTTTATTACACCCTTCTTTTCACCCCCAAAATGGATGACTAATTAGTCAAAAATGCGAACTTTATTTGTAACGAAAGATCTTTTGAGCCCTTTTTAATGTAGGATATTATTTTCTTCAATTTATTAATTAATTTTGACGTGATAACGTCTTATAAATCGATGAACATCGGTAGCATTGCACGAAAAAGTGTCACGTTGTGGACAAATCTCCATGGTAACGTTGTGGACAGATCTCCATGATAACGTTACGTAATGTAATGGTAATGTTTTCTTATGACGTTATCACGCAAAAGTATGGTCCGTAAACCGACTTTACAGACAATCATATTTTTGTATCTTAACATCACTTCCACCTCCACTCGAACTTGGAAGTTCGAGAAAAGTTGGAGAATTTGAAGTTGGAGAAGTTAAAGTTGGAGAAGTTGTAGAAGTTGGAGAAGTTGAAAAGTTGAAAAAGTTAGAGTTCGAAAAGTTGAAGAAGTTAGAGTTCGAAAAGTTGACGTTGAATTTGAAGAAGTTGGAGAAGTTGAATTTGAAGAAGTTGAAAAGGTTGGAGAAGTTGAGAAGGTTGGAGAAGTTGAAGGTGAAGAAGTAGGAGATGTTGAAGTTGAAGAAGTAGGAGATGTTGAAGTTGAAGACGTGGGAGAAGTTGAAGTTGAAGAAGTTGAAATTGAGGAAGTTGGAGAAATCGAAGTTGAAGAACTTGAAAAACTTGGAGAATTTTAAATTGAAGAAGTTGGATAAATTGAAGATGTAGAAGTAGAAGTAGGAAGATAAATAAGTTGGAGAAATTGAAGAAATAGAAAAAGTTGGAAAAGTTAAAAAAGGAAGGTGGAGAAGTTGAAGAAGTTGAAAAAGTTGATAAAGTTAGAGTTGGAGAAGTTGAAGTTGAATTTGAAGAAGTTGGAAAGGTGAAGTTGAAGAAGTAGGAAAAGTTGAAGTTAGAGAAGCAGAAGTTGAAGTTGAAGAAGTAGGTGAAGTTGAAGAAGTAGGAGGAGGTGAAGTTGAAGGTGTTGAAAAGGTTGGAGAAGTTGATGTTAAAGAAGTTGAAGTTGAATAAGTTTGGAGAAGTTGAAGTTGAAGAAGTAGGAGAAGTTGAAAAGGTTGGAGAAGTTGAAATTTAAGAAGTAGGAGAAGTTGAAAAAGTTGATGAAGTTCGAGTTGGAGAAGTTGAAGTTAGAGAAGTAGAAGTTAGAGAAGTTGAAGTAGAAGAAGTAGGAGAAGTTGAAGTTGAAGAAGTAGGAGTATTTGAAGTTGAAGAAATAGGAGAAGTTGAAGTTGAAGTAGTTGAAGTTGAAGAAGTGGGAGAAGTTGAAGTTGAAGAAGTGGGAGAAGTTGAAGTTGAAGAAGTAGGATAAGTTGAAGTTGAAGAAGTAGAAGAAGTTGAAGTTGAAGAAGTAGGAGAAGTTGAAATTGAAGAAGTAGGAGAAGTTGAAGTTGAAGAAGTAGGAGATGTTGAAGTTAAAGAAGTTGAATTTGAAAAGGTTGGAGAAGATGAAGTTGAAGAAGTTGGAGAAGTTGAAGAACTTGAAATAGTTGGAGACTTTGTAGTTGAAGAAGTTGGATAAATTGAAGTAGTTTCGGAAGTCGTGTTTAGTGCAATAATGTTTAAATAAATATATACCTACAAAAATTTGTACCTGGTGAGCGGTGTCGGATATCGGAGGCTAGACATTTCTAGAACAATCCAGAACATTCGAGAGTATTCGAGAGCATTGCACAGCATTTCAGAACATTCTGGAATGTTGTCGTATATTCGAGAACATTCTAGACCATTGTGGAAATATTCCAGAACACTTTCGAAAGTTGTGGAAAATTCTGGAACATTAGAAGCCGTCTCGGTGGGGGGGGGGGGGGTGTTGGTAAGGCCGTCGGGAATGGGAGGGGGGTTCTAGAACAGTTCAGACCATCCGAGAGTATTCGAGAGCATTCCACAGCATTTCAGAACATTCTGGAATGTTGTCGAATATTTGAGAACATTCTAGATCATTGTGGAACATTTCAGAATACTTTCGAATGTTCTAGAATATTCTATATCCTTCCCCGGGACTCAAACTATCTGTATAGCAAATTTCAACCGAATCGGTTCAGCGGTTATTGATTCCCCATACAAACTTCCACCCCCTTTTTGACCCCCTTAAAGAGGGATGTCTGGGATAAAAACTACCCTATGTCCTTCCCCGGGACTCAAACTATCTCTATACCAAATTTCATCAAAATCGGTTCAGCAGTTTAAGCGTGAAGAGGTAACAGACAGACAGACAGACAGACAGACACACTTTCGCATTTATAATATTAGTATGGATGTGCTATTGACAGAAAAGCACATGCAGCAATATACACGCGATACAATACACGTTAATCTGAAAAAATATGGAGCCGGTAAATGTTACAGATCCTTAAAATACTATACCTACACACATAAAACACATTTCATATTACTTATTAATTGTTGAAAAGTAAACTTTTGTACACTGTTTAACTTCTTTAGAATTTGTAATGTAAGGGCTCCTCTACACCTTTATGCGTTAGAGCGAGCAAGTGATATTGCTATCTCATTCTACCGCATGGTTGCGTCCCTTGCAGTGGCCGGCGTTGGTCCATAGTGTAGAGGAGCCATAAAATTCACATAGCGACACTTGCATAGTTAGACCAGTGCCTGTCGAACGGTGCTACATTTTATGACGTAGTAAGTATCAGGCTAGGCAACCTAGGCAAGCAATAAGCTCATAAATTGCAGTAAGTGAGCTGGCTCGCCCCGTTCTATTAAGGGTCCGTGACGCGCTATGCCATGGCGGCCATAACCATAAACTGATAATGAGCTATCGAGCCATTCGTTGCCTGTTGTTTAATCATGTGCATTACAAAGCTCAAGCTGACTCAATGTATTTCAAGGCTGACTCATAAATCCTATACCTAAACTTGATAGGCAAAAACTTGACTTCATTTAATGATGAAAAAGCTTCTAAAGGATCACACAAGTGCACAAAAAATTACTAAAAATACCAGTAAAAACATTATCAGACTCTAGGTATTTATTCATCAGCCGGGCATATTGAATCCGTATAAAAACAAGTACGATAAACCTTTCCAACGTTTTAAAGCTTTTAAATTTTTTATCCAAATCGAAATCGACACGAAATTTAGGTCAGTCGAGTTTTCATGTCCAGGTTTTTGGTAATATATTTTTAAAACTGCTGTACTGAGAAGCAACCACACAGTGGTAACACCGCTACAGAAAGACCAGCAAAAATCTGAATTCCGACGCGAAACTGTTACGGAACCAGGGGTCAAGAGGATGAGGCAGACGAGAACAAAGCGGTTCATGAATAGACAGACTGTTGCTGTCGCCGGTCAGCTGTTCCCTCTTTGTTTGCGGAGCAAACACGTTTCCATTGCCGCTGCTTGCGTATTGCGTTATATGGTGAAATATCGCCCCGATTCAATTTAAATCTCAATCTAGTCCAAATAGAATTTCAATAGCACAATTTGCATATCATTTTAGAACAATCTGGTCTCAGTTTCCTTTAAACTGGTAAAATTACTTTGTGCTAAACAATTGAAATTATCCATAATCTGTGCTGTTTAGTTTATTATATAGTAAAGCACGCTTAAAATACTGCAATTCTGTTAGTGAGTTATCATGTGCTTGTTGTTTATTATTATTTACATACCGCATGTCACATTGTTATTAATGTTTAAACCATCACACATAATTTTAAACCTATATAATCAAGTGAAGTATTTTTATTGGTGAAATAAAACAATAAAACTCAAGTGTTCGTTGATGGGACAGCAAGATGTATAGCTTCGATAAGGACATATGGCACGTGCAAGGCAGCTCGGAGCTCCAAGACGAGGCTGAAGAAGAACGTAACTATAATTTTTAGTACCCTTTTTATGGAGTATTGTGCAATATTTATGGTGTCTGAATATGGGGTTGTGGGGTTGATTATTTAATTGCTCTACCAGCGTTATAAAATTACTGTATATCGCTGACGTGAAATATTCTGTAATCGAGTAATCGAGCTAATTAGGTTTCAGGTGAATTTTCTTCACTGACTGACTGTCAGAATGAAATGAATGCTTTATTTCCCGCCCACCACCAACCCTGTCAGTATCGCGCTGGCTCGGCTATTATGTTTAATAGACTACTTAGATATTTTATTCGTGCATGCGACTTTTTTTCTCAATATCGCTTTTAACGGAATTTTTAATAAGATTTAAGATGAAGTAAGTATGTAATATCATCTTTCCATTATCTTATCAGATGCTTTCTAAATTATGTAGACACTAATGCACTCTATTTTTTTTGTTTAACTATAGAACCTGCGATTGATTTAGTTTATACATATTGCAACACTAGCCAGCCATAAATTTCATACAAAAAATATACGAATTTATTAGTAAATAAATAAAAATACTTATATCGCGTGCAGTGGGGCGTACGAAATGAAACCGCTCTAAATTCGGCACAAAGAGAACTATGCAACTAATTAGCGAATCCAACTGCGTACGCCCGCGAACCGCGATGTGAATGGGCAATTAGCGCCTGTTCCATCGATTGTTGTGTCATTTACAGTGTGACCTCATACTCAGTCGAGTACAATCATACTCAGAAGACACAATTTATGTTCTCGTACATATGCCTTCTGAGAGTCCTTTAAGGTATCAGAAGGATGTTTGACAATCCACATAACGATTTGCTAATTTGTTAGTGGTTGAATTATTATTTCATGATTTGCACAGGATTTTAGATCTTAGATAGTTATTAGCTATCATTATCCCTTCTTATTTTGCGTCCTCACTTCGTTCTGTCTTCGATATTGAATGTTAAAATGTTATTTTTATCGTGACAACATAAAAGCTCGATCGATTGCCTGCACATGTCAGCTCAGTTTCATTACTGACAAGTTGACGGCATGATTGGAATGATAATTTCATCATTAACGAGGGACTCACACGCGATCGCGTCAAGGATTCACGCGTCAACTTCGTTATGTTCGATTGCTAAGATTGATGCGCTCTCACTGATTATTCGCAATTAATTTAAAAGTGATAATCCTCAATTATAATACATTTAAAAAAATCAAATATAATTGTCCCGCGTGATGTTGTAACGTGGTCACTCTAGCGTCTCATATTAAATATGCTTAGACTGACTAATTTAATTTCCTAAAATTTTATAGCATCTATACATATAATAACATCATTAAACGTAATGTTACGACCTAAATTTCCACTGAACTACAGTTGCCATCAGATATATCGGAGCGGCTCAATATGATGATCCATGAGACCACCAATATTCTGTTACCAAGTTTCCTTTGTTTAAGCATATTAGTAATACCTGACCTGGTAATCAAAAATGGAATAGGGAAGTTGTATGGTATTGACGTTGACGTTAATTATCCCTCTAAAGCTTATGGCTTGTTTGTGCTAGCTAATCAAACTTTATCATTGTTAGCACCGCACCGGTCCCTTTGTGGAATAATACGACACTACATAGGTAAATATGTAAGTAGGTCAGATCCCACAAAATTCACAAAATTGTACAAAATCTTAAATGAAAGTTGTGAACTTCGTTGTGGCATTATTTCCGCCTTTTGTACCTACTATAAGATTTTTCTTTTGTGCAATAAAGATTAAATAAATAAATAAATAACTTCCTAGAGAGTACTTTCCTCGTGTTAATTTATCCCTGTTGAATAGTATAATTGTATTTCAATCCGATTGAATCAATCGTTATAAGACCCCATATAATTAAAAGCCTTATAAATCTAGAACAATCTTCAATACAGAGTTTAATGGTTGTAGAGTCGGGACCAAGCTAACCCTGCACAGCATGGTATTTTCTGTAAAAAAGTGTGGCGATATCATCATTAATGTTAATATTCTATGATTTTTTTATATAAACGACGTTTATAATGACAAAGATAGCTTAGACGGACTATAATTTAATCCCACTATATCTCGTTTGCAACCCAAGTTCTCAGTACGGATCATTAAATGAAGAATGAATGAATCTGCAATGCAATGAAATGTAAAACCAGTCACGTCCGTAATCCGGTGACCGAGCGCCCATGTCTGTGTCACGGTCATGGTTAATGGACCACTCTAGCTTGCAAGGGCAGAAATAAGCTGGATATCAGGATATTCAGTTCGTAATATAATTGATATGTCTTAGTGCTAAGTGAATAATGTAAGTGTAGTGACATTTCATCTAACTATCAGATTCGTGACAAATTGTCTTCTTTTACAGGCGAAGTTCCTTTTACTCGCGTATGTACCTACTTACTATACCTAGGTTACATTTTGTACAACAAGACTTAATAAAACTAATAAAAATCCTACAATATTTGTACATTGTTCGCATTTTATATGAAATATGTAGATATGTATGTATGTATGAGATTGAATTAAATAAATATGAAAAAAAACCAATATCATGGTTACCCTACATATTTTGCTACAAGGTTTATTTTGATGATCAGTCCTTTGTATTTATTAATTTATTATATTATCAGTATAATCAAAAGTATAATTATGTATGTAATAGGGAAATAAGGTCATGTGGGGCAAAGAGAAATCCACCTAACTTAAATTCATTTAGATACAGGACGTTGGTGGATTAAACTCTAATTACCTAAGTATTATACTAGCAAAATTTATAATAAATTATTATTAGAAGTATTTGAACGAATTAAATTATTTTCAGAAAATATTTTAATCACTTGGTCACTTTTTCCTAGTATATGACATTTATTTCAGTTTATAATTAATTATTATTTTAATTTTCAGTAATACTTACACTCACTAATTTGTTTGTCCTCCAGGCAGCGAGAGCCCGACAGCCGCAGTAGGGGCGGAGGCGCCCCGGGAGCTGCCGAACGAACTGTCGGCGCCCTACGAGGTGCCGCAGTTCCCCATCGAGCAGATCGAGAAGAAACTTCTCATACAGAGACAGCTCAATGTCAAGTGAGTTTAACATTTTCTGTCCATCGCGTTTACATTTGGGTCGCTCTGTTTAAAGAAAGTCTCATTGGGTCAGAATTTATTAGAACTGCGTTACTCACGTATTATTTTGTCGAATAATCGCTCGACATGTTTCGGTCCGTTTTGAGGATCCTAGACAGAAGCGCCACCGACTCGAGCATCTCTACTATCTCTAGCGAGCGATGTGTATTCTCGGGGTCAGAGTTGTCCATTAGATTATTAGATTATAATTTAGCACTACTTAGTAGTGCTCTTGTTAGTCAGGATTGTCTCAGCAGGATTATAGAAAAGTTACTAACTTTCTTATACTCAAAGACCGCCATGCTTCTTTGTCCAAAGCCGTTTCTGTCCAATCGACAGCTCCGAGTTCGCTAAGGTCTTTTTGCACGTCGTTTCTCCAGCGGAAAAATATAATATAGAAAGTTACAATAACTTACTGAATTTATTAAATATTATATATATATGACGCCGGGTTGCCACTTGAATTAGGTTATTAAAATCTTTGTTTAAAATCAAAACAGTAGTATGGAGTAATTAATTAAATAAACCTATTATTAGTTCGTGCATCGTTAATCATCCCCGAGCGCCCATAAACGAATTAGCGTCAAGCTCGCTCATGAGTCACGAGGAAATTCAATATTAGTTAGCTTATTGGCTGGTCATAGCCGCTGCAAATATGATGGAAAATTAAATATGCACTAACGCAATGTATTTTCGTATAAAAAATATACCAGCCTATTATCGACGTACAGTTCTCTCACACAGCAACAACTCGATAGGTTTGCGTTGTTTTAGAGTTTATTAGGCGATCTTCCATTTCCATCATCAGACTAGCATACTCAGATACCTACAGTATGCATAAATATGAAATGAACCTGCAAGCAAAATTTCAGTGTAATCCAATCCAACAGCGAAAAATGGGTCAAATAAGACAACAGAAAAGGTAAAACTAAACAGAAACTTGACAAACTAGGGGTGCATTTTAATGTTGCGACGCCCGCGGAGTCAGCAAAGTTATAGATGTTTTGTTAGTTGGCTTGCTTTTCCTCGGTAATGGCTTCTCCGTATTGCACCTTACTCATAATTGCTTCCTTCTTGGAATTATACGTCACTAAATTACAGTTTTCAATTAAGTTAAAATTGTTCAAGTTCTGTAGGTATAACATGCTTCGCGGAGCGCGAGTTATAAATTTTGCATAATATTTTCTAAGAAAAGATATCAGAAACAATTTAGAAGATGAATTTTATTGAGTCCCTAAAGCCCACAGCGCCTAAGCAGGACTGATGAGCCTTGGGCCCTGATGCGCATATGAACCAGATTATTATATTTAAGTGTGATTAGTATGAAAGTTGGATACTAATCATATCCTCTAGGGGTGCTCGTTTGTCTCCTATGTCTCTAGTGCAGCTAAGGTTATCAACATTAATATTGTGGGTGCTCTATATGTATAAACCAAAACTTTATTTACCCAAGAGTTTTCTAAAACAAAAAATGAGTTTGGTCTATTATAGCCATAAAAGAGCCTGTCACATATTTCGCGCTTATTATTGCAGGTGGTTGTACAAAGTTTTATTTTATTTAATTTAATATCTGTAATAACAATAACCTAATAACATCCCTCTGCTTGCATGTGACGTGACGTGACGGAAATACACACAAGCTGGCCGCAGGCTGCTAATTCGATTTGCACAGGCCTTGAACTTCGGGGAATATGTTGCTGCTGCCTAAATGCCACCCCGCAATATTCGTCTTTTGGACGAATCATATTTTAAAAGTATGTTAAATGCATTGTAACATATTCAAGCTAAACAGGACTTTTATGTGTGATAAAATTAGGTTCAATTGGGTCTAATAATAAAATACAATAGTAATAAGTTAGTCATGGTTTAGTTTATTTATTGTATGTTTGTAGGAGTTGGGGATAGAGGTTTGAGGGAACACCAAATAATATTTGGAGATGGGCTGGGAGCAGGGCCGGATTAAGCATGTCGGGGCCCCTAGGCAGTACGAGGCTTGGGGCCCCCCACAGTCAATTCTGCACACAGCATATTCAGTACAGGGAAATAAATTTGCGTTTTTAATTTCAATCTTCAGCGTCGGCCAAGCCGATCTTAATCGAACGATGTCTTTTTCGCTCTTATTGCGTGGACTTAAAGTTTATTCTATCGGTTTTGGCCGATTCCGCGTCGCGTCAAGTGTGGGGAGAGCCCGTTAGGCTTAAGGTCAATTTCCAGTGGAATACCAAAGATGTGAGCTTCATCGTCACTTTCCTATCTACCTCTATTTGCAAATTTTAAGCGAGGAAAGCTAAGCTCAACTATAGTGCCGCAAAGTTGATTTTCGCAATAGTTAATATTTTGCGAGGCTGAACAGCGATTGTCCGACCATAAGACCAAACGCCGAGCCACATGATTAGAATCCATATGTTAAAATGTTATGTTAAAATAACTTAAATTACTAGAGTTAGACCAAGATAAGGCTGTAACAATTTTGATAGCACTCGCAGTGCAAGTGTTATTTTAAACGTCAAAACTTCTATGAAATTATGACGTATAAATAATACTTGCACTGAGTATGCTATCAAAATCATTGCATACTTTGGTCTAACTCTATTCATTCACCAGTCAAGCTAACATGTAGATGATACAACTAAAGAACCAAAAATAAACGCGAGCGCAGCGAGCGCGAAATTTTTTTCACAAATTGTGAAAACGTGTTAAAAGGCCGGGTATCGATCTTCATCAGGGCCTAAAAGTCCGAACTCCCCAGTGAGGCGAGCTTTCATGCGAAGCCGTGCTTCATCAGGCTTCAGGATATATACTTAGTTGAGCACAGACACGAACCAATGTCTATTGTATTAAAAAGCGAGACCGCAGGCCAAGCTTGGCGCAGCGAGGCCAAAGGCTAAGCTGAAGTAGAGGAGATGTGGAACACAAACCAATGGTAAATTGAGGTAAAAAGTGAGGCTAAAGGTCGAGCATTCCTATGAAAAACTGGGGACACGTTCGTCTTCTTTCTTTTTCTTTGTTTTAATCAATAGTCCTCGTGATTCTGAGTCGAACTAACCTAAAAGTTGTTGGTTGTTCGAAAAAAATGAACTATTTTTCCTGAAAATCTCTATTATTACAACTTTACAACAGGTACGCAGAATACGCCCCGTAAACTGTAACGTATTGCTTCAATTTTATTACAGTATTTCATTAATTTAAAGAATGGATCGAAAAAAAACAATAACAAAGTATACTCATTATAAGAATTAAAAAATTACTCATGAATTATGACCCTATGGAAGAAAATTTTATTTGGTGCACGGTGAGCTGCCGGGGCCCCCTAGACGAGCCGGGGCCCCCTAGCCGAGGCGGGGCCCCTAGGCAGTTGCCTACTTTGACTTAGGGTTAATCCGGCCCTGGCTGGGAGTGCTGACTCTGTTTTTATTTTTAATTTTGCGTACTTAATTTATTGATTTATAGGGGGACTTCTATCATACTGTATTTCTTTTTAAATGTGTTCTCACTGCTGAGGTGAAAATTTGTTTATACCAGATGAGAACGATTGTTTTTTGTACTTCGTGACTTTTAAGTTCCTTACTACGCTAAAGATTGTATTGCAAAAAATAATTTTATATGCTATCAGTAGTAGATCATTTTACGAGCAATTCGTCTGTCGCACAACACAACAAGACAAATAAACGGATATTATATTAATAAAACCCCACACTAGATAAGCAGTAAACTGTCGGTATTATTAGCCGGTAATTGGATCAACCTTGATGCGGCAGTAACCCTTACGCGGGGGTGCCATTTGTAATGTGATTGCGATTCGGAGCGCAGGCTCGCGAGTTTGCACTTGACTTTGCACGATAGAGTTCATCTAAACTAACTTTGCACCGAATTTAACAGAATAAAGTGAGGGAGTGTCAAATTGCCACACAGTCTGTGCAAATGCTATGCAATTAGCTTGATCTGTCATTACATTATCACTATTTTTGGCGCCGTTTAGTGAACGTTTTCTGTTGTTGAGTGTACTTATATACGTCACCTGGTTTTTGTGGTAATGGAAGGCAAAAAAAATTTTTTTGTGTGTTGTTTCTCATACGTACGTATAAACTTAACTAGATATATTTAGTTTAAAGTAATAACTAAATTATTTGGTAGTGACAGGATTGTTTAAAATAAATTTTTGGGCGATTTTTAAATTATATCATGTTTGGAAGTAAAAGTGAATGTAAGAAGTGGACATCGTCTCGGAACTGTAGGTGAGTGTTGTGTGGAAGTAGGGACTCATTGACTTAATAATATAAAAAAAACAATACATTATTATTGTACACCTTTGTATATATAAAAAGATAATAAAATGAAATGGGACTGTCTCGAAAGTTTCACAATCGTGGTTACTCGTACAAGAAGATTGGTCGATTTTATTTAAAGTTCAATATTGTCGAGGCACACTCAAATACCCGTAGATTATTTATGTTCTTATTTTTTTTAAAGATGAAGTAACTCTGCATGTACTATCGCCCACCCTGTTAACTGTACTTCGGTGGATCTTCTGTCTTTTGTAATAAGGTCCACCGATGTACATTTAGGAGTGTTGCTGTTTGTACAATTTATTGTCAAATCATGTTTTTCTATGTTCAAAATGTCAAATGATAGAATCAAAAGTTCAGAAATAAGCTCATTCAATTCGTCAGATTAAAAAAAATGCGTCGCGGGGATTGGAAAATCCAGGGAAAATCTAATAAAACTATCCTACAATTTTTAGATTGAATTTTTTTTTAATTTTTTTTTTTTGTGGGTCAATAAAATATATCAGAATTCTTTAAATAAACACTTATAAAATGATCAAAAAATGAATATGATAATAGGATAAATGATTTAATTTTTAGATGAGATAACTTATGTTATATGTATAAACTATAAAATCACGGAGCTTTAATATTATGTAGATCCATTTTTATGTAGTATGTAGATATAAGTACACTAGCTTTCACCCCCGACTCTGTCTGCGTAGGGATTTCCGTGGTAAAACCCATCCTGTGTCCTTCCTCGGGGCTTAAATTATCTCCATAACTTCCATCAAAATCAATTCAGAATGACAAAATGAGTTACTTTCGTATTTATAATATTAGTAGGGATGGTGTAGAGTAAAGGTCTGGAATCAAACTAATATGGTATATATATATATACTTTATGAGGAAGGGCATAGGACAGTCGTTATATACGGAAACCATCAGTATGCGCCGATGAAGTCGCGGGCAGAAGCTCTTATATCGACAGTACTTATTTATACTTACATGTTATACAAGTGAGTAAAATAGGTATCTATCAATTCGTAGTTGAGCTGAGGCTGTGCCTGTGGTAACTAAAGCTTACTGCATCGAACTCGCCTCGCCTAGGAATGCATAATATACTCGTCAGATAAGCGTGGGTGTTGACACTGATATCGGAGCTTTTCACTGCAGCCAGCGTATTATGGATAGCTTTATCCATCTTTATCCACGTGATAAAATAACTGTCACTGTTTAACACCATGGGATAGAAAGTGACGGACACCGTTTTATAACGCTGTCACGTAGACAATACAACGACCATCATATCCGTACAGGAGGACATTGTCAACGCTCAGCGAGCATGAGCGAATTAAGACTAGGCCCTAGGCTCATCTGTCGAGGGGAGCTAGCAAAGCAAGCAATTGCACTTTTGTATGCAAATGAAAGAGTCAGAAGAAAGGTCGGTCGACTGTAAACGTTACACGAAGTTGTTATAGGTACGGGGATCTTGTTACGCTGGTTAGGAAGGGAACGGAAATCGCCTGCGTTAGCAAACTGACGATAACGTATGAGCTTATAGAGCTTTTAAGTATAGAGAAATATATGTCCATGCCATGTCAGCCAAAATATATGCTTATTTAATTTAGAAGTTTTTTGCCAGATAGTAGGTAGTCATAATTTAAATTAGAATTAAGCAAATAATATACGTCTTTAGAAAAATTAACACCTAAAAACTACTCTTCAGATCGAATCTTAAAATATAAAACCTTATCTGGCTGGTAAGTAAAGTGTTATGTTAAAGAGTTTCTACAGTTTCTTCTGCTAATAAGTTGGCACTCACTGTAAACGGATTAGAATAATGAACACGACAAAAGCAACTTTAATTTCATTTAATCTGTCCCATCTGCAAACTGAAACGGTTTGGTAGTAGTCAAAGCTTTGACGAACGTTGGTTAGAAAGGACCAGAACGGTGCCTAACGCTTTGGTAGCAGTCAAAGCTTTGACGAACGTTGGTTAGAAAGGACCAGAACGGTGCCTGGACTGGTATTAGCTACTTACATTTAGGATATTACCTATCCCTAGGGAGTTATAGCTTTTTTTCACAATCCATATCTCCCGCGGGAACAATATAGGCCTTTTCCCTTTAGTACACTGCATGAAGTAAGATCTTTTTCGAGCAAGAAGTGATGAAAATGAATTTATCCTGGAGTTGGGCGTTGTATCTTGAGCTTTTTATCCTCGGGCCTCTTAGCCTTGGCCTAGCCAACTTTAAGAGTAGTAGGACTGGTAGACAGTAAACAAGAAATTCCTTTAACTACTAACACAGCAACAAAGGCTAATGTTTTATTGGTATTTACAGAGGACGCAAATAACCGAGCTAAATGACTGTGGAAACAAACATTATTATCATTAATCATTACGACAGGCAATAATGGCCAGAATCTTCCTCGCATCTTTAGATATCGATTTTAGTGAGACGAGCAATGCAGTGATATGGAATTGTTTTGATCAGTGTTTTGATTGATACCTACGCTGCCCCGGCAGGCTAACGTTAACTTTATATAAGATCTATATAGTTAGGCTTTTTAATATCAAACTGTATCCATTTGAACTTATAATAATGGATGATATTATGATAGTCGATAAGATAAGTTACACTTTGCTCCGTCAATGATTTTATAAATGCACCGGTGACGTCTATAGTAGTATACCCTATAATGGACGTGGAACGAGTAATGGGACAAAAAAACATAATTCCTCTAAAATAAGTATCTAAAAGTAGTTTATAAACACTGGCTGTATATTATCATAAATAAGAGTCCTAGAGCTGTTTCAGTTTGAATTTTCATTAAATTTGGTTGTTTTTTAAGAAATTGGCGCCAACCAAAAAGTTGTCGTGTCACTGAAAAAAAATACCACTACGAATTCTTAACAACTTCGCTAAGAGAGTTGAGTTAATTTATTAAATTTTGATTAATTAATACTTGATGAAAACTAGAATGTGTTTTGTTACTTGCATTTACCATGAGATAAGGTATACAACACACTATATTGTGACTCCACAGATGTAAAAAAAATAGTGGTATTTGGCCCAATCCCATTATAGGAGCTGTAAAACTGCGTGTCTCCTATGATGGGACAATTGACAGAATGCTGCTTGCCATGCCATAATTTCATGTTTAAACAATACAGAAGTAAAATGTAGTTACGAAATATGTCAATCAGGACGTATTCTCGGACTTCGGATAAATTAATATCGTTTTTCCAAACTTTTATTTAACTTGCCCTGTTAATTAGTGTGGGTCCAATCTTGGTAGCTGAATTTGACCCACTTTTCGATTTCCGATTCAGTTGAAATTTTGTGTAAGTACGTAATTAGGTATGCAAATCGGATGATAATGCAATATTATGATAACATGGACCTGATCTGATGATGGAGACAGGAGGTGGCCATGGGAACTTTATCGCAATAAACCCTAACTAATTGTGTTTCGGTATATTAGAATTGTCTCGATGGATCTAATAATAATAATTGGCTGTAGAAAGAAAAATACATTCAGCGTTAAAAGCTTATACCAAAAATTGTTTTTTTTTTGCCGTAACTTATTCCCCATTTCAATATTTTATACTGATAGAGCAATGTCCATTATAGGCGGCCCATTACTGGATCCACGTCCATTACCGGGGGCCCATTACTGGAGCTTTGGTGTCCATGACTGGAGAAAAAAAGCATGGTTTTAATTTGTTAAATATGTGGAAACGAATTGCAGTATCTTTGATACAACACGCCTAAAACATGAAAGACGGATAGGACTTTCATCTTTTAACACGCTAAGCGGTAGACCATTTACATGTACCTATAAGGGAAATAACATAAATACTCCAAATTTCCTCTTAAATGTCCCATGACTGGTGCTGTTACTATATCTATGTGTCGATAAGTCGAGGGTTAGGGATTAGAATTTAGATACAAGTTGGATCCAAGTGGTAATACTTAGAGTAGGTAATTACGAATTACGAAAGAACGGATATCTTCCTTACGATAATGGTTCCATATTGAAATTACTTATGGAGACGCGTGCACTTTAAGAATGTTAAATGTTACTCTACATAAACCGTGAAATACACACTTTGTTTTGGTGCCTACTTATTTTTTTGGATGGTTGGGTAAATACATGCCTTTTTCCAGGGCTGCAGAATGCGGTCAATCAGTCCGTTCGTTCGGCGGCAGCGAGGCGGGAGCCCTGCTGGAGGAGCGCAGGGACGAGTTCGAGCACGACATGGTCATGCCGCACTTCCAGCGCGTCGCCATCAGCGGGGAGGACACCTCGGGGGTAAGTGGCAGACTGTCGGCTAGGCTGGGCCTTGCTGGAGGAGCGCAGGCACGAGTTCGAGCACGACATGGTCATGCCGCACTTCCAGCGCGTCGCCATCAGCGGGGAGGACACCTCGGGGGTAATTGGCAGACTGTCGGCTAGGCTGGGCCTTGCTGGAGGAGCGCAGGCACGAGTTCGAGCACGACATGGTCATGCCGCACTTCCAGCGCGTCGCCATCAGCGGGGAGGACACCTCGGGGGTAAGTGGCAGACTGTCGGCCAGGCTGGGCCTTGCTGGAGGAGCGCAGGCACGAGTTCGAGCACGACATGGTCATGCCGCACTTCCAGCGCGTCGCCATCAGCGGGGAGGACACCTCGGGGGTAAGTGGCAGACTGTCGGCTAGGCTGGGCCTTGCTGGAGGAGCGCAGGCACGAGTTCGAGCACGACATGGTCATGCCGCACTTCCAGCGCGTCGCCATCAGCGGGGAGGACACCTCGGGGGTAATTGGCAGACTGTCGGCTAGGCTGGGCCTTGCTGGAGGAGCGCAGGCACGAGTTCGAGCACGACATGGTCATGCCGCACTTCCAGCGCGTCGCCATCAGCGGGGAGGACACCTCGGGGGTAAGTGGCAGACTGTCGGCCAGGCTGGGCCTTGCTGGAGGAGCGCAGGCACGAGTTCGAGCACGACATGGTCATGCCGCACTTCCAGCGCGTCGCCATCAGCGGGGAGGACACCTCGGGGGTAAGTGGCAGACTGTCGGCTAGGCTGGGCCTTTCTGGAGGAGCGCAGGCACGAGTTCGAGCACGACATGGTCATGCCGCACTTCCAGCGCGTCGCCATCAGCGGGGAGGACACCTCGGGGGTAAGTGGCAGACTGTCGGCCAGGATAAGGTCCACCGATGGATTAGTTAACAGTGTGGGCGATGGTACCTACATGGGTAGTCTGAGTTGACGGTACAGTACCTAGCGAAGTGTTCAGCGTGCTGTGAAGACAGCTAAAATCGGACCAAGATAACTTTGCACGGTATTGCAATGATTGTTGCCGCAGGGCAACAAGTAGCAGTACTTGCCTCCTACATTGCGTTCGTGGCTCCGTATTTCTTCTCTTTTCATAATAAGACTGTAATCTTCTCCGCTGTACTTAAAACAATCTAATTTTTTACTTCTCTTCTCAGGTACCCTTGGAAGACTTGCAACAAGCCTCCTCCTATCTGGTGCAGGCCCTAGATATCCGCAAGCGCTACATGGAGATGTCCCACCAGAGCTTCTGCACCATCACCGCGCGGTTCCTGCGCAACATGGACCCAGACGCGCCCGCCAACCACGCGCCTTACACCAAGGGTCCTAGTGGACATATAGCGGGTACGGTATCTTGTCATTTATCCTTGGAATTTTTGCAGCAGGCCTTTTAGCGAATTCGGTTACTTAGACTAGTGTTTTTTAAAGCTTTTATGTGTGTATGTAACGACTGTAACGTTATTGATCAGCAGATCCCTTGAGTTTTAAGCACGTTGAGGTATAAGATAAGGTCATAATGCCTTATCCTAAGGTTTTTCAGTAATGGACTTCCAGCGTTGAAGCGTTCCAGAGCTTCCAGCTCCCAGTCTTGAGCCATCGTAAATACGTTGTGGCGCTTGTCCTTCTGCCTGTACTCTAAGACTAAAAAAACTGTTCTACAAAAAGCCAATTTACTTCCAGATCACGTGGTCCACCCACCGTTCAGGGACAAAGACCCCTGGGAATGCCACATGCCCGAGCCCAAGGACTACACCATACGGCCCGACCGCGGCGTATTCAACCTGTACACTAAGGGTGCTGATGGCCAGGAGACAAGAGTTCCATACGAGTACATACCACTGTCGGAGTACATTCAGGACATGAATACTATGTGCAACATGATCGCGGATGGGCCGCTGTGAGTATTTATTCCCTAAAATTTTTTGATTTATTTTCAAAGTTTAGAAATTATTCAGTTCTCCAATCTTTGATGGTCACATTCATCGCTGCTGATAATTAACGTTGAATATCCGTCCGAGGACTTAAGTATTACCCATGATCTATCAAGTTTTGGTTGGATAGCGACAAGTTAAAATATTCATCGTATATGAGGTGTGAAATGATTACGTGTAATCATGCCACTATTTCTTGCATTAACACTTCCACTGTAATGTAAATCTGTAAGTATTAAACCTTTTCACTTGCAACTTGGTTGAATTTCTACCTGATATCTTCGTCCTTTGCCTTCAGGAAGTCCTTCTGCTACCGGCGCCTGTCCTACCTGTCGTCCAAGTTCCAGTTGCACGTGCTGCTCAACGAGCTGCGGGAGCTAGCTTCTCAAAAGGCCGTGCCACATCGCGACTTCTACAACATCAGGTCAGTGCCATAACCTTACCTGTTGGAAAAAAACTCGACTTGTTAGAGACCTCAGTTATTAAATAGTCTCTTTCTACTAATTTAGCCGAGGTCTGAGTTCTTTCAAAAGTTATAAAAAACTCGAATAAGGACTCGACTCATGATTCAAAAGACGCAAGTTTTTGAGACAAAGAATATCTTAACATTTTTTCAAATTTTTACTCTATTCTTAAGATTCTATTCTAACCAAGACTATCGGTCCAAGACTATATTTTATTAAAAGCTATGTTGGCAGAAGTACCTTCAAAAGTTTTAACAGATCCCCGTTCTTACAGAAAAGTGGACACCCACATCCACGCAGCTTCCTGCATGAACCAGAAGCATTTACTCCGCTTCATCAAGAAGACCCTCAAGAACCACGCAGACGAGGTGGTGACGCTGCACAAGGGCGTGCCCATGACCCTCAAGGCCGTGTTCCAGTCCATGAACCTTAGTACTTATGACTTGACTGTGGATATGCTGGACGTGCATGCAGTAAGTGCTTCGAACTTTATCATTCTTTTGACCAAAAATGGCAGTGGCGGATTTGCATTCTTTGCCGCCCTAGGCCCCGGCCTTGTAGCCGCCCCTTTCTCAGCACCCATCATAGAGTCATTTCTTGTAATCATCAGCGAATTTTTCGTCACAGTTTGCCGCCCCTAAATATCTTGCCGCCCTAGGCCCGGGCCTACTGGGCCTTAGGGCAAATCCACCACTGATAAATGGAATGGAAACCAAACCACTCCTAAGTAAGATGATCAATTAGTCCTTACTACTAGGATTAAAAATTATTTGAGTACTCAAACGTACAAATATACTTATACTGTACTTTTCAAACAGGACCGCAACACGTTCCACCGATTCGACAAGTTTAATGCCAAATACAACCCCATCGGCGAGTCACGGCTGCGAGAAGTGTTCCTCAAGACAGATAACCACATGAACGGCAAATATTTCGCTAGGATTATAAAGGTAATTGACGTAATTACATTGGATTGAATGTTGCAGGAGCTAATTATTGAGTATAACTGTGAATTGTAAATAGCGTTATTGTACTTGCTTTGTGTTTACACTTATCTCCATTCTTTATTTTTTTCTGCTCCTTTGTTGTATTACTTTCCTTTTCATTTCGTTCTTGGTCACTGGTCAGCAGTCACTGGTCACTGCGTCGCCTAACCCTTAAAAATCTATACATTTACAGGAAGTAGCCTCAGACTTAGAGGAGAGTAAATACCAAAATGCGGAGCTACGTCTATCCATTTACGGCAAGAGCCCGGACGAGTGGGCCAAGCTGGCCAACTGGGCCATCCAGTACGACGTGCACTCGAACAACGTGCGGTGGCTCATCCAGATACCTAGGCTTTAGTAAGTTTATACCACTCTCTTAATACGTTATAGCCTTTGACATGTGGTACAATATTAAAGAGTAATGGTCTTAGAAGAGACCCCTGTGGAACTACATTCAGCATTGTAAACGGTTACCTACTAAAAAACTTTAATATCGTTAACGCCAACTACTTGAGATGTATTATAAGACGAAAATCATGTGCGTGATTTATCTCTATCTCAATATTTAGCATTATAGATAATAAACACATGCAGTCAATTCTATCGAATGCGAATGTGTGATCTTTTCTATCACTTTTTATAACGGCGGCGTCTTCTATTATATCTCCTTATAAACACGAACGTAGCTCCCAAAAATAGTTGTTTAAATGAATATATAACGCCAAGCGCGCACCACGATTTTAATTTTTGCGACACGATTTTAGAATCGCGCTGTAATTTATCGCAGAAAATTCAGTGCGCGCACTGCGATGAAAAAGTCGACGATTTGTTCATTCTCGACATGGATGTCATACCAGTCGCTTGTCGTGAAACAATATGCAATCGCTGTATGACTGAGTATTTATACCACAAAGGTGATCTCCTTCTATTTCTATAATTAAACGGTCAACATCTAGCGTCTCATCTTGTAACTCCATTGGAGAAGCAGGTTCCGATATGTTGACGCTTGGAGAGCGAAATGCCGACTGAGGTCCCGGCTGCGATTTTATTATCGCAGTGCGCGCGGGGCCATACAGCTTCGTATGCTGCAATTCACTTTGCGACAATCGCGTACGCGCGCCGTCGCGGAAAAATGTAACAAATCACAATTTTAAAATCGCTGCGATATTTTTGTCGCATATGCGCGCACCGCTATATAAACCCATACGTTACATTTCTGCGACTAAATTATCGCGCGACAAAAAATCGTGGTGCGCGCTTGGCTTTAGAGTTATAATAAGTTTTTAATCGTGCTATTCTCTTCCAGCGATATTTTCAAATCGAACAAGATCATGAACAACTTCCAAGAGCTGCTCACTAATATTTTCCTGCCATTATACGAAGTCACCAAGGATCCCAATAGTAACATAGAGCTGCACAAATTCCTTACGGTAAGTCTTGCAAATAAACGGCTCTTTTTCAGGTATGTCGGTAACGTTTAAATATCTCATGTAAAAAAGAGAATGACAGATTTACTCAGATTGGTCATCAACTGTTAAAAGTGTTTAAAGGAATGAAAATTGAAGGAAAACCGTTTAATTTGTACAACTATCTCACTCCATAGAATTTTTTCGGCAAGTAATATTCCATTTAAACTTGAGATAGACTTCAGATAGCCCCAATATGTACGTTAGAGTCAGACCGAGTAAAGTGTGCAGCGATTTTGATAGTCCACGCAGTGCAAGTGTCATTTTAAACGTCAAACTTCTATGAAATTATGACGTGTAAATAACACTTGCACTGCGTGGGCTGTCAAGATCGCTGCAGACTTTTCTTGGTCTAACTCTATCCGTTTTCGCGGTACAAGTTGTCTGGTATTTACAGCACGTGGTCGGGTTCGACAGCGTGGACGACGAGTCCAAGCCCGAGAACCCGATCCTGGACCCCGAGGTGCGCGCGCCGGGCGACTGGGACGACGAGGAGAACCCTCCCTACGCCTACTACCTCTACTACATGTACGCCAACATCACCGTGCTCAACCACTTCCGCAAGTAAGTACTCAACACAACATACTGAGGTTTTAGGGTTCCGTACCTCTAAGGGAAAAAACGGAACCCTTTTATTCACTCGTGTTTCTGGCTGTCCGTCTGTCACAGCCTATTTTCTCGAAAAGTCTGGACCAATTATTTTGAAATTTGGTACACATATGTAAGTGACCCAAAGACGGATGCCGTAAATAAATGAATTTTAAGCATGGGGGCCACTTTTGGGGGTAGGTAAATAAGAAAATTAAAAATTAAAGTTTTTCAAACTATATTGTGTTACATATCAAATGAAAGAGCTCATTTTGATAATATCAATTATATTTATTTTGCAATTTGAAAATTAATAGTTTAGAAGTTATTTAAGAAAATTGCCAAAAAATTACCATCCTGCCCCCCTTTATCTCCGAAACTACTGGGTCTAAAATTATGAAAAAAATAAACAAAATAGGTATTTACCTATAGATGACAGGAAAACCTATTAGAAATGGGCAGTCAAGCGTGAGTCGGACTTAATTACTTAGTTTTTGGTTCGACCCTTACGGGTTTTTTAAAGGCATTATACTCACGTTTCAAAAAAAAATACATTGTTAAAAATTGAATAATGTACGGAACCCTTGAAACGCGAGTCCGACTCGCACTGGACCGGTTTTTTTATAGAATAAATATCAGATTACAATTTACCAACTCGCTGGGGCAACAAGAATAATTCATCATTATGCTCAACCTTGTTGCGCAGTTTCTAATCAGATTTTGCCGAGCTATAGCTATAGCTTCCTCTACGGCGTCCAGTCACACGTTCAAATTTTTTATTGTCGGTGGCCCGGCCAAAAGGCTAGCGGAGATGATGTGCTTTTGGCCTCAACAATTATGTTTTGGTTATAAATTCTTCAACTCCGGCATTTTTAGGGTTCCGTAGCCAAATGGCAAAAAACGGAACCCTTATAGATTCGTCATGTCTGTCCGTGTATGTCACAGCCACTTTTTTCCGAAACTATAAGAAACTCTTGAAACTTGGTAAGTAGATGTATTCTGTGAACCGCATTAAGCTTTTCACACAAAAATAGAAAAAAAAACAATAAATTTTGGGGGTTCGTCCCCATACTTAGAACTGAAACTCAAAAACTCCGACTCGAACTTGGCCGCTTTTTTAAATTATCTACCTGCCGTCGTCTCTTTTGTCAGATCCCACAATACGTAAACCCTAGATACATTTTCATGGCCAAATCAATCCTACTTATAGTAAACTTCGTATAATTAATTGTAACAGGGAGCAAGGGCTGAACACGTTCGTCCTTCGCCCGCATTGTGGCGAGGCTGGTCCCGTGCAGCATCTCGTCTGCGGGTTCATGCTCGCTGAGAACATCTCCCACGGACTGCTGCTGAGGAAGGTAATTATATCACAACCTTATCTGAGCGCGGTCGTATCGAAGTCGCAAGAAAGCATAATTATATCATTTTGGAACTATAGCTTACAATTATGTCGGTGTGCTGCAAGGTGCGCTCGTACCTTATACACGCCATAAACAGGAAGATCGGGTACGGAAGCACCTACAGGCGCACTGAAGTTTAGAGTTATTATAGCAGTTGGAAGACCTAATAAAAAGCTATCCCTGAACCTACAGTAAGGACTTTAAAACGCTACCCATGAGCTCCATCATCCGACACATGGATATGGTGGGGAAAGCTCATGAGAAGGTTAGTTGACGGATCTTTTCTAGGGGGTAATTGCACAAAAGATCCCTATGGGTCGAAGTGTATCCGCAAGGGCCCCCGAAAACAATAAGATAAGATACGGTCGCTGTGGCCAAAATCAGCCAGGAGGATCTATGATCATCATTGTATCAGCTATAGACCATCATTTTATCAAACCAAAACCTTAATGTTTCCCCAGGTTCCCGTACTGCAGTACTTGTACTACCTGACCCAGATCGCGATAGCCATGTCTCCGCTCAGCAACAACTCCCTGTTCCTGAACTACCACCGCAACCCGCTGCCGGAGTTCCTGGCCAGGGGGCTCGCCATCACGCTCAGCACTGATGACCCGCTGCAGTTCCACTTCACCAAGGTAACACAACTTTATTTATTCTGGAATAGTTGATTTTAATCTTCACTACCTATTTGCTCATCAGCTGTACCTATGCCACTGCTGGGGACAGAGCTACGAGAAAGATAAAACGGAGATGGGAAGACGAACCGATCCTAGACACATATTGTAAAATTTCAAATTCAAATTAGTGATATTTAGTTATTAATTGTATTGTGACATGCGTATTGTGTTAATATTGTGTTATTTTTTCAATTATTTCAATTTGACATTTTATATTTATTTAAATTTATGATTATAATGATGAATTTGCACGCTTGCATGCAAGCTAGGTACATGATCTGTAACACCATATTGTAACATCCCCATACTGTATCAATGCAAATAAATAATTTCTGATTTCTTAAAAAGTGGTGAGAGAATGCATTGGACAGAACCAAGTAGCAGGAAAGAGGGGATACTATGAGTCGCAGCGGAATACTCATACAGGCAAAAAAAAACTAGTTAGGCTAATTCCGATTGAGTTCCGATTGATTTGTTTAACGGCCGTAGGTATCAACTTTATTATCAGAAGCTGGAGCAGGTCAGGACCCGACAGCAGTAAGGAGTTCAGGCTAACTCCCTCATTCCTGGCTGCTGCGTCATGGACTACTCTATCCTTTCGTTTTTGAGGGTGGTAAACGCCGAAATGTGGAAGGTAGAGGCGCATGTTGTCAAAATTATCAGCCGAATTTTTATAAATAAAATATTGGTATTTACCTTCAGGAACCGCTGATGGAGGAGTACAGCATCGCGGCGCAAGTGTGGAAACTGTCTTCCTGCGACATGTGCGAGCTGGCGCGCAACTCCGTGCTCATGTCCGGCTTCCCGCACGAGGTAATATTACCACTAGCACTACCAAAAAGAATAGATACTATAGAGGGGTCCTGTCATAGTAAATGTTGTAGTCATTGTAAATTTACTGCCATCTATCGACACACGACTATAACTCAAAATAAACACGTATAAAATTATCAAAAAAATTAATATATATGAATAAATGATTTTATTATTTTTACATCATTTTGACCCATATTCATTCACTGATATCTATGTGTTTAAATTGTTAAATATGAAACGGTGTCGTCACGCCATCTAGCCGACCATAGGCCAAAGGTGTGTGCGCCATCTGTACGAGAATGACTTTTTCTTGATTTCCGAGGCACATTTTTTTCTTAGACTTTATTCATCTTATACGAAGTTACATATGTCTTTGCCACTACTTTAGCATTACTCCTTATTACACATGTCGCCATTGGAGTCCTACCACCATTTTGCCATGAAGCCAACCTCACCTGCAAGACGGTGCATCTGCTCTACAACAAGCGAGGTTTTGGCAATGGCTTTTACTTTGGAATTGGAGTTTAGATTCAGATGGTAGGGAAAGGAAAAGGAACATTAGAATATTCTCAAGATTTAGAAGATCTAGGATTTCGGATGCTAACCCAACTTTGCATCACAAAAATCTCACAGTTTTATAGAAAAGCTATAAAAGTTGACTGTACCCAATTATTGTTACTGTGTTGTATTAAAGAAACCGTGTAATTTATAGATGAAGCAGTACTGGCTGGGGCCCAACTACATGAAGGAGGGCGTGGCCGGCAACGACATCACGCGCACCAACGTGCCCGACATCCGCATCTCCTTCCGCTACGAGGCGCTGCTGGACGAGCTCACCAACATCTTCAAGGTAATCCCATAAAAAAAACACACGTTTATCGACGTGATAGCATGATAGTGGCATAACACTTTAAACTCTCGCGTTTTGTACACATATTTAATAAACAAACGGGTCTACCGCGATATACTTTTCATTGTTTTTACCTTTTAAGACGAACGACGGTTTTACGAATTTAAGGTAAAAACAATGAAATTATATCGCGGTAGACCCGTTTGTGTAATTAAATATGATAGTTACAGTCTTAACCGCGTTAACCCTTTGAATGCAACGTATATCGTGCGTGGCGCGTCATCGTCATAATGAACCTTGTCGGAATGCACATAGGTTGATATTAGGCTGTAGCTACGCGCATGAGTTGACGTCTTTGGCAGTCAAAAGGTTTAGACTGACGCTCGCTCTGTCACGTGGATAAGTCATCATAATTCTGGAGAATACGTGATCTGCGCGATAGTTGTTGCGCACCATCAGTAGAGCAGTGGCACCGTAGATTAACGGCAGTTTTGGCCTCATTAACTATTTACTTAATATTATTGCACACAAAAACGCAGTAGTATAACAGTTTTATTCAAAAGTTTTTTTTTTCGTCCGGAAATTAATCTCAATTTCTTACCATCGACAATATTGTTAATGATCGCTTCAAAAAGGGTTAACGTCAGTAAATTTTTGTATTATTGGTAGTAGATTTAAAATTTCAACCAGTTGTGGACCAGTGTGCTTCGCTGCTACGAGTAGGTAATTACTAATTAATGCCTATAGGAAAATGCCAAATACATGCCTGGTGATGTGAAGTTATGTGAGGGCCTGTTATGTTAGGTTATTTAGGTTAGCATTTAGTTGGGATTAGTACAGTAGCTTTATGTTTGTTTGCCATGTCATGTGTTCCGTTTTCCTCGCATCAACTAACCCTCCAAACCCCAGTAGATTGTGAATAACCGGAGCAAAACTTTCAGGAAGGGATGTCCACGCGCCAGATGACCGCTGCGTCTCGCTCGCGGCGAACTGTCACTGAACCGGGCCCTGAAAACCACATTGGCAAATAAATCCCGGCACTCTTTGTATAGGGGGTTGCCACCTTTTATTAGATACGGCTTTTTCCAAAATTGGGTGTAAGAAATATAGTAGGTACACCGCAGGAAATAAATTATGATCGGCACTTATGGCTATATCGTAACCTTAAATTTCCTTTTTCAATAGATTTTTTCAACTGAGAACCAAGCCAAAATATAGTAATATCTGGGTGGCAACCCTATTCCATACCAAAGGGTCATACATAGGTTCAAGTTCTAAATTCCTCACTTACAAGGCACCTGATGTCTAGCAGCTAATAAAATTAATTCAAAATTATTGCTGCCACGCATCTTGTAATACATACATTGAGCGTTTTAGATAATATATATATTCACTTTATGTTAGGCTAAATACCTACTACGTCTAGAGTCTATTTTTCGGCAGTTAAAGAGTTAATTCGTTCGTTCGCCTGTGTATGACCTCAAAAAATATATATAAAAAAAAAACGTTGTAAAGAGTTTGATATGACTCTTAATAATTAAGATTAAATCATGTTTCATTCTATGTAGTTGTTAGGTATTCATTTTGTAAGTATCTTTTGTTTACTATTTGAAAATCATGATAGGCAATCGTTGCCCCAAAAAAAGTGTAATGTTAATGTGATAAAAAGTTTCCCATGTGATAACTAGACGAATATAAATGAAAGTGCCATTACATTCCTTGTTGAAGTTTCACGTTTCCTCTATGGGTGGATCAGTAGAATAGGAATTCTAGCACGAATGCTTAAAAAAATATACGGACAATTTTATTTGTGCTATTATATAGGTTTATGCATGAAAATACCTATCAAAAAGTTAGCATTTCGCAATTAAATAACATAGTTGCTTTTTTCTTTTAATTTATGCTTGTAATGTGACCCAATATTTCGTGCAAGAATTCTTGTGTCCTTTACCCTGATCCATCATCCCTTTATCTAATTACCAATTAGGTAGGTAGGCGTAGACAAGCGTTTTATCTAGAGGACTACTTTTTCGAAACCTATCTCTCTATTATTTTTTACTTACTTATAAGAAGAAAATCATTAGGTTTTCCCATATTGAACGGCTCCTTTCCACATTAATCCAGGGACCGAATACCGGTATATTTTCATACAAATTAACCGGTATTCAATTGGGGTCTCTTGGTTGTTTATGTATATGTTTGCACTTAGTTTAGCCATAGAGAAATATATAGTAAGACAAGAGTGCTCACTCCATACATCAGTTTTGGTACCAAAAATATTAATATTTTCATAGTCGCCATCTAGTATCGAGTAGCGGAATTATCAGTACCGCTATTCGATACTAGATGTCTCTCGAGTGGCGACCCACGAAAATTGAATTGAACAACAATTTACAACTAATATTAGAAGCAGGAGTTGAAAATAGAGTTCCGGTTAATCCGTTTATAATATTAGCTGAAAATTGTCGAGCATTAGACTTTTCGGTCGCCGCTACATCTATTGTCAAGTAGCAGTACCGATAATTCCGCTACTCGATGCTAGATGTCGACTATGAAAATACTAATATTTTTGGTACCAAAACTGATGTATGGAGTGAGCACTCTTGTCTTACTATATATTTCTCTATGGTTTAGCTATTATGTTCAATCATTATCCTTACCTAAATACTATTGTATAATATCAAAGAAATAATTTGAAAATTTTGAGATATTTTGATTTTTAGTTATACCGGTAGCGGTCCCTGCATTAAGCCCGTATATAATAAAAGAGAGTTTGTCTTACGAAATCAAATTGAATAATCCCTAAATATTTAAAACTTACGTTAAACGAAGGGTGGTGTTCAAAGTCACAATCAATTCCATGTGTACGTTAATAGTTATTTGTTTTACAAGGGGGCAAAGTTGTTGTTTAACCGCTCGTGCTAATATTGATACCCGAGCAAGCGAAAGATTCCAAAATTGAACCACGAGCGTAGCGAGTGGTTCGAAAAATGGAATCTTGAGCGTTGCGAGGGTTTCAAAGCACGAGGGTTAAACAAAATTTACCCCCGAGTGAAACACAAAATTTTTCACCACACCAACCCGAAGCAAATATTAAATGTAAAATATCAAACAAAATCAAATCCAAATGAATGTTATTAAATATTTATCATCCAAAATCATCATTTAAAAGTCAATTCTACCAGCAAATATAAGAAAACAACTCAAAATTTGCATTTGATTACTTTGCCTCACATGTGGATAAAATGCAACTTTGCTATTCGTTTTCGAAGTGCAAAGTAAGCCTTTCCGAGCTGGTGTGGTGAAAAATATCTTTAGTCACTTTCATTTTCTACCATGGACGAATAATAATAACCACATAGCGTCACTATAGTAGACCCAAACCAAACGGACGACTGGGATTATATCTCTATCTCTCTCACCCCACCTTCAACCATGCGAGCGTGAATGAGAAGATTTACGACCCCGGTCGTCCGTTTGGTTTGGGTGTACTATAGCACATACATTGTTACGGATATTGTACTTAGTGGTTTTACTAATTAATCTAATTATTTAATACTAATATTTAATAATTGTTAACCTATTATTAATTTCATCTCAAGGTGCTCGCTTAACTGACCTCATATCATAACTACATTACTATGTAATCTTACTCACACCAGCTGATCTCATCCGATTTCTGATGTTGTGTTTTGACTATTTGCTCCTTCTTTGAAATTATTTGATGTCTGGTAATTTTTTTACTATTGATCATATTTAATTTTGTGGATAACTTACAAGCAGAAATTCAAATAATTTCAAGTAATAAATCACCTTGATATAAATCAGGTTGTGTAAGGTCAGGTATAAGGGTTATTGTCTTTTTTATTGTTCACATTATATACCTACGAAACAACTCAGAAGAAAATCTGATCACAATCGCAATATGGATGTGTCCGATTTTTTTAGCTAAAAGTACTTACTTTTAGTACATACTTTATCATACACTTTATGATATGATATATTTTATAGACGCACTAAGTAGTGACAGGATCTAAAGCCTTTCATTTGTTGTGGAGCAGTGTGACGAAATTATACATGTGCTATCTGCAAATGTATAAATACATCACCCTACTCCTTTTAAGATGTCAATACAACGATTTTTCTCTCCAACTTTGTTATTGTGATCAAATTTTGCAGTAAAATATTTTCCGACCTATTTCGTACCTTGTTACAGTGACTATCAATAAATAAATAAAATAAATCGCTAGAGACCTCATACTATTCTCACTGTGACAAGGTACAAAATAGGTAGGAAATTAAATTAAAACTGTACTTTGCAGTTGCGGCGGGGGCTACAATAATGTATTGAGCTTTATTTGGTTGTGTTAGAGTCGCTTATTGTTTGTCTGTTCACGTTTGAGTAAAAATCAAGAAAAATACCTATTGATGGGCATTTATATCATCATCGAGTACATTTTGAAGTTCTTTGAACTTAAAAGAGCGAAAAATGGACAATTAGTTATTTGTACTCAAATGCCCTTTGATACAAAAAACACATTAGTGTTATTAGTGGTGTTTTAAATGTACCTATATAGCTATCATGAATATGTTATAATTATGTAAATGAAATGAAAAATTAAATTTTTGACCTTAGAAGTCGCGCTCGACAAGTAAGACTAAAAAAATATAAAAATAAGTAACGATTGTTATTCGTACTTAATTTATACCTATTTTAAATCATATATAAATAAGTAGACATTTTGCAACCAATTTAATTTAGATCATATACTCGTATCTATTATACATACCTATATTATACGAGTAATATAAAACCTCGAAACCAAATGGAATATTAATGTTGGAAATAAAAATGTATCACCAAACGTTGGTTTTATTTAGGTGCTTATATACAGTCAAAGTCAACGTCAAAGATATGTTTACATTTTTCGCCTTATTACAAATGAGTATATGTAAACATATCTTTGATGTCGATTGTACAACTGTAGTTGGAAACATCTCGACAGCAGTATATTTATTCTCAGGCCCGGATTTAGAGACCTAGCCCCCCTAGTAGTGTTGCCAACTCAGATTTTGAAAAAATGCTAGACTAATGTCTAGATTATGCCAAAATTATGCCAAAGATTTTTGAAACACCTATGCAAAAAAAAACATCACTTGAAATTAGACACTTAAAACACATAGATTTTTCAAATTTACCGCCTTTTTCTACTGACAAGATCTGCTTGACCAACTTTATATAGTCCGTTGACGTCCATCCGTCCACAAAAGTCAAAATTCATATGAAAATATGAACCACATAAGGTGAAGGCGCATATTGTTGCTGCCAAGTTGATGCAAACTTGGCTTAGACTAAATTATGCTAAAAAATATGCCAGATGCTAAATGGAAAATTTTGGTGCCAAAGCGAGTGAAAATATGCCAGATCTGGCATCATTTATGCCAAGTTGGCAACACTGCCCCCTAGGCACTTGGTATGGCACTTAGACTTCAGGGAGGCCCCTTCTCAATCTCAAAACCTGTGTTAGGTTACCTGGGCCCCTAAGGCGTTGTCGGCTTAGGAGGAAATCCGGCCCTGCTACTTCTAGGTCTGCTTCTTGCCTGTCACAAACTGTTTAGCATGAGTAGAAAGTTAGAAACCCTCTGATTTGAAATGCCAGGTTTTGAGACTGCAAAGGCCCACCGGCTGCGCATGCGTATATAATCGTGCTCGTGCGCTAAAATGTTGGATCCGGGCACGCACATGTCACGCAAGCGGTGTGTCGTCTCTCGTGAGGATCTTTATCCTTTTGAACGCCAAACGGCGCATCCATTTGCCGTGCCACTGACGTCACGTGGATAGAATTTACTTTTGTGAATAAATAATTCCAACCTAAAAGTGGGGTGTTTTTCAGTAGATTTTCATCAAAAAACGATCGACGTCAAATGTAGTCTTTGGCGTCGTTGTCACGATTTTGTGTTGACGTCAATTGCCGTCTGTGGCGTTCAAAAGGTTATATTACACCGTTTATATCAGCCATTTTGCATTAAAATCTCCCTGATAGGTTTAGTTATATCTAGTGCACTGTAGTGAATGGTTTAATATGATATGTCCTTTTGTAGATAAAGCGTTGCGGCTCGCCCGTCGTCTATTAAGGTAATAGGGTAAGGGATACTTCGGCTATAGGATAATATCGACTAAGCTGTATGCCGATTTACCCTAGCCTACTTGAGTTTAGAAAAGTGCATGGACTTTCATTATCATCTTATTTTAATTTTTAAACCTTCTGTGTAAACATAGTTACAGAGGAGTCCATATGAATGACTAAATTTCCATATCTTTGTAACAAGATTTCGGTTATATTTCATTAGATATCATACGTAGGTACCATCGCCCACACTGTAAACTAACAGTTTGTAAACCTTATTACGAAAGGCATAAGGTCCACCGATTGACGGTTAAGAGTGTTGTTGTTTGTACTTTACTAAAAATATCTTTCATACATTATAAATATTATGTTTAGTGAAATATATTTTAACTAAAGTAGGTAATTAAATTCATTGAATGTTTCTTTTTTACAAGGTGGATCTCCTTGCTCGATTTTCATACAACTTTCTTGGCACCCTAGCTCCTATTATATAGGGTTTCTTCACTTGTATATGTAATGTTTGGGTAGTATATATATTTCTGTCTTCGCTTAACGTAAAAAAATACTAGATTTTGATTAAAATTATTAAGAAAAAAGCCTTTGAATATTGGTAAAATTTTGCCTCATTGCTTGTTTGTGTGAGTGATGCTTATAGTATCGGTGTAATTCTAACATGGCGACTTCATTTGACAAGCAATCATTTTTAATTTGTCAAAGCTGTAACAGATGGCACTTTAAAACCGCAACACAGATTACCTGTGTATTTTGTTTTATTTTCACTCAATAGAGGGAGGTATATTTAATGCACAAAGCATGTTACGAGTATACCTACTCATTTAAGAATCTCCTTTCTGATATAATTTCATTCCCAGATTTAATATAACTTAATAATTATTATGATTATTACACAATAAAATACATTTATATATTTATAGAAAGGTCAGTCCCCCTTGTGAATTCTGCTTTCGTTTCGGTAAATGTTCTCTGGAAAAGCCTATATTTATTGTAACAATGATTTTTAAACTAAAATACCTAGCTATATTTTTCTCTTAAATATATAGGTATGTGGAGAAAAATGACATCTTCTTGTAAATAAACAAGATTCTATAATATCTTCTGCTTGTGCATAACAATAACATTAGTAGATGATATTTTTAGGGTTCCGTACCCAAAGGGTAAAACGGGACCCTATTACTAAGACTTCGCTGTCCGTCCGTCTGTCCGTCTGTCTGTCACCAGGCTGTATCTCACGAACCGTGATAGCTAGACAGTTGAAATTTTCACAGATGATGTATTTCTGTTGCCGCTATAACAACAAATACTAAAAACAGAATAAAATAAAGATTTAAATGGGGCTCCCATACAACAAACGTGATTTTTGACCAAAGTTAAGCAACGTCGGGAGTGGTCAGTACTTGGATGGGTGACCGTTTTTTTTGCTTTTTTTTTGTTTTTTTTTGAATTATGGTACGGAACCCTTCGTGCGCGAGTCCGACTCGCACTTGCCTGGTTTTTTTTCAAAAATGCTGCCTTTCACCCGAGTTAAAACACTCTACTTTTCATTTCGCATACGAGGAAAGTAAAATGCATGTGTTTTTTTAAATACATTTTTATAGTAGGTATTTTTGAGAGTAGGTATTTTCAATTAACAATTTGGCCATATATTCATATATTCGGTCAAATTGTGCTTTTTGAAAAACTAATTATAGCCAGCCTTTTATGAATGTAGTATGATACCTTTAGGGTATGGTGCTTTACGCACACTAGCGTCCCTTCCCCTCCCCCTGACGCAACCCACCCTTTTTGCATGAAATATGTCCCGGTTCACAGTTTTTTACATTTTTTGAGGAAAGTATACATTTTAGGAAAAAAGTGTCAATGAAAGAAATAATCCTTAATAAATTAAGGTCATATTGATTTTTTTACATGATGCACATTCATGTATTAGCTTGTTAAATTTCGAAATAACATAGTTTTTACTTAGGATTCGAAACTCATTTATTATACACGGTGTAACATGAGGAAACCGAATAATTTTAACAGCGTATTCCTGATCACATTTAGAGACAAAAATGTCCTATAAACTTTTTTGAAATTCGCCTAGTTTCAGAGTTAATACCAATAAAAAAAAACAAGTTTCTATTGTTACATAGTTCAAAACGCCTTTTTGATGGCGATGTTGCTACTATGGGATTTAGTCTAAATATCCTTATTGATATGTCAAAAAGTGACAAGTAACACTTTGCAAAAACTAAGTTTTACGAAAAAAAAAACCATTTTAAGTGACAAGTTTACCAATAGCATTTAATTTTTATATACAAATTCATTCATAAAATTAAAAAAAAAAAAAACAATTTTTTTTTTGGCGAAATTGACCTAAACACATATTACATCTTTTCCTTTTTTTTTGACCTCATGTATACATTTTAGGATAAAAGTGTCAATGAAAGAAATAGTTCCTTATTAAATTCTTAGTAAAAAAGGTTATAATCATTTTATAACACTTATTATACAAGGTGTCCTCAAGAAATGCGAAAGATTTTATTTCTGAGGTCAAATTAAAAGAAGGAAAAAATGTTTGTATGAGTTTAGGTCAATTTCGCCGAAAACATTTTTTTTTTATTGTTTTTAGGGTTCCGTACCTCAAAAGGAAAAAACGGAACCCTTATAGGATCACTCGTGCGTCTGTCTGTCTGTCCGTCTGTCACAGCCGATTTTCTCCGGAACTACTGGACCAATCAAGTTGAAATCTGGTACACATATGTAAGTTTGTAAACAAATGAATTTTAAACATGGGGGCCACTTTTGGGGGTAAATGAAAAAATAAAAAAATAAAAAATTTCAAACTATATCATGTTACATATCAAATGAAACAGCTTATTGTAAGGATCTCAAATATATATTTTTTATAATTTTCGAATAAACTGTTTAGAAGTTATTCAAGAAAATAGGCAAAAAATGACTATTACCCCCTCCCCCTTTATCTCCGAAACTACTACGTTTAAAATTTTGAAAAAATACATAAAATAGGTCTATACCTATAGATGACAGGAAAACCTATTAGAAATGTACAGTCAAGCGTGAGTCGGACTTAATTACAGTTTTTGATCCGACTCCTACGGATTTTTTAAAGATTTCACTCACGTTTCGCATAAATAATGTTTAGTTTTAAGTTTATAAAATACATATGTATGTTAGTCTGTAAGGTATTTGTAGTATGGGCCTTGTTCCCTGAATTAAATATCTAAATAAATCAAATAAAAAATACATTGTTAAAAATTGTGTAATATACGGAATCCTTGGAACGCGAGTCCGACTCGCACTTGGCCGCCATTTTTTAATTTTTTGAATATATATGTATGTACATAAAAAGTAAATGTTATTGGTAAACTTGTCAGTTAACATGGATTTTTACTTTTTTTTCGTAAAACATAGTTTTTGCAACGTGTTACTTAATTGTCACTTTTTGACATATCAATAAGGATATTTAGACTAAATCCCATAGTAACAACATCGCCATCAAAAAGGCGTTTTGAACTATGTAACAATAAAAACTTGTTTTATTTTTTAAAATTGGTATTAACTCTGAAACTAGCCGCATTTCAAAAAAGTTTATAGGACATTTTTGTCTCTAAATATGATCAGGAATACGCTGTCAAAATTATTCGGTTTCCTCGTGTTACACCGTGTATAATAAATGAGTTTCGAATCCTAAGTAAAAACTATGTTATTTCGAATTTTAACAAGCTAATACATGAATGTGCATCATGTAAAAAAATCAATATGACCTTTTTTATTAAGAATTTATTAAGGATTATTTCTTTCATTGACACTTTTTTCCTAAAATATATTCTTTTCTCAAAAAATGTAAAAAACTGTGAACCAGGACATATTTCATGCAAAAAGGGGGGGTTGCGTCAGGGGGAGGGGAAGGGACGCTAGTGTGCGTAAAGCACCATACTGAAGTGTTCGGCGTTCAGGGGTTATAATGATAACACAAGAGTCGAGTAAATACTGCATATATTGGTAGAAAGCGCTCGCCTTATATACTAAGGTTTTAACAGGTTTAATCGAGTGGAAGTTATGGCAATGGTCATTAAACATTGTATAATAAATTACAGTAAGTCAAGGTTTATGGCATCGTTAACTTAATGTTCTATAAAGTAGTAAAATACATATGTGGGATATAGGCATTAAGTATCAGCTGTATCAGCTGATAGCAGCTGTGTATGATCTGACTACACTACAGCTTTCCCGTTTTTTTTTTTTTTTTAGACAAAAAATATATAACAAGTATTATTTTTTTGGCTTAAGTGAACTTATATCTATGGTATACATATTGGTTCTTAAAATTATGAATGTAATAAAAATCTTACTGCTATCTGGATATACAATTTGCTTACATGCTTATTTCTAAGATTACATGTTCCTTATATGGTTATGGAATACATTGTTACATTAACATGTGTTTTACTTTTATTGAATCTGTTAATATGATATTTATTTGTTAGGCATTATTGATTAATTTTCTGTGTCATGGAGATAGTGGTTCCTTATATGGATGGTGGTATGCAATGGGATGGGTTTGTTTGTTTTTTTTTGTTATATATATATTATATTATACGTATATTTAATGTGTTTGTTGTTCTATTGATGCATAGTAAGGTTTTGTTCTGTTTTTATGTACAATGTGTTCTTTACCTAAAACTAATATTTTTACATTTGTACCTTGATCTTCAATAACTGTATATGGTCCCTTATACACTGGGTCCATTTTATCTCTATCTTCCTTTTTAACTAATACCAAATCTCCTATTGTATACGTTATTGGATTTGTTTTTAAATCATAACTTAGTTTTCTAGATAATTTTGTCTTAATTAAATTATTTCTAGCATCCTCTTGGGATTTTTGTAATCTATACTTAAATTCTATTGGATATGAATCAAAATTATACATTGGATCTACTTGATTAACAATATTACTTGGTATACGACATAATTTACCGAATACTAATTCATACGGTGTATATTTAGTTGCTGAATGCACTGTCGTATTATAGGAAAAACACCAATATTGTAACCAATCTGACCACTGGTGAGCCTGGTTGTCTGTTTGTATTCTTAAAAATGCTCCTAGAGCTTTATGTGAATTTTCCAAGGAACCAAGGCTTTCGTGGTGGTACGCGGTTGATTGCAATTGTTTCATACCTAAAATGTTACAAATTTCGCGCATAGTTGATGAGATGAATTCACTTCCTCTATCTGTTCCTATTTCTTTGGGAATACCATATCGTAATATAAAATTATCAACTAAAGCTCTCGCGACTGTGTCTGTCTCCTTATTTAGCAGTGGATATGCCTCTACATACTTTGTGAGCTCGCACTGTAACGTAAGTATATAGCAATATCCATTTGTATCTTTAGTTAGGGGTCCGCATAAGTCTAGGAATACCTTATCGAATGACGCTGTTGCCGTGCTAGTAATACATAGCGGTTGTTTAACGTTTTTATGGAATTTTTGTTTTTGACATTTATCACATTTTTTTACGAATTTCTTAATGTCGTTATCCATTCCGGGCCAGTAGTAGTACCGCTTTACGTTATTGGTCATTCTTTGAATTCCTGCGTGACCGCTAGTAGGTAATAAATGAAAATCGTTTAATATGACGCGTTGGTCATCTTTATTTGTTATCTTTGTGACACCTTTAATAATACATAATCGGGGTCCGGACCCGGTATTGTGTGTATGCATGTATTGAGCTAGCTCCTTTATGATAAATGCGGTGTCATCATTATATAATATGCATACCTCTTTTATTTGTTGTGCCTTGCAAAATGCACCTAATTCTCTCGCGAAGAAAGCTCGTTTCGTACGCGATGGAGTAATAGGCCTGACACACAATGTCGCCAAGGATGGCGAGTATATGATTTCATTATTTTTACTCATGACGCGATCTGATTGTTTTAGTATTTTGTAGTAGTCGCGTTTATGGAAACTTAATTCCGGTAATTCCTGAGGTTTTTTGAGAAGTTCAACTATGTCTGGTTGCGCGGGCCAGTCGCAGTTGGAACCCTTGTCTTGTGACTTATTATTGTTTTCTTGCTCTTCCATGCGTTTCCTCTGTGCTCTAGTCATTACTGATACCACTTGCTTTGTCATGTTCTTTAATTCTTCACTGGAAATTTCAATCCTAGATAACGCGTCTGCAGCTACGTTATCTTTACCTTTCAAATATTCTACAGTGAAATCGTATTCTTCTAGGCACAATCGGAACTTGGTGAGTCGACTCGAGGGATTATTCATTTTGAATAAATAAATGAGTGGGCGGTGATCGGTGACAATTTTAAATTTTCGTCCATATAAGTATGGTCTAAAATATTTCACTGCCCATACTATAGCTAGTAATTCTTTTTCTGTCGTGGGATAATTTTTCTCTGCTTTGTTTAGAGGTCTGCTTGCATATGCTACTGGTAATCCATTTTCATTGGATAAGACACATCCTAAAGCTATGCCCGATGCGTCTGTGTGTATCGTAAACGTGTTGTCATTTGAGAAATCCGGATATTGTAGTAATGGTGGGGTACTGATGGCTATTTTTAACTTTTTAAATGCGTCGTCGCATTGTTTCGTCCAACTAAATTCTACATTTTTCTTTAATAAATTGTTTAGTGGTTGTGTTATTTCGGAGAATTTCCTAATAAATTTCCTGTAATAATTTACAAAAGCTACAAAACGTCTGACCTCGTCTGAGTTTTTTGGTACTGGATAGTTTTGAACTATTGAAATCTTTTTTGGATCGGGTTTTATCCCTTCCGAGGTTACTACATGTCCTAGGTACAATATTTCTTTTTGCAAAAAATTACATTTTAGTGGATTTAGTTTAAAATTTACTTGTCTTAATCTCTCAAAAATATCTGTTAAGTTTTTATTATGTTGTTGCAAGTTTCGACCCATGACAATGATGTCATCTAAATAAACTATACATTGCACGTAGTTTAGTCCTGACATAGCTATGGTCATTGCTCTGCTGAAAGCATTTGGTGAATTTTTTAATCCCATAGGTAGGCGTTTCATTTGATAGTGTTTATCTGCTATGAACGCGGTGTATTTCCTGCTCTCGGGATCAAGTTTTATTTGATAATAACCCTGGTTTAAGTCTAAGGTGCTAAAATACATAGCGCCGGTTAAAGAATCTAAGATTTCCGTGATGTTGGGTAAAGGGAATTTATCGTTTTCTATTACCTCATTTACTTTCCTGTAATCTATTACCAATCTCCATTTCTTATCTCCATTTGAGTCTGGTTTCTTGGGAACGAGTAGTAACGGACTTGCCCATTCCGACTGCGACTCTTCTATGATGTCATTTTCCAACATTTGTTTTATTTGTCTATTTATTTCTGATTGCTGTGACTGAGGTAATCGGTAGGGTTTAGTATATACGGGTGATACGTTGGGTTTTAAATGTATTTTCTGTTCATATAGGTTTGTAGTGTTTAACAAGTCACCCGGCAGCTGAAAAATGTCGGCATATTTTGCGCAAATGCTGGCAATGGAGTTGCTTTCTTCATTGTTTAAGTTGTTGAATTTTAAAAGAGAATAAAGTAATTTTACTCGGTCTGCGTTATTTTTACTTTTCTCATATGTGAAACAATTATAATCACGCAATGGTTTTATTTCTGGTGTGATATTGTTTAAAGTTACGTCTTCTTCACGTGTGTTTAATATTTTAACAGTTATCTTCCCATTCTTGCTATGTGTTAAGGTATTGGCCAAAAAAATTCCTTCCCCAATTTCGCTTGATAATACGACGTAATCCCCTGTATAATTTGTGGGTAATTTTACAATAGATTCACTTCTTGCGGGTAATTGTATTTGATTTGAACTAATGGTTCTGTTGTTGTCATTTTGTAATGTCAATGGTATTGTAATTAATTCGTTGTTATTGTTTAATGTGATTGCTCCTTTTTCGTAATTTATGACACATTTGTATTTTATCAGAAAATCTTGCCCAATTATTCCGTCGACCTGTAATGGTAATTTTTGGAATACATGAAATTCATGCTCAAATGATTGGTTTTCACTCTGCAAGTGTAGAGTAATTGTATTGTATGCATTGACATAGATATCTCAGGACTGGCCTTACGGGCAATAATAATGAGGCATAACTGGGGCCAGCACAGCGGTGTGACACCGCTACAACGCGATTGGTTGATGAGATCGCATCACGCGCGCGATTGGTTGACGAGTTCGCATCACGCGCGCTATTGGTCGCCACTAGTTGCGTTAGACTGCACGATTGGCTGGAATTCGTGAGTCACACCGCTAAACTAGTACCATTTTTAGTGCCCGTAAGGCCAGTCCATAGATATTATATACCTTAATGATTGTATGACGTTATTTTCCCTCCGACTCCGTTGATATGAGTCATCTTTGGTACCATGTGTCCGCGAGATATTAATGCTGCGTCGTTCGTTATCGCGCTTAGACTCGCGCCTGTGTCAATAAGCCATTTGTGCGTTGTACCGTTTATCGCAAATTGAACTGAATTCATATGACAATAAGTTAGGATATAGTTGTTATTCACGAAAAAATTGTAACAGCTGAGGCGAATTGCTGTCATCTGGTGTATTTTGTATCGCCGTATTAACTTGATATCGTTTGTTAGGTATATTTTGACGAGGACGGTTATAATTTGTATATGTACGCGTATTATAGTTTTTCGCGATTTGTATAGGTCGAGTGTTTTTCATCTGGGTGTGCACCCTTGGTGGCTTGTTTGACGTATTACCCCTAGTAGGGTATGTACGCTGTGGGTATTTACCCACTGGTTTATTATTGTAATTAGACCTGTATTGTCTGTGGTTATTATACCCTTTGTTCCGGAAGTATAAAACTTGCTCCGGAGCGGGCGTAGATGATATGGACACCTCTTGGTCTTTTGCACCTTGTATGGCATCTTTTAGCGAGGTGTATCCTCGTGAAGCTATAATGGTACTTAGTTTGTCATTTCGCAGGCCTTCCGCGAATTTATTTATTGCCATTTTCTCATTCAACGATTGTAAGACCGTATATGCCTCTGGTTTCCCATTGGCCTGTGTTACTGTGAGGTTTACAAATAAATCCTCCAACTCTTGTCCGTATCGCTCGATTGACCTATTTCCCTGTTTTGCCGTAAATAGCTTGGTTTGTATCGCGGTAGCTGATTTAGTCGGTAAAAGACGGAGTTTCATCTCATCAACTAAATCGCTTACACTGGTATGTTTTTCGGATATTCTAAGTTTAGCACTTTGTGTTAATCGAGTCTTAATAATGAAATTCATCAATAATTGTGAATCTGAATCTTTTATCATTGTAGAGTACAACTCTATGGCGTCTATAAGTTGTCTAGTGACGGCCTCCGAACCGTCCATAGCTGGTAGCAATGCTACTGCTGTTTTCAGGTTAAAGTTGTCATTCGACGTCATTGTGACCTGATATTTGTTGTCTTGGTCGTATTGAGTTATAATTTTACTGTAAATTTCTTCTATTTTTAGGAAATAAGACTGGATTAACTCACTGTCCTGTATAAAAATTTCAGATTTTTCTACTTTAGAACTATGTAGCTCTATATATTCTTCGTACTGATTATATAATAGTTTTACTTGCTGAAGTTTACTTTGACCATTAGCCTCTTTTCGGCGTTTTGGTCCTAATTTTCTAATATCTTCCTGTAGTGATTTTAATTGGTCATATAACTTTTGAATATTGGTCATAATATTGTTATGAATTTAGGTGGTACGGAAATATTCACATTGCTTACAACAATAATTGAAATTGGTTAAACACAGTAATGCTTAAATTGTACCTCTTAACATCGTATGGTCGTTGTTGGACACTGGGGGTGGTCGTAGCGACGGCTCTGGTGCTGGTGACACGCTGCAGGTGCTGGGTAGCGGTGGTGGGGCTGATGCTCTTCCTAGACGCTCTGCTCTGCCTTGTTGGTGTTGCGCATTATCGTGGCTACTGCTTGTCGCTCAATTTTCCTTGTTAGACACTTATGTATCTTTTTCCATATGGCGTATGAAAAAATTACGCATACGATTACTAGAACAGCTGTTGTTATGTATGTTGCAACTGTGCTGCTGTCTGCCTGTTTAGCGCTGGCGTTGTTGGAAGCACCGTTCTGTGCAATAATCACCTCTTCTTTCTTGTCGTTTTTGGTGCACTGGCTTCCCATAATTTTCGTGGATTTGTGCTTGCTTGAGCAGTGGAGCAGTAGAGCTGGCTGGCTGGCTGGCTGGCTGGCTGGCTGGGCGGTGTCTAAGCTGTGGCTGCCTCGAGCAGCCCGACTGGCAGGGTCGCCATGAAGTGTTCGGCGTTCAGGGGTTATAATGATAACACAAGAGTCGAGTAAATACTGAATATATTGGTAGAAAGCGCTCGCCTTATATACTAAGGTTTTAACAGGTTTAATCGAGTGGAAGTTATGGCAATGGTCATTAAACATTGTATAATAAATTACAGTAAGTCAAGGTTTATGGCATCGTTAACTTAATGTTCTATAAAGTAGTAAAATACATATGTGGGATATAGGCATTAAGTATCAGCTGTATCAGCTGATAGCAGCTGTGTATGATCTGACTACACTACAATACCCTGTGGTATCATACTACATTCATAAAAGGCTGGCTATAATTAGTTTGTCTTCCCCATACAGTAGAACACAATTTAACCGAATCAATAGCATGAGAAATGAAACGGATATTTCTTGTTTTCTTTGCATTTGCATTTTTCTCTCGATAATTTAATCAATTTGCAACATAAGTAGAAGAATCCTCATATATCCATAAATATCAAAATATAAAAGGACATACATTTTCAGAAGAATTCCCCGTGCGACGTTGCCAAATGGTTTAAAGTACAACATGCTCGCAACGTTTGGATGTCAATAAGTCGACAATGAAAAATTATATTTCAAATCAATTCAAACTTGATATTTTTGACAGTAATGGGTTACTTAAATAAGAAGGCGTTTTTTGCCCGGGTCTACTATGGTCAAATGGTCTAGTGGCTTTTAGCTACTGAGTATAAGTCTAACAAGTTGAACAGCATGACAGGGTTCAAACCACGAACAAAGACTCATTTCTTTTTGTATTTATTTATTTATTTTGTTTCATCTTTTTGGTAATTTTATATGCCTTATTTTAAAAGTTATTTTAAGTAAATGTGTTGTATTTGATTATTTCATGTAGGTATATCATTTCAATAAAATTTTGGAAACTTTTATTTTATACCTGGTCAAGCAAATCTTGTCAGTAAAAAAACCGGGCAAGTGCGAGTCGGACTCGCGCACGAAGGGTTCCGTACCATAATGCAAAATAAAAACGGTCACCCATCCAAGTACTGACCACTCCCGACGTTGCTTAACTTTGGTCAAAAATCACGTTTGTTGTATGGGAGCCCCATTTAAATCTTTATTTTATTCTGTTTTTAGTATTTGTTGTTATAGCGGCAACAGAAATACATTATCTTTGAAAATTTCAACTGTCTAGCTATCACGGTTCGTGAGATACAGCCTGGTGACAGACGGACGGACGGACGGACGGACGGACAGCGAAGTCTTAGTAATAGGGTCCCGTTTTACCCTTTGGGTACGGAACCCTAAAAAGGCGCGAAATCCAAATGTTCTATGAACGATATCCCTTCGCGCCTACATTTTTCAAATTTGCCGCCTTTTTCTACTGACAAGATCTGCTTGACCAGCTATACTTCGTCGATAGTTGACTTCTTATGTACCTATTCTGCGATCCTTATTAGCCTCATGCATGACTTTTTTTTAATTATTTTAATCATTATTTATATCCTTTGAAAACCGGAAAATAAAAATACTTTTATAAATCGTCCCATAATATTATTAAAAAATAATTAAAATACTGAAAATATTTTACTCACGTAAGTTTAGTTTCGAAGAATAACATACGCTTAAAATAATTCAAAAGAGAATGCTAAAATTATAAAATAAAAAAAAACTGGCATTGTCGGGGTTTGAACCATGTATCTTAGCTACAATCTGATTTTTTTCAAAATAGAGGCTACGGGTGCCACGAGCACATGACAGTTGATGGTCGAAAACATTAGTTGCTTCTGAATGCCTTGTAATTCTTAATCGTTGCTCAAACAAGAATTTATTATTTAATTTCCAATCTTTTTTCAACAATAAACATTTCATCCGCTGCGCCCTCTAGGTTACTTTACTGTAACATTACGAATCTGCTGACATTTGACACTGACTTTAAGGTGACTTTAAGTACGTAAGTGTGCGTGAATGCAAGAAATTGCAATATTTTGCAGTTGGATTCCGGTAATAACGAAATGAGACAATGTTGAGTTGAACATGTCTCGATTTGGATGTAGTATTTTTTATAGTTTTCGCACATATCAACACATCTTATGAAACTTTGTATTTTGGGAGAAATAGTGAAAATCCACAATTCGTGCACAGTGACGCCATCTTTTGGCTGATAATCGGCATCCCATCCCTAGACATCCACCTTAAGTACCGCTTTTTATGTGAGTGCCTAATTTAGTTAGTTAATTACATACAAATACTCAAAACATAAAAAAAACATTGTAAGTAAAAATACATTTTCATAGATAAAAACTTTTTCTAAAAAAAATTACATTTAGATGCATTTAGATAAGTTTAGTGACCTTCTACTGAACCCCGTGTAAATTTCATTCGATAGCGTGACAAGCGTTCGCGCTGGCGCTGGTGTTATTTATTTCTATTTTTGTATGGGATTTTGAACAGCGCGCCAAGCGGGACGTTATAGAAACTCAAAATTTACACTAGCAAAACGCCGAAAGCGCCATTGAACATTCGCCACTGAGACTGTACAATACACTAAAATGTCATTCCATGGCACTTGCTAACTAAGTACCTAAACCATAGAGAAATATATGGTAAGACAAGAGTGCTCACTCCATACATCAGTTTTGGTACCAAAAATATTAGTATTGTCATAGTCGACATCTAGTATCGAGTAGCGGAATTATCAGTACCGCTACACGATACTAGATGTCTCTCGAGTGGCGACCCACGAAAATTGTATTGAACAACAATTTACAACTAATATTAGAAGCAGAAGGAGTTGAAAATAGAGTTCCGGTTAATCCGTTTATAATATTAGCTGAAAATTGATGAGCATTAGACTTTTCGGTCGCCGCTACATCTTTTGTCAAGTAGCAGTACTGATAATTCCGCTACTCGATGCTAGATGGCGACTATGAACATAATAATATATTTGGTACCAAAACTGATGTATGGAGTGAGCACTCTTGTCTTACTATATATTTCTCTATGCCTCAATCTATGCCTATTGCCTAAACAAACCACCATATTGAAATTGTTTCTGAATTATGAATTTACTAGTGAGTTTTGATTACATATTTAGCAAGTTCCATAGAATGACACTTTACAAGAGGTTATATAAAGATGAGTGAAGTGAAAGCGTGAAATGTTTCAGGTTCGTTACGCGCTGGGCCGAGACTGGGTGCCCCCGCCCGCGCCCACCACCCCGCAGCCGCCCAACATCCACGCGCCCATCGTAAGCCTCAAGAGACCCTCGCTAGTTTAGTTGTTCGGCGGTTCAATATACTGCACAACTGTGTATATGTAGGTTGTAGGTATACGTTAGGTTTATTACAATTATAAAATTGGAAGGTAGTGACTTTAAGCAATTACTTAGTTTATTACAATAGAAAATAAATACTGTTGAACGTTATGGAGATTACTAATTTGTAATTTTGCATATGTAGGAATGTATTTTGTATTGTAAATGTTGACAATTAAAATTATACGTATAATAAAATACATTGATAATCAAATTTGTATTTTATTTTATTACTATTTTTTGGGTTCCGTAAGTAGGTACCTCAAAAGCTAGAGAAATATAGTACTTTTTTCTCTAGTAAAGAAAGAGTGGTAACTCGTTACGTCAGTTTTCTTACCAAAACGCGCGTTATTTCTTAGTCGACATCTAGCGCCGTGTAGCACAGCTAACAGTACCCCTACTCGACACCAGATGTCACAAGTGTAGCTACTGAAGAAAAATGTACAATTAAAACAATTTACAACTAATATTACAAGCAGAAGGGGTTGAAAATAGACTGCCAGTTAATCCTGTAATATTAGCGGAAAATTGTTGAGCATTAGAGTTTTCGTTCGCCGAGACATCTATTGTCAACTAGCAGTACTGATAAATTCCGCTACATGACGCTAGATGTCGACTACGAAATAAAGCGCGTTTTGGTAAGAAAACTGATGTATGGAGTTACCACTCTTTCTTTACTTATTATACTCTATGGTACAGGCCACAGGCCCTAGTGCTGCACTCAGCGGCAGAACATTGCAGTAATACCCCCTATTATTAATGATAAATAAATAATACTCGAATGCAACCTCCATTCCGCGTACACAACCGCCTTTTGCTAAACCAAAACAAACTTTTTGCTAAACCGCCGTCAATGTCAAACGTGTCAAACGCCTTTTGGCAATATGTACAGCTAACCTATAAAAGTAGGTAAACAACTCGATTCGTTTAGAAATAATGGGACAAATTAAATAATAGCGTATCTTTAGACCTCAAAAACAATAAAATCATGATTGGCAAGCAGCATTTGACTGGAGATCGTTCACCAAGGTATTGCACTTATCAATCCAAAAGTAGGTACCTACCTCATACACAATCGCTAAACTAAGTAGTTAGGTACCTATATAGGGCATCAATGCGGGCAAAGTGCTATGGGCCCCTTGTTCGAGAGGGTAATTTGACTGAGACGCCGTGCGCGATCTTTTCGAGAGATGGTGCCATACCTTTGGCCTACTCTAGAGTAAATGGCGATACTTTTTGATATTTAACAAATTTAGCAGATATCTGTGAAAGAATAAGGATCAAAGTCAAATGGCGTTCTAAAACTTTTACTCATTTGTGTCGAAAGATGGCAGTAAATGTACTGAGTACATAATTTACTTTGTTAATACTTAATATTCCTCTATTTCAAATTCTCTTTCACTAAGTTATTAAAGAAACAAATGTTCACTAGAATTGTCACCTTATAAAACAAAGTCCCCCGCCGCGTCTGTCTGTTAGTGTGTTTGTTTGTATGTTCGCGATAAACTCAAATACTACTGTGTTTTCACAGTGTGTTTGTTGAGTGATTCTTGAGGAAGATTTAGGTGTATAATTTGCTAACCCGTGCGAAGCCGAGGCGAGTCGCTAGTTTATTTCTAAAACAAGACCGATTTCAGAAAACTTAGTAGATAGGAAGGTATGTCATTTGAGTATCTAAATGCGTCCAAGAATACAGCTTTAAAATACCTTGGATGTTACCAGCCCCCGGTTTAGAAACCACCAGGAGAGGCGACCGCTTCCAATGGAGCTGGATGATCTGCCGCCGTCCAGCTTCTACCAACGTCAGGCCTCCGCCGCGTCTGGGCTGCATCGCGTCGGGGTAAATGCTGCGGTGGCAGCATGATGGTTTCTTTTTTATCGCGTGTCACTATGCCTATCACTTTCGCACTTACACTCGTTAGAATGTGATAGGCATGCTGACTAGTGATAAAAATGCGACCGTGCTACGGCCGCTAACAAAATTATATTTACAGTTCAAAGTATGTCCAGGAGGTTGTGACTTGTTCAAAAGTCTTGATGCTTGGTCATGTGTAAGGAAATTCTAGTGAAGGAGTAAGTACAAGTAGCGCATGTCCCGCACCCGCGGCGGTAGATATGTAGGAGTAGGTATCCATCTAAGGTCTCAGTCCATCGTATAGACTAGATAATCTGTTTTCATTACATTTACCATAGTAGTACTTATTTTTCAGTAATAATAATGGAACCAAATTTCTGGTTATACCTCTCTAAATTCCTCGTATTTTACTAAAGCTCTTAAATTTCAAGAAGACAACAAAATGTTGTGTTCTTTACTTAAAATTTTGCGTCAGGTGCCCATCGAAGAGTTAAACCAGGCGTCCGGTGCGCTGATCCAAGCACTGGAAATCCGAAAGCGTTACATGGCGCTGAGCTACCAGTCCTTCTCTCATGACGTGTCGCAGCTCCTCGCCGAGAGCAGTCCCTCGTCGCGTCGCTCGTCCATGGACGCGGAGGACGCAATGAGGAGCCATCGCGCGAGTAAGTGTACGAGAGATCCCTTGGAGCCCCCACACTAGCGTTCTCGAGTGTCAGCGTGTAGACGCTGTTGCTTGACGCAACGTTGGCGCAACTCCTGACTAGACGCCGAAGCTCAAAAGACGCTAATGGGGGGGGGGGGGGGGGGGCTTATCTACATTCTGCCTTGACAAAATATAGTAAGGAATGAAGTATTAAGTTTTCCACTTCTAAATAGGGTCCTATAGGATTACCTACTTAACTTTAATAATTTTCTGCATTTGTGATGTATTTGTGTGTAAGTGGATGCCGATAGAGGAACGTGGACGCGGTAAGCCCAAACGGAGATGGCGGGATGACCTGGACAGCTTCCTGAGCAACTGGCCAGAGGAAACACCAAATAGGGAGTCGTGGAAATTAATGGGAGAGGCCTTTGTACAGCAATGGGACACTCAAATAGGCTAGGAATAAAAATGTAGGTACATTTTACGTGACAAAAAACACGTGTCCTGACTTGGATGACGAGTAACCGTTGGTTTTCAGCGGAAGCCGAGGTGGAGCAGTACCTCAGCCTCCACGTGGTCTCGTCAGAAGTAGTCAACAAGCCGCACTCGAACCCCCACCACCGGCCATCGGTGTCTTCCCTTATGAAGAGTAATTTAAACAGTAAGCTAAATTATTTTTACGTCTTGTGAACTAAATTGGGGTATCGCAATTTCTTCGATAAAATGTTTGTCCGATGTTTCATTTGCTATATTTTAATTTGACCACGCGTCTTTTCTGTAGAATAAATAAGAAATATACCTACTAAAAAGTTTGAAATCGCCGCGTTTGGTCAAATAAAACATCGGATCGGAAAAAAAATATCTCGAATAAGTAAGGGGCAATAGCAACACCAAATTGGTAATTATCGCGGTTAACATAAAGTATATTCTGAAACCTTTTAAATATTAAACCAAATCCAAAATTACTGATACAATAATACCAACAATCGAGCGCTGCCCACTTTAGTTCACGCAACCTCATCCATTGCACGTTGAACGGCGTTCGCGCGGCGCCATGTGGTGCTGTTGTGATCGAATTCTGGCGGAGCCGAGTAGTAATCGGGGTAGTGTCCGTCGCATACAGCATAGGTGAGATGATGGACTTCGTCATCAGATATATCGGAGCGGCCGAGTTGCTCAAATATATCTGAACACGCACTCGAACGCCTTGACAATAGAGGCGTGTTCAGATATTAGCGAGCACCTTGGCTGCTCTGATATATCTGATGGCGACTGGTCATTTAGCTTGGTTTAGAATTACATCTGCAAAAAGCACATCGTATAGGTATTCCAAAGTGCCGAAACATCCGAATCCGAATTGTATGATCCCCCTACCAAAACAAAAACCCTATCCAATAGCCCACAATATACAGCAATTCGGGTATATAATAAACTGCCAAACAACATCAAATCGCACAATAAATATGAATTATTTTATAAGGCAATCAAGGAATTTTTATTAGAGAAATGCTATTATACCTTAAATGAATTTTTAAATGATATTTCGGAATAAATTGAATTTAATAATAATAACGTAAAAATGTTATATTTTATTTGGATTATTATATTATATTAGGATTATTATGTTAAAACTTATAATTTAATAAAATTTAAGGCGGTGAATAATGTATACCTGTTAAGATATATATAATTTAGATTAAGTATTATTTAAGTACCAATGTTGCTATGCCCTTACGGGTGCATGTTGTAACCTAAGATATATAAGACCTACTGTAAACACATGTTTGCAATAAATGATATGAATATGAATATGAATATGAAATAATAAAAGATTTATTTGAAGTTACAATGTGACAGGTCCAGCGGAGCAAGTACTGAGCAAAGCTACGGGTATCCGGCTGTCTGACGTCGACAGCCAGCTCGACATACCGTCTAAGGTTGCTGGTGAGATTCCCGGCCAATTGTTTGCTACATTTATATTTATATACACGTTAGTATTTGAAGCAAATCTTAAAATTGAGGGCTAAAAGATTCCAAAAAAGAACAATACCTATAATTTCTGTAAAATACTTCGACCGACCAATCCCTTACCGCATCGATTTCATTACGAAGCGCAACGAATCCAATTAGTTAGCCAGTCTAATGCTTTCATATTATCGGCAGGCAAAGCAACGGACCCTTGGGATTGTGCCATGCCTCCGAGCCGGCACTACGCCTACCGCTGGGTGGATGGCCAGGTACGCCTCTACCGAACTGAGGCCGACGCCAACAACGACCGTCCTATGGCGTACAATTACGCCTCCTTCCAGCAGTTCGTCGATGATCTCCACTCGCTCATTGATATGATGAGGGATGGACCCCTGTAAGTGTATATGGTATTATTCCAAACCCTGGATATACTCTACAAAATAAATGTGTTGGTCATATTTCTCTATTTCCACGATAGGATAGGATCTATTTTTTTAATGACGGGTTCTTACATTTCAAGTAAGTACCTATGGAACTGTCTAGAGTACTATACGCTGGTGGAAGTAACATCCCTTATAAAATACTAGCTGTCTTTGTAGAAGCACTAGCTACCCGAGCATTCCATGAGGTGTCCCGTATACAAACGCAAAAGTCGATGATTATTTTACTAAGCAGGTTTCAATTCATTGAAACTGAAACAAAACTCCCATACTTTTTTACCCATACCAATTTCGTAGGAAGCGCCTTCCGGTTCTTGGACACGTGCACGTGCGCGTGCGCTAAAATGTTGGAGCCGCGCACGCACACGTCACGCAAGCGGTGTGCAGTCTCTCATAAGGATCTGTATACTACAACGCGCACGTGCACGTCTACGCACACGCATCCGGTGTGCACAGGCCTGTAATATTGTTATCTGCAGGACGTCGTTTTGCTACCGGCGCCTGCAGTTCCTCTCAGCCAAGTTCAAGATGCACGTGCTGCTGAACGAGCTCCATGAACAGGCGCTGCAGAAGGCCGTGCCGCATCGGGACTTTTACAACATCAAGTAAGAAAAATGTTACCTTTAGAATCCTATCTGCCTCAACACAGAATCGGACAAAGTTCTTTCTGTAAATGGAAACCATCCTACACTAAATCTCCATTAAAATGTTTACTTCATGATTTAATATTTTAATACTAAGGTTCGATTTTTAGGTTGAGTCCAATTAAAATCATGTTTGCCGCACCTGTTAATCCATCAAGTTTTATCGTGACTTTAAAACAGTCTTTGCTGGACCATGCGAACGATAGAGTAACGCCACCATGATTGGACCATTTATGCTGGTGCTTCCTATTGCCACGGATACGCAAGAATGGGGCGCAATACCCGAAAATTATAAGGCCAATGCCACCCAATGCTGACGTCGCATTGATACCTTACTACCGCTAAGATAGCCACATTTGGCACAGTTGAATGCTCATCTAAGGCTTTATACACTCTTTCTTCTCAGGAAAGTAGACGTGCACATCCACGCAGCATCTAGCATGAACCAGAAGCACCTCCTCCGCTTCATCAAGCGCACGCTCCGAGAGAACCCTGACAAAGTTGTGACGATGGACAAGGGACAGCCTATGACGCTGAAAGCGGTGTTCGAGAGCATACAGATGAACACGTACGATCTCAACGTGGACATATTGGATGTTCATGCGGTAAGTTTTTGGGGGGATGATTGACAATTGTGACGTCTCGCGGGTAAAAGGTACCTTATGGCGGTTGGCGCTTACGCTATTATTAACGCCGCTCCACTATTATTGCGGCGCTATGCGACGTAAGCGCCAGCCGCCATAAGGTACCTTTTGTCGTGGAACGTCACAATTAAATTTAGCCGAAATAAGTAAATAGCGAAGGTATCTGATGGGTTGATGGACGATGCATGGTCCACGTGTGTTTTTGTTAAAGTACTTGGAAGACACAAGAAAGTGTAAAATGTAAGCGCAAATCTGAAGCTGGAGTAGATAATACTGCGCTGTACGGCAACATATACCTAAGAATGTTTGGTGGTAGCTAGATAACTCTGATTTGCGAACGTTTGCGTTTAATGTCAATATACGAGGCCAAAAACTACTCTATTCAGTTCAGCTTTGTATATATATATAGGTAATTAACTAAAAATTTTAAATTTTACAGGATCGCAACACGTTCCATAGATTTGACAAATTCAATGCCAAATACAATCCGGTTGGCGAGTCGCGACTGCGCGAGGTGTTCCTCAAAACCGATAATTACCAGAATGGCTTTTTCTTCTCCAAAATTATGAAGGTATGTGAAGATTCAATCAGTGTATTGGTATATTTTCGCTTTGGTGGTGCCATGAGGGTTGAAACTGACGGACTGCATAAGTACTGGCTGCAGCGCCAGCTACTAAGTGTACACTAGCGCCTTTGCGCCAACGTTGCGTCTTGCAGCAGTCATAGAATTGACTAATAGACGCCTTCGCTCGGAAGTCGTTAGTGGGAGGTGACTCTTAGACAGGATATGCACCAATGATCACGTCGTGATGTAGCGTAACCGATTTTTCGGATGTGCAAAAAGTTGCTAAAACCAAGTAAACCAACTGAATAAATGTATATGGTGCGAAACATGCTTCTGTATTTCACCAGGAGGTGATGGCAGATATAGAAGAGAGTAAATACACGTACATAGAGCCTCGCATCTCCATCTACTGCAAGAACAAAATGGAGTGGAGCAAGCTGGCAACGTGGGCCGTGAAGAACAACGTCTACTCCGAGCATGTGAGATGGGTGGTGCAGGTGCCGAGACTCTAGTGAGCCCCCGTATTTTAAGTTATTGTTAACTTAGTATTTACGTCACGCTTTGGTTCGCAAGGTCTTTAGTCTCTTTAAATTATTATTCTTACAGACTAAATTTTTGGTGTGACATAGTATTCTTCCTAGCTATGCTATGCCCACTTGTATTGTTCAACGCGTTGTATATATGAATACAAAGAAGGTCCCAAACTGCTTGTAACACCAAAGTTTAATAGTTAGGTATTATAACATTTTTTCATGTTTTTTTCCCATTCGAGCTTCCTCATTGCAAGGGATGTTCATCTTATAGGTACATTCTTACTGTCCTGACAAGAAAAATTGTGTTTTCAGTGACATCTACCGAGAGAACAAGCTGCTGAAGAGTTTCCAGGAGTTTCTGAACAACCTATTCAATCCCCTGTTCGAGGTATCCATTGATCCCAGCTCCAACACGGACCTACACAAGTTCCTCAAGGTATACGTTAGTCACATTATAAACATATTTTATAAACTTCGTTTATTCACCTGACACATCAGCAGACTCTCCTTAGTACTTCCTTTATGCCTAAACTGGCTTCCGTCTATTCGTATATAGGTACCTATTCGTGGGCATCTGTACTGTTTTTCTGTTTAGGCAACTGCCCAAAATGGGAGAGGATTGATGTCCTGATGAGTCCACCGAGTTGAAGATTTAACAAGTTTTTTGTACTCTTCACTAGAACCGTGGCCAAAGAATGAGATAATATGGCCCTGCGCCGTTGATGCTGAGGAATAAATGTGGAATATAAAACAAATTTCCAATAAACTTAAAAATAATATCTTAATAAGTAAATTTTTTGACAACAGTACGTGATAGCCTTCGACAGCGTAGACGACGAGTCGAAGCCGGAGAACCCTCTCCTAGTTGGCGACGTGCGGCGCCCCGCCGAGTGGACCAACGAGGAGAACCCTCCCTACGTCTACTACCTCTACTACATGTACGCCAACATGGTCGTGCTCAACCAGCTGCGAAGGTTCGTCAATTAATCTAGCATGCGACTTGCGGCGCCCCGCCAAGTGGACCAACGAGGAGAACCCTCCATACGTCTACTACCTACTCTACTATTGTACATGTACGCCAACATGGTCGAGCTCAACCAGCTGCGAAGGTTCGTCGATTATCCTAGCAGGCGACTTGCGGCGCCCCGCCGAGTGGACCAACGAGGAGAACCCACCCTACGTCTACTACCTCTACTACATGTACGCCAACATGGTCGTGCTCAACCAGCTGCGAAGGTTCGCCAACGATTACAGTAGGAACACGACTTCCTCAGTCAACATTAGTACCTAGATTTAAAGGTCCCCGATCATTGCAACATTTCAGGCTTAAGCTATGATGAAAAATTGGGCACCTTTGGTACTTTTTCTTCTCGTTCCCGCTCAGTTCAACTGCTCGTAGCTCGCTTTTTCTACGGTCATTAGTACAGGATAACCTAATTATGATTGCCCAATAAAAATCATAAAATAACAAGATTATTTTTTCAGCACGTTTGATGGACATTTGCCCACAGATCCCAGGGCTTGAACACGTTCGTGCTGCGGCCACACTGCGGCGAGTCCGGGCCCTCCACCCACCTCGCCGCCGGGTTCCTGCTCGCGGAGAACATCTCCCACGGGCTCATGCTGAGAAAGGTAACGATACAAGTACCTACACAAATGCAAAGACTGAGAAGTTTGGAAATTTTTGAGCCTCAGGTTCATTTTCGTCAAATATTGTTGCCGAAATTATGCTCAGATGGTGATAGCCACAGGTTTCTCGACAAGAGTTAATAGTATGATTATATAATAAGCGAACTTACATACTAACACTAGGATCGGTAGCTGAAAGGGGACTAATAATTACATCTTCTACTTCATCAGGTGCCCGTACTCCAATACTTATACTACCTGGCCCAAATCTTCATCGCCATGTCTCCGCTGAGCAACAACTCACTGTTCCTCAACTACCACCTGAACCCGCTGCCGGAGTTCTTCGCCCGCGGTCTCCGCGTCACGCTGTCGACCGACGATCCTCTGCAGTTCCACTACACCAAGGTGAACCGATCTTCATCGCCATGTCTCTCAGTAACTACTGGCTGTTCCTCTACTACCACCTGAACCCGCTGCCGGAGTTCTTCGCCCGCGGTCTCCGCGTCACGCTGTCGACCGATGATCCTCTGCAGTTCCACTACACCAAGGTGAACCGATATTCATCGCCATGTCTCTCAGCAACTACTCGCTGTTCCTCGACTACCACCTGAACCCGCTGCCGGAGTTCTTTGCTCGCGGTCTCCGCGTCACGCTGTCGACCGATGACCCTCTGCAGTTCCACTACACCAAGGTGAACCGATATTCATCGCCATGTCTCTCAGTAACTACTGGCTGTTCCTCGACTACCACCTGAACCCGCTGCCGGAGTTCTTCGCCCGCGGTCTCCGCGTCACGCTGTCGACCGATGATCCACTTCAGTTCCACTACACCAAGGTGAACCGATATTTCTTCGCATGTCTTTCAGCAACTACTCACTGGTCCTCAACTACTTCTTTTAAATGCATACTTTATTCTGTACAGGAACCCCTAATGGAAGAATACAGCATCGCAGCGCAAGCGTGGAAACTCTCCTCGTGCGATATGTGCGAGTTGGCTCGCAACTCCGTCATCATGTCCGGGTTCCCGCACGAACAGAAACAAATCTGGCTGGGACCAGATTATATACTAGACGGGCCCGCCGGCAACGATATTACTAGGACGAACGTGCCTAACGTGCGGCTGGCGTATAGGAGGGAAGCGCTGCGGGCCGAGCTGGATATACTCAGGGCAAGTTAGTAGGTTAGAAAAATACCTTACAACTGCGATATTTGCGAGCTAGCGCGCAACTCCGAACTCCGACTTCATGTCCGGGTTTTCCAGGAGCAGAATCAGATCTGAACATTCAAAGGTGTACGTGAAGTCCTCAACCCGCATTGGGCCAGCGCGGGGACTATAGCCTAAACCCTCTGGCACATGAGAAGATGCCTGTGCCCAGCACTTATATAGGTTGAATTATTATATATACCTACGCGATTCAGACCCTATTTAATAAATATTAATGAGTAAAAATCAGTGATTAACAATGAAACTGGTGACATATTCGACCTTCCGCTTATTGTTTGTTTTATACTTGTTTGTTTAACTTTGAAAATAAACATTTCATTTTTATCACCATTTAATCACATCAAGACTGACGTAATTTCGTCAGCGATCTCAACGTCTTCGGTAGTATAGTGGTAAGTATCCCCGCCTGTCACGCGGGAGACCGGGGTTCGATTCCCCGCCGGAGAGAAGACCCTTTTTGCATTTTTTGGATTTTCCGAACCCTTTCCGTGAACGCATCCTACGTGCTGGCCTGTATTTTAATTTAAAAATTGTCATGTATTTTATAAGTGTCCCCTTTTTTGTTACAGAACAAGAAAGAAAAATGGGTTTGTGAAAAATAAGTGTTTGTAAATTGAAAGTGATTTGAAAGTACAATAAAGAAACTTTAATGGTATCTGTATTTAATATACCTAATTTCTAAATACAGTAACAGGAAAAACATATATGTTTTTACATATTTTTATACATTTTGTACTAAGTCTTGGGAGTCGGCAAGTTCAGCCACTATAACCTACACTCATATTCACATAAATATCCTGTACTCACTTGTTCACTTCCATTTAAGTCTTTAGCTGTTGGCTATGTGCGCAACTATTACGCGTGACGCGGCTAACATTACTTGTTCGACATATGGACACGAAAGTTCTCACTTCTGTAAGAGTAATTTTTTTAGTTTTCCCATTATACACTCCTGCTGCTTTTTTTAATGATAGTCTATTAATCATAGAGGTTACAAATCGATTCCACTTCTCCTCGTCATCTGGCGCCATCTGCCGGTGCGAATAATGGTAAACGAAGCCGGTCCAGAATTAAGCGACCAGATCGTAGAGTATCCTACATATATCAAAATGGTTAAATCAACGTCAGTCGTCTAATAATCTAAAGGCTAGAATCCCGTGACACTGCGTATAGCTTTTTCCTCGTCGTGTGGCGCCATCTGTCGGTGCGAATGGAACTCCATGGTGAAGGAAGCCAGTCCAGAGCTAAGCGAACGGAGCGTAGAGGAGTATCCTAGTAGCTCCGAGAGTGGGGTGATGCTGTCTATTACCTGTGAATGAGAGAGTCATTTAAAGAAGTGGGTAAGTAAAAAAAAATGTGCTATTTTCAAAAGAAACTTAAGGCGTTAGCGCTAAGGTACGTACAAATTTGGCGAATGCACCACTATAGCAATTAACCGATCCAGCTTTACAATGATTGGAATCATTCCTTTAAGTTCTACGACCAAAACGTAGGACGGAAAGTGAAGTCAAACCTGTCAAATTACTAAGTTGCATCTCTTCTTGGTTATAGGAGCAAAAAATTCATTTGAAAAAAGTACTTTTGATACACAGTTCTTTGTTCTGATGATCTTTTTCGGAGTATTGTCTAGTCTTTTTAGTTTGGCAAATAGTAAGAGTACCTTATTGTGGTGCCTCATATGTACGTGTAGTATCTTGGCGCGTCGGCGAGTGACTCTCGGGGCACACCACCTGGAGCAGCATCACTGGCTCTAGCAGCAAGGCTTCTGCTTCTTCAAATAGTGAGTACCTTATTGTGGTGCCTCATATGTACGTGTAGTATCTCGGCGCGTCGGCGAGTGAGGTCCGCCATGACGCGGGCCGAGTGACTCTCGGGGCACACCACCTGCAGCAGCATCACTGGCTCTAGCAGCATGGCTTCTGCTTCTTCAAATAGTAGCAGTACCTTATTGTGGTGCCTCATATGCACGTGTAGTATCTCGGCGCGTCGGCGAGTGAGGTCCGCCATGACGCGGGCCGAGTGACTCTCGGGGCACACCACCTGCAGCAGCATCACTGGCTCTAGCAGCATGGCTTCTGCTTCTTCAAATAGTAAGAGTACCTTATTGTGGTGCCTCATATGTACGTGTAGTATCTCGGCGCGCCGGCGAGTGAGGTCCGCCATGACGCGGGCCGAGTGACTCTCGGGGCACACCACCTGGAGCAGCATCACTGGCTCTAGCAGCATGGCTTCTGCTTCTTCGAATACCTGCCATGAGAATACTAGGTTACTTAAATATTTAATATCTGGGAAACATTATAAAAACTCAAAAATGTACGTTTTCCCAGAGATTATACTTAGATAGATTTTTCGACCCCGAAAACCGCTATATAGCAAATTTCGTCGAAATCGTTAGAGCCGTTTCCGAGATCCCCGAAATAAACTGTTTAGACGACAACGACACTCACTTGAATTTTTAGTCGCTATTGGCGACATGTTGTTGGCGCCGCGAGCACTCGAGCCTGAGGAAGGACCCCCGAGGGGCCCGAAATATGTCACCGATAGCGACTAAAAATTCAAGTGAGTGAAACCGTTGTCGTCTAAACAGTTTAAAATATGTCTCACAATATATATTAGATTAGACATAGGCTACGTTAGAAATTTTAGGCATGGAAATTAAAATTCAAAGAAATCCAGTTAGCCTTTGGAATAGGCTTAAAATCCATACATTATCAGCTAGCAATAATTACTAAAATAAATACTTAAATCGAATTTATGTGTTACCTTCCTCAAGCATTGTACGACGGTGGCGGCGACCACGGAGTCTGACGTGCCGCGCGTCACCTCAAACCAGTGCAACGTTACTTGGACGTCCACCATCTAAAACACAAAGTTGACAATTTATAATCCATCAATTTATAGTCCGCGGCAAGGGGTCATCCATTAATTACATCACACGTTTAGGGGGAGGGAGGGGGTCAAGAAAATGTGACATATTGTGACATGGGGGAGGGGGGAGACACAAACTTTGTGACGTCACTTTAACTTCATCAGTAACCGAAAATTTATCTAAATTATTATATTCGCTGTACATTTCAATAACAAGTTTTTAAAACGATAATCGTTTTTAGTCGTTTAATTTTCTTTTCTAAGCAGTTTTGGGTTATAAAATTACTAATATTTATATCGTCAAAAATATTTTGATAAAATATTAATAATACTTAGGTACTTACTTAATTCGATTTGGCGATTTCGTAGAAAAAATGTGACGTCACACTAGGGGGGAGGGGTTTGCCAGATGTGACCAAGTGTGACATGGAGGGGGGGAGGGGTCAAAAAACCTAGAAATTCGTGTGACGTAATTAATGGATGACCCCCAAGGGCTAAGCACGCTTACCATCAGGCGGACCATACCCTCGTATGTTGCCAGACCAAGCTAGCACTGCACAGAACTTGTAGTGACGGAGCATAAAAATGTGTTTATACGGGCGTCCCCGCGCTTTGTCTCGTCAAAGTCAGTGCAGAGTTAGCATAGATGGAGTCTAGTAATAAACCTCACCGGGCAGCCCAGCTTGGGTCCGTGCAGCAGCGCCGTGTCGACGCCCCGCCGCGCGGCGGCCAGCGCGCGCGGGTGCAGATGTGCTAGGTTCGCCGCACTCTCTGCTGACTTGTCCATCCTGAAGCAAATGAAATGAAAATTGAGCAACGAAGCACAATAATGTAATGATTTTTTACCCGAGTCAGGCGTGGCTCACTCCGCGATTTCGTCGCTTTGCTACAGATAACTAAAAGTACATCCGTTCGACCCCAATTTTGGGGTTTGCCATAAGTCGCGCGTGGCGCTGTCGCTACCTAGCGGCAATATCTGTGCTGCTCGTGACAGACGCGTTTTGTTAGAGAGTGAGACTTCTGTACCTAGTACTATTATTTATTCTGTGCCCGAGTGGAATTTTAGTCATTCATTTAGATGTATAAGAATAAATACTAACCCTAATACTTTATCAGCAGCAACCTCCTAACATTCTCTGCAGACAACGTGACCTTGACTTGCTGCTTCGCGCCCGCCATCATGCAATCAACATTCATCGTCTGTTTCCCGACACTCAGTATACCATCCGTATTGACACTATACATCTTGTACACTATAAAAGTATACTAACCTTAATACTTTATCAGCAGCAACTCCCTTAACATTTTTCGCTGACAACGTGACCTTGACTTGCTGCCTCGCGCCCGCCATCTTGCGGTCGACCGCCATAGTTTGCTTGCCGCTGCCGAGCAACGCTTCGCGGTACGCGATCTGCATTGGACCCAGTTCGACGTCTATTTTGTACTCGCGGATGATGCGTTCTTTTATTATTTCGAGATGGAGTTCGCCCATACCTGAAAAATTTACGTCATTTCAATTTTAGATAGAAAAATCAGAACATAAATATATACTAGGAACAGATATGTTACCTTATTTACATGACTAAGGAACAATAATTGCACTTTAAAGCTTAGGGTGGTATTCCATCTATCCAATATCTTTGTCCAATGTGTATTGCGACTGCGTTTCACGTTTTGCTTAATGAGAGAGTGAGACGCAATTAGACAAAGAAATTGGACAGGTGGAATATCACCCATAAATATGTATGTCACGAACGCGGTATTAGCATAGTCTAATAAAACATGGTCTTCTCTTCCCAGAGTGACACAAGCCTACGTCACAATAACATTGCTACTTTGTATAGCGCTATTGCATACTATTATATAGCGCTGTCGCATTGTAGTGTAGTCAGATCATACACAGCTGCTATCAGCTGATACAGCTGATACTTGATGCCTATCTCCCACATATGTATTTTACTACTTTATAGAACATTAAGTTAACGATGCCATAAACCTTGACTTACTGTAATTTACTATACAATGGTTAATGACCATTGCCATAACTTCCACTCGATTAAACCTGTTAAAACCTTAGTATATAAGGCGAGCGCTTTCTACCAATATATGCAGTATTTACTCGACTCTTGTGTTATCATTATAACCCCTGAACGCCGAACACTTCATGGCGATCCTGCCAGTCGGGCTGCTCGAGGCAGCCACAGCTTAGACACCGCCCAGCCAGCCAGCCAGTAAGCCAGCCAGCCAGCCAGCCAGCTCTACTGCTCCACTGCTCAAGCAAGCACAAATCCACGAAAATTATGGGAAGCCAGTGCACCAAAAACGACAAGAAAGAAGAGGTGATTATTGCACAGAACGGTGCTTCCAACAACGCCAGCGCTAAACAGGCAGACAGCAGCACAGTTGCAACATACATAACAACAGCTGTTCTAGTAATCGTATGCGTAATTTTTTCATACGCCATATGGAAAAAGATACATAAGTGTCTAACAAGGAAAATTGAGCGACAAGCAGTAGCCACGATAATGCGCAACACCAACAAGGCAGAGCAGAGCGTCTAGGAAGAGCATCAGCCCCACCACCGCTACCCAGCACCTGCAGCGTGTCACCAGCACCAGAGCCGTCGCTACGACCACCCCCAGTGTCCAACAACGACCATACGATGTTAAGAGGTACAATTTAAGCATTACTGTGTTTAACCAATTTCAATTATTGTTGTAAGCAATGTGAATATTTCCGTACCACCTAAATTCATAAGAATATTATGACCAATATTCAAAAGTTATATGACCAATTAAAATCACTACAGGAAGATATTAGAAAATTAGGACCAAAACGCCGAAAAGAGGCTAATGGTCAAAGTAAACTTCAGCAAGTAAAACTATTATATAATCAGTACGAAGAATATATAGAGCTACATAGTTCTAAAGTAGAAAAATCTGAAATTTCTATACAGGACAGTGAGTTAATCCAGTCTTATTTTCTAAAAATAGAGGAAATTTACAGTAAAATTATAACTCAATACGACCAAGACAACAAATATCAGGTCACAATGACGTCGAATGACAACTTTAACCTGAAAACAGCAGTAGCATTGCTACCAGCTATGGACGGTTCGGAGGCCGTCACTAGACAACTTATAGACGCCATAGAGTTGTACTCTACAATGATAAAAGATTCAGATTCACAATTATTGATGAATTTCATTATTAAGACTCGATTAACACAAAGTGCTAAACTTAGAATATCCGAAAAACATACCAGTGTAAGCGATTTAGTTGATGAAATGAAACTCCGTCTTTTACCGACTAAATCAGCTACCGCGATACAAACCAAGCTATTTACGGCAAAACAGGGAAATAGGTCAATCGAGCGATACGGACAAGAGTTGGAGGATTTATTTGTAAACCTCACAGTAACACAGGCCAATGGGAAACCAGAGGCATATACGGTCTTACAATCGTTGAATGAAAAAATGGCAATAAATAAATTCGCGGAAGGCCTGCGAAATGACAAACTAAGTACCATTATAGCTTCACGAGGATACACCTCGCTAAAAGATGCCATACAAGGTGCAAAAGACCAAGAGGTGTCCATATCATCTACGCCCGCTCCGGAGCAAGTTTTATACTTCCGGAACAAAGGGTATAATAACCACAGACAATACAGGTCTAATTACAATAATAAACCAGTGGGTAAATACCCACAGCGTACATACCCTACTAGGGGTAATACGTCAAACAAGCCACCAAGGGTGCACACCCAGATGAAAAACACTCGACCTATACAAATCGCGAAAAACTATAATACGCGTACATATACAAATTATAACCGTCCTCGTCAAAATATACCTAACAAACGATATCAAGTTAATACGGCGATACAAAATACACCAGATGACAGCAATTCGCCTCAGCTGTTACAATTTTTTCGTGAATAACAACTATATCCTAACTTATTGTCATATGAATTCAGTTCAATTTGCGATAAACGGTACAACGCACAAATGGCTTATTGACACAGGCGCGAGTCTAAGCGCGATAACGAACGACGCAGCATTAATATCTCGCGGACACATGGTACCAAAGATGACTCATATCAACGGAGTCGGAGGGAAAATAACGTCATACAATACAATTACTCTACACTTGCAGAGTGAAAACCAATCATTTGAGCATGAATTTCATGTATTCCAAAAATTACCATTACAGGTCGACGGAATAATTGGGCAAGATTTTCTGATAAAATACAAATGTGTCATAAATTACGAAAAAGGAGCAATCACATTAAACAATAACAACGAATTAATTACAATACCATTGACATTACAAAATGACAACAACAGAACCATTAGTTCAAATCAAATACAATTACCCGCAAGAAGTGAATCTATTGTAAAATTACCCACAAATTATACAGGGGATTACGTCGTATTATCAAGCGAAATTGGGGAAGGAATTTTTTTGGCCAATACCTTAACACATAGCAAGAATGGGAAGATAACTGTTAAAATATTAAACACACGTGAAGAAGACGTAACTTTAAACAATATCACACCAGAAATAAAACCATTGCGTGATTATAATTGTTTCACATATGAGAAAAGTAAAAATAACGCAGACCGAGTAAAATTACTTTATTCTCTTTTAAAATTCAACAACTTAAACAATGAAGAAAGCAACTCCATTGCCAGCATTTGCGCAAAATATGCCGACATTTTTCAGCTGCCGGGTGACTTGTTAAACACTACAAACCTATATGAACAGAAAATACATTTAAAACCCAACGTATCACCCGTATATACTAAACCCTACCGATTACCTCAGTCACAGCAATCAGAAATAAATAGACAAATAAAACAAATGTTGGAAAATGACATCATAGAAGAGTCGCAGTCGGAATGGGCAAGTCCGTTACTACTCGTTCCCAAGAAACCAGACTCAAATGGAGATAAGAAATGGAGATTGGTAATAGATTACAGGAAAGTAAATGAGGTAATAGAAAACGATAAATTCCCTTTACCCAACATCACGGAAATCTTAGATTCTTTAACCGGCGCTATGTATTTTAGCACCTTAGACTTAAACCAGGGTTATTATCAAATAAAACTTGATCCCGAGAGCAGGAAATACACCGCGTTCATAGCAGATAAACACTATCAAATGAAACGCCTACCTATGGGATTAAAAAATTCACCAAATGCTTTCAGCAGAGCAATGACCATAGCTATGTCAGGACTAAACTACGTGCAATGTATAGTTTATTTAGATGACATCATTGTCATGGGTCGAAACTTGCAACAACATAATAAAAACTTAACAGATATTTTTGAGAGATTAAGACAAGTAAATTTTAAACTAAATCCACTAAAATGTAATTTTTTGCAAAAAGAAATATTGTACCTAGGACATGTAGTAACCTCGGAAGGGATAAAACCCGATCCAAAAAAGATTTCAATAGTTCGAAACTATCCAGTACCGAAAAACTCAGACGAGGTCAGACGTTTTGTAGCTTTTGTAAATTATTACAGGAAATTTATTAGGAAATTCTCCGAAATAACACAACCACTAAACAATTTATTAAAGAAAAATGTAGAATTTAGTTGGACGAAACAATGCGACGACGCATTTAAAAAGTTAAAAATAGCCATCAGTACCCCACCATTACTACAATATCCGGATTTCTCAAATGACAACACGTTTACGATACACACAGACGCATCGGGCATAGCTTTAGGATGTGTCTTATCCAATGAAAATGGATTACCAGTAGCATATGCAAGCAGACCTCTAAACAAAGCAGAGAAAAATTATCCCACGACAGAAAAAGAATTACTAGCTATAGTATGGGCAGTGAAATATTTTAGACCATACTTATATGGACGAAAATTTAAAATTGTCACCGATCACCGCCCACTCATTTATTTATTCAAAATGAATAATCCCTCGAGTCGACTCACCAAGTTCCGATTGTGCCTAGAAGAATACGATTTCACTGTAGAATATTTGAAAGGTAAAGATAACGTAGCTGCAGACGCGTTATCTAGGATTGAAATTTCCAGTGAAGAATTAAAGAACATGACAAAGCAAGTGGTATCAGTAATGACTAGAGCACAGAGGAAACGCATGGAAGAGCAAGAAAACAATAATAAGTCACAAGACAAGGGTTCCAACTGCGACTGGCCTGCGCAACCAGACATAGTTGAACTTCTCAAAAAACCTCAGGAATTACCGGAATTAAGTTTCCATAAACGCGACTACTACAAAATACTAAAACAATCAGATCGCGTCATGAGTAAAAATAATGAAATCATATACTCGCCATCCTTGGCGACATTGTGTGTCAGGCCTATTACTCCATCGCGTACGAAACGAGCTTTCTTCGCGAGAGAATTAGGTGCATTTTGCAAGGCACAACAAATAAAAGAGGTATGCATATTATATAATGATGACACCGCATTTATCATAAAGGAGCTAGCTCAATACATGCATACACACAATACCGGGTCCGGACCCCGATTATGTATTATTAAAGGTGTCACAAAGATAACAAATAAAGATGACCAACGCGTCATATTAAACGATTTTCATTTATTACCTACTAGCGGTCACGCAGGAATTCAAAGAATGACCAATAACGTAAAGCGGTACTACTACTGGCCCGGAATGGATAACGACATTAAGAAATTCGTAAAAAAATGTGATAAATGTCAAAAACAAAAATTCCATAAAAACGTTAAACAACCGCTATGTATTACTAGCACGGCAACAGCGTCATTCGATAAGGTATTCCTAGACTTATGCGGACCCCTAACTAAAGATACAAATGGATATTGCTATATACTTACGTTACAGTGCGAGCTCACAAAGTATGTAGAGGCATATCCACTGCTAAATAAGGAGACAGACACAGTCGCGAGAGCTTTAGTTGATAATTTTATATTACGATATGGTATTCCCAAAGAAATAGGAACAGATAGAGGAAGTGAATTCATCTCATCAACTATGCGCGAAATTTGTAACATTTTAGGTATGAAACAATTGCAATCAACCGCGTACCACCACGAAAGCCTTGGTTCCTTGGAAAATTCACATAAAGCTCTAGGAGCATTTTTAAGAATACAAACAGACAACCAGGCTCACCAGTGGTCAGATTGGTTACAATATTGGTGTTTTTCCTATAATACGACAGTGCATTCAGCAACTAAATATACACCGTATGAATTAGTATTCGGTAAATTATGTCGTATACCAAGTAATATTGTTAATCAAGTAGATCCAATGTATAATTTTGATTCATATCCAATAGAATTTAAGTATAGATTACAAAAATCCCAAGAGGATGCTAGAAATAATTTAATTAAGACAAAATTATCTAGAAAACTAAGTTATGATTTAAAAACAAATCCAATAACGTATACAATAGGAGATTTGGTATTAGTTAAAAAGGAAGATAGAGATAAAATGGACCCAGTGTATAAGGGACCATATACAGTTATTGAAGATCAAGGTACAAATGTAAAAATATTAGTTTTAGGTAAAGAACACATTGTACATAAAAACAGAACAAAACCTTACTATGCATCAATAGAACAACAAACACATTAAATACACGTATAATATAATATATATATATAACAAAAAAAAAAAACCCATCCCATTGCATACCACCATCCATATAAGGAACCACTATCTCCATGACACAGAAAATTAATCAATAATGCCTAACAAATAAATATCATATTAACAGATTCAATAAAAGTAAACACATGTTAATGTAACAATGTATTCCATAACCATATAAGGAACATGTAATCTTAGAAATAAGCATGTAAGCAAATTGTATATCCAAATAGCATTAAGTTTTTATTACATTCATAATTTTAAGAACCAATATGTATACCATAGATATAAGTTCACTTAAGCAAAAAAAAAAAAATACTTGTTATATATTTTTTGTCTTAAAAAAAAAAAAAAACGGGAAAGCTGTAGTGTAGTCAGATCATACACAGCTGCTATCAGCTGATACAGCTGATACTTGATGCCTATCTCCCACATATGTATTTTACTACTTTATAGAACATTAAGTTAACGATGCCATAAACCTTGACTTACTGTAATTTACTATACAATGGTTAATGACCATTGCCATAACTTCCACTCGATTAAACCTGTTAAAACCTTAGTATATAAGGCGAGCGCTTTCTACCAATATATGCAGTATTTACTCGACTCTTGTGTTATCATTATAACCCCTGAACGCCGAACACTTCAGCATGATGACGTAGGCTTGTGTCAGTCACGTGGTCGGAAGAGAGTACCAGGCGGAGTATATTATGGTTTTTGGTTATTAGGGTTTTTTGTTGACTGCGGAATGAAACGTGAAAACGGTTCGCTGAATATAGGCGGCAAGGTATTCTGCGTAATGATACTTCCACGAGAGAGACCTATGTTAACCATCGGGTGTTAAGCTGGTAGGATACTCGGAGCTGTCCTTAGTTCTGGAAGGCTACGTGCAGGAACACGGTACCTGCCAGCACCAGCTGCCCGGACTCGTCGTCCGTGACGACCCTCAGGCTGGGGTCCTCGCGGGCCAGCTCGGCCAGGGCCGTCTCGAGGGCGCTCTGGAAGGCCGCGCTCGGAGGCTCAATGGAGCAAAGGAACACGGGCTCAGGGATTGTTGTACCTGTAAAATAGAAGTATAAAGTTGAAAATATCTAAATACAGGTCGGTAAAGCTAATTTCATATTTTTTACATGTTGGTGACGTCACTTGACACTCACCAAACCACTGATGGGAGCCCACTGCGAACATTGAACATCGAAAACAGAAATTTCGCCATCTGCCTACAAAGATCACTCGAATATGCAAAAGCGTTAGAGTGGCAGATAATGCAATTTCGATTCAGAATGTTACTTACTACTGTTACTACCTGCTCTGCTAGTAGTGTAAGCAGGTAAGGGTGGTATTCCATCTGTCCAATATATTGGTCTCACAATTTGCTTAATGAGAGACTGAGACGCAATGAGATTGGTCAGGTGGAATACCACCCTAACTCACCAATCCCCAGCAAAACATCGGCCATCTCCTCAGCACTAGGCTCGGTTTCCGCTACAGCTAATTTATTCAGAGCGCTAGGCGGCATCACGTGTTCAGCGTATTTGGGATCCTTTAACGAGGAAATGAGGCGAGATTTGGCGCGACTCGCCGCTGCTTGGGTTGACGTCACCAGGTCACCAGTCATGGTCGCCTGGTAAATGAGATCAGACGGTGATGACCATGAAATATAATACAGAATAATCATTTTGGTCGCTAAAACAGTTTTTTTTGGACATCTTACACAGATCGACCTAGCCCCAAACTAAGCATAGCTTGTACAGTCGCCATCAGATATATCGGAGCGGCCAAGGTGTTCACAATATCTGAACAAGCACTCTAACACCCTGACAATAGAGGCGTGTTCAGATATTTGTGAACACCTTGGCCGCTCCGATATATATGATGGCGACTGTACTATGGGTACTAGGCGACGATATAAACATACTTATATAGATAAATACATACTTATATACATACAAAACACCATGACTCAGGAACAAATATCTGTATTCATCACACAAATAAATGCCCTTACCAGGATTCGAACCCAGGAGCATCGGCTTCGCAGGCAGGGTCACTACCCACTAGGCTAGACCGGTCGTCATAAACTACACAACGGATCTTAAGTTGACAATTGGTGAATCTTATCTCGTTGCAGTAAGATTTACAAAATCTCAATTAATAATGTGGACGATAGCATACGAAAGAGCACAAGTACAAGAACAAAAGTGTAACAATAAAAATACATTTTATACGTACACTTCTTCACTTGAAATAATGTAATGTCATTTTGCAAGTCAATTTCAACCTTCTTACTTTTATTAGCCGTATCGATATCGTTTTGAAATTTTGTAAGTATAGGTACTACTTATACATATAATCCAAATACGCATACAATAATCTGGTACCAAGTATCGCCGGCAATAACTGTTTTTAAAAATGAAATTTTTAACTGAAACCTATTTTCACTTACTTTGAGCGAACTGACGACAGCAATATTTCCCGCCGTGACTCGCTCCACTGGCTTATACTCGTCCGCCAGCGCCATATACAGGGATCCTGCCTGACCACAAAAAAAAATACTTTGTTTCGAATAAAGACATTATACTGATCAATCTCGCCCAGCAAAACTAATAACTACAAAAGCTACAAAGAAATATCAACGTTCGTTCATTCCGACACTGGTTCACGATCACGCGCCACTCACGATAGGCGTGGCGCTCGAAGGGTTAAGGGAACTTATCAATACAAAGATATAATATTGTCTTCGATTACCGCGATAGTTACTCATGAAATAAAACAATTGTAACGGATTATATCGTGTACGAGTATATTGAATACATACTACATCCCGACGTTTCGAACCCTTTACAGAAACCGTTTTGTTTTTTTTTGGATGTAGGTAGTATAGTATGTATTCAATATACGCGATATATTACAAAGATATATTTACAAACCTGTTCACTTTTGTCCTGTCCCAAATTATAAATCTTCTGTCCCTTAGCAATCTCCCCACTATACAGCCTCAAGAACGTAAGCACTCCTCTCTGATCATCATGCTGTACTTTAAACGCCCGCGCCGCTAAGTCACTCCCAAAGCAATTGTATAAATTATTCGCCTCTAATGGTGATGGCAGATATTGTATAACACCATCCATTAACGTTTGAACTCCGATGTTTTTATAAGAGCTTCCACAGAGTACGGGAAACGCTGACATTTTCAGCGTACATCGTCTTATAGCAGCATGAATTTCTTCTGTCTGCAAGTTATCTAAGCTTTCTTGCTGTATAATGGTGTCCGCTAGACTGTCATCTAAAGATGATAGTTGGTCGATAAGAGCCGTGTGATTTTCGAGAGTTTTTTCCCATCTAAGGCCATCTTTTTCTGTTAATTTGCGTCGTAATAAGTTCTGCCCGCGGCCTTGTGTCCAGATGATTTCTTCTTTGGCTACCAGATCTATTAAACCTAAAACCAAACAGCGCATTACAAATTTAATAGCTAAGCTTTGTATGTAGCAAAACAAAGTAGGTATTTGAAAAATATCTTATATGTACACTGAAAAAAAAAAAGATAAATCAAGCACACATAAAAGTGATTTTATTACGATTAACAATATAAACAAATCACGGAAGAAAGAATGAGCACTTCTTTGTTTTGTGAAACAAATGTACGTTCGTACGTACGTAACGTACGAACAGTAAAATTGTATGCTTTGCTCATATGTTTTTCTTTTCTCAGTGTATTGTCAAATTTGTAAATTTAAAATTCAATTTGCTTAAATTCAATATTTATTATTTAAAAGAACAGATAAGTGTGAAAGTTTGTCCCAAAGGCTTATCTTACCAACAAGCCTGCCCTCATGCACCACTGCTTCGTGCAGCAGCAGCGGGTCCGCCTGCAGCTTGTCTCTGATGGAGTCTACACAAAGTGCCGCGCTGGCGTCTCCGCGGTCCATCTTGTTAAGGTAGAGTAGCCGAGGCACGCGGTGCGCGCTCGCTTGCCGCCATACCGTGAGGGTTTGCGCTTCTACACCTGAAAAAAAAATACAACAATGTGTAAATGTTGTAGTGGGGGGGGGGGGGGGGGGGTGTAATGGTGATATTAACTTTTTTCCTTGCTGCGCCAATCTACAAGGTTTTGCGAAAAAAATCCGAATATATTCCAACGAATCCAGCTTTGATGATTAATTTGAAAACTAGTCATATTTCTCAAAAGTGCAATCTAATTTGAACCTTAAGGGCCCCCCCACATCTACATTTCGAGCGTCGGCGTCTGTCGGCGTCTGGTCCGCGCTATGGAAAATGACGACGTTGCGTCGAGCAGTGGCCATAGAATTGTAGACGCCGACGCTCGAAAGACGCCAGATGTGGGGGGGGGGGGGCTAAATCACACTGCTAATGTTGAAATTCTATTGGCGTGTATGCAGTGTATGTGGTCGATAAATCGTACTATGCCTGGAAAAGGGTTAATATATAAATACACTACAGTATTGTATTTGGTGTGGGCATGTTGAGTATCTATTATTAGTAGAAGAGCCGGCCGCAAATTTTCTAACCGACTTGATACCACGATGAAATACACAATGGGAAACCATAAAAGTGATGCTAAGTCCGAATTCGATAGTCTGCCACGGCGGAACTTGCCGAAAGTACGAAAAAGAAGGCCACTTCCGGTGCGAAAAAAGGGGGCTGATTTAACCCATCTGATACCGAAATAATAGTTATGGCAGCAGTTAGAAATTTACATGTAGACACATAAAAGCGAAGTCTGCCAGTATTTTTTTTGCCGGAAGTGCTTGGCAGACGCTCTCAAAGGTGGCCAGCGGGACCCCTAATTTAACCCATCTGATACCACCATGAAACCAATTCCAGTCGGTAGGTATGAACCCTCATGTCAGGAATATATAAGTCTGCCAAGGCTTTTCCTGCCGAAACACCTTGGCAGACGAGATTATGTAAGCAAGGTCGGCATCGGTTACCCTACACTAACCCATCTGATACCACCATGAAACCAATTCCAGTCGGTAGGTACGAACCCCCATTTTAGGAATATATAAGTCTGCCAAGGTTTTTCCTGCCGAAACACCTTGGCAGACGAGATTATAAACAAGATGACCATCGGTTACCGTACACTAACCCATCTGATACCGCCATGAAACCAATTCCAGTCGGTAGGTATGAACCCTCATTTCAGGAATATATAAGTCTGCCAAGGCTTTTCCTGCCGTAACACCATGGCAGACGAGATTATGTAAGCAAGGTCGGCATCGGTTACCCTACACTAACCCATCTGATACCACCATGAAACCAATTCCAGTTGGTAGATATGAACCCCCATTTTAGAAATATATAAGTCTGCCAAGGTTTTTCCTGCCGAAACACCTTGGCAGACGAGATTATAAGCAAGATGACCATCGGTTACCGTACAGTAACCCATCTGATACCACCATGAAACCAATTCTAGTCGGTAGGTATGAACCCTCATTTCAGGAATTTATAAGTCTGCCAAGGCCTTTCCTGCCGAAACACCTTGACAGACGAGATTATGTAAGCAGCATCCACATACGAGGGATCCGTATTTTGGGATTATACAGATTACGGACATTATTAATAGCTGTAGGCTTATTTATTACTTTATGCTTATACATATTTGTATATTATTATGTTATTAATAAAATATATTTATAATTTATTAAACCTAAACTTAATACATTGGGAATTCATTACCTGCTTACGGCAGTAGTAGGGATAAGTGGGTCAGTTCTGGCTCACTGAGCCAGGCCAACAGTCCCTCCCCCTTTTTTCCCTTGTTGAGGCCCTGCAACCTTGCCTTGAACCCAAACTAATGTCATTGTAGCTCGAATCTAACCTAATCTATTTTTATTGCTTTTAGAATATTTCAATTATCTACTTTTGCAAAGTTAAAGGTTGAAATCTCTATTTCGCAAAATGGAAATTTAATGTGACTTTAATGTATGTGCAGTCTACTTAGTAATTGGGTTTAAAGATATAAAAACACACATTTATTTCCTATCCTAAGTATCCTATCCTAAGTTTATTCAAAAAATATTTAATTACTGAATTTTTATGTACAAATTGGACACAATACAAAATACATCTTAAATAATTACGAAAGTAACTATCCGTCAAAACCCGTTCCTTATCGCTTCCGGTGCAAAAGTGCCCATAACACTCACGGCATTACCCCGCTGAATGGCTATGGACAGCCTCTGCACCAGAAATGATTCGGAGCGGGGATCCTCTCCCTTTTGCCTGAGTCGACGGCCTATGTCACGCACAAATTGTTTCGCGTCAGCACCCCAGCAGCCCGCCGTTTCCACCGCAAAAGGGACGAAAATATAACCCGAGCCCAAGGGAACATACTTTTGGCGCTTCACCGCCGCCTGAGACTCGGCCGCCGCTCCGGCCGCGCGTGCCGTGCGACTGATATGAGAGGCGGCGAAGGTGCTGACGCACGTAGCGTCCCAGACCAGGCACCGCCCTCTCTCCCACGGCACTAAGGTTAGGCCATCAGGCCGCTTGCCGTCCGTGCGACTTAGACCCGGAGGCTCAAGCACGGATGGAACACCCGCTGATCTGAGCGCCCTCTGGACAATATCGTTCAAGGCATGGTGACGCGGATGCCTCCCGACGCATCGACGGCAACTCAATGCATGATGGCCGTCAGCCCCCACCGTGGAACCGCAGATGCATAAATGTGGTTGACATACATCGCAGCCCAGGCGGAGAGCGACGGACACCCGCAACGAGTCACCGTCGAGTAACGTACCCAGTTGAGGGGAGGGTAACGCCTGCAGCCAAGCCCCTGATTCTGGCCGCGCCACTGCCAGAAGCCTTGCGCGGTCCACACCCGAAGCGTTCCCAACCAGACCGTCCAAGGTGGCCTTACACCCTACCTCATCCCACGCGCGCTGGAGTCTTGGGTTCTCCGGGACGGACGCACCTGGGTTGATAGCCAACCACTGTCTCACAGCGTCGGCCACATACGGTATGCTCACCCCGTCGCCATTTGGTGATAACATTTTAGCAACTAGGTCAGCAACCCCATGGGCCGACGCCAAGAAGGCCGGCAGGCTAATGTCCCCCACACGCCGCACCCCAATGCCTCCGTGACGGATTGGCAAACCTGCTTGTGTCCACTGAATATCATCCAGGGACACATTGACCACCGACTCAATCGTCGACTTAATCGCCAAATCAAAGGTCTCAATGTCACCCGGGAATAACCAAACAGGGGCCGTGCGCAACAGGTACGTGATCTTGGGAACGGCGAAACACTTTTGCAATAGAACTAAGGCCACGTGCGGGGTCAAACCCTTGAGACGTTCGCCCGCAAGGAGAAGGAGATTCCTACGAATTTGTAGTGCCTCAGGAACTGCGGAAGGAAAAATCGGTGCACCAAGTAGGCAAAAAGAATCAGTATGCAATTCCTTGAGGCCGGGAAGTAAACCCGAGAAAAAAGAGAAGAGAGAAGATGACTGCGGTCCACAGGGGAAAAACTCACATTTGGAGGTGTTCACTTCCAGCCCCATATCCTTCAGGCGCGGCAGCAAGACGAGCAAGTCTTGCTCCACCTCTTCCGGTTTGCCCCCAATGGTACCATCATCGAGGTACCAGATGTTAAGAGGGGACTTTAGATCGGTAATGACCTTCTGGATTGCAAGGCTAAAAGTGAGTGGACCCAGTGGATCCCCCTGCTGAGCCCCCACTTGTGACAAAATCCGGTCAGTTCCGTAAAAAAGGTTGGAAGGTGAATGATAGACCTGGTGAAGAAAAGAATAGAGCGTAGGAATTTTCTCCTTAGCCTCACCCAGCAAAACGTCCCTCTCCACTGTGTTAAAAGCGTTTTTTAGGTCGAGTTTTATAATGACGCTGCCGGCATTCTCCGGTTTTAATGCAAAGGCACGTACCGCATGTATCGCCGCTTCGCACCCCAATTGCGTCCCAAAACCCACCTGATGCGGCTGAAGATAAGAGGCCATCTCCCCTCTCACTGCACGGCACCCAAGCTTGGCCACGAGTCGACGGAAAGTGCTCCCCACGGCTATCGGTCTCAGTCCCCCTTCTTTCTTATTTAATGCACATAGAGTAGCCCCATACAAATAAGGACTTACCTGAGGGTTCAGCTTCCCACTAAGCAAAAAATTGCACAGGTTAGTCAGTGCTTCCATCAAGCGCACTCCACTGTCACCAGCCGTGCCTGATGTCAGCTCCTTTAAGTGGGCCGGACGGATTCCATCCAACCCCGCTGCTGACCCACTGTGGAAAGAACTAACTGCCAGAGATACATCCTCCACTTTGACTGACACGGCAGGGGCGTCAAGGTCTGGCTCTGTAGGGAAACTGAGAGGACGGGACGGACTCGGATGCTTAGACTGCAACGCAGCGAAAGTGTCCGGTCCTGCCGGAGCGATTGTGTCCTCGCTCATTAGAAGCCGGACAGCTCCTCTCAAATCTCCTTCGTGGACCTTGGCCTCAATCGTCCTATTGAGAGAGACTGACCGGGATGCCACCGCACAATCCTCCGGCGACAGGTACGAACAGGCTTCTATGTTTGCCTTGACCTTCGCAGTCAAAGACCCCGTACCCCCAGCCTCAGGAGTCCTCAGGGCCCTGTAAGAAAAAGATAAGAGATCACACCACTCGTCTACCCCATTAACAGCAATGCAACTCTCGATAGTGCCGCACAATTTTCTAGCTGCAACACTTCTCGCACCCCTCGGAATGTGCCGAAGAACCCGAACTGACTTCTTTAATGAGGCGAGTTGATCCAGGTTGCAACTGTGTCTCTGAACTGGTTGCGCGGCATCAGAGTGCACAGCGACACCGCTGGCGGGCTGCGACGCAGAAGGAAGGGAAACATCTTTGTGCATCCATGTTATGTGCGATTTAAGGCCCCGCGATGTAAATACTCGCGTCGAGTTCGGACAATAAGGGCACGTCGACTCCGACAGGGAACTCATTGTGGAAAATAATTGCTAGTTATTAATCTATGATAAATATAAATATGACACAACAACAACTAAAATTCCTTTAGTAAAAGCAGGCACACTAGCCAAATTCTAATGTCGTTAAGTATTACAATTTTATTAACAGGTCAAGAACACTTTTGTAAATAAAATAATAACGACAATAATCATAAACATTGAATTAATAAATTAAATTGCGAATTCATTAAAATATACAATACAAATTCTCAATTAGATCAATTACAATAAAAAAAATTCTAAAATTGTAAAAAATGTAAAAAAAAGTCAAATAAAAAAAAAAGAAAGAAACATTCATATACGTATAAATAAAGTATTTGTTACAATTTATGTTAATGACAATCAATAATTAACAATAAATCTAAAATGTAGTCTGTAAAACACTGTAATACATATGCTTAACTGCAAACACTAAAATTAAATAAATAGGTACCCAATTGGTCAATCACAGTAACTTAAAATCAAACAAAAATAAAGTTTATGAGGTTAAAATAACACATGAAAATACAATTCCACAAAATAAAATAAAAAAATTAAAACCAGAATAAATCACAATTTAAAACATAAAATAATGTTCATTGACTAGATTACTTAATGACGACTAATGCCCTCTACCAAGGAATCGGGGTCACAATAATGCAAAACCACGAGGTGAAGTTTCGCCGTCGCTCCCAACCCAACCAAACCGTAGGTGCTCGACAGCTCCCTTACACAGCTACAGATGGCGCGTCGTTACGTGCTCCTGCGCAGGCAGGACGCGGGAAAAGATCCAGTGTGAGGTGACAGCTCGTTAGTTCGACCATAAGCTCCTAGATGGCGGTATATATGCAGGAATGGTACGTAGGGTAAACAAGTTTTTATATTAGGCGAATCAATCTTTGTAATGATTATTATATCGTACACACACATTAATCTGGCACTGCGCATTAACCTCCCGCAGGACTTGTCACTATTTCCGCGCCGCCATATCACAGATCTTGCACATTCACTGTTGATAACTTGTTGCAAATGTAAACAATGCTACGTCAAATCCAAAGATTCCATTTTACGGCACTCGATTGCCGACTATTGATAGAAAAACACTTGTGCACAGTCCGGCAATAAATCTGCAAGTGTTAAAATGTCTCTGGAGAAATTCTTTTCACTTTTTCACTATTAAAAAAGGCCAAATACGCGGACCCCGTAGTACCTGTTAGGGTAGTTCTACCCTCCTCAATACCCTCCTATTATTCAAATAATATTCTGAACATATATAGTAATTAGACTGGTCATATTTTTCATAAAATCTATTTCGACTGGCAAAGCATATAACTTTTTGGCAACCGGGTTTTTTAACCTAATTAGATCCCGCTGAATCAGAATTTGCCGGTTGCTCGATCGAAATCTTGACCGGAAGTGAGATATTTGACATTAAAGGTCCCTTTTTTTCGTTTTTCGTAAATAACTCTTAAACGGTGGCACATAGCAAAAAATGTTCTATAACATAAGTATTCTGCATAAAATTGCCTACAAGAAAGATTCAGTACAATTTTTCGCTAGGATCAATATTCAAAGAGATTTTAACGCGGGAAATTTAATTATAATCACTTCTAAGGTCCCGTTTTTTAGGTTTTCGTAAATAACTCATAAACGGTGGCCAATATCAAAAAATGTTGTTAGACGTTAATAATCTACACAAAATTTTGAACAAAAAAAGATTCAGTATACTTTTCGCAGGGATCAATATTTAAAAAGATAATAAAGAGGGAAAGTTAATTATAATAAATTCTAAGGTTCCTTGTTTTTATTTTTTCGTTAATAATTTGAAAAGTATGACTCATTGCAAAATAAAAACTTATACATAAATAATAAACGTAAAATTTCCTACAAGAAACATGCAGAACACTTTTCGCTAGGATCAATATTTAAAAAGACAAAGCAGCGGGTAAGTTAATTATAATCAATTTTAAAGTCCCTTTTTAGTTTTTTGTAAATAACTCGTAAACGGTGTCCCATAGCGAAATAGGTTTTTAAGAATAAATTATCTACATAAAATTTCCTCCAAAAAACATCTAGAACACTTTTCTCTAGGATCAATATTTCAAGCGATATTAAAGGAAGAAAGTTAATTACAATCAGTTCACAGGTCACTTTTTTTAGTTTTTCGTAAATAACTCGTAAACGGTGGCCCGTTGCAAAACAATATTCTACATAAAATTGTCCACAAAAAAGGTTCTGTACACTTTTTCGCTACGATCAATATTTAAAGAGATATTAAAGGGGGTAAGTTAATTATAATCAATTTCCAGGTCCCTATTTTTAGGATTTCGCAAATGACTCGTAAAATAAGCCTCATAGCAAAATAAGTTCTTAATGTTCTTGTAAATAAATAATCGATATAAAATTTTCTACGAAAGACATATGGAACGCTTTTCTCTTTTTAGGGTTCCGTACCTCAAAATGAATAAAAACCGGCCAAGCGCGAGTCGGACTCGCCTTGCAAGGGTTCCGTACATTACCCAATTTTTAACAGTGTATTTTATATGTTAAACGCGAGTGAATTGCCTTTAAAAAACCTGTAGGGATCGGTTCAAAAACTAAGTAATGTCCGACTCGCGCTTGACTACATAATTCTAATAGGTTTTTCTGTCATCTATAGATTCTATTCTGTATATCTTTTCAAAATTTTAGACCCAGTAGTATCGGAGATAAAGCCCCCTTCCCCAAAATAAAACATTAAAATACAAAAATTACCCCCCCCCCCCCCTTTATCTCCGAAACTACTGGGTCTAAATTTTGAAAATAAAATAAAATAGTTCTTTACCTATATAGACGTAAACCTAAAAATAGGGACCTGGAAATTGATTATAATTAACTTACCCCCTTTAATACCTCTTTAAATATTGATCGTAGCGAAAAAGTGTACAGAACCTTTTTTGTGGACAATTTTATGTTTAATATTTATGTAGAATATTGTTTTGCAACGGGCCACCGTTTACGAGTTATTTACGAAAAACTAAAAAAAAGTGACCTGTGAACTGATTGTAATTAACTTTCTTCCTTTAATATCGCTTGAAATATTGATCCTAGAGAAAAGTGTTCTAGATGTTTTTTGGAGGAAATTTTATGTAGATAATTTATTCTTAAAAACCTATTTCGCTATGGGACACCGTTTACGAGTTATTTACAAAAAACTAAAAAGGGACTTTAAAATTGATTATAATTAACTTACCCGCTGCTTTGTCTTTTTGAATATTGATCCTAGCGAAAAGTGTACTGCATGTTTCTTGTAGGAAATTTTACGTTTATTATTTATGTATAAGATTTTTTTTTCTATGAGTCATTCTTTTTAAATTATTTACGAAAAAATAAAAACAAGGAACCTTAGAATTTAGTATAATTAACTTTCCCTCTTTATTATCTTTTTAAATATTGATCCCTGCAAAAAGTGTACTGAATCTTTTTTGTTCAAAATTTTGTGTAGATTATTATCGTCTAACAACATTTTTTGATATTGGCCACCGTTTATGAGTTATTTACGAAAACCAAAAAACTGGACCTTAGAAGTGATTATAATTAAATTTCCCGCGTTAAAATCTCTTTTAATATTGACCCTAGCGAAAAATTGTACTGAATCTTTCTTGTAGGCAATTTTATGCATATTACTTATGTAATAGAACATTTTTTGCTATACACCACCGTTTAAGAGTTATTTACGAAAAACGAAAAAAACGGACCTTTAATGTCAAATATCTCACTTCCGGTCAAGATTTCGATCGAGCAACCGGATCGGATTCAGCGGGGTCTAATTAGGTTAAAAAATCCGTTTTCCAAAAAGTAATATGATTTGCCAGTCGCATCAAGAAGGAGAGCGATTTTGAATTTTTTTGTCTAGTCTAAATATCATTACTTATTCTGTGTACAGTGGAGAAAACGAATGAAATTATGCAATTTGATTTTGCTATTTTTAAATAAAGAGTAACTAAACAGTATTTTCCACAGTTGTTGGTAATGATACCATCTCTTACAATTTCTCTTCATGAACATTTTATGATACCTAACCTTCCAGTTTTCGCCCGAATTGATCAAAAAATTCACCAACTCCATTTACACCAACCAAATAGAAAACGGGTCCGTGTCCGAATTCGTGATCTCGAGTCCGGGTCCGCGTCCGGGTCCAGGTTCAGGTAGAAGTCGAATTCAAAATCTTGCTTGTTTTGCCAGTGGGGTAACTTCCTTAACAATCAATTAGAAAAAGACAAGTCGTCGAGGAGTTCCGTTCTGATCATCATCAGCAATACCACTTCATCAAATGCCACTGTTCTTAATGTAAATCCTTGTTTGCCTGATGAAAATACAAGAGTCACTATACAATGCCATTAAGATTTGTAGAGTTCCCTCGATTCCTTATGGATCCCATCATCAGAACTTGAGCTTCACGAACATATGACTTAAAAATCTAACGTGCTTAACAAACATAACGAAGACACATCCCCAAACATGAGCTATGCGTCGTTGAAGAGTTCCATTCTGATCATCATCAGCAGTTTCACTTCATCAAATGTCACAATTCTGAATGTAAATGCTTGGTTTGTTTAAAATACACCAGTATCACTATATGTTAGGGTGGTTCAAAAAACATTTTTTTTTCCTAAGGGGCACCCCCTTATTTTGTTAGACTTATTATGTTGATAAATTGAGATTATAGTTGAGATAAATTAAGAAACTTGGTGTAAAAGTTTCTTAATTTATCTCAACTTTACTTCGTTTTTTTTAGCATTAGAAATTAGGTAAACAATCTTGATGTGTCGTCTGCTTTCATAAGTAATAGTTTTTGAATTTTGAAAAGCGTTTTTCAATTAAAAGACATGCTAAGATCGCTTACCTTCTTGCAAGTTCTTTCTAATGCTAAAAAAACGGACTATACAATGGGTAGGACATCAATTTTAAATGAGTTTGTATGAGTACCTCATTTTCTAAAATGAGGTGTTACAATGTCTTACTTCAAATGAGGTGAGGTACTAGCATATTTTCAGCGTCGACTATTCTATTAATCCAACGGGCCAATGGTGACAAAAATATTTAATAAATATACATATTAATGTATTCATCACTTCCTTTGTAAATTAATAAATAATAATAATTAAGGAGTGCAATTCTGGAGGTAGAAGGTAAGAATAGAACTTATAGGAGAAAGATCCCACATAGTAACTTAATTTGCTGCTTTTATGAAACTTTTTCTAATTTAGCTCTTTAGATTGTTAGATTGTTTTGTCCTCCTCCTTGCTACTTGATATAGTTTTAAGTATAATAATCACTAGCGAGAGCGACCCGCTCCGGCTTCGCACGGGTTAACAAATTATACATACACCTAAACCTTCCTGAAGAATCACTCTATTGATAGGTGAAAACCGCATGAAAATCCGTCCAATCGTTTTTGAGTTTATCGCGAACATACAAACAAACACACATACAGACAGACGCGGCGGGGGACTTTGTTTCATAATATGTAGTGATATATTTCATAACCATAAAACTACCACATTTTTAACAAACTAAGGAGAACAAATTCAATATTTTCACAAGTCATTATTATATAGAAGTGACTAACTTACCACTTCAGATAATTTAACAGTAATATCATCAATATGATATTAAACAAAGCACCATTCGCTCCGGCCGCCGCCGGCTACATTTACATTTCATTTTTTCATGCAAAAGGCACCAAGGAAGATCCGCGGGTAAATTTAATGGCGAAAACGATGTGCATATTTTGTTATTTTGGTATAATTATAAGAATTATCACTAGGTATTAGGTATTAGAGAACTAAAATTAGCTACAGCGACGTACGAACGAACAAAATAAATAAAAATATGTCACAATCATAATTTGTCAGTCCGAAGTCGTTTACAAATAATGTTAATAAAAAGTATTGCAAATTCAAATCGTTATAATTTACATCTACATGTTTATTTTACCTATGCAAATTATACTTACTTTTTATTTAATAAACTTGAAACTTATTGAAATGATCATATATTGTGTACGCTACAGTATTATATTTCAATAATATTTTAGTCACTAAAGGATTACTGTTTATAAGCAAGCTTCGTAAATGCCTGTCTGGTATACAGAGTGCGTACCGCGATCCATGTTCGTCATGTTGCCTCCCTGTCACACTTACGTACAAATTTACAAGTGCAACAGAGAAGCAACACGACGAACTTCCTTTTGGTGACTGATTTCTCGCGCCATTTTGACAAGTAAGTTAGGATCAAAAAGGCTTAAGATGTATGAAAGCTTGCAGCGCTTACGCTTGTTGTCTTTCGTGTTTAATTTTTAACGTATTTTCGGTGGTGACGCGAGGCGATATTGAAGTACGGCGCGTGTCTGTCTTACTCCCTCTTTGGGTATTTCTAATTCATTGTTTCATTACTTTTTCTATTTTTGTGTTTAAATCTTAATGCGGTTCACAGAATACATCTACTTACCAAGTTTCAACAGTTCTTATAGTTTCGGAAAAAAGTGGCTGTGACATACGGACGGACAGACAGACAGACATGACAAATCTATAAGGGTTCCGTTTTTTGCCATTTGGCTACGGAACCCTAAAAAGGAGATATTAATTCGGTTTTTTAATGTTTGATATCTCCGTCATTTTGGGATCGATATTGAAAAATATTTTTTTAGTTGAGTTGTAACTTGTAAGTATATACATACAGATTGGTTCCGTCTTTGTCAAAACCCAGTTCTGATGGTGAGATTTATGAGGAATCGAGGGCACTCTTCAAATCTTGTAAGGGTGGTTCACGTTTGTATGGGAAAAATTCAAACTCTAGCTAGAAGAAGCGGCACCCCCTCATTTTGTTACACTTATTATGTTGACAAAATACGCCAAGCATCTTGCAATCTTAACTACAAGGGGGTGCTCAAACACTTTGAAATTTTTCAAATTGTATGAAATCAAAAAAATAAATAAGTTACTATTTTTTTGATTTTTATGTAAGTAGTAGTTTTCACATTATTTGAAAGTGTGATTTAAAAGATATTATTTTGAAAGAAAATGTTTTTCTACTTCAAAACTTATACATCACATGTGCAAATAGTGTGAAACCAGATATTTTAAATAAAATTCTGAATCATAATTAGTCTTTTTGTTGGGTTTCAAACAACATACAAAATTTCAACGTGCTTAACCACGTTGAAATTAGTGTTGAGTCGCTCACTCGCGAGGCACCTCATTTGTACCACTCATTTTGTTAATTTGTCGCAGTACTTCATACCGCAAAAATGTCTTACTTCACTCCTCTATTCATTTTACTCATTTACTCGCGCGCATCACAAACACCTCTTGCCACACAAATCATTCACACACTTCAAATTTCAAAAAAACTCTTATCCTTTCAAATTCACTCGCGAACCTCAAAAACTCAACGCTCCTCACAACTTGCAAAAGAGTCCCTGGATGGCACGAGGCGCTAGGTGCTCGCCTGCTCGCCGACATACAAAATTCAAAATGTCTCAAATGAAGAAACGAGTAATGGCCCACACTGTCAACTGCCGAACTACAAACCTTATTGCAACGACAAAAGGTCCACCGAGAAATGCGTTGAGTTTGTACCATTCACTGCCTCGCTGTGACGTCAACACCTCAAAAATCCTTTCAAAATGAAACAATGAATTAGAAATACCCAAAGAGGGAGTAAGACAGACACGCGCCGTACTTCAATATCGCCTCGCGTCACCACCGAAAATACGTTAAAAATTAAACACGAAAGACAACAAGCGTAAGCGCTGCAAGCTTTCATACATCTTAAGCCTTTTTGATCCTAACTTACTTGTCAAAATGGCGCGAGAAATCAGTCACCAAAAGGAAGTTCGTCGTGTTGCTTCTCTGTTGCACTTGTAAATTTGTACGTAAGTGTGACAGGGAGGCAACATGACGAACATGGATCGCGGTACGCACTCTGTATACCAGACAGGCATTTACGAAGCTTGCTTATAAACAGTAATCCTTTAGTGACTAAAATATTATTGAAATATAATACTGTAGCGTACACAATATATGATCATTTCAATAAGTTTCAAGTTTATTAAATAAAAAGTAAGTATAATTTGCATAGGTAAAATAAACATGTAGATGTAAATTATAACGATTTGAATTTGCAATACTTTTTATTAACATTATTTGTAAACGACTTCGGACTGACAAATTATGATTGTGACATATTTTTATTTATTTTGTTCGTTCGTACGTCGCTGTAGCTAATTTTAGTTCTCTAATACCTAATACCTAGTGATAATTCTTATAATTATACCAAAATAACAAAATATGCACATCGTTTTCGCCATTAAATTTACCCGCGGATCTTCCTTGGTGCCTTTTGCATGAAAAAATGAAATGTAAATGTAGCCGGCGGCGGCCGGAGCGAATGGTGCTTTGTTTAATATCATATTGATGATATTACTGTTAAATTATCTGAAGTGGTAAGTTAGTCACTTCTATATAATAATGACTTGTGAAAATATTGAATTTGTTCTCCTTAGTTTGTTAAAAATGTGGTAGTTTTATGGTTATGAAATATATCACTACATATTATGAAACAAAGTCCCCCGCCGCGTCTGTCTGTATGTGTGTTTGTTTGTATGTTCGCGATAAACTCAAAAACGATTGGACGGATTTTCATGCGGTTTTCACCTATCAATAGAGTGATTCTTCAGGAAGGTTTAGGTGTATGTATAATTTGTTAACCCGTGCGAAGCCGGAGCGGGTCGCTCTCGCTAGTGATTATTATACTTAAAACTATATCAAGTAGCAAGGAGGAGGACAAAACAATCTAACAATCTAAAGAGCTAAATTAGAAAAAGTTTCATAAAAGCAGCAAATTAAGTTACTATGTGGGATCTTTCTCCTATAAGTTCTATTCTTACCTTCTACCTCCAGAATTGCACTCCTTAATTATTATTATTTATTAATTTACAAAGGAAGTGATGAATACATTAATATGTATATTTATTAAATATTTTTGTCACCATTGGCCCGTTGGATTAATAGAATAGTCGACGCTGAAAATATGCTAGTACCTCACCTCATTTGAAGTAAGACATTGTAACACCTCATTTTAGAAAATGAGGTACTCATACAAACTCATTTAAAATTGATGTCCTACCCATTGTATAGTCCGTTTTTTTAGCATTAGAAAGAACTTGCAAGAAGGTAAGCGATCTTAGCATGTCTTTTAATTGAAAAACGCTTTTCAAAATTCAAAAACTATTACTTATGAAAGCAGACGACACATCAAGATTGTTTACCTAATTTCTAATGCTAAAAAAAACGAAGTAAAGTTGAGATAAATTAAGAAACTTTTACACCAAGTTTCTTAATTTATCTCAACTATAATCTCAATTTATCAACATAATAAGTCTAACAAAATAAGGGGGTGCCCCTTAGGAAAAAAAAATGTTTTTTGAACCACCCTAACATATAGTGATACTGGTGTATTTTAAACAAACCAAGCATTTACATTCAGAATTGTGACATTTGATGAAGTGAAACTGCTGATGATGATCAGAATGGAACTCTTCAACGACGCATAGCTCATGTTTGGGGATGTGTCTTCGTTATGTTTGTTAAGCACGTTAGATTTTTAAGTCATATGTTCGTGAAGCTCAAGTTCTGATGATGGGATCCATAAGGAATCGAGGGAACTCTACAAATCTTAATGGCATTGTATAGTGACTCTTGTATTTTCATCAGGCAAACAAGGATTTACATTAAGAACAGTGGCATTTGATGAAGTGGTATTGCTGATGGTGATCAGAACGGAACTCCTCGACGACTTGTCTTTTTCTAATTGATTGTTAAGCAAGTTACCCCACTGGCAAAACAAGCAAGATTTTGAATTCGACTTCTACCTGAACCTGGACCCGGACGCGGACCCGGACTCGAGATCACGAATTCGGACACGGACCCGTTTTCTATTTGGTTGGTGTAAATGGAGTTGGTGAATTTTTTGATCAATTCGGGCGAAAACTGGAAGGTTAGGTATCATAAAATGTTCATGAAGAGAAATTGTAAGAGATGGTATCATTACCAACAACTGTGGAAAATACTGTTTAGTTACTCTTTATTTAAAAATAGCAAAATCAAATTGCATAATTTCATTCGTTTTCTCCACTGTACACAGAATAAGTAATGATATTTAGACTAGACAAAAAAATTCAAAATCGCTCTCCTTCTTGATGCGACTGGCAAATCATATTACTTTTTGGAAAACGGATTTTTTAACCTAATTAGACCCCGCTGAATCCGATCCGGTTGCTCGATCGAAATCTTGACCGGAAGTGAGATATTTGACATTAAAGGTCCGTTTTTTTCGTTTTTCGTAAATAACTCTTAAACGGTGGTGTATAGCAAAAAATGTTCTATTACATAAGTAATATGCATAAAATTGCCTACAAGAAAGATTCAGTACAATTTTTCGCTAGGGTCAATATTAAAAGAGATTTTAACGCGGGAAATTTAATTATAATCACTTCTAAGGTCCAGTTTTTTGGTTTTCGTAAATAACTCATAAACGGTGGCCAATATCAAAAAATGTTGTTAGACGATAATAATCTACACAAAATTTTGAACAAAAAAGATTCAGTACACTTTTTGCAGGGATCAATATTTAAAAAGATAATAAAGAGGGAAAGTTAATTATACTAAATTCTAAGGTTCCTTGTTTTTATTTTTTCGTAAATAATTTAAAAAGAATGACTCATAGAAAAAAAAATCTTATACATAAATAATAAACGTAAAATTTCCTACAAGAAACATGCAGTACACTTTTCGCTAGGATCAATATTCAAAAAGACAAAGCAGCGGGTAAGTTAATTATAATCAATTTTAAAGTCCCTTTTTAGTTTTTTGTAAATAACTCGTAAACGGTGTCCCATAGCGAAATAGGTTTTTAAGAATAAATTATCTACATAAAATTTCCTCCAAAAAACATCTAGAACACTTTTCTCTAGGATCAATATTTCAAGCGATATTAAAGGAAGAAAGTTAATTACAATCAGTTCACAGGTCACTTTTTTTTAGTTTTTCGTAAATAACTCGTAAACGGTGGCCCGTTGCAAAACAATATTCTACATAAATATTAAACATAAAATTGTCCACAAAAAAGGTTCTGTACACTTTTTCGCTACGATCAATATTTAAAGAGGTATTAAAGGGGGTAAGTTAATTATAATCAATTTCCAGGTCCCTATTTTTAGGTTTACGTCTATATAGGTAAAGAACTATTTTATTTTATTTTCAAAATTTAGACCCAGTAGTTTCGGAGATAAAGGGGGGGGGGTATTTTTTGTATTTTAATGTTTTATTTTGGGGAAGGGGGCTTTATCTCCGATACTACTGGGTCTAAAATTTTGAAAAGATATACAGAATAGAATCTATAGATGACAGAAAAACCTATTAGAATTATGTAGTCAAGCGCGAGTCGGACATTACTTAGTTTTTGAACCGATCCCTACAGGTTTTTTAAAGGCCATTCACTCGCGTTTAACATATAAAATACACTGTTAAAAATTGGGTAATGTACGGAACCCTTGCAAGGCGAGTCCGACTCGCGCTTGGCCGGTTTTTATTCATTTTGAGGTACGGAACCCTAAAAAGAGAAAAGCGTTCCATATGTCTTTCGTAGAAAATTTTATATCGATTATTTATTTACAAGAACATTAAGAACTTATTTTGCTATGAGGCTTATTTTACGAGTCATTTGCGAAATCCTAAAAATAGGGACCTGGAAATTGATTATAATTAACTTACCCCCTTTAATATCTCTTTAAATATTGATCGTAGCGAAAAAGTGTACAGAACCTTTTTTGTGGACAATTTTATGTAGAATATTGTTTTGCAACGGGCCACCGTTTACGAGTTATTTACGAAAAACTAAAAAAAGTGACCTGTGAACTGATTGTAATTAACTTTCTTCCTTTAATATCGCTTGAAATATTGATCCTAGAGAAAAGTGTTCTAGATGTTTTTTGGAGGAAATTTTATGTAGATAATTTATTCTTAAAAACCTATTTCGCTATGGGACACCGTTTACGAGTTATTTACAAAAAACTAAAAAGGGACTTTAAAATTGATTATAATTAACTTACCCGCTGCTTTGTCTTTTTAAATATTGATCCTAGCGAAAAGTGTTCTGCATGTTTCTTGTAGGAAATTTTACGTTTATTATTTATGTATAAGTTTTTATTTTGCAATGAGTCATACTTTTCAAATTATTAACGAAAAAATAAAAACAAGGAACCTTAGAATTTATTATAATTAACTTTCCCTCTTTATTATCTTTTTAAATATTGATCCCTGCGAAAAGTATACTGAATCTTTTTTGTTCAAAATTTTGTGTAGATTATTAACGTCTAACAACATTTTTTGATATTGGCCACCGTTTATGAGTTATTTACGAAAACCTAAAAAACGGGACCTTAGAAGTGATTATAATTAAATTTCCCGCGTTAAAATCTCTTTGAATATTGATCCTAGCGAAAAATTGTACTGAATCTTTCTTGTAGGCAATTTTATGCAGAATACTTATGTTATAGAACATTTTTTGCTATGTGCCACCGTTTAAGAGTTATTTACGAAAAACGAAAAAAAGGGACCTTTAATGTCAAATATCTCACTTCCGGTCAAGATTTCGATCGAGCAACCGGCAAATTCTGATTCAGCGGGATCTAATTAGGTTAAAAAACCCGGTTGCCAAAAAGTTATATGCTTTGCCAGTCGAAATAGATTTTATGAAAAATATGACCAGTCTAATTACTATATATGTTCAGAATATTATTTGAATAAACTTAGGATAGGATACTTAGGATAGGAAATAAATGTGTGTTTTTATATCTTTAAACCCAATTACTAAGTAGACTGCACATACATTAAAGTCACATTAAATTTCCATTTTGCGAAATAGAGATTTCAACCTTTAACTTTGCAAAAGTAGATAATTGAAATATTCTAAAAGCAATAAAAATAGATTAGGTTAGATTCGAGCTACAATGACATTAGTTTGGGTTCAAGGCAAGGTTGCAGGGCCTCAACAAGGGAAAAAAGGGGGAGGGACTGTTGGCCTGGCTCAGTGAGCCAGAACTGACCCACTTATCCCTACTACTGCCGTAAGCAGGTAATGAATTCCCAATGTATTAAGTTTAGGTTTAATAAATTATAAATATATTTTATTAATAACATAATAATATACAAATATGTATAAGCATAAAGTAATAAATAAGCCTACAGCTATTAATAATGTCCGTAATCTGTATAATCCCAAAATACGGATCCCTCGTATGTGGATGCTGCTTACATAATCTCGTCTGTCAAGGTGTTTCGGCAGGAAAGGCCTTGGCAGACTTATAAATTCCTGAAATGAGGGTTCATACCTACCGACTAGAATTGGTTTCATGGTGGTATCAGATGGGTTACTGTACGGTAACCGATGGTCATCTTGCTTATAATCTCGTCTGCCAAGGTGTTTCGGCAGGAAAAACCTTGGCAGACTTATATATTTCTAAAATGGGGGTTCATATCTACCAACTGGAATTGGTTTCATGGTGGTATCAGATGGGTTAGTGTAGGGTAACCGATGCCGACCTTGCTTACATAATCTCGTCTGCCATGGTGTTACGGCAGGAAAAGCCTTGGCAGACTTATATATTCCTGAAATGAGGGTTCATACCTACCGACTGGAATTGGTTTCATGGCGGTATCAGATGGGTTAGTGTACGGTAACCGATGGTCATCTTGTTTATAATCTCGTCTGCCAAGGTGTTTCGGCAGGAAAAACCTTGGCAGACTTATATATTCCTAAAATGGGGGTTCGTACCTACCGACTGGAATTGGTTTCATGGTGGTATCAGATGGGTTAGTGTAGGGTAACCGATGCCGACCTTGCTTACATAATCTCGTCTGCCAAGGTGTTTCGGCAGGAAAAGCCTTGGCAGACTTATATATTCCTGACATGAGGGTTCATACCTACCGACTGGAATTGGTTTCATGGTGGTATCAGATGGGTTAAATTAGGGGTCCCGCTGGCCACCTTTGAGAGCGTCTGCCAAGCACTTCCGGCAAAAAAAATACTGGCAGACTTCGCTTTTATGTGTCTACATGTAAATTTCTAACTGCTGCCATAACTATTATTTCGGTATCAGATGGGTTAAATCAGCCCCCTTTTTTCGCACCGGAAGTGGCCTTCTTTTTCGTACTTTCGGCAAGTTCCGCCGTGGCAGACTATCGAATTCGGACTTAGCATCACTTTTATGGTTTCCCATTGTGTATTTCATCGTGGTATCAAGTCGGTTAGAAAATTTGCGGCCGGCTCTTCTACTATATATATATTATATCTATTGATACTTGTTTCTCCTGTCATTTTAACATTAAATTTTAGAGACTAAATACAACATAGGTTTCCTAAGTTTTATGGATGATAAATTAATATTAAATTAAATATTCATTTATTTCAAGCCTGGGGCCCATAAAAAACTTGTTAGTAACAATGCCTTAGTCTATATTAGTATACAAAAAGTAATAACAATTAAATTTTACATTACAGTCTGTAGAGAAACAGAATAAAAAACAAAAGCATAAAGGAGGGACCTACCTGCTGAAGCGTCCAGCACAACCACGGCACCATCGAGGACAGCGAGACTCTGTTCAACCTCCATAGTGAAGTCAATGTGGCCCGGTGTGTCTATTAGGTTGATCTGGCTGCCTCGCCATTGGAATGATACTGCCGCAGCTACAAAAAAGAAGTAGAATAAACAAAATTACTACCAATTTCCATTGGCAGTTTATTTGAAAGTTTGAACACAAAAAACAATACCTACAAAGAGTTAAGTGTTAAGTTTTGAACACAAAGTTTGAAAAAACAAGTGCAGTGATATACACACTTCAGCTTTCAGCTGCTAGCGTATTAAACTATATAATAACATAATAACTGGGAGACCGAGCTTTGCTTAGAAAACATAAAAACTCAAAAATGCATGTTTTCCCAGAGATAAGATCTAGCTTGATCAATTTTTTGGCCCTGAAATATAGCATTAGCAAAATTTCATCAAGATCGTTAGAGCCATTTCCGAGATCCCCGAATATATATACATAAATATATAAACAAGAATTGCTCATTTAAAGGTACAAGATAATATAATAAAATACTTTAATAAACTTACTTGTATGTAAAAAAGTCTCTTGTATACAAATTAATGATGTATCTCGGATTGTCTTAAGACAGTATTATAAAATACAAAAGAAGTTTAAGGTAATTTAAAAAGCAAATTAAAGTAATTTTCTTTAAAAAATGTAAAACCATATTTCATTTCACTTTATTTATGGAAAGTATATGTAAGTTGTTACAAGTAATAGTGATCCCTCGCTGGCGCTCCTGCTCCATGTAGTCGGTGACCGTATTCCCGTGGTGCACCTCCCCCATCGTGCGGATAGTGCCCGAGTAGAACAGCATTCGCTCTGTCGTTGTCGTTTTACCTAAACACGGCTTATCATTACCATTCATTTATTTATTATTGGGTGCTATAGTCGCAAATCAAATTCCTTATTACAAAACTAGTTTCGAGCTGGTTGGGCAGCGAAATACAAAAAGACAAGCCCTAAGAGTGGACAAATAAAAAGTTTTGAGTGTATCAAATCTAACCTGCATCGATGTGTGCCAATATGCCGATGTTGCGTATTTTCTCCATTTTAACTTTACTGTCGGTATCCGCCGTACAATATCTTCGTAGTTGTGCATTTTTTAATATTTTTCTGTAATAATTTACGTAAGAAAACGTTCTCATCTTGGTCATCGCAGCCCTGAAATCCTGAAAATTTTGACAACATGCGTGTGACACTGACCACACACTGACAGCCAGCTGATTTATTTATTTTAAAATCAGTGAAAGAGGCAACGGTTTACAACTCTTTCAGTCAACTCAAACGATTATTCGCGTTTTTTTACCTAACTGAAACGCTCTTGACAGTTGCGTTTGTATCTTTCTCTTTCTCACGGTTCACCCTTCTCTTTCCAACAATGGCATCTTTCACGATTTGTTTGTGTTGAATACGTGACAAAGTTTAAATTTACAGGATAAGAGACAAAATTGTGGAATAAGAATTAGGCATATAACAAAACATGGGAGTACCAGCATTCTTCCGGTGGCTCAGCCGCAAATATCCGAGTGTGATCGTAGAATGCATCGAGCAAAGAGTAAAGTGTTTATAACCTAAAAATGATTTATAATCTTGCTATGAATTAAATATTTATTGTTTCTACGCTATTCTTGCAGCCTCAGGATGTGGACGGTGAGTTGGTATACACAGACTCGTCGTTGCCGAATCCGAATGGGGTAGAATTTGACAATTTGTACCTGGACATGAACGGGATCATCCACCCGTGCACTCACCCCGAGGACAAGCCGGCGCCGAAGGACGAGGACGAGATGATGGTGGCCATCTTCGAGTGCATCGACCGCCTGTTCCGCATCGTGCGCCCGCGCAAGCTGCTCTACATGGCCATTGACGGTGTGGTGAGTCAGGTTTTGCTTATAACTGCTTTTCTTTCTCATTGTTTGCTATTAAGACTTAATTTTACTATGACTACCAGATGAACCACCAAGAAAACTTTGTTGCAGCATATCAAGGGTCTGCCCCTGGTCATTTCAAGTATACCTATTTATAAATACAAAATAATCTTTGGTACCCTTTTACAGAATGAAATTATTATGTTTATGCCTGATTGAGTGTGTTTTGTTTAAAGTACACAAGTTCTGCTTGCAACTGCTACACCATCTTTTACTCTGTGTGCCTTGTTTAAAAAGTAGATTCTTCTAATTTTGCTGTACTTTTGTTGTAAGGTTTACTCGGGTAATTCTGAATGTCGAAAACTGTCGGATAATTCCGAAATGAGACTTTTATTATGATGGAATTAAGGGTGATTTTCATCTGAATTTCGGAATTATCCGACATTCGGTATTACCCAAATACACCTTATAAGCCTTTGTTACGTACGTGTGCTGGCTTGCTAGCTAGAACCGAACTGGGGGTACCCGCAGATCTTCTCATCTACCCACATGTCAATATATAACATGCCTTTCCCTCTGGATAGATGACACTTCACTACTTTTTAGAAGTTAATATTGAAAGTCAGTTTTGAACTACACTGTTTATGCACTTAACTATATTGTTCGTTTGGATTGAGGAGTAGCGCGTTGAGTGAGTGGTTCGTTTTTAGGTTATATTTCCTTAAATAAAACAACTTTCCTTGTTTACTAATCAGGTGGTGGTATATTTAAATATAATACTGTAGGTTAATCCTATAGGCGTTTAGATGGAGGGTAACGAGAAGGAGAAGCCTCCAGACGAGGCTGATGATAATAACATGAACTGGGAGACAGTCTCACGTAAACGTAACTTGGATTTGTCACCGACCAAGCTGGAGCCTTCTCCTAAAAAAATTGTAATCGACCCGTCAGAGGCCGGCAATCAATCGGGTAATACAATTAATACAGTGGAGTCTAACAACAGTAGTGTGGTTGAGTTAAACAAAAATGATCCAGCCGAGACAAGTCAAATTAATACAGTTCATTTAAACAAAAATAATTCAGACGAGTTCAACCCACATTTATACAAACACCCCAGTCTAGACAGCAAATACCGAGAGTACAATGCCGAAGATGATGGACCATTTATCGTTCATGTCTCTAGAGAGTCTGCACCATCTTCCAATGCTTCTCTAAAACCCATCAATGTAGGCCTTTTGCTTACTCAAGCAAATGTTCATAATATCCAGAAAGAAGGTGGTATTAAATCAGTAGGTCGCAACAGAGTAGCAGTAACCTTCTCCACAGCAGCTGATGCAAACAGTTTCTTAAAACACCCGCTACTAGACAAACATAAGTTTATAGCTGATATTCCTTCATACCATGTGTCGCGTATGGGAGTTGTGCGAGGAGTTCCTTCGGATTGGTCGATGGAGGAGTTAGTCAACGGCACAAACCTCAAAGAAGGTAAAGGAAAAATCCTTAAGGCTCGACGACTGCAACGAAGGGTGACAAAAGATGATGGCTCCTCATCCTGGGTACCAACCCAGTCGGTGGTGGTTACTTTTGAAGGGCAATCTTTACCATCAAAAATCTTCGCATACTACACCTCACTAGTTGTAGAAGTGTATCAACTGCCAACTATTCAATGTAGGAAGTGCCTTAGGTTCGGACATATTCAAACACAGTGCCGGTCTGATGCCAGATGCTATAAGTGTGCACAAAAACACCCCGGTGATGGATGCAATGTAGCTCCAGAACATGTGACATGTATATTTTGTTCCGGCAGACACTTTGCTACAGAAAAAGTATGCAATGAATATGGTCGGCAAAAGGCCATTAAACTTGCCATGTCTGAACAGAATATCTCATACGCAGAAGCAGCAGCACAGTTCTCAGCGGTTCGCAGGCCATATTCAGATGTAGCAAGAGTCATGTTTGAGCCGGTTACAGACTCTTCACGATCCTCCCAGTCCCCATGCCACCCTGATACTTTCATGCCAACCCCTCCGTCCACCACTTCATATCGTAAGACCGTATATCGAGCGCCCCGGACGAGGGTCTCTCTCTCCCCCGGTTATGATAGAGTAGCTCACAACAATATTGTCCGAACTCCCCCACCTCAACTGCCCAATGGCCAAGCTCTGAAAGATTCTTCTGCTTACAATAGAATCACTCCCAATGATGACCTAATGGAGCTCTGTCTAAAATTCTTGACAAACATAATCGCTAAGTGGAGCGATTGCCTACCAGACGACGTTGCACCCTTAATGATCACACTCGCGGAAAGACTTACGTTCCATAATGGCCCCCCCGGTCACATTTCTTCAGTGGAATAGTCGAAGCATTATACCAAAGAAACCTGACCTTATTCAGCTCATCAACGATCATGCTGTGACTGTTGCGGCCATTTCGGAGACATGGTTACGCCCCGGCTCTTTTTTCAGAGTGCCGGGCTTCTCATGTCTTCGGGAAGACCGTAGCGATGGACGCGCCGGATGTGCGTTGTTCATCAAACGCGGTTACCCTTTCGCCCAAATTTCTATCCCCCCTCATTCGGATGGGATTAATGCCGTAGCTGCCAAGGTTATGGGCATTAATTTCATCTCTATATATATTCCCCATCCTGAAGTAGTTGATATATATGAATTAACGTCTATTCTCAAATCGGTTCCACCTCCTCTTATGATTTTAGGGGACTTCAATTGTCACAATATGTCATGGGGGTCATACCATTCGGATGCGTTTTCATCAGCCCTGTTGGATTTATTCGATGAAATCAATGTGGGAGTTATTAATGACGGTACTCCCACGCATCGGGTATACCCAGGCCAGAACCCCCAGTCAGTCCTCGATCTATCTGTGTGTTCTCCTAGTTTATCTTCTTTATTATCTTGGAGGGTATTACGCCAGTCGTTCGGCAGTGACCATTTTCCAATTATTATCACGAAGCCTTCTTCTATTCTTCCAATTCCGTCCCCTGAACCTCTTTTAAAACACAAAATTCAATCAGCAGACTGGCCCAATTATGCATTATTTGTAGAGGAAAGTATGAAAGAGTGGGACACGAGCGAAATGGGTCAAGATGAAAAATATTTAAAATTTAAAAATGTGTTAATAGAGTCCGCCGATAAATTTATCCCAAAAAAGAAACCTGCTAGACTTAAAATCCCTTCACCCCCGTGGTGGAACGCAGACTGTACGGCAGCCGTTAAGGAAAGAGATGCCGCTGAAAAAACTTTCAGCAATACCGGAAATCTAGATGACTACATTTCTTTTAAAAAAATCTCTGCACGTACAAAGCGCTTCCTAGCAAAGGCTAAAAAGAGAGGATGGAAGGGATTCTGCGAGAGCTTATCTCCTAGAACCCCTCCATCACTTGTATGGCGGAACATAAAGAGGTTCAGGGGTTCATTTCAACCAGAGTCTATGCCCACCACAGATGCTCCTTGGCTGTCAGACTTTGCAGATAGACTTGCCCCGTCAACTGTCCCTGAAGCATCCTGCTTGTTACTTCCCCCGCTGTCAGGCACCTTGAGCTCACTGGACATGCCTTTCTCATATTCAGAACTCAGTCTAGTGCTTAGTGGATTGAGAAATACTACACCTGGAGAGGATGGCATACCATACTGTTTCCTGTCTAAGCTAAATTCATCTTCACAGGAGTATCTGCTCGGTATTCTAAACCATGCCTTTGACACGGGAGAGATCCCAGTTGACTGGAAGACCCAAGTTATTATTCCAATCCTTAAACCATCTAAAAACCCAGACGAGGCTAGCTCATATCGACCGATTGCTCTTTCCGCGACAATGGGAAAGATATTAGAGCATCTGGTTAAAAATAGATTGGAATGGTTTGTGGAAAACAAGGGTATTCTAGCTGATACGCAGTTTGGCTTCCGAAAGGGCCGTAGTACAATGGACAGTTTAAATATTTTAACAACTGATATCCGACTAACCCTTTCAAAAAACGAATATCTGCTGGGATGTTTTCTAGATATTTCTGCGGCCTACGACAATGTCCTTCTTCCGGTGCTCAGGGCAAAAATGCTACATCTGAGCATTCCCGCGAAGATTGTACATATTGTCACCAAATTGTTCATGGGTAGGTCAATTAAAATTAGGAATGGTAATTCCTATTACCCACCTCGAACTTTGTGGCATGGTCTGCCGCAAGGATCGGTACTCAGCCCCCTGCTTTACAGTATCTACACCTACGACTTGGAGCAATCTGTCCTATCCTTCTGTAATATCTTGCAGTATGCTGATGACCTAGTCCTATACACATCAACAAAGTCAATGGACAAAGCCACTGCTAGTCTGAACACAGCTTTGGGTTACCTCAAGGATTGGCTTGATGAACATGGTTTGACCCTATCGCCAACAAAAAGCTGTGTAGTGACTTTCAGTCGCAGAAGGACCATGCCTGATGCAGATGTCTGTTATGGTGGTGTGATGATTCCAAATAAAGAGTCAGTTAAATTTCTAGGTGTTATTTTAGATCATAAAATGTCTGGCACCACACACCACAAATATGTACTGGGTAAATGTGAGAAAAATATTAATATTCTTCGAGCATTGTCAGGTGTCTGGTGGGGCTCCCATCCTTATTGCCAGAAGCTACTATACAATGCCATCATACGTAGCCATATAGACTATGGGTCATTTTTAATGGAACCCTGTAATAAGGATGGCCTAGATAAATTAGATCTTATACAGGCTAAATGTTTAAGGATCATACTAGGTGCTATGCTTCCCTCTCCCAAAAATGGCATGCAGGTGGAAGGTGTTGAACCACCGTTGTCTCTACGCAGACAATACCTAGCCGACAGGTTCTTGATCAAAGCCAGCTCTTACAACAACCACTTGCTGCTTCCACGCTTGCAGGCGCTGGCACTGGAGGTCACTGAAAGCAGATATTGGACATATAAAGCTTTTCCCAGAATAGTAATTTCTTTTTCAAAATTAATTAATATCCACCCCAGTTTATATCAATCTGGTGCTAACCCTTTATTTGAAGTGGCGTTTGAGACCCTAATATACTCACCAAAGGTCATATTAGATATAGGAATTTTCAAAGATGATCCAGGAGCAAACAACAAATTTAATAAATTTTTAGATAAATGGCAAGATTACTTACCAGTTTTTACTGACGCTTCTAAGGTGGATCCTGCAAGATGTGTGGGAGCAGCGGTGTGGATTCCACGGTACAATATTGTTCTTCCATTTAAATGTCCTCCTCAAGCGTCCATTTTCACAGGTGAGGCAGTTGCTATTCTTGAGGCTGTCAAATATGCAGACACACATAACATTAAAAAAACAATTATCTTCTCAGACAGTAGGAGTTGCCTGCAGGCAATAGTAGGCAATCAATTAAAATTTAAAGCCAAATTCCCATTGATTCTCGAAATTAAAGCTGTGCTACGTAGGTGTGAATCGAGGGGCCTACATATTGTTCTCGGATGGGTTCCAAGCCACTGTGGTATTAGAGGCAATGAGATGGCTGATATATGGGCAAAACGGGCGATTGAGATAGGTTCACTAAAACAGGAAATTTACAGTACTGACCTATTGAGTTGTGCGCTATCTGATATGTTTAATACATGGCAGAGGCAATGGGATATTTCTAGATTGGAGACTGGTAAACATTATGGCTGTGTACAACCTCGAATTACTCGAAAACCGTGGTTCTATCGATTCCGTACTTCTCCGAAGTGGGTAATATCCACCATTAGCCGTTTACGCTTAGGCAAAGTATGTACCCCGTTATTTCTGGCTATGATTGGTGTCCGTGCGAACTCATTGTGTGAATGTGGGTTGGATGAGGGCAACTTGGACCACATCTTCTTTGCTTGTACAAAATGTAGCTACTCGCTGTACGATGTATTACCCGAAAATGTTCCACGACCTATATGCTTTAGCTCGCTACTTTGCCACATGGATACTAAACTAACTTCTATTCTAATTAAATATTTACAAACAAATAACATTAAACTCTGAATAATGTCTTGTCTTTTCTAATTTAATTCTTATAATTCATGTCAATCTACACTCGTTTTATTCTATACTCTATATTTCTATATTATATATATCGTTTTCTTCTCTTCCACTTCCTTCATGTTGGCACTACTAACGTTCTGTCATCCGCTTCCCGCTTCTTTGCTAATCGTTGTATTTGTCATGTGTTTGTCTGTGATGTTCATAACAATTATTTGTTTTTAGGTTTCCCCAACTACATCCTCCCAAAAATGCAAAATTATTATACCGAACATTCTCCTCACGTGTGAAAGTCAACACCGACATTGGCAAATTCACCCTGTGCAAAATTGCAGGGAGTAAGCCAGAAAAAAAAAAACAAAAAAAAAAAAAAAAAAACTATATTGTTCACTTATACCCTAACATGCTTTCATAGTCTTTTGTAATTATTTAGTAACTATTTAACTATTGGCTATCTGCACTATAATGTTCATCATCTCCACTATCAGACTCAATGTCTGTACTACCATATTCTTGAAGAGCTATCTTTTTCAAGGATGGTCTGTTGGACGGTGGGCTTTCACTCGACCGGGATTGCTTGTTACTGTTTAGTTCATTTCTAGGCACTGTATCATCCGAATCCCGTACTAAACACTCTTCAGGACCTTTCACACCAATCATCTCTGCCCACTGTCTCGGTGGAGGGATTCTTATTGTGCCAAAACCCTCATCTTCTCTTTCTTCTTCCCCTTGTTGAACTTCTTTACTATTACTTGATGGTCTTGCTTTGATTTCAACTTGTTTTTCTTCTTCTGTGCCACTTCTAGTAAAACCAAGCATCTGGTTGACATGTCTAATAAATAATTTATTTCCTTGTTTAATTTTATATCTTAACACTCCAATCCTTTTGACTATTGTTCCTTCCAACCATCTAGGCCCAGTTCTATAGTTCCTGAAACAGACTGTCTCTCCCACTCTAAATTCTCTCACACGTTTTGTTTCATTTTCCTCAATATCTTCTGTCTCCTTTTCTTGAATCGAAAGGGGGTGAAGCCTATCAAATGTAGTTCGGAAACGTCTATTGTTCAGGAGTTCCGCGGGTGTCTTACCAGTGACAGAACTGGGTGTTGTCCGCAAACCATACAATATCTTTTGCAGTCTGGTTGACCATGGAAGATCTGGCATCTTCTTTAACTTCAATTTTATTGTCTGTACCGTTCTCTCCGCCTGTCCATTTGACGCAGGATGATATGGAGGTACCAGTATATGTCTAATACCATTCTGTTTAAAATATTGACTTATCTCTTCTGACGCAAACGCTTTTCCGTTATCGCTCACTATGGTGTCTGGCAGCCCTTGTTCAGCAAATATCTCATCTAACTTATTAATTACCATACTTGAACTTTGCTCATTAACTATTTTGACCTCTGGCCATTTTGAGTACGAGTCAATTAATATTAAGAAAACTTTGACCATGAAAGGCCCTGCAAAATCAATATGCAGCCGGGACCAAGCCTTTGGTGGGGTAATCCATCTGTGGGTCACTTTGGCTGGCATATTCCTTACTTCTCTACAAGTCTGGCAATTATGTATCAAGCTCTCTATATCTCTGTCGAGACCAGGCCACCAGAAGTAACTCCTTGCTATTGCTTTGGTGATGACTATACCATCATGATTGCTATGGAGCTCTTTAAGAACGCTTTCACGTAGCTTCAGAGGCACAATCACTCTACCTCCCCACAATATACAATCATTGTACTCTGTTAATTCATCCCTTCTTACATAATAATCTCTATATTTCTCTTCTACTGTACTTGGCCAACCATTCCTAATCCAGAACATCACCTTTGCTAATATACCATCAGTCTTACTTAATTTAGCCACATCCTTAGCCGTCATCTGTAACTCAACTGGTGTCTCATTGAGCAACAAAACATTCACCTCTTGCAGCTCTTCTTCTATTCCACTGCTTTCAGGACCGGGCCATCTACTTAGGGCATCAGCGTTCCCAATTTTTTTCCCTTCAACATATTGTAACTCATAATCGTACGAGTTTAACAATAAAGCCCATCTTAACATCCTGGGTGATATCACATTAGGTATTGGCTTCTTTGGGTCAAATATACCCAAGAGTGGTTTATGGTCCGTCTGAATGACTATCTTACGGCCAAAAATATATGAGTAAAATTTCTGTACAGCAAAAATAATAGCAGCAGCCTCTTTATCAATCTGCGAATAATTCCGTTCATGAGAGCTCATCGTCCTGGAAGCAAACATGATTGGTCTCAAAGAACCGTCCTCCATCCTGTGTTCTAGAACCGCACCAAGACCGTACTGCGAAGCATCACATGTAATAACCACTGGTTTCTTTAAATCATAATGTACTAATGTGTTCCCGGTAGTCAACATTCTTTTTAAAAGACTAAAAGCTTGTTGGCAATTTGGTGACCATACCCATTTGGCTCCTTTCAGCAATAACTTGTACAGTGGTTCTGCTACAGTTGCTTTCTGTGCTATAAATCTGTCATAAAAATTCAATAATCCAAGAAATGCTTGCAACTCCTTTACATTTTTTGGCGCTGGCGTCTCCATTATAGCCTTGATCTTGTCTCCACAAGGATGCAGCCCATTGGCATCAATCACATGACCTAGAAACTCCACGCTTGCCTTCCCAAACTTGCACTTCTCCTTGTTGACTCTCAGCCCGGCTTCCTTAAGGATCTGTAATATCCGTTGAAGTCTGTCACTGTGTTCTTGTATTGTGCGTCCGGTGACCACAATATCATCCAGCAGTACCGCTGCTCCTGATACACCTGCCAATAAGTTGCTCATCATGCGCTGAAAAATTCCAGGACAGGCTTTAACCCCAAATGCTAATCTTTTACACCTAAATAATCCCTTAGGAGTATTTAAAGTCAGTAATTTTGAAGTTGGTTCATCAACTACAACCTGGGTGTAAGCTTGCTCTAAATCTATCTTACTGAAAATAACTCCTCCTTGCAAAACCGCAAAAGCTTCATTTAAAGTTGGCAGAGGGTAAGTATCAGTCTCAGTAGCCATATTCACTGTGGCCCTGTAATCCCCACAAAGCCTGACTTTCCCATTCTTCTTAATGATAGGTACTATAGGGCTGGCAAACTCAGAATGACTGACAGGTTCCAAAACATCTTCTGCAACTAATCTATCAATCTCTTGTAACACTCTCTCTTTAATTGCAAACGCCACCAGGCCTACACTTCAAAAATATTGGTTTCGCTTCGGGTTTCAAAGGTATGGTTACTACTGGGCCGGTGTACTTTCCTAAACCAGACTGAAAAACTTCTTTATATTTTTCCAGTAAAGTATCTATACCTTCATCCTCCAATTTCACGTTATATACTCCCTGGATATCTATCTTTAACTCTGGAAACCAATCACGGCCCATCAGATCTGGCCCGTTACCTCTCGCGATCAGCAAGTTTAAATTTTTATGTATATTCTTAAACCTTACATCAACTGCCGCTTCTCCTAACAACTCCACCTGGTTCTTAGTCCAGGTTGTTAACCTAACTCTTGACTCATCCAACCTTGGCAAGTTCCCATTCCAAATTTTCCTCGCTGTACTTTCTCTCAACATAGTAAATGCAGCTCCAGAATCGACTTCCAAATTTACTAGTCGACCATTTAATTGCACACTTGCATAAAAAGGATCCACTTTGTTTGACACTAAATTACACAAAACATCCTCATACAATCCATTAAAACGACTTGATTCTTTTGACTTACTTTTGTCTCGTGTATCCGAACATACCTCTGCAATATGGCCCTGTTTTTTACACACATAGCACCGACTATATCTGAACCTACAGAAATTTCCGTGCCTTTTGCCACACCGCCAACAATCCTTGCTCGGTTCCAACGGTTTCGCTTTAATTTTATTAACCTCCATTGGCTCGTCACCGCTTGTACCAGTAGGCGCCACGCTAGAGGTCGCTACCGTCGCTGGCGTCGTCATGACTATCACTCCGGCATCCGCCGTTTCAGCCGTTAACGCCAATTTTACCGCTTGATCAAAAGTTAATGTTGTCTGCTGCAACAGTTGTTTTTGCATCTCTTTATCACGAATGCCACATACTAACCGGTCGCGCAACGTGCGATCCAAATCGGTAAAATTGCACTCTATAGCCAATTTACGCAAACTAGCCACGTACTCTTTTATATTTTCACTGCTCGATTGACACCTCATATGAAACTTATACGATTGCACTATTTCATTTTGTTTTGGATTAAAATGATCGTCTAACGCGGACCTTACAGTAGTATAGGTTATGTCCGCGATCTTTTTCGGTGAAATTAACGACTCAACTACTTAGATCATATAAATCACGACCACAAACCGCAAAGAAATTCGCTTTTTTTAACTCGTCCGTTTGAATACTATTCGCGAGCAAACAATATTCGAACCTATTCACGTAATTTTTCCAATTGTCTTTGCCCATATGAAATTCACTAAATTTTACCGACATTTTATTCATCACAGTTAAAACACACTTTTAAACATTCAAACACTATGTTTAAAGCACTTTTAGCGTATTCCCGAATTAAATCCCGTCGCCAGAATGTTACGTACGTGTGCTGGCTTGCTAGCTAGAACCGAACTGGGGGTACCCGCAGATCTTCTCATCTACCCACATGTCAATATATAACAGCCTTTTAGTAACAATTTCCATAAATTTTGTAGTTGTACATTTTAACAAATGTGTTCTATGTTCTAGGCCCCAAGGGCTAAAATGAACCAGCAGCGCTCCCGTCGTTTCCGCGCCTCCAAGGAGACCCAGGAAAAGATTGAGGAAGTGGCCCGCATCCGCTCCGAGCTGCTTGTCAAGGGTGCTTACCTACCCCCTGAGAAGCCTAAGGAAGCACATTTTGATTCCAACTGTATCACACCGGGGACTCCCTTCATGGACCGACTCAGCAAATGCTTACATTATTACATTCATGACAGGTGAGATTAGAAGCTTTAAGTTTATTTGGAAAATTGGAACTGTAAGTGGCGGGATCGATGGGGCGTTTCCAATCAGCGAAAGGCAGTAGTTGTTGAAAGAGTAATTTATTTACTTGGCGTAATTATGTTTACAGTTTGTAACAGTGCACAAAAAGAGGTAACACTGTCCGTGTAAAGGTGTAGACCCACAAGGATATGCAGGAGCAAACACCCTCAGCACGAACGTAACCACCGGTCGGAGATACTATAGTAATCAGTCTCCGAGCATCTCTTGATAGAAAGTACTCAGAGTAGCTGATACTTCGCATATAACAACCGTGTCACCTATCGAATCTATCAAATAAACAAAAATCAAACTTAGAACTTAACTATTCTACGAAAGACAAACGCTTGCGGGTTCTATTTCGACATCACCGCCATCTAGTGGGCGGCTTTGCGTACTAATGTGAATCACATGCCATGAAACTGTGATAGACTAACGCTTGCGTGTTCTATCTTGACGCCAGCGACATCTAGCGACTAATTGGGTAAACTTTCCGTATTGGAAGTGGTGCTGTTACAATCTCCCCCTCAGTTTCGTAGGGCGACTCGACCACGGAACTGTAACATTTAGTGCTTCTTTGGTCGGCCCCTTCCTCGTTTAGCGACGGAGACGGTAGTCTTTCGGGGACGTCCTCTCCTTCGCAGTGGTTGTACGGGGTTGGGCAAGGTTTCCTCGTTCCCCTTGTATGGCTCTAACGCAGATGCATGGTATGTACCTATCGGAATGTCGATTTGCTCCGGATTGGCGATCTGGTAGGAGGCTGGACCACATCGTTTGGTGATCACGTAGGGTCCGTCTCGGCGCGGCGCAAATTTGGCACTGTATCCGCGGGACGCACTACTTATAGGATGTAGTTTGGCCATAACAAGATCTCCGGGGTTATAGGAAGGGCTTTCCCTCCTCTTCTTGTCCACATATTCCTTGCGTGCCTCTTCTTTCAGCTCCTGTACCTCTCGTGCCTCTTTCAAAGTGTCCGAGATCTGAAGCAGTTTAGGAGTGATTTCGGGTACAAAATTCTCAGAAAGCACTATTTCTCGGAAATCGTGTTCGTTATCAGAAGGCGTTCTCAACTCTCTGCCGAAGGTGAGATAGGCAGGAGTACGGCCTGTGGATGAGCATTGCGCTGTATTCATGGCAAACCGAATGCTCGGCAACTTCTCAGGCCAGTTACTGTGCTCTTCCTCTACTAGTATAGCCAGTTGAGTCTTCAGGTCACGATTACGACGTTCCACGGGATTAGCTTCTGGATGGTATACTGGTGTGAACGAGTGTTTTATTCGCAGACAGTACGTCACCTGCTGTAGCACAGCGCTTACAAACTGTGGCCCGTTGTCACTGATGACACGTCTGGGTATACCGTATCTGAGAAATATCTCGTTGAGTAGTATCTCTGCACAGTTCTCCGCGGTTGCGGTCTGCAAGGCGAAGAGCTCGACCCAACGAGTGGCCACATCTTCAACAATGAATATCCATGTCTTTTCTTGTGGTGACGTGGGAAGAGGTCCGAACAGATCAAATGAGATGACCTCGAACCTTTTATTCATGGCTGTTGTCTGTAACAAGCCAGCTGGTTTTTGATTGCTTGGTTTATAACGCTGACAGGGCACACACTGTCTAACATAGCTTTCGACGTATTTTCGCATCCCCTTCCAGAAATATCTTTTTGCGATTCTCTCGAGAGTCTTCTCTACACCGTAATGTCCAGCCAAAGGGTCATCGTGGTAAGCACAGAGTGTGTTGGCCCACTCGTGTTCGGGTACCACCAATTGAGCGTCCTCTGAATCGGAGTAAGGTGAATGACGATAGAGTAATCCGTTATTCATAAGATATCCTTTTCCACTCCAGTACATAGCGTTTTCGTTGTCATTTTCTCCTTCTAATGTATCAACGATCTTGGCTATCCACGCGTCTTTTCTTTGTTCCTTTCTTATCTCTGCTGAGCTGCGGACAGGCATGTTTACAGTAACTCCACATATGCCACAGTCACTCTGAGTGTCTTCAGTGCAAGGAGGGCGCGACAGAGCATCTGCTACCACATTAGTGCGACCAGGTGTGTATTGTATGGTCAGATCAAAAGCCTGTAGTATCAGAGCCCATCTAGCTAATCTGCCTGTAGGTGATTTGAGGGATAAGAGCCACTTCAGAGCATGGTGATCGGTCTTGACGATGGTAGGCAAGCCTTCAATGTAGCCTCTGTATTTTGTAACAGCCCAGACAACAGCCAATGCCTCGCGCTCAGTTGTCGAGTAGTTCCTTTCTGCTGGGGTAAGTAACCGGCTTGCGAATTCTACAGGGTGCTCTTCAGGCCCCTCCCCCTGGACCAGAACTGCTCCAAGTGCGTAGCTGCTCGCATCTGTTTTAATTACGTAGGGCTTGTTTTCATCTGCTTGCTTTAAGACGGGTGCCGTAGTGAGCAACTCCTTAAGTTTCTTATATGCAGCGTCTTGCTCCGAGTCCCACTTCCAAACATTGTTCTTTTTTGTGAGTCTAGTTAGGGGTTCCGCAATCGCTGAAAAGTTATTGATAAACCTGCGGTACCAAGAACAAGTTTGCAGAAAGGTTAGTAGATGTCGAACGTTGGCAGGCGTAGGGAGGTCCAGGATTGCCGATACCTTGCCTGGATCTACTTGTATTCCTTCTGGAGTTATGTAGTGCCCTAGGTATTTTATGGTCGAGCATCCGAGACGGCATTTCTGTCGGTTAACGGTGAGGTTGTATTCACGCATTAAATCGAACACAGCAGCAAGGTCCTGTAGATGCGTCTCAAAGGAAGTCGAGAAGATGATCAAGTCGTCTAGGTATGCTAACATCTTGATGTGACTCAGCTCCACGCGAAACCTGTCAATCAGCCGCTGAAAGGTAGCAGGCGCGTTTCGAAGGCCGAAGGGCATTCGTTTAAAGATGAATATGCCAAACGGTGTAATAAACCCAGTCTTCTGTCTATCTTCTTCCCGAACATTGATTTGCCAGTAACCCGCCTTGAGATCGAGGGTGGACATGAAAGGCGTTGGTTTCGCTTCATGCAACAAGTCGTCCACACGGGGAATTGGGTACGGGTCTGGAACTGTGACCGCATTTAATCTTCGGTAGTCCACGCATACTCTAGTCTCGCCATTAGGTTTGGGCACAAGGACCACAGGCGCTGCCCATGGTGTTTGTTGCGGTTCTATGATTCCCTCGCCCAGCATCTTATCAAGTTCCTTTCTTAAAATTTCTTTCCGGGGAGCCGAAAGACGGTAGGGTGGTACAGTAGTGGGCCGGTTGTCCACGGTATCGATGCGATGCTCAACGTACTTAGCTGGATGCGACTTTGGCAAGAATACGTCCTCAAAGCGATCTAGTAGTTCTCCCATCATTCCTTGTTGTGGCTCTGTCATTACGCTGCAGATTTCTAGCGAGTCAATGTTTATTTCTTTGTACTGCACCGTACCAGGGAAAAGATTTTGCGAGCGCGGAGATAGAGTCACATCTTCTTCCTGCACATTGACTTCTGCATCGCGCAGCATATAGTCCCATTGTGGGAGATACCCGTCAAAAGTCTTGTATCTTCTGTCGATGATGGTGTCTTCTAGCCTGTGCAGGCGATAGGATGACCCACTACTCTCCTTTTGGGCCTTAGACGCTTGATTTTCGGAGACGTCAACCTCTCGAACAGTGGTCACATGTTTCGCTCTGTGATCTGAAGTGATCATCTCCGTAGATACTTCAACATTGGAGTTTACATCGAAGTTTAAGAAGTTCTCTTGATATAGCTCGTAGACAACATCGGGATCATCCAAGAACCACCACGTGAATTGGGGAACATTTAATATCATAAGGGCGTCTTGCATGAATCCGGATCCCAGAAGCGTACGATTGTCCCGTGAATCCGGCAACACAACAAATAGGGTAGGTACGACCCGATCAATGAGCTTCACCTCTACCCTGACCTTCAGTATATCTTGCTTCCTATGGAAGCCGTCAGCCATGGTAAGGACTACTGTCTGAGTCGTGAATTCGTATCCCTCTGCCTTGAGCTGACAGTACAGCTGCCATGAGGCCACGTTAGATTTGGCGCAGGAGTCCACGTATGCATAGCCCTGTATTTCTTTGATGGATATGCATACGACCGGTCGTGGCCTATCATCCAGCTCATCGTCAATGGCGTAGAAGCTTAAATCTTCTTTCTTAATAGGCTGTTGACGTGGTTGCTTGGAACAGGTTGGGCAGCTAGTCCGTACTACCCCTGGAGCACCGCAGCCGTAGCACGAGAATTTCGGAGCAGATGGTGAGGGCATTTGAGTCTGTGCCACCACGGGTTTCTTTGGTTCGGTTGCCGCTGAGGTTGGTTTATTCTCGGCAAATTTCTTTTTTCGACAAACGTCCACAGAGTGTCCCGGGTTCTTACAGTAACTGCAGCGGATGCGGCCCTTTGTGGCTGGCTGAGGTTTAGTATCGAAGAGTTCTTCAGCACTTTGGGCAGCCTTTAGCAGATCGTCGAAGATCGTGACGTTCTCCCGTAGAACTTTCTCCCTGATTTTCTTGTGCAGCGATCCATATACTAGGTCCAGTTGGATGCTTTCTGAAGGACGTGGAGTAGGCAGCTGAGCAATCAAATCCCTTTTCGCTGCGACGAAGGTTTCAGTAAGTTCATTGTCCTTCTGGTGAATTCCACAGATCTCCTGATAGATCATAGGAGCAGGCTTCTTAGGAGAGAAGGCCCTGTGCAGTCTATTCTTGAAGTCGTCCCAGGTTGTAACACTATCAGACACCCCGTTCCACCACACGGCAGCGTCATCCTTTAATATCAGAGGAAGGCTATCAAGCGCATCGGTGTCACTCATCTTTTCGACACGTTTGAAGCAAGATGCAGCCGTCAGGAATGTCTTTACACGCGTCGCGTCTCTATCTCCATCATAAGTAAAGGTGGCCGTCGCGAAAGATGTGGCGCGCGGTGCATCTCTGGTCTCCGTGGCTGGAGCTCGACTGTGAGTTATGGCTCCAATCAGCTGTTGAAACTGAGCCTCGGACATATTGACTGCCATGTTTCCGTTTTGTTTAGTCTCAACGACTGGCTTCGGCTTGGTTTTTATCGATGTTACTCGCCCCGACTTCGTTATGACGTAGTCACTTTTCGACGAAGTGCCCGCGTTGGACGCCAGATTGTAAGTGGCGGGATCGATGGGGCGTTTCCAATCAGCGAAAGGCAGTAGTTGTTGAAAGAGTAATTTATTTACTTGGCGTAATTATGTTTACAGTTTGTAACAGTGCACAAAAAGAGGTAACACTGTCCGTGTAAAGGTGTAGACCCACAAGGATATGCAGGAGCAAACACCCTCAGCACGAACGTAACCACCGGTCGGAGATACTATAGTAATCAGTCTCCGAGCATCTCTTGATAGAAAGTACTCAGAGTAGCTGATACTTCGCATATAACAACCGTGTCACCTATCGAATCTATCAAATAAACAAAAATCAAACTTAGAACTTAACTATTCTACGAAAGACAAACGCTTGCGGGTTCTATTTCGACATCACCGCCATCTAGTGGGCGGCTTTGCGTACTAATGTGAATCACATGCCATGAAACTGTGATAGACTAACGCTTGCGTGTTCTATCTTGACGCCAGCGACATCTAGCGACTAATTGGGTAAACTTTCCGTATTGGAAGTGGTGCTGTTACAGAACTATTTAATACTAGGTTTTTTTTGCCTTTGACTTCTTCACATAGATGTTGCTAAAAACCCCATTCAGTGGTTGAATTATTAAAAATATTTTTGAAGCTTTACAAAAATAGAAGAATGGCCTATATTTCAAAGTTTTAAGTTATAACATATATTTCCATTTACTTGGATTTTTAAAAATCTCAAGAATTTTTTTATCAAAAAAAAAATTGTCACCAAATAAAACCCTACATAGGCCTAAGAACTGAAATAAAATAAACACTCATTTTATTTAACATTGTACATTTCATTTACCTAAACACATAACAATTACAGCTGCATGTTTTAACCATATTTAGAAATGTTGAATGAATTGCTTTCCAGATTAAACAATGACCCTGGCTGGAAGGGCATTAAAGTGATCCTCTCAGATGCCAATGTCCCCGGAGAGGGGGAACACAAGATTATGGACTACATTCGCAGACAGAGAGGTACCTGAACTTAATTTAGCCAATCACAGTAAGGGCGCGAGGTGGCGAGGAGTAAGACTACCTGTCTTTTTCTAACTCTATTAATTAAAGAGGGATGGGTAGTCTATCTCGCAGGCGAGTTTCTGACGCGCCACTTCTGTGCTAGCCTGACTGCTTTATTTTGTCTCCTTCAAAGTTTCTAGACAACAGTGTGTTATGTCAACACACATTAATTATAAATTATAAATAAACTAAATAACACCGAAAATGTTTACGCCTCTTAAGGCTCAGCTATACAAATGCAAAATGCAAAATTTGCCTCAGAAATATTAACCTAAAATGTAGGGAACAGAGTTGATTTTGCGTTGTTCAAAAACTAAACGAAACAAAGCAAAAGCAACTCTGTTCCAATTGAATATGATTTAAATTTAATTGAACTGAATAAGCACTCTAGGACCTTGCGCTTTAGGAGGATATGTTTTACTAGTTGATAAGTTGTGTAAATTAACTACAAAACTTAAAAAAAATCCTTTGCATTTATTATTTGAGTGATCTTTTTTTAAATGCTGCATACACTTCACAGCTCAACCGGACCACGATCCTAACACGCAGCACGTTCTGTGCGGCGCCGACGCTGATCTCATCATGTTGGGGCTGGCCACGCACGAGCCTAACTTCACCATCATTCGTGAAGAGTTCAAGCCCAACAAGCCACGCCCGTGCGATATATGCGGCCAGCTGGGTTAGTATACCACCAAAATATTAAAGACCACGCTTTTTTTTTTAAATTCTTAATTCCTCACCCTCTTAAAAAAATTTACTAGATTGTGGTTGCACCTTGTGGGAAGTCTACCTACTTTTTCTACTCTACTTGTGCACTTGTGTATTTAACAAGAAAAACATCTGATACCTACTACCAGTTACTACTACAGATTAAAGCAGAGTATTACATTTGAGAAGGCACTATGTTCATTCAACTTTTACTTGAGGTGATATTCAATGAGTCAAAATAACTACGTAACTAATCTTCGTTTATTTCCACAGGCCACGAAATGAAAGAATGCACAGGCAGCACCCCCGAAGCGGCCCTCGTCCGCTCCGACCCCGCCTTCGGCAACCAGGACTCCTTCATCTTCGTCCGCCTCTCCGTCCTCCGAGAATACCTAGAAAAAGAACTCCAGATGCCCAACCTGCCGTTCCCTTATGACTTCGAGAGAGCACTCGATGATTGGGTGTTCATGTGCTTCTTTGTTGGAAATGACTTTTTGCCGCATCTACCGAGCTTGGAGATCAGAGAGGGGGCGGTTGACAGATTGGTTAATCTGTATAAGAAGTGCGTTTTTAAGACTAGGGTGAGTGTTTTAGATTTGTTTGCTCATTACTAACAGCAACATACGTAACTGACCAATGATAGAATATATTTCTTCGAAATAACGTTTCCGAAAGTACAGTCTGGAATGGACAGTATCATTTCATGTTACCTTTTTTATTATTATCATAATGTTCCCTCATTGCTGATCAGACTCTATTCTGTAATGTAGAAGTGTAGTATTCTGTAGTATATTGTAGGTGTCTAAGTAGCTACTGCTTCTCAACCGTAGGGACGTATAATAAAGTCTAGTGAGCATCAGTTGCCGCTACGGTTGAGAAGCAATAGCTACGTGTAGTTGTGGGCTCATCTGTCTCTTTTTGAGCTACACGCTATGGTACTTAGGTATTATAGGTAATAGTAAATACATGCAGGTACTAAGTGATTTGGCACGTTATTTATAATTTCATTAACAAAACTTATACAAACTATTATTAAAATTAAGTATAAACTAAATAAATTAAAACTAAACTAATAATTAACTAATAAAATAAATAAATAAAACTTACCCACCTACCTTAGTTCCCCCAGATTGATACTATGACACGCTATTGATACTATGTGCTAAATTATAAATTTATCTTTCCCAGGGTTGGATCACAGACTCGGGCGACGTGAACCTGGACCGCGTGCAGCTCATCATGGACGAGCTGGGCCAGGTGGAGGACGAGATCTTCCGCCGCCGGCACGCCAACGAACTCAACTTCAAAGCCAGGGAGAAGGCCAAGAAGAGACAGCAGCAGCGGCCGAACTTTAACATGCTTAACAACACACAGTTTGCTCCTATGGTAAGCTTATTTTATTTTCGATTTCTCAAAATTATTCACGATTATCCTTGATTTTTCTGGAGTGTTCCATTATAGTATTGCGATAGGCATTTTTGTGACTTGCCGCTTTTTCCAAGTTTTGTTGCGCCTATTGTAAGAAAACTCAACGAATGGTATATGGGGCTGTTTGATTTAAAACATACTCGTAGATAGAGAGAATCATACTCTCTGTGTCTTACGTTGGTAGGTACTAAAACACAAAAAAGGAACGAGTATCGTTTTTCTTCTTATTTACTGACAAATTGGGTTTGCCAGACTATAGTTGTAGGTTCTTGTTTCTACCTTCATTTATTCTTCTCCAAAGTTAATCCCCTTTTTGTTCCTTACTCTGTTGTCAAAATTTGAGTACAGTCAGCAGCAGAAGCTGCTAAGCGGGTGAGGTGTTCAAAATAACCTTGACACGCTCTTATTCTATTAACAATAAAGTTCCGTCAAGATGATTTTGAACACCTGACCCGCTTAACAACTTCTGCTGCTGACTGCACTAGTATTTTTACTGTGTTGGTATTATTTCCAGGCTGTAGTGGGTTACGGAACGTCCGCCAAGCCGGTGCAGAACGCTCGCGAGGAAGCGGCCAACATGCGCCGCGCCGGCATGCAGGCCGAGGCTCAAGTGAGTACCAACTCCATTCCTATCTGTTATTTATCTCCGTATGTAGTGGTTTGAGGTAGTTTGCATGTATAAATAAATATTAGGGGACATCTTACACAGATCAACCTAGCCCTAAATTAAGCAAAGCTTCTACTTTGGGTGCTAGGCGACGATATACATACTTACGAGTATATAGATAAATACATACTTACATACATAGAAAATACCCATAACTCAGGAACAAATATTTGTGTTCATCACTCAAATAAATGCCCTTACCGGGATTCGGACCCAGGACCATTGGCTTCATAGGCACGTTCACTACCCACTGGGCCAGACCAGTCTTCATCTCGCGATTATAAAGACCTAACTTATGGTGACCTGAGGGCTGGTCACTTTTTCGCTCTTTGGATCAGCAGTGTTATCCAGCGGGCCAATACGGGCAGCCTTCTAGGCACCCTGCCTAGCGAAGCGATAAAGACCAGAGCAGTTTTTTATTCATGAGATTTTAGTTAAGATTTTTTCTTTTCGAGGTTCCGTATCCAAAGGGTAAAAACGGGACTCTATTGCTAAGACTCCACTCTCCGTCTGTCTGTTTATCACCAGGCTGTAACTCATGAACCGTGATAGCTAGACAGTTGAAATTTTCACAGAAGATGTATTTCTGTTGTCGCTATAACAACAAATACTAAAAACAGAATAAAATAAATATTTAAGTATACATACAACAAACGTGATTTTTTTGCCGTAATGGCACGGAACCCTTCGTACGCGAGTCCGACTCGCTCTTGGCCGGATTTTATATTTCTTAATTTTTAATATGCGTTTTATTTCCATTTTTTCTTATTGGAAATGTCGTCTTCTGCAGCAAGAGTCTGAACAACGCGGTCGCAAGCGCACAGCCGAAGCCGCCGGGCTCGACGAGGAAGAGGAAGACGCCCACGACGAGGTCCGGCTCTGGGAGGAGGGCTTCAAGGAGCGCTACTACGAGAGCAAGTTCGAAGTGGCCAGAGACAACCTAGAGTTCAGGTCAGTGTGCTGGCTAGGCCGTTAGTACTGGTATTAAGCGTAAGACTTGATGATGATGATGATGACGCTCACGACGAGGTCCGCCTCTCGGAGGAGGGCTTCAAGGAGCGCTACTACGAGAGCAAGTTCGAAGTGGCCAGAGACAACCTAGAGTTCAGGTCAGTGTGCTGGCTAGGCCGTTAGTACTGGTATTAAGCGTAAGACTTGATGATGATGATGATGACGCTCACGACGAGGTCCGCCTCTCGGAGGAGGGCTTCAAGGAGCGCTACTACGAGAGCAAGTTCGAACTGGCCAGAGACAACCTAGAGTTCAGGTCAGTGTGCTGGCTAGGCCGTTAGTACTGGTATTAAGCGTAAGACTTGATGATGATGATGATGACGCTCACGACGAGGTCCGCCTCTCGGAGGAGGGCTTCAAGGAGCGCTACTACGAGAGCAAGTTCGAAGTGGCCAGAGACAACCTAGAGTTCAGGTCAGTGTGCTGGCTAGGCCGTTAGTACTGGTATTAAGCGTAAGACTTGATGATGATGATGATGACGCTCACGACGAGGTCCGCCTCTCGGAGGAGGGCTTCAAGGAGCGCTACTACGAGAGCAAGTTCGAAGTGGCCAGAGACAACCTAGAGTTCAGGTCAGTGTGCTGGCTAGGCCGTTAGTACTGGTATTAAGCGTAAGACTTGATGATGATGATGATGACGCTCACGACGAGGTCCGCCTCTCGGAGGAGGGCTTCAAGGAGCGCTACTACGAGAGCAAGTTCGAAGTGGCCAGAGACAACCTCGAATTTAAGTAAGTGGTCTGACTAATGTTCTTTCTTTATCATAACCCTTTATTTGTCAAGATTGAATAAATACACGATTTAAGCATAATCGCCTAAAACTTCTGTATAAGGAAGGGTAGTCATTTTTGCCATGTCAAATCTGAATGTGCCCTAACAGTTAAAACAAAACAATTTAGAGCAAGAGATACAAAAATGTGATAATTATGTTAAGTAAACGTAGCAGAAAAGTTGGGACATACTTTTTCCTGGTGTAAATTGATTCAGCTCCTGTGTTCAGTAGGTATATAGAAAGCCTCGTTTTAGAACCCACAATAGACGCCTTACTTCGCGTGCTGTGGGACTGGGTTAATGTCCCATAATATTTATTTATTTATTAATGTATGTATGGACGTATAAACTATTTATTCTACATAACACAAATATGGCACAGGCTGGGTTACTACAAAGGCGGACTTATCCCTCCTTCTCCATCTGTCTTATACTTATTGTATGTATCTGTCCTGGCTACTTAGGAAAGTTTTCCTTCTTGACGTACTTACTTATCGGATCGTCATTATTAGTCAATTCATCATATCAGGCCAGACTTTTTTTAATCCTTGTGAGTGTAAAATACATGCGAAGAGGTGTGTCTTTAATTTATATTTTTTATATTTAATTATGCCTATCGTCAGGTACCGCGTGGCGCTCCAGTACGTCCGCGGGCTGTGCTGGGTGCTCCGCTACTACTACCAGGGCTGCGCCTCCTGGAAGTGGTACTTCCCCTACCACTACGCGCCCTTCGCCTCGGACTTCGTCAACGTGTCAGGGCTCTCCACCAAGTTCGAGAAGGGCACGCTACCTGTAAGCTACTTTATTACTTAAACAATAAGGTCGCTTTTAATAAATTTGTTCTTAATATATCTAAAATCTCTCTAAAATTCTTGAGTATGCTGCACCGCTTGTATAAGGCAGTGTTACAGATAGAAATATCATCATCATCATCATCATCTCAGCCATAAGACGTCCACTGCTGAACATAGGCCTCCCCCTTGGACCTCCATACGTGCCGGTTGGAAGCGACCCGCATCCAGCGTCTTCCGGCGACCTTAACAAGATCGTCTGTCCAGATAGAAATATAAGTGATATTATTTGCTGTTAATGTTCCGTTCGTTCTTTCATAGATGTCGTTTTGATCTGACTCCATCAAGATTGAGGCCCGCAACCAATAAGGGACTCTATTCCCAAAATAATAAGGACGGTTTAAATAAACTGTCTAACTTTTCTGTAGGTCACCTGTAAATTGACTCTAATCCTACACTATTAAGGTTGGTTTTTGCTTGTCTTTTGCTACAGTTCCGGCCCCTCGAGCAGCTGATGGGCGTGTTCCCGGCCGCGAGTTCACAGCACGTGCCGAAGCCCTGGGCCACACTTATGAGCGATCCGGTAATGTATACTTGTATAGCCTCGTGCCGCCCACCATACAAAATTATAGCCAAGGAAGTTAGAATCTTGTTGTATTTTCAATTGGGTTGAATTTCATTTGATCAAAAATTAGACAAATGAAATGCTACCTACTTTGTTTTTAATTAAGGTTGACATTCCATCGAAACTGAGTGTACATCCTTATATACATTGGGCGGCGCGAGGATAGATATGGTCTAAAAGGAGGAGGTGGTCTATGTGAATATATGTGTTTTATTATTTGAGGTACGTTCCCAATTTCAAGTAGATGACTGCGCCGATAATATTTTTATAACAGCTGTTTTTTACGAATGCGACTGCTATCTGACCTTTCAACCCAGAGGGGAAACTAGGCCTTATTGGGATAAGTCCGGTTTCCTCACGATATTTGCCTTGACGAAAATCGACTGGACAATATCTTACATAAGTTCTGTAACCCGCAGGCTCTTACCGCTAGGCTATCAACGCTTTTAAGAAAAAATCTAACTTTTTTTTGCATTTAGTTCTCGCCGATCATCGACTTCTACCCGACGGACTTCAAGATCGACCTGAACGGCAAGAAGTTCGCGTGGCAAGGCGTGGCCTTACTGCCGTTCGTGGACGAAACTAGGCTCTTTAAAGCCTTGGAGCCTTACTATAAGGAGCTCACACAGACTGAAAGTAAGTATAAGTTTTAATCCTTTCAGAGCGAATTGCACCAAAACAAACTGATAAAGGATAAAGGCCGAGCCACACCGGCTTGCGTGTGCGTGACGTGCGCGTGTGCGTGCGCTAAAATGTTGGAGCCGCACACGCACACGTCACGCAAGCGGCGTGCCATCTCTCATAAGGATCTGTATACTACAACTCCGCACGCGCACGTGCACGTCACGCACACGCAGCCGGTGTGCACAGGCCTTAAATCTGCTGGCAATTGTCATACTGTAAAAAAATGTATACTTTTTAAAGTATAGGGAGTATTACTGTTCTGCCGCCAGAGTGCAGCACTAATTTGTTTATTGAACCATAAAGTAACTTATACATACTAGGCCTTAAACAGTTTTTAGACAAGTTTTCACTATGAAATTGAGGCACCAAGGCGGTTTGTTCACAGGTGGCCTACCGCGAAACGCTAAAATCGAAATTTCTTTATCTGCCTCTATCGATCGAATAAGCAAGAGTGATAGAGAGGCAGAAATCGAAATATCGATTGTTAGTGAAGCCCTCTACGAAGAGTTTTGCGTAATATTCCCTATTGTATTTATTTCGTAGTAAAACGCAACATCCGCGGCCACGACCGCTTCTACGTGTCCACCGGCAACAAGAGCTACGAATACCTCCTCGGCCTCTACAAGGCGGCCGGCAAAGACCTGCGCCACCTCATAGACAAGGAGCAGAGATACCCGTACCGGTGCGAGGGAGTGAGAGGGGACGTCATGCTCAGTGCCGACTGCGTTTGCATTGGCGGGTGAGTTTGATACTTACTACTTTCTACTTAGTAGTTCCTCTGTCCTATACTAGATGGCGTTGCTCTAATGTAACCTGTGGGGTTCAAGACGGCAGGTAATGTTTTGCGCCATACGAAGAAGTTCGTTTGTAAGTCGCTAGGTGGCGCTGTACTTAGAGACATGCAATTGGGTTTCTTGTGGTTAGTAGTTCCCCTATTCGACGCGAGATGGCGTTCTTTTTAGATTGTCTTAAAATGATTTTGTGCAAATTGCAGATATCAGAAATCCCTTTATATAAATATCCGTAGTGGTGATTAGTCGATATCATAAGTACATAACCCTTTGAACGCCACGTCTGTCGTACACCATTTCATCTTCAGTTCATTTTATCTTGTACCTTAGTTGTTGTATACATATTGATCTGTAGCCGAGCGCACCAGTTGACGTCTTTGGCGGCCAAATAGTTAAAAACTTATAGACCAATAACAAAAAGCAGAAAAAAAAATGGACTGTTCCTAAAAATATTTTTATATAGTTTTTTTTCCTTTCCCTAGGCAACTGGCGTCACCCGTCATCGGTCTGCCGCCAGTACTCGGCAACCAGGCCGTCTGCGTCCGTTTCCAAGACCCTCAGTTCCCTGAGGACTTCATCTTCCCAGCGAGGAGACTCCAGGGCGCCATAGAGCCAGGACGGGTGCTGAAGCCAGGAGACCTGTCACACCAGGAGAACAGGAACTGGAGGCCTCAGATAGGTTAGCATTGTGACGGAACTTATGACATTATGATATAATCTACTAGGATAGTATGATGCTACTACTGTGCACAGTGTGGTAAAATTGTATGTATGCCCTGCACGTGTGCATTATACGAATGTATTTTATCTGTTGACTTTTTGAGTACCATAGGCAAAAGTTTTGATTCTAGATTTTAGTACTTAAAAAATATGTTATTATACTAAATACTTGTAAATGGGTGTACTCCGGTTGTAGTAGTAGTGTGTTTATGCCGCTCCGAGATCAGAACTTTTCCGCCAGAGGGCGACAGTATGTATGCGTAAGGTAGTGACAATTTAGTTCACCCTACTCCCCGCTAGATGGCGCCACTGTGTATGCGCAACGTTAGTTCCAAAGGTCTCCGCTAGATGGCGCCACTGGTTAGTTCACTCTACTCCCCGCTAGAGGCGCCACTGTCTATGCACAACGTTAGTTCCGAAAATATCCGCCAGCCCCGCCGGAGGGCGACAGTATGTATGCGCCGCTGGTTAGTTCACTCTACTCCCCGCTAGAGGCGCCACTGTCTATGCGCAACGTTAGTTCCGAAAATATCCGCCAGCCCCGCCGGAGGGCGACGGTATGTATGCGCCGCTGGTTAGTTCACTCTACTCCCCGCTAGAGGCGCCACTGTGTATGCGTAACGTTAGTTCTAAAAATCCCCACCAGCCCTGCCTGGGGGCGACAGTATGTATGCGCAAGGTTAGTTCCAAAAATCCCCGCCAGCCCTGCCTGGGGGCGACAGTATGTATGCGCAACGTTAGTTCCAAAAATCCCCACCAGCCCTGCCTGGGGGCGACAGTATGTATGCGCAACGTTAGTTCTAAAAATCCCCACCAGCCCTGCCTGGGGGCGACAGTATGTATGCGCAACGTTAGTTCCAAAAATCCCCACCAGCCCTGCGTGGGGGCGACAGTATGTATGCGCAACGTTAGTTCCAAAAATCCCCACCAGCCCTGCCTGGGGGCGACAGTATGTATGCGCAAGGTTAGTTCTAAAAATCCCCACCAGCCCTGCCTGGGGGCGACAGTATGTATGCGCAAGGTTAGTTCTAAAAATCCCCACCAGCCCTGCCTGGGGGCGACAGTATGTATGCGCAACGTTAGTTCTAAAAATCCCCACCAGCCCTGCCTGGGGGCGACAGTATGTATGCGCAACGTTAGTTCCAAAAATCCCCACCAGCCCTGCGTGGGGGCGACAGTATGTATGCGCAACGTTAGTTCCAAAAATCCCCACCAGCCCTGCCTGGGGGCGACAGTATGTATGCGCAACGTTAGTTCCAAAAATCCCCGCCAGCCCCGCTGGAGGGCGACAGTATGTATGCGCAAGGTTAGTTCTAAAAAGCCCCCGCCAGAGGGCGACAGTATGTATGCGCAACGTTAGTTCTAAAATTCTCCTGCCTGAGGGCGACAGTATGTATGCGCAACGTTAGTTCCTAAAATCCCCACCAGCCCCGCCTGAGGGCGACAGTATGTATGCGCAACGTTAGTTCCAAAACCATCCGCTATGAAATGTTTAGATGTCTCCACTTTGTATGTGAGTTGTTGAATCGCTTAAATGAATAGATATCGCTAGTGGCGCCTTCGTCGGTGGACACCGCTAGTTAATTCCAAAAATCCCCGCCAGCCCCGCCAGAGGGCGACAGTATGTATGCGCAACGTTAGTTCTAAAAATCCCCACCAGCCCCGCCTGGGGGCGACAGTATGTATGCGCAACGTTAGTTCCTAAAATCCCCACCAGCCCTGCCTGGGGGCGACAGTATGTATGCGCAACGTTAGTTCCTAAAATTTCCGCCAGCCCCGCTGGAGGGCGACAGTATGTATGCGCAAGGTTAGTTCTAAAAAGCCCCCGCCAGAGGGCGACAGTATGTATGCGCAACGTTAGTTCCAAAAATCCCCACCAGCCCTGCCTGAGGGCGACAGTATGTATGCGCAACGTTAGTTCTAAAATTCTCCCGCCGGAGGGCGACAGTATGTATGCGCAACGTTAGTTTCAAAACCATCCGCTATGAAATGAATAGATGTCTCCACTTTGTATGTGAGTTGTTGAATCGCTTAAATGAATAGATATCCCTAGTGGCGCCTTCGTCGGTGGACACCGCTAGTTAGTTCCAAAAATCCCCGCCAGGCCCGCCAGAGGGCGACAGTATGTATGCGCAACGTTAGTTCCAAAAATCCCCGCTAGCCCCGCCTGAGGGCGACAGTATGTATGCGCAACGTTAGTTCTAAACTTTCCCCGCCAGAGGGCGACTGTATGTATGCGCAACGTTAGTTCTAAAACCATCCGCTATGATATGTATAGATGAGCAGCCGTCTGAGTATTTCTAAAAAAGTCCGCAGAGTCAGAGGGGGTTCATGGTAAGTTAATTAATCTTGGTCAAGCAAATCTAGTCAGTAGAAAAAGGCGGCAAATTTGAAAAATCGTTTGAATAGTTCGAAAATCGTGTGTCATTTATATCTTATCTGTGGAACTGTTTTGTTTACATTTCATCGCTGTTCGATGTACATTCCTGCCTTTTGTTCGTTTCCTAGGGTTACCATACTTTAGTTTGCTTTACATTGCTTCTGACATATCCGGCTTGACAGACTATCGATTCGCTTAACAATATAGATGTCGCTAGTGGCGCCTCGTCAGTGGACACCGCTAGTTAGTTCCAAAAACATCCGCTATGAAATTGCAAAAAGGCCCATCATGTTTGTTTTAAAATATGAGACATATATCGGCGTTTTTTGTTAATACCACGTCAGTGGCAAACAAGCAGACGACCCCGCCTGGCAGTAAGCAGTCACCGTAGCCTATGAACGCCTGCGAATTCTATAGTTTACACGGATGCACTTTTATTTGCGGTTGGTTTTGTCGCTTGTGCTTATCAAATGTATGGAGTTTGTAGTTTACCAACCGTAAAGGGGTTTTTCTTTTATTATACCACATTGGTGGCAAATAAGCATACAGTCCGTCTGATGGTAAGTTGTTACCGTAGCCTTTGGACGCCTGCAACTCCAGGGTGGATACAAGCGCGCTGCCGACTGCCCAAAGATTCAATAACTTTGTTTTAAAATATGAGGCTTATATCGGCGTTTTTTTTAATACCACGTCAGTGGCAAACAAGCAGACGACCCCACCTGACAGTAAGCAGTCACCGTAGCCCATGGACGCCTGCGAATTCAATAGTTTACACGGATGCACTTTTATTTGCGGTTGGTTTTGTCGCTTGTGCTTATCAAATGTATGGAGTTTGTAGTTTACCAACCGTAAAGGGGTTTTTCTTTTATTATACCACATTGGTGGCAAATAAGCATACAGTCCGTCTGATGGTAAGTTGTTACCGTAGCCTTTGGACGCCTGCAACTCCAGGGTGGATACAAGCGCGCTGCCGACTGCCCAAAGATTCAATAACTTTGTTTTAAAATATGAGGCTTATATCGGCGTTTTTTTTTAATACCACGTCAGTGGCAAACAAGCAAACGACCCCACCTGACAGTAAGCAGTCACCGTAGCCCATGGACGCCTGCGAATTCAATAGTTTACACGGATGCACTTTTATTTGCGGTTGGTTTTGTCGCTTGTGCTTATCAAATGTATGGAGTTTGTAGTTTACCAACCGTAAAGGGGTTTTTCTTTTATTATACCACATTGGTGGCAAATAAGCATACAGTCCGTTTGATGGTAAGTTGTTACCGTAGCCTTTGGACGCCTGCAACTCCAGGGTGGATACAAGCGCGCTGCCGACTGCCCAAAGATTCAATAACTTTGTTTTAAAATATGAGGCTTATATCGGCGTTTTTTTTAATACCACGTCAGTGGCAAACAAGCAGACGACCTCGCCTGACAGTAAGCAGTCATCGTAGCCCATGGACGCCTGCGAATTCAATAGTTTACACGGATGCACTTTTATTTGCGGTTGGTTTTGTCGCTTGTGCTTATCAAATGTATGGAGTTTGTAGTTTACCAACCGTAAAGGGGTTTTTCTTTTATTATACCACATTGGTGGCAAATAAGCATACAGTCCGTCTGATGGTAAGTTGTTACCGTAGCCTTTGGACGCCTGCAACTCCAGGGTGGATACAAGCGCGCTGCCGACTGCCCAAAGATTCAATAACTTTGTTTTAAAATATGAGGCTTATATCGGCGTTTTTTTTAATACCACGTCAGTGGCAAACAAGCAGACGACCTCGCCTGACAGTAAGCAGTCACCGTAGCCCATGGACGCCTGCGAATTCAATAGTTTACACGGATGCATTTTTATTTGCGGTTGGTTTTGTCGCTTGTGCTTATCAAATGTATGGAGTTTGTAGTTTACCGACCGCAAAAATATCCAGATTTTTTTTTTATATACTACGTCGGTGGCAAACAAGCATCCGGCTCACCTGATGGTAAGCAGCCACCGTAGCCTTTGGACGCTTGCAAGTTCAGACTTTTGAAACCTATACATCATCATCATCATCATCATCATTATTATCATTAGACCCTCAGGAAAACCTCGACAGGGGACACCTCCGGCCCCCCTGCTCATGTAGTATTTAGGGTTTCTAGCACACTTATTTACGGTTGATTTTGTCTCTTTTGGTTATCAAATGTAGTTTGTAGTTTGCAGACTGCAAAAAGGCCCAGATTTTTTTTTTTAATAATACGTCGGTGGCAAACAAGCATCCGGCTCACATGATGGTAAGCAGTCAACGTAGCCTATGGATGCCTGCAACTTTAGAGTTGTTACATGCGCGTTGCCGACTGCAAAAAGGTTCAATAAGTTTTTTTCTTTTTTTATATACCACGTCGGTGGCAAACAAGCACACGGCCCGTCTGGTAGTGAGCAGTCACCGTAGCCTATGGACGCCTGCAATTTCGAGATGTTACATGCGCGTTGCCGATCGTTGAGATGTAGACCGTGACGTTCGAAAACAAAAAGTCGTATGTGACTGTAAACTTCCATTCACCGTAGAATTTGACAGATAGAGAGAGTTTGAATTAAGTATTGTAACCTTAGTCAGATAATGAAGCTTATTTGAAAGATTATTAACTCTAAGTACTAGAAATAAAGTAGATTTTACTAATGCTGTAATTCTGTAATGCGACATGGTCATGAAACTCGTGCGATGTTGGGGGTATACTCTTCAATCTTTTCAATCGGAATGGTCAGAGGTCAGAGTTCAGAGGTCAGAAAGTCCGTGAGGGACAGAACATACGCAAAGTGAAGAAATTGAAAACACGTTTTAATATACCTGACAACATATCAAGCATAACCTACGTAACTTGGTCGGGTTATTTGTTACCTAACATAAACCATACTAAATTCACTGTGGGGAATTAAAAAGAAATGTGAGTGTGTGACAAGGACAAACAATAATAACGCTTTCTCTGCTACTCCTACTGAAAGATTACATAAGACTATCTCGTTTGGTCATTTCCCCCTCCCAGTCCCTCCTCCCACCAGTTCCAATTATAATATCATAAATGAGATCACAATACCTGCAACCTGTAACTGACGCATACGCTTTCTAAAATTAATTAAAAAATCAGAAAATAACAATGGAGTACGTCATTGAACTCGTTGCGAGGCTGTGGTTTAGTAACAAGGGGTTAGGGTACAATTATAAATGTGGAGATAGCGACGAAACAAATATTGCATTCATCTCATCAATCGAGGCGCTGGCACCTGACGTGGACATTTACAAGTGGGAGGCGGCCCGGATCGATCTCAAGAAGCTGATCAAAGATTTTCTGGAGGAGAGGAGCATCCTTCAGTTACACTCGGGATACCATGCGGAGGGGCTTTTGCTGGAGGTGCTAAGAAAACACAACATTAGATCATTCCTCTCCGTGCCTCTTAAACAGAAAACTTTAATCTGGAAAGACGCGGGGGTGTGGTTCGTAGAGGTGACCAACCCGAAAATCATCAAGAGAACTTATGTGTTTTTTGACTTCGAATAAGTGTACGTCTGTGTATGTCTGAAATAAAAAAATGTTTAAAAGTGAATGACTATTTATTTATTTACCAATCATTTAGGTATTTTATAATGTTCCCAATGCGAGTACAAAAAAAATGCAAAAGCTGGTTTTTCAAAATTCGTTGTTAAGGGGGCTCCTTGGCGCTAATGACATTCGATCTGAATCCTTTAGTTTTCTAATGTTTTTAAAGTGAGAACTTCTTTAGCGGCGTTGGGCACTTTCTGAGACAGCGATCACGTGATCGTAACGTTTAGATGGCCACTCAAATAGATGGCAATTAAATCAATAAAGAAAAACTCAATGACATTACATGAAAAAGGTTCTAATCTTGTACGGGTTGAAATACGAGGATCTCACAGTTACATTCAAACTTTATATCACTCAAATATAATTCAATAAAGCTACATCTTGATGAAATCGCTAATAAAAGTGAACTCTAGTAATGGTGAATAAAACTCAAAATATCATGATCAAATATATTTAGATGCGAGATCTGCAAGGTAACTTTACAATTTCTATTCGAATTTTAAAGAATTAACTGTACAAATTTGAATTTTAAACAAGCTCACTGACCAGCAATTTCGGACTAAAGTTTTTCAATAGAAAGGAGGATACATAGTGCTGCAGACATTTTGGCCTAGTCATTGAGTTTTCACTTCTGTCGGCACTCCCGGAGTGCAATCCGTTGTTTTTTGTAGCTATAATAGCAACGACTTTTAGCAATATAGTATGCCATATTTACTTCAAAGTTCATTGTCTTCGAGATATTCGACATCAAGTTGAACAATTTTAGGCCAACAACCTGGTTTTCAGGCCATAGCTTTTGTGTTAATTATTTTAAAATTTACATCTCTGACCAGTTTTTAGAGACGTCAAAGACAAACCCAAATATGCAGATTTCGTACATGTAAGATCCTTCACAGCAATCCAGCTACGAAAAAAGTGTTATTTTTAGACAATGTTTAAAAAAATCATAAAAAAATAAGTATTCATTAGTTTCAAAATCCGGTAGACAAGAATGGAGATTAAAGATTGAAGAATCGGTAGCCATTTGTCTTATAATTCTATCTGAAGTGTAAATGTAGAAGTAACGGCTCAAACCTTGTCAAATATCGATGAAAACCGCGGGGAGCCCCTTGAGGTGAGGTTGTGTAGAGCAATGTTTCAGAGTTACTAAGCGTGTGTCATCATCGTCGTTAAAAATATATCAAGTTCGATTTCAAACAAAAACAAGACCTAACCTAATCAAAGCAAGTGCTATACCATCTACATATTATGCATAGTAGGTTCTGCCATCTTGTGGGTCCCATTGGAAGTATAAACGTCACATTTACGTCTCGCGCCAAAAATCAGATGGCTCCTATGCTGTATAGTTCATGCATGCTCCCTATTGTCAGTTCAGTACGGTGGCGCTTAAGCAATGTCAATGTGAAAACAAATCCGTTTAAAATTACAAGGAGGGATTTCATATCATCGCTAAGCAGGCGAAAGTGTGTCTGTCTGTCTGTTTGTCTGTTACCTCTTCACGCTTAAGCCGCTGAACCGATTTAGTTGAAATTTGGTATAGAGATAGTTCGAGTCCTGGGGAAAATCAGGGATATCATTCCTGAAGAGAGTGCAAAGGCGGGTGGAATTGAAAGGGTTAATGGCATTGCCTAATAATTGAAGTAAGCAATGAGCATATTGAATGATTGCTATTAGCATTATCCAGGCGCTATACCTACTTTAGCTGCTGTCACTAATTCCACGCAGACGAAGTCGCGGGCAAAAGCTAGTATTTCAATATTTTCGCTAGGATTTTTTGATTGTTTAGTACAAAAATCAACTTTACTTAAATGTAATAAGGTTGACATCTGTTGCGGGGTAGCAGAACTTCTGTGATTGTAGCTCAACTATGCGACGCTAGATGGGCTACTCGTATCTTCAAAAATAAAAATCGTAGATGCAATTTCGACATAATTTCCTTTACTGTAAAGTTCAAATTATTGTAATGGGCTAGGGCTCATAGGATAATCTCTTTCGAAATAAGAAAATATGGTCAATCATCCTTTAGATAGCGTTGCTTTTGTAGTAGTGTGCATGTTGACGACATAGGTTTCCAGACCGCAGGGAAGCATCATATATTTGTTAATGCCTGGAAGATTGAGGCCTGTCTGCCCATGCTGATGCTAGCTCTGAGCTTATTGAATTGCCTTTCTTGAAACTCTTCAACGTACTTTCGGTCATTGGTTCATTTGTCTTAGAGTTTGGTAAAATGACATTCGGTGTATATGTTCAGTGGGCATGCTAAGGGTTATATTTGCAAAAACCCAGGTGTTGAGTTTGGTTAATGCTTGAGAGCTCCATGTGCATTTGGCCTGTTTAGTGTCCATATTATGCAGACGCACTGCTTGCCACCATTTGAATATTGTCTTTAGAGCTCTTTGCATTAGGTTGGATATCGTGTGGAAGAAGAAGTCTTGGGTAGAAACGATGTTAGACTAATAATGGACTGACGGATATAGGCTGTCAGTAGTCCTTTTTCCCTGCTTTTGCTATGAAGTTTACCTTGACCCGAGTCCAATTATCTGGTACGATTCACCACGCGAAACTTGCTCTGAATATTATGGCCAGATGCAGATTGCTGTAAAAGTGCCGCTGATTTAAATCAAAAAGTTTGGTCTAAAGCTGTTTCTTGCTATATTCCAGTCGATATTGCGTGCCACTGTGGATTCGAGGATTCCTATGGGCGCAAAGCTGTGTTTATTACTGGTTGAGTATGAACCGGGGAAGTGGGTGTCTCTGAGCAAGTTCCTCTTCCGTGTTCATAAATGTGCCATCTAGTGTTTAAGGAGACCGAGATAGTTGGTTGGTGTCTTGGAGAGTATTATGTAAGTTCATGCTCCTTTATGAGTTTGGGCAATATCAGGAGGCACCCCGTACGATTGCCCTGTCTAGACGGAACCACAGTATAAAAAGTAACAGTGAACCGACGCCTTTGATATATGCGTTAATGCAGACACCGCATAAGAACACAGTAGGGTTGTGACAGACTTTAACACAACTGCCCATAAGACAAAGAACATTTCAAATAAGACCCGCTAGCCCTGTAAGTGGTACCGAGCTACTAACAATGGCAATGTATGCAACTCGGGTGCGCGCGGCAACAGAACAAGTCACAACAGAACAGGTCACAACAGAACAGATCATAACAGATCAGGTTAGAACAGAACAGAACAAGATAGAACAGAACAGAACAAGATAGAACAGAACAGATCACAACAGAACAGGTTTTGGAATTGATCTGTTTTAATTGTTAACAGAATGGGTCTGGTACTACGCGTATCATAGAGCATTGACTGAATATAATAAACAAATATGGGAGGCAAAAATAAGATAATGGAGAAGGTTCCGACTAGACAGGGCAATCGTACGGGGTGCCTCCTGATATTGCCCAAACTCATAAAGGAGCATGAACTTACATAATACTCTCCAAGACACCAACCAACTATCTCGGTCTCCTTAAACACTAGATGGCACATTTATGAACACGGAAGAGGAACTTGCTCAGAGACACCCACTTCCCCGGTTCATACTCAACCAGTAATAAACACAGCTTTGCGCCCATAGGAATCCTCGAATCCACAGTGGCACGCAATATCGACTGGAATATAGCAAGAAACATCTTTAGACCAAACTTTTTGATTTAAATCAGCGGCGCTTTTACAGCAATCTGCATCTGGCCATAATATTCAGAGCAAGTTTCGCGTGGTGAATCGTACCAGATAATTGGACTCGGGTCAAGGTAAACTTCATAGCAAAAGCAGGGAAAAAGGACTACTGACAGCCTATATCCGTCAGTCCATTATTAGTCTAACATCGTTTCTACCCAAGACTTCTTCTTCCACACGATATCCAACCTAATGCAAAGAGCTCTAAAGACAATATTCAAATGGTGGCAAGCAGTGCGTCTGCATAATATGGACACTAAACAGGCCAAATGCACATGGAGCTCTCAAGCATTAACCAAACTCAACACCTGGGTTTTTGCAAATATAACCCTTAGCATGCCCACTGAACATATACACCGAATGTCATTTTACCAAACTCTAAGACAAATGAACCAATGACCGAAAGTACGTTGAAGAGTTCCAAGAAAGGCAATTCAATAAGCTCAGAGCTAGCATCAGCATGGGCAGACAGGCCTCAATCTTCCAGGCATTAACAAATATATGATGCTTCCCTGCGGTCTGGAAACCTATGTCGTCAACATGCACACTACTACAAAAGCAACGCTATCTAAAGGATGATTGACCATATTTTCTTATTTCGAAAGAGATTATCCTATGAGCCCTAGCCCATTACAATAATTTGAACTTTACAGTAAAGGAAATTATGTCGAAATTGCATCTACGATTTTTATTTTTGAAGATACGAGTAGCCCATCTAGCGTCGCATAGTTGAGCTACAATCACAGAAGTTCTGCTACCCCGCAACAGATGTCAACCTTATTACATTTAAGTAAAGTTGATTTTTGTACTAAACAATCAAAAAATCCTAGCGAAAATATTGAAATACTAGCTTTTGCCCGCGACTTCGTCTGCGTGGAATTAGTGACAGCAGCTAAAGTAGGTATAGCGCCTGGATAATGCTAATAGCAATCATTCAATATGCTCATTGCTTACTTCAATTATTAGGCAATGCCATTAACCCTTTCAATTCCACCCGCCTTTGCACTCTCTTCAGGAATGATATCCCTGATTTTCCCCAGGACTCGAACTATCTCTATACCAAATTTCAACTAAATCGGTTCAGCGGCTTAAGCGTGAAGAGGTAACAGACAAACAGACAGACAGACACACTTTCGCCTGCTTAGCGATGATATGAAATCCCTCCTTGTAATTTTAAACGGATTTGTTTTCACATTGACATTGCTTAAGCGCCACCGTACTGAACTGACAATAGGGAGCATGCATGAACTATACAGCATAGGAGCCATCTGATTTTTGGCGCGAGACGTAAATGTGACGTTTATACTTCCAATGGGACCCACAAGATGGCAGAACCTACTATGCATAATATGTAGATGGTATAGCACTTGCTTTGATTAGGTTAGGTCTTGTTTTTGTTTGAAATCGAACTTGATATATTTTTAACGACGATGATGACACACGCTTAGTAACTCTGAAACATTGCTCTACACAACCTCACCTCAAGGGGCTCCCCGCGGTTTTCATCGATATTTGACAAGGTTTGAGCCGTTACTTCTACATTTACACTTCAGATAGAATTATAAGACAAATGGCTACCGATTCTTCAATCTTTAATCTCCATTCTTGTCTACCGGATTTTGAAACTAATGAATACTTATTTTTTATGATTTTTTTAAACATTGTCTAAAAATAACACTTTTTTCGTAGCTGGATTGCTGTGAAGGATCTTACATGTACGAAATCTGCATATTTGGGTTTGTCTTTGACGTCTCTAAAAACTGGTCAGAGATGTAAATTTTAAAATAATTAACACAAAAGCTATGGCCTGAAAACCAGGTTGTTGACCTAAAATTGTTCAACTTGATGTCGAATATCTCGAAGACAATGAACTTTGAAGTAAATATGGCATACTATATTGCTAAAAGTCGTTGCTATTATAGCTACAAAAAAACAACGGATTGCACTCCGGGAGTGCCGACAGAAGTGAAAACTCAATGACTAGGCCAAAATGTCTGCAGCACTATGTATCCTCCTTTCTATTGAAAAACTTTAGTCCGAAATTGCTGGTCAGTGAGCTTGTTTAAAATTCAAATTTGTACAGTTAATTCTTTAAAATTCGAATAGAAATTGTAAAGTTACCTTGCAGATCTCGCATCTAAATATATTTGATCATGATATTTTGAGTTTTATTCACCATTACTAGAGTTCACTTTTATTAGCGATTTCATCAAGATGTAGCTTTATTGAATTATATTTGAGTGATATAAAGTTTGAATGTAACTGTGAGATCCTCGTATTTCAACCCGTACAAGATTAGAACCTTTTTCATGTAATGTCATTGAGTTTTTCTTTATTGATTTAATTGCCATCTATTTGAGTGGCCATCTAAACGTTACGATCACGTGATCGCTGTCTCAGAAAGTGCCCAACGCCGCTAAAGAAGTTCTCACTTTAAAAACATTAGAAAACTAAAGGATTCAGATCGAATGTCATTAGCGCCAAGGAGCCCCTTAACAACGAATTTTGAAAAACCAGCTTTTGCATTTTTTTGTACTCGCATTTGGAACATTATAAAATACCTAAATGATTGGTAAATAAATAAATAAATAGTCATTCACTTTTAAACATTTTTTTATTTCAGACATACACAGACGTACACTTATTCGAAGTCAAAAAACACATAAGTTCTCTTGATGATTTTCGGGTTGGTCACCTCTACGAACCACACCCCCGCGTCTTTCCAGATTAAAGTTTTCTGTTTAAGAGGCACGGAGAGGAATGATCTAATGTTGTGTTTTCTTAGCACCTCCAGCAAAAGCCCCTCCGCATGGTATCCCGAGTGTAGCTGAAGGATGCTCCTCTCCTCCAGAAGTTCTTTGATCAGCTTCTTGAGATCGATCCGGGCCGCCTCCCACTTGTAAATGTCCACGTCAGGTGCCAGCGCCTCGATTGATGAGATGAATGCAATATTTGTTTCGTCGCTATCTCCACATTTATAATTGTACCCTAACCCCTTGTTACTAAACCACAGCCTCGCAACGAGTTCAATGACGTACTCCATTGTTATTTTCTGATTTTTTAATTAATTTTAGAAAGCGTATGCGTCAGTTACAGGTTGCAGGTATTGTGATCTCATTTATGATATTATAATTGGAACTGGTGGGGGGAGGGACTGGGGGGGGGGAAATGACCAAACGAGATAGTCTTATGTAATCTTTCAGTAGGAGTAGCAGAGAAAGCGTTATTATTGTTTGTCCTTGTCACACACTCACATTTTTTTTAAATTCCCCACAGTGAATTTAGTATGGTTTATGTTAGGTAACAAATAACCCGACCAAGTTACGTAGGTTATGCTTGATATGTTGTCAGGTATATTAAAACGTGTTTTCAATTTCTTCACTTTGCGTATGTTCTGTCCCTCACGGACTTTCTGACCTCTGAACTCTGACCTCTGACCATTCCGATTGAAAAGATTGAAGAGTATACCCCCAACATCGCATGAGTTTCATGACCATGTCGCATTACAGAATTACAGCATTAGTAAAATCTACTTTATTTCTAGTACTTAGAGTTAATAATCTTTCAAATAAGCTTCATTATCTGACTAAGGTTACAATACTTAATTCAAACTCTCTCTATCTGTCAAATTCTACGGTGAATGGAAGTTTACAGTCACATACGACTTTTTGTTTTCGAACGTCACGGTCTACATCTCAACGATCGGCAACGCGCATGTAACATCTCGAAATTGCAGGCGTCCATAGGCTACGGTGACTGCTCACTACCAGACGGGCCGTGTGCTTGTTTGCCACCGACGTGGTATATAAAAAAACTTATTGAACCTTTTTGCAGTCGGCAACGCGCATGTAACAACTCTAAAGTTGCAGGCATCCATAGGCTACGTTGACTGCTTACCATCATGTGAGCCGGATGCTTGTTTGCCACCGACGTATTATTAAAAAAAAAAAAAAGTCTGGGCCTTTTTGCAGTCTGCAAACTACAAACTACATTTGATAACCAAAAGAGACAAAATCAACCGTAAATAAGTGTGCTAGAAACCCTAAATACTACATGAGCAGGGGGACCGGAGGTGTCCCCTGTCGAGGTTTTCCTGAGGGTCTAATGATAATAATGATGATGATGATGATGGTGGTTTCAAAAGTCTGAACTTGCAAGCGTCCAAAGGCTACGGTGGCTGCTTACCATCAGGTGAGCCGGATGCTTGTTTGCCACCGACGTAGTATATAAAAAAAAAATCTGGATCTTTTTGCGGTCGGTAAACTACAAACTCCATACATTTGATAAGCACAAGCGACAAAACCAACCGCAAATAAAAATGCATCCGTGGTAACAATAGAATTCGCAGGCGTCCATGGGCTACGGTGACTGCTTACTGTCAGGCGAGGTCGTCTGCTTATTTGCCACCGACGTGGTATTAAAAAAAACGCCGATATAAGCCTCATATTTTAAAACAAAGTTATTGAATCTTTGGGCAGTCGGCAGCGCGCTTGTATCCACCCTGGAGTTGCAGGCGTCCAAAGGCTACGGTAACAACTTACCATCAGACGGACTGTATGCTTATTTGCCACCAATGTGGTATAATAAAAGAAAAACCCCTTTACGGTTGGTAAACTACAAACTCCATACATTTGATAAGCACAAGCGACAAAACCAACCGCAAATAAAAGTGCATCCGTGTAAACTATAGAATTCGCAGGCGTTCATAGGCTACGGTGACTGCTTACTGCCAGGCGGGGTCGTCTGCTTGTTTGCCACTGACGTGGTATTAAAAAAAAAACGCCGATATATGTCTCATATTTTAAAACAAACATTATGGGCCTTTTTGCAATTTCATAGCGGATGTTTTTGGAACTAACTAGCGGTGTCCACTGACGAGGCGCCACTAGCGACATCTATATTGTTAAGCGAATCGATAGTCTGTCAAGCCGGATATGTCAGAAGCAATGTAAAGCAAACTAAAGTATGGTATCCCTAGGAAACGAACAAAAGGCAGGAATGTACATCGAACAGCGATGAAATGTAAACAAAACAGTTCCACAGATAAGATATACAGTACCGGTCAAAAGTTTAAGTTCACTCTGTAAATTCGGTTAAATGAAGCTATAACACAATGTACTAATAAAAGTATTTAATAATCTTTTATTACATAATAAATTAAAGGTAATTCTCTAATTTAAAACCACAATTAAATAAAAAAGATCAGTTTTTGCCAACTTTAGACTCTTCAAAATATCCGCCTTTTGCTTTCAATGCTGCCATACACACTTTCGGCATTCGCGTAATTAGTTTTTGCAGTGTTGATGTCGAAATTTTATTCCAACAAATGTATAGGTATTCCCAAAGCTGTTCTTTATTAGTTGGCCGCATTTTTCTCACACTCCTGTCCAATTCATCCCATAACAACTCAATCGGATTGAGGTCGGGCGATTGAGGAGGCCAATCCATATATTTTAATTATTTTTGGTTCTCTTTGGATGAAATGTAGTTTTTGCACAACTTCGACGTATGCTTGGGATCGTTGTCTTGTTGGAAAACAAAACCTCTGCCTACAATCCGTTTTCCAGATGGAAAAGCGTGACGTTGCAAAATGTTATGATACATTTTCTTATCCATTATGCCATTGACTCTCACGAGATCACCAACTTTATCACCCGCAAAGCATCCCCAGACCATAACTGATCCTCCACCGTGCTTCACTGTTGGCATCACGCATTGCTTTATCATTCGTTCGCCTACTTGTCGTCGAACATATTGACGACGTCTCCCTCCAAAAATTTCAAACTTCGATTCGTCAGAAAATAAAACTTTAGACCACTGTTCAGACGTCCAGTTTTTGTGTTTCTGGGCCCATTTCAACCTCTTAACTTTATTCTGACTACGTAACAAGGTTTTTTTGGCAGCAATACGACCTTTTAGACCATAGTTTCGCAGACGCCGTTGCACTGTCGAAACCGATACTCGCTGTTCTCGGGTGGCGTTGAGTTCTTCGCAAATTTCTGGAGCAGTTAGAGTACGTTGGCGTTTGCTCTGCACGCAAATAAATTGGTCTTCGCTTTTAGACGTGACTTTTGGCCTACCTGATCGAGATCGACTGCAATTAAGACCGGTTTTTTGTTTTCGTTTCAAAGTACTCACGACAGCGGTTTGAGAAACCTTCATTTTTTCAGCGATTTTCCGCGTCGTGTAGCCCTCATTTGACAGAGTTACAATAACAGCACGAGTTTCGACACTAAAATCGGCTTTGCGACCCATTTTAAATGATTTCTAACTTCACGAAATCTCATAGGAAATACGGAACAAAAATATTAAATGGATCAAATTTTCCGAATAACATAAAACGATTCCTCCAAGAGGTATTTTTATTGTTATTTGGTAGTCGTGGAAACAATTAAACGTTTGAAATTCAAAACATATTCTATATTTGAGCATAATTACATATGATAACCTTATTTCGTAGAGTGAACTTAAACTTTTGACCGGTACTGTAAATGACACACAATTTTCGAAATATTCAAACGTAGTGTTGCTAGCCCACGATTTTTCAAATTTGCCGCCTTTTTCTACTGACTAGATTTGCTTGACCAAGATTAATTAACTTACCATGAACCCCCTCTGACTCTGCGGACTTTTTTAGAAATACTCAGACGGCTGCTCATCTATACATATCATAGCGGATGGTTTTAGAACTAACGTTGCGCATACATACAGTCGCCCTCTGGCGGGGAAAGTTTAGAACTAACGTTGCGCATACATACTGTCGCCCTCGGGCGGGGCTGGCGGGGATTTTTGGAACTAACGTTGCGCATACATACTGTCGCCCTCTGGCGGGGCTGGCGGGAATTTTTGGAATTAACTAGCGGTGTCCACCGACGAAGGCGCCACTAGGGATATCTATTCATTTAAGCGATTCAACAACTCACATACAAAGTGGAGACATCTATTCATTTCATAGCGGATGGTTTTGAAACTAACGTTGCGCATACATAATGTCGCCCTCCGGCGGGACTGGCGGAGATTTTTGGAACTGACGTTGCGCATACACAGTGGCGCCTCTAGCGGGGAGTAGAGTGAACTAACGTTGCGCATACATACTGTCGCCCTCAGGCGGGGCTAGCGGGAATTTTTGGAACTAACGTTGTGCATACATACTGTCGCCCTCTGGCCGGGCTGGCGGAAATTTTTGGAACTAACGTTGCGCATACATACTGTCGCCCTCAGCCGGGGATTTTTGGAACTAACGTCGCGCATACATACTGTCGCCCTTGGGCGGGGCTGGCGGGGATTTTTGGAATTAACATTGCGCATACATACTGTCGCCCTCTGGCGGGACTGGCGGGGATTTTTGGAATTAACTAGCGGTGTCCACCGACGAAGGCGCCACTAGCGATATCTATTCATTTAAGCGATTCAACAACTCACATACAAAGTGGAGACATCTAAACATTTCATAGCGGATGGTTTTGGAACTAACGTTGCGCATACATACTGTCGCCCTCTGGCAGGAGAATTTTAGAACTAACGTTGCGCATACATACTGTCGCCCTCAGGCAGGGCTGGTGGGGATTTTTGGAACTAACGTTGCGCATACATACTGTCGCCCTCTGGCGGGGGCTTTTTAGAACTAACCTTGCGCATACATACTGTCGCCCTCCAGCGGGGCTGGCGGAAATTTTAGGAACTAACGTTGCGCATACATACTGTCGCCCTCTGGCAGGAGAATTTTAGAACTAACGTTGCGCATACATACTGTCGCCCTCAGGCAGGGCTGGTGGGGATTTTTGGAACTAACGTTGCGCATACATACTGTCGCCCTCTGGCGGGGGCTTTTTAGAACTAACCTTGCGCATACATACTGTCGCCCTCCAGCGGGGCTGGCGGAAATTTTAGGAACTAACGTTGCGCATACATACTGTCGCCCCCAGGCAGGGCTGGTGGGGATTTTAGGAACTAACGTTGCGCATACATACTGTCGCCCCCAGGCGGGGCTGGTGGGGATTTTTAGAACTAACGTTGCGCATACATACTGTCGCCCCCAGGCAGGGCTGGCGGATAATTTTGGAACTAACGTTACGCATACATACTGTCGCCCCCAGGCAGGGCTGGCGGATATTTTTGGAACTAACGTTACGCATACATACTGTCGTCCCCAGGCAGGGCTGGTGGGGATTTTTGGAACTAACGTTGCGCATACATACTGTCGCCCCCAGGCAGGGCTGGTGGGGATTTTTAGAACTAACGTTGCGCATACATACTGTCGCCCCCAGGCAGGGCTGGCGGATATTTTTGGAACTAACGTTGCGCATACATACTGTCGCCCCCACGCAGGGCTGGTGGGGATTTTTGGAACTAACGTTGCGCATACATACTGTCGCCCTCAGGCAGGGCTGGCGGGGATTTTTGGAACTAACGTTGCGCATACATACTGTCGCCCCCAGGCAGGGCTGGTGGGGATTTTTAGAACTAACCTTGCGCATACATACTGTCGCCCCCAGGCAGGGCTGGTGGGGATTTTTGGAACTAACGTTACGCATACACAGTGGCGCCTCTAGCGGGGAGTAGAGTGAACTAACCAGCGGCGCATACATACTGTCGCCCTCCGGCGGGGCTGGCGGATATTTTCGGAACTAACGTTGCGCATAGACAGTGGCGCCTCTAGCGGGGAGTAGAGTGAACTAACCAGCGGCGCATACATACTGTCGCCCTCCGGCGGGGCTGGCGGATATTTTCGGAACTAACGTTGCGCATAGACAGTGGCGCCTCTAGCGGGGAGTAGAGTGAACTAACCAGTGGCGCCATCTAGCGGAGACCTTTGGAACTAACGTTGCGCATAGACAGTGGCGCCATCTAGCGGGGAGTAGGGTGAACTAAATTGTCACTACCTTACGCATACATACTGTCGCCCTCTGGCGGAAAAGTTCTGATCTCGGAGCGGCATAAACACACTACTTGTAGTTTTAAGTTAGCACGAAAGATGGCGCTGTAAGATTGTAATTTGTACAGGAATGGTGCGATCGAACACGGTGGCTAGTCTCGAGGCCGCCGGCCGACGGATGCTGGGCCACCATCTGCCGCGGGACCGGGACCGCTCGTACGGCAACGTACCGCCGCCACAACACCAGCAGCACAGTAAGTAAATCACTAGTTTACACACAGGAATGGTGCGGACACGGAGGCTATTGGACATAGGAAGCGATTCATCTTTAGCTGCTAATGTAATTGAAGCGTTTTAGAATGGTTTATTAGAATGATAAAGATGAACCCAATAATTCGGCGGTTCGTTAAGATCTTACATTCGGCCGAATATTCGGCAACTCCATATTCGACCCATCTCTATTCTCTATACCAGTGGTCGGCAACCTTTTAGCAGCCAAGGGCCACATAGTAGTTAAGGAAATTGACGCGGGCCGCACTTTGTTAATATGTGTGACTTTATCAGACATTGTATGACAATATTACATACAAAATAGCCAGGGGGGCTCGTGGGCCGCAAGTGAGAGGTTCGCGGGCCGCATGCGCTTGTTGCCGATCGCCGTTCTATACTATATGTATAATTTAGGGTATAAATCTTCGACGCCGTCTGACACATTGTCGTTCAAGTGACGTAGCTAGCGAGCCATAAGAATAAGAACAATAGCGGTGCAGTGCGTTTGTTGCCGCTTTGTTTCACTTTAATTAGACCCAAGTGCCGTTATTGGGGCACCGACAGCTTATTGCAACTGTCGTTTTAGGGTTCTGTTTTTTACAAATAGCTCTTACCTATTCTCAGCCTTCTTAATTTATTTTCTAACCCTTTCACGGTCAATCAAGATTTAAAAAAAAACAGCATTCCCTCATCGCTCCCTTATAGTCTTAAAAACTTTGCATAGGAAAAAAATAGTTATTTACGATACAAATGCGAAAAAGAGGAAATTCAAAACGAGTGGCGATAAATTAAAACACGACCGAAGGGAGTGTTTTAAATCGGCACGAGTTGCGAATTACCTATTCGCACGTGTATCGTACAACGTTTTACAGTACATATGGCCCTTTAAACTTTTGACATCGCACAAAAAGTGCTATTTTACGCACTAGTGCGGGAAAATAGGACCATATGTACTGTAAAAGTAATTTTTGCCATATAAAAAGTAAAGCCTAAGTGGTAAGTGTGCCTTGTAAAGGGTTATTAAGTATATTTATTTTCTTTTGTCCTGGAACAAATTTTTATATTGTGACTTAATTGTTTTCCGATTAAGGTGATTATTGTTATTCGTAATGGATTACTTTATGTCGAACTCATGATCACATGATCAAACGTCGGACTATAGGGGGCAGTTTGAGGGCAAGGTAAGGTTTACAAAAAACGAGTATTATAATGTACTTAGTATTTGTAACATAGTTAATTAAATTAGTTACCCGTTATCATTTATTCATCTTTAATGTGTAAATACTCTTTGAAGTGATGACTGATAGCCCACTGAAGTGGCCACTTAAAAAACAAATAAATAGCTGACATACCTCATTATGACTGTTGTTCATATGTACTTATAATGTTGAGGGCACTCCGAACACCGCCACCGCATCGCCCGGAGCCATTCGTGAGTCAAATGCTCTATCTATCGGGGGTGGCGATACAAAGGCTCATTCACCGCAAAGCTATGGCATGGTCGATATGATAGTCGATAAGTTATAACCAAACGTCGGACTATAGGGGGCAGTTTGAGGGCAAGGTAAGGTTTACAAAAAAATCTTAACTTACGAGTATTATAATGTACTTAGTATTTGTAACATAGTTAATTAAATTAGTTACCCGTTATCATTTATTCATCTTTAATGTGTAAATACTCTTTGAAGTGATGACTGATAGCCCACTGAAGTGGCCACTTAAAAAACAAATAAATAGCTGACATACCTCATTATGACTGTTGTTCATATGTACTTATATTTGTTGGTAGAACTTGGTATGCCCAGTTAACTCATTTGTTTTGTTCCTTTCTCACAGCTGCAATTGTCTGAGTGACGGATAAAGCCAAACGAACTTTTTCGCCATTTTGACTTATGTGTAGTCCAAGTACGTTTATAAATAACGCAGTTAGTTGCTATGATATTTGGAATTTCACATTATAAATACTAGTTACCAAATACTAAGTACAAATACTCGAAAATGAATTGATTGATTTGCGAACCTTACCTATAATTCTGACATGCCACGAAAATGCCCGCTGGAGTCCGACGTATGCACATGATGATTGATGCGAAGTAGACATAACAGTTTTTATCGTAAAATCAGTATTCCGGAAGAACTATCTTGAAAATGAAATGAAATGAAAAGAATTTATTTGACTTTATCTTCTTCTTCTTGCCCTTATCCCACGTTATGTGGGGTCGGCGCAACATGTTTTTCTCTTCCATTCTCCTCTATCTTTCATCACCTCAGCACTCACTCCTTTCTTTCTCATATCCTCTTTCACACAATCCATACATCGTTTTTAGGTCTACCATCTGCTCTCCGTCCATCAACATTCATCCTTAACATTCTTTTGCCTATATGGCATTCATCCCTCCTCATTACATGCCCATACAGTCAACGGTAAAAATATTGGTGTAGACAACTTACTCAAAAATATGTCCCATAGTTCTTAATTCACTGACATAAGAGTTATGGGACATATTTGTACACCCATATTTTTACCGTTGACTGTACCACGCTAACCTACTACTTCTCCTCCGGAAGAACAATGTTATAATTATAACTTATCGACTATCATATCGACCATGCCATAGCTTTGTGAATGAGCCTTTGTATCGCCACCCCCGATAGATAGAGCATTTGACTCACGAATGGCTCCGGGCGATGCGGTGGCGGTGTTCGGAGTGCCCTCAACATTACTGCGAGACTAATTGCAACTGCTTTTTATTGCCCAAGCGGTTACATTTGATTAAAATAATGTTATTTATATTGTACAAGCTTTTATTTAACTTACAACGAATGGTAGAGTCGGACCACGCCAAGTTTTCATGCCAAGTCAAGTATAATCAGTGCAAGCCTAGCGTCTAGTTAGTCTTTTAAGTAGAGATGCACCCGATATCCGGCCTATCCGTCCATCATTTTACTATCCGGCCGGATACCGGATAGTGACCTACTATCCGGCCGGATACCGGATAGTAACATTGCTTGATTTCGGAGTAAACAAATTGGATTTAAGAATCAGACACGGTCATAATCGTACTTGTTTATTATTTTAAAACAATTTTATCATTACACTGAGAGTCCGCGCGAACGTTTCCTAGGATCAGGTCAAACCATCAGAATGCGCACCTGAAAATCCGAAATGTAGGTATAGTTCCGCTGGCCGAATATTCGGCGGCCGGATACCGGATATTCGACCGATGGTCAGGCAGGAATATCCGGTATCCGGCCAAACAACTATCCGTTGCATCTCTACTTTTAAGTATACAGGTTATGAATTAGTTCCCGATATCTGGTTGAGCTAGAATGTATGTAGCATACAAAACCTTTCTCACTTGGATGACAATACAATGTTAAGTTAGGTACCATCAGGCGGGTCAGAAAGCTAATCTGCTGGCTCTCTCCTACTACACACGGCTCGTTCTTAATTTTTGAGATCCTCAAATTCTATTGTGGTCGCCGAGTGGGAGCCCCGACATAGTGTGGGTGTAGCTTCACCTAAAATCAACGCAGAATCATTTAATTGATTACAATACATTGATTAGAAAATGCCTACATTCCATTATTTCTTGGATATCTATATCCAAGAAAACTACTTAGTTTGATAATTGTCATTATCATAACAGCCTTTTATCGCCCACTGCTGAGCATACCTAGGCCTCTCTTCGAGTACGCCACTTATCCTGGTCCTGAGCCAATCTCATCCAGAAGTGAAATTTCATAATGATTCGATTAAACTTGAAGTAGATAACAACAATTAAACAGCTGTTTTAATACTTACAAGGTATTTTGGTAAGGCTATCTAAAGCCGGAAAACTACGGAAACGGATATGTTCATAACCGTGCTCTGTGGAATTTCCCATCAACAACAATGTACTTCCGCTCAAATCTTCACCCCGATTGAACCCTCTTAGGGGAAAAAATATAAAATTTATTTTTAGTACCTACACTCGTAACTTTCAAGAATTACAGTGGAACCTGGATAATTGCAATCTCAAGGGACTGGCCATTTTTTGTCAATTAACCAGGTTTTTCATTTAAGCAGGTCGTGTCAATTAACGAGGTTCTAAAAATCGTTGTGTCAATTATAGAGGTTTTCATTAATAGAGGTTGCGTTCTGACAAATTTCTTTTATGGAGGTGCAAATAACCATTGAAAGTAAATTTACACGCTTACGTTCTGGTTTTCTGATCTATATATTGCTTCTGACTATACCTACTTGCACTTTTACACTACATTAATTACTACTTTATTTTCTTATCATTAAAAAAATTGCCTTCAATTGTAGAAGAAAGTTTTATTAGAATGTAAAAAGCATACTTTGTTTTTTATTTAATCTAAACTGTTTCACCTACTACAGGCTGTGATAGATACCCAATAAATAAATTGAATTCTGGATGGAGATATAGGTAAATAAAATGATCATTGCTTTTAAAATATTATTTCTGCTGTCTACAACTACATTATTTCAATTACAGAGGTAATAAGTTAGACTCGTTTCAATAATAGAGGTAAAAAGAAGATGAAAAATAGCGGATTTTTTTAGCACAGTGTCAATTATAGAGGTCTTAGTTGCGATGTGGTCAATTACAGAGGCAAAATTACGAAAAGCACTAAAATCTAAATTGCAATTATAGAGGTTCCAAAATTTCAATTATAGAGGCCCTTTGGTCTCAAGGGACCGGGACCGGGCTTTTGGTTGCAATTATTGAGGTTTTCCATTTATCCAGGTTCCAATTAACCAGGTTTCACTGTATATGTGGAAAATAATTGTTTTTAGACTTAATTGAGATGATCTTTGCTAGAGTTTTTTTAAAAGGATTTAGATAATGACTTCCGTACGAACCTATAATTATTGAATCATCCTTTATAGAACACTTTCCGCAATTCTTAATTCCAGAAGCATTAGTCACAATACCAACAAAGCCTTAAACACCGGCATTATACGACGTTCCGAGCCATCGAGCTTAAGAAAACAAAATCATAGCCAATAACCGTCTAAAAGGAATCCATTATTCCAAATTCGAAATTCAAATTGGCCTATCGTCCCGCGAGGCATTCGCGGGCAACAGCGCGCGAACGCAAACAGGAAGCGAGGGCATTGTCCAACCCAGTGTCGCCAACTACGAAAATAATAATTATCGAGGGTTGCCAACAATAGCGCTCTTTTTTTCTCTAAATAACGGGTCGATCGGCTCAAGTGCTTCCTATTATGCCCGGGATTACTGCTACAATGTTTTTTATCGATCTTTTTGTAACCAGGTGGCTTCCGAGGTGTTTTAATGCGTATCTCATCCGATTTTCGTTTTAATCCGATAAAGATACGATAATCTGAAAGCTTCTGAGATCTTGTGTAAATAAAAAGAGCTTTTTGCGTATTTTATCGCTTTTAAAAAGGAGTAGATACTTCGCTCACCGTTTTTAATATCGCCGGGCATATTGAAGGATCTGGCGAACTTAAATCGTTACTAATAACATAATAAAGTGGTAGCAGCGCGTTTCTAGTAAATTTCCCATATGGATTGTAATGTTTCATTAAGTCTAGTGTTTATTGCAATTCTAGGTATTACAATATCGGCTGGGTGTATAGTCTAATATTGAACGCGAGAGATAGAGGCACTGAAATTACAAGAAAATCAATCACGTTTTTGTACGCTTTTTTCTTAATTATGCGTTCACGCACCCGACATTTCTCTCGTGTCAAATTGCAAAAACCATAGCGATAACATTTCCTTTCAATTTATAATAAATCTGACTTCCAATTAATTCGTATTTAGCGTTTGCATTCAAATCAATCAAAAATAAATCAACCTTTATTCTGCCATCAACATAACCCTTACATGTTACATCTTAGGGGTGATTTTCCATTGCGTGGGTGTTAGTTTCTGGCGGCGCCGCTAGGGGGCGGCACGTGGCCCAATTACCCGCCCCAAACTGCAGGGTTTTAATAATTGAATACGCTTATTTGATTTTGCAACTGACGTGAGTATAAATAAATGTCAAATGAATTAGTCCTGACTTCGGCTGGGAGTGTGGGAGTAACCCTTCGGTTCGGAAATACCAAAAATGCAAAGTTACCTTTATTGATTGAATCGTTTTAATATCAGAACGATGTGACGTACGAATAATTTTGAGTACTTCACGTGATAGTCCCTTTTGATAACGACTGTACTAAATTATAAATGAATTTTCAAGAAAGCGGTGGTGGCCGAGTGGTTCTGACGTCCGACTTTCAATCCGGAGGTCGTGGGTTCAAATCCTGGCTCGTACCAATGAGTTTTTCGAAACTTATGTACGGAATATCATTTGATATTTACCACTAGCTTTTCGGTGAAGGATAACATCGTGAGGAAACCTGCATGCATCCGCGAAGAAATTCAAAGGTGTATGTGAAGTCCTCAACCCGCATTGGGCCAGCATGGGGACTGTAGCCTAAACCTAAACCCTTTCGTATTGAGAAGAGGCCTGTGCCCAGCAGTGGGACGTATATGGGCTAAATTAACTATAATAATTATTAAAAAAAAACATATTATTAGAATTCCACTTTTTTCTTTTCGGGTACTCATTGAAAACAATGTTTCATGAAATTATGCAGAGACAAATTAGAATCAATTGTTTTGTGTCGTCAAACATAATATAACACACCTTCACAATCTCCAACTAACCCTATTCAGAATTAACAAAATCAGCCTAAATCCCTAGAACATAAAGTCCACTTTTCAACACAATATCAAGGCAGACACGAAGACAAGAAAGCAATAGAATCGTGAACGCAAAGTGAAACATCAAAGCATAGATATTGGAATAGAATCGCTATTGTTTATCAATAAAATATCGAGAGCACTGGTAGAGGCTTATTGCTCCGTCGACGTTGATCTGGTTCTGATATAGTATTATTCTGCCCCACCACGTCTATCATTTATTTTAAACTTTATTGCACATAAAAGAAGTACCTAAAGGTTGCCTTGAAGAGATCGCTTTTTAGCGATACGGCCGTCCGTCTGTTGTTTGCCTCTGTCTGTAGGTATTATTGTGTGTTTTCTTCTACATGTATTTTGAATTTGTGCATTAGAGAAGATTTGTATGGTATATTGTTGGATTGTACAACAGGCGGACTTAATGCCTCTAGGAATTCTCTACCTGCCAATCAACCAAAGGGCGAAAAAATAAATGAGGCTACGTCTTATGGCGTAATCTGCCTCGAATTACACATTAACGTAGTTCAGTCTAAAAAGTAATAGTTACAGCACATCTGGTGCTACATTACGACACCAGGTGCTATAATAAGCACATTACGTAAATACGTAACCACGTCGAAAATTTAAAAGGCCATGTAGTACTGTCAAATGTTGTACGATACACTTGCGTATAGGTAATTCGCAGCCAGTGGGTAATTTTAAAACAAGACCGAATAAGGGATTATTTTTCGCATTTGTATCGTAAATAACTATTATTTTGAAGCGGTCTCAATCTTAGAATCACGCAGGTAGCAATAATAGCGTAGACAAGTTCCCTTTTCCCCTTGGTCCCTAAAGCTGAATTTCCCGACTGTAACCTCGGCGCCGGCCCTTGAGCACGCGTCGGCGGCTCTAATTATTACTGGAGATCGGCCGTCCGAGCTAGGACAGCCCAGTCTAAATCGGTAGTTTTTCTATTCTATTTAGTTACCGCCTTGTATACCGGGTGTGGCCTGTAATATGAGCAAAAAATTAAACTGTAGGCTGTACTCTTCATACTGACTAACATTTGTTCAGCGACTTTTAAAAATAACTTGTGGTTTGATTTTTAATACACTTTAAAGTTTATTCTAAGACGCAGTGTACCTATTGCGAATTTTGTTATGTTTAAGGCGTGACAAGCAACGTCAATCACAATGATATGGCGTGGCGATGGCGTCCATTGAAGATTTTATTTATTTTGTATGAAAAATATTGAGTCTAAATACTTCATAATTTTTTAAATTTGTTGAATAAAAGTGTCACCGTTTGAGGAGTACAATCTATGTTTTAATTATTTGCTCATGTTACAGGCCACACCCGGTATACAGTCAAATAATTTAATTTCTGTACCATTTCGTACGTTGTCATAGTGACAATCAACCTCGTATTGTCACTGTGACTGGTATGGTACTAAAAATAAACTCCTTGACCGTACTAGTTAATAGCTAGTATGTTCTCACACTTAGTATGACTATGAACAAATTTACCAAGAACATTAGATACGTATTCCTGTCGATCCTATATCCTATCCCTTTCATCTTGTCGATCCTATATCCTATCCCTTTCATCTATGGAAGTGTTTTAGGAGGCATACCAGCTTATAAAGGCTCCTAGATATCTCAAATACACTACTTCTGACTTGTTTCACTGTGGCGCGGGTCTGCCTCAAGGACAGCGGTAAGACTGGCGCTAAGTTAAAAAGTAATATATTCTTACAAGGCACATACTGACATACGACCTTTCGCAACCCAAGACGTAGGATAGTTAGATAAGGTGGGACAATATTGTGGCTTAAACCTTGTTCCTATACACAAAATCTTATACTTATTTATGGAAGATATTTCGGAGATATTTTACATGTAATATCTTGTTTTTTTTTATCTGTTGGACTTAAAATATGTCACTCACAGTGACCGCCACTTGACGGTGAATAGCTAGGTATCACCTAATATATTCTTACGAGTACATAATATTATATTTATCGTAAAAATCATATTAGTTACTGTTCTTTTCTTAGCTTTTCAAAAATCTCCAAATAGGAACGAATACACATCAGTAATCTCGTAGCATTTTATTGGGAACGTATCAGAGGTAAAATAATTGACACAGTGTTATGGCTCCTCTACACGATGGGCCAACGCCGGCCACTCCAAGGGATGCATTTATGCGTTAGAGGGTGCAAGTGATATTGCTATCTTATTCTACCGCATGGCGTGTAGAGGAGCCATAATGTTATCAACTCTAATTAAGTAACATGATCTTAAATTTGCTATAAGTACCGATTCATTTTACTTATCTATGTACGTTGTTAACAAAATGCTACAATATTATATTACCGATGTGTAAATATGAAATAAATACGAGTACTTATACATCCTTCATGATCCTTCTTAGGCCACGTTTAAAACACTTTTCACACTAGCTGATAAAACCGTCGCATTTCGGCGCGACTGCGCGCGCCCTGAAAGCCGCCCATTAGATGCCTATTATGTCTGCCGGCTGCCGCGTTTTTATTTTTTCTACTTTTCCACTACATATGTGATGAGCTTTGGGCTTTGAGCAAAGAATCCACTCCACTCTCTATGTGTGCGAATTGCGACAAGTGTGGAGTTCGCCACGGATTCGCCTTATTCTCTATAAAAAATACGGTGAATTTTGTATATCCATTTCATGTGAAATCCTTTTTGAATAGGAGCTAGTGATTGTCAAAGGATGCTATTGCTAACTCTGTGCAGGTCAAGTATGATATTGAAAGATATTGAAAATATTAACGTATAAAAGTTGGACTTTTTGCCAAAGAGCAATGCGAAAAGAATGAATAAATTTATACACGGTGTAACATGTGGTAACCGAATAATTTTAACAGCGTATTCCTGATCATATTTAGAGACAAAAATGTCCTATAAACTTCTTTGAAATTCGCCTAGTTACAGAGATAATTTTAATAAAAAAAAACAAGTTTTTATTGTAACATACTGTAAAAGGCCTTTTTGACCGTGCTATTGCTGCTATGGGACGCAGTCTAAATATCCTTATTGATAGATGTCAAAAAGGGACCAGTAACACTTTGCAAAAAGTAGGTTTTACGAAAAAAAAAGTTAAAATCAATTTTACCAATAACATTTATTTTTTATGAAAAAAAAAAACAAAAAAAAAATTTTTTTTTGGCGAATTTGACCTAAAGTAATTAGGGAATTCAAATCGGTTATTTTTTGTATGGAAATAATCGGTTATTAACCGAAACCGCGGTTATTTCCATACAAAAAATAACCGATTTGCATTCCTTAAAAGTAATATAACATTTTTTCCTTCTTTTGGCCTCAGAAATGCGTGGTTAAAATTATTCGGTTTCCTCATGTTACACCGTGTATACGAGTAGAGTTTTCTCGCCCACATAGGGCGCTGCTGCCACAAATGTTGCTAATAGCGATACCTCATTATACACTCGACCGCCATTGTGGAGGTGGTACGTTGTGACTACCTACTGATAAAACTAGGGTGTTTCTTAACAACTTACAAAAGAGATTTACTTTTGTTCATGAACAAACAAACAAACATCCACTCGTAGTCATCTCCATAACCACTAACACCACTGTAGACACAGAAAATATGCACAATGGTTGTAGATTTACGAAAAATGCCCAGTGTTACTAACTAAATTATAGTTAGTAAAAAATCTTATAGTTACTATAAGATTGTGTCAGATATTTTTGCGACCTTCGTTGTGTAACATATTATTGCAGGTACTGTACTGACTGTACACAAATCTATACATAATGACCCGTTTGATTCCTTTCTAGTGTAATCTCCTCCCACCCACGTAGGGTGCCGCCGTAACAAATGCCTCTAATGACGTCGCCTCGTTACGTACTCGACAGCCATTACAGAGGTGACCGAAACGTTACTATTAACGTGACTATACTGTCTTACAATTCCACTTTTTACCAGACATGAAAATTTAAAACGAAATCTAGCAGATTTGTATGAAATTTTTCAAAGTCCCACGTTGAGTGCCACTGAAAAAACGCAACAGCTTAGCGTATACTCTACCGTGGCTACCTCTAGAGCCGAAACCGATGCTAACAACCATGATTATTTACATAATCGAATCTTATCCAGAAGGAGATTTTTACTCATAATACATATCAATATGACAGAGTAAAATTCTCCTTCATTACTAGATCGATTTTGAAAATTCTTTTTTTGATTGAATGTATATGCATACAGATTGGTCCCGTTTTTGTCAAAACCCAGTTCTGATGATGGGATCCTTGAGGAATCGAGGGAACTCCTCAAATCTTAAAGGCATACATATAGTGATTTTTGGGTTTTTATCAACAAATCAAGCATATACACTAGGGTAGGTCACTCGTGTATGGAGAAAAAAAAAGTATTAGTTATCCTTCGGGCACAGTTACAAAAACTTGCGTAATAATGCCAATAAACAGTATTTCAAATTATTCTGTAATCAGAATTCATTTTCTGCCTCCGGATCGATTTCAAAGTTTTCATATAAATATTGTTATATTTTGTATGGTCCGCGGAGTATATTTATATATCGTCTCTTTATTCAAACTTTAGCTAAAAAGTTATACCATTTTTAAGCTCGAAATAGCATGGTAAAGGTTCAGAGCCAATAAATATACCAAAAAAGTACTCAAAAAGAAACATTTTTTTTCATAATGTCCATACATTTAGCAAAAACTTTGACTAAAATCCGGAGGCAGTAAAATTAAAGCTAAAAATAAAATAAAAATATGTGCAATAATTAATCACCAAATGGCACCTTTTTTTAACTGTGCCCCCTATGAAATAAAAAAAAAGTAAAAATGACCCACCCTAATATACACCCAAAAAAGTGACATTTGATGAAGTGGAACTGCTGATGATGATCAGAACGGAACTCTTTAACGACGCATAGTTCACGGTTGGCGATTTGTCCTCTTCGTTATGTTTGTTTAAGCAAGTTAAGTTTTTAAGCCACATTTTTGTCAAGCTCGAGTTCTGATGATGGGATCCATGAGGAATCAAGGGAACTCCTCAAATCTTAAAGGCATGCGTATAGAGATTTTTGTATTTACATCAGAAAATCAAGCATTTTCATTAAAAACTGTTGCATTTGATGAAGTGGAACTGCTGATGATGATCAGAACAGAACTCTTCAACGACGCATAGTTCACGGTTGGCGATTTGTCCTCGTCGTTATGTTTGTTAAGCAAGTTAAGTTTTTAAGCCACATTTTTGTCAAGCTCGAGTTCTGATGATGGGATCCATGAGGAATCAAGGGAACTCCTCAAATCTTAAAGGCATGCGTATAGAGATTTTTGTATTTACATCAGAAAATCAAGCATTTTCATTAAAAACTGTTGCATTTGATGAAGTGGAACTGCTGATGATGATCAGAACAGAACTCTTCAACGACGCATAGTTCACGGTTGGCGATTTGTCCTCGTCGTTATGTTTGTTAAGCAAGTTAAGTTTTTAAGCCACATTTTTGTCAAGCTCGAGTTCTGATGATGGGATCCATGAGGAATCAAGGGAACTCCTCAAATCTTAAAGGCATGCGTATAGAGATTTTTGTATTTACATTAGAAAATCAAGCATTTTCATTAAAAACCGTTGCATTTGATGAAGTGGAACTGCTGATGATGATCAGAACAGAACTCTTAAACGACGCATAGTTCACGTTTGGCGATTTTTCCTTTTCGTTATGTTCGTTAAGCAAGTTAAGTTTTTAAGCCACATTTTTGTCAAGCTCGAGTTCTGATGATGGGATCCATAAGGAATCGAGGGAACTCCTCAAATATTAAAGGCATACGTATAGATTTTTTTTGTATTGTCATCATAAAATCAAGCATTTACATTAAAAACTGTCGCATTTGATGAGTGGAACTGCTGATGATGACCAGAACAGAACTCTTCAATGACGCATGGTACACGTTTGGTAATTACGAATTTCGATTTTGACTTGGACTGGGACCCGGACTCGGACTCATACCCGGATCCGGTTCGGACCCGGATCCGGTTTGGACCCGGACTCGGACCCGGATTCGGACTCGGACTCGGAACCGGACTCGGACCCGGACTCGGACCCGGTCTCGGACCCGGACACGGACCCGGACTCGGACCCGGATCCGGACTCGGACCCGGACCTTGATCCAGAAAACCACTATGATACCTTAACTAAATAAACAACTATGATTACCTACCATAAAATTAATGTAGGTATAAAGTACGATGATGCCAATCTTACTAGCCCCTCCCGCTTAAACCCCCGTACACCGCACGGCATGCGCCATTAAGTGGGTTAGGTTAGGTTTGAACTGCGATCCTCACAGAACCGAACAAGCATTAGGTTAGGTTAGAACTGCGAACCTTACAGAAACGAAATGCTACTTGAAAAGTGGGTTTGATTAGGTTCGAACTGCGATCCGCACAAAACCGAACTGCTATCTGAGGAGTGGGTTAGGTTAGGCTAGAACTACGACCCTCATGGCTCCTCTTCACGATGGGCCAACGCCGGCCACTCCAAGGGACGCATTTATGCGTTAGAGGGAGCAAGTGATATTGCTATCTCATTCTACCGCATGGCTGCGTCCCTTGGAGTGGCCGGCGTTGGCCCATCCTGTAGAGGAGCCATTATACAGAAGCGAAATGCTAGTAGAAAAGTGGGTGGTTTTACCTCCTTTTCTACATAGTGTACCATCTACAGTAATCTTTCATCGGCCCCCATGGAAGTCGGTTTTTTTTTCTTAAAAATTATGTTAGGAAATTTTTATACCCAGACGTCAGAAGGATATAGGTACCTCGAATACCATCCTGTGCATGTTGGGCGACCGGTGGGACTCACCATGGCTGAAGCACTGGGTGCAGCTACATGCCCTATTATGTAAAAATCTGTTTTAATGTTAATGTTTTGTTTGTACTAACCCTAGATTTAAGCATTAGTATGTTACTAACACATATGGACTTTTGGTTCGAAATAAAATATTATTGATTGATTGATTGATACCTACCGTACACAGCAGATCATCAATATATCACACTTTGTGGGTTCTAATGTTAAACTTCTCAGCCAATTTACAACTAGCAGGCACCAAGTTGGGCCAACTGTTACTAATGACTTCGTAGGTCCTCTGCCGCAATCACAGAGACCACAGAAACGTGTCTCAACACAGTCAGTACACGGGCAGCTCTAGAAAGTTCCACTTTCTAACTATACTTCACAAGCGTTGTGGTCTAGCGGTGTTTAGTTTATTGAATAACAAGGTGCGGGACGTAATTAATTAGGGATTGTAAAAGCTTAAAGGAATTTACATCAACGGTATTCAAAAAGCAACACACATTTTTATTGTTCACAGAATGTGTGTTTTCAAGATAAGAGCGTACTCCCATCTCGAATGTCGGTAATGCACTTACAACCCCTCTGGTCTGGTGTCCATGGGCGACAATAATCGCTTACCACCAGGCGATTCGCCTGCTCGTTTGCCTCCTAGATCATAAAAAATATATTTGAGGAATAAGGTCTACACATTCTGTGTTTTTTTCCACTATTATATAAGCCTTTATAAATGTTCCTAACAATTATATTTCAGGTAAATGGCATTGCAATTTATATTATACACTCATTTCTTGTTTTTGACATCCATTTTTCGGCAGTTGCGTATTTGCTTGCTCAACCGACGACAGGTGGTGATTCTAGTCAAGGATTTAAAGCACTGCTTTGTTCTGTGCAACCACACAGCCGTACAGAATCCCTATTTGTACATTCTCCGACACTCTTACTTCAGCGAACTACGATTAACCTTCATACTTTGACTAAGGACTTAGAGCAATCAAAATGGGCCTCTTTGTATAGAAATTCCACTGAAGTGACCATGTTTCATTGATCCTCAGTATATTTGTACGAATGATCAGATCGGCGCTAACGCCTTGTTTGCCGTAGCGCTAATACCTCAAGGGTATCGGCTGGGACTTAGGCAGAATCCCTTTAGAGCCAAACTGTTCAGAATGGCAGCTCTTAGCTTTAAACCGCGGGTTAAACCTTCCAAGACACGGATACATGGTATATGGAATAGACTTTTTAAAATCGTTATCTGTTTTGAGGAATAAACTGTTTATTTGAGTTTAAGAGTTTTTTTTTATTGATTCTATGAGTATCTATCGTATTCCGACCCGGGGTTAATCAATTAAACCTGGAGTTACCATGGCTACCAGTGCAACTTGACAGTGGGTTAACGGTTTAACCGGTTAACCCCGGGTTAGTGATTGGTGCAAGTGGCCTTAAGAAAAAAAGGTTAAGGAAACTTTTTGGACACTATATTTTTACCAATCGTAGTATTCATACAAAAAGACATTTCTCGTCAAAATGTTTTTCCTACTTTTTGAATGTCCCGTCAGGCGGCATACTTCATTTTAATTGTTTGAATGATACCTTTTTGTCAAGTTTTGAACTTTCCATTTGAAAAGACCGTTTTCTGATAAACTCCAAGGGATATAAATATAATAAAATTTATAAATTAGTATAAACTAAATATAAAACGAATAGTCAGTATTTTTGTTACACCTTGCAGAGTTTGAAAACTAGCTCATTCCACCGTCAGTAATACATCCTTGTGTCACATTAGGGTGTCACAGAGCTAGCGATTAAACACTCGTAGCAGTGCGATTGTGCCGCGCTTGCCCTATCCCATACTGCATTTCGCCAAGAAGCTACTCGTAATTGTAAAAGAACTAGGCACAGGCACTGCTATGCGTGCAAGGCTACGTCTTGTGACAGGCTTAAAAATTTGGTGCGAAAAGGTTGCACGCCCTTTTGGGCCAAATTTTTAAGCCTTTCAATCCGGATGTCGCGGTCTCAAATGAGTTTTTCGGAGCTTATATACGAAATATCGCGATTACAAATAAGTGCACGCTAAATTCCATACACCATTTCGTGATAGATATTAACACAGAACTTCTTATAAAATATATCTCATTGTTACAGACCGCTCGCAATCTGGCCCAGCCGCGGCCGGCCCCCACCGCGGCGGCTATGTAGCCTTCAACCAGCAGGGCTACAACCAGGGCTACCCTAGCCAGAGCCAGGGCTACCCCAGTCAGAACCAGGGCTATCCCAGCCAGAACCAGGGCTTTAACCGGCAGAACCAGGGCTATCAGCAGCGGGATCGGTTCGGGAATCAACAGGGAGGATACCAACAAAACAGGTAGGCTAGTAGCATTCAACCAGCAGGGTTACATCCAGGGCTATCCCAGCCAGAACCAGGGCTTTAACCGGCAGAACCAGGGCTATCAGCAGCGGGATCGGTACGGGAACCAACAGGGAGGATACCAACAAAACAGGTTAGGTTACGTAGACTTCAACCAGCAGGGCTACAACCGGGGCTACCCTAGCCTGAACTAGGTATATCTACTTATAGTTAAAGGCCGTTTATTTACGTGTATATACCATTTGTCTTCAAGCCGGATTGACCGCAACTGTTACACTGTCACTTTGTTTAAAGTCCCTGTGGAAAAAATATTTACCTATCCTTGCCTTAAGGCATATTCAAATTTACATTTTGCCATCGAAACGATATCCAATTGATGTCATCTGCCCGTGCGTCTCGCTCGCGCCAAACCTACAAGTACATCCTACCTAAACATACGAGCGAAATGTTGTGCGAAGAACCAAAAGACAACATTTAGGGCCAGTTGCGCCAACCAAATTTGAGAGACTGATCAACGTCACACAGTAGTGAACTATGAAACTTCCCATACAATAAAATTTTACGAACGCTTTAACGGTGACAGGTGGTTTGGTGCAATTGACACTTAGATGTCAGGATATAAGCTTGAAGTAGTCTCCTGTACTAAATGATGTTTCTATTTGTTTGACTGGTAGAGTATTGTCCAATAAATGTTTAACTTAAAACCTAAATATCTTAACAGGTACAACCAAGGTTACCAGCAAAGGCAAGATGGATTCCAGCAGCGACAGGACGGCAACCAACGATACAGCCAGAACCAGAACCAGAGGCAGGGCTACTCCTCCCAAGGCCAGGGCTACAACTCGAGGCAGGGCCAGGGTCGCTCCACGTGGCGATAATCTACCTAGTTAACAAGTAAATAGAGTTTATTTTCATTTGAACAAATACTGAATCTTTGGATTTGGTTTGGGGCTAGGTAATGCAATATTCTGAATACATTTGCTGACATTGATTTGAAATTATTGAGGTCATAGAATTCATTACATAAGAATAAATTTCTAATCTATTGAAGCTTAAACAACATTCTTCACCTTTAACTTGATAGATACATAGATTTATTACATTTTCTATGTCACTAAAGCCAATGTAATAAAAGCAGTATTGTAAAATATAATAATAGAGATATCTAATATCACAAAATTATTGATGTTATTGTTGTTAAAATGTGGCCCTTGCTGATCCGACATTATAATTATTATACTACTTTAAAAAAATATGGACTGTTTTGAAGGAAAATGTTTTAGATTGTTTTAAAACTATTCCTTGAAATAGGATTGTCGATAAAATTTTTTTGACCTGAGTAAGAAATTAATTAAAAACTTATATGACTTATAAGAAATACCTACTTCTACAAACTGTGTTTAAACTTTAATGTAAGCCAATTTCGTGAAGACTGACGATTCTACTGAGTTTACACTAACTTACCATTTTTATGTACAATCTTCAGAAAGATTATTTTCTTTATATTAACTATTGCAATGACCGCCTGTATTAATTCGTTTATCTGGATGATTTACTACACTGTAATGATAAAATGTATAATATATGTATATGTTAAATGATTGAAAAGATATTCAACACAAACCTAAATAAAAGACTAGACACAATGGCACAGTTTTATTTTATTATCATTTCCAGTTTTTCACCAGCCACCTATTCTGTCGTCCTACAAATAGTACAAATTATATAAAGCTAGACATGTATAAGAATAACTGACGCTAAAACTGTCCGGATCCGGGCCAAGCCGTCCGACACTTCGTTTTCTATGACGGTTGATCGGTGATCACGTGATGCTTTCTATAGAAAATCTAAAATTTTGTAACCCTCCCACATCGAATATAACAATAGTCCATGTTTGTTACTAGATCATAGATCTCATATTTTGCAAATTTTATATCAGTAGGTATATATAATAGTATATGTAGGTATATATAAACTTGGAGTAACTGAAAAGAGCGGTTGCGGTCTCATTCTAAGGGCCCCCCCCCACATCTAGCGTCTTTCGGGCGTCGGTGTCTACAATTCTATGGCCGACGTCGACGCAACGTCGACGCGGCGTCGACGCAACTGCGCAGCGACGTCATTTTCCATAGCGCTTGACCGACGCCGACAGACGCCGACGCTCGAAAGACGCCAGATGTGGGGGGCCCTAAATTAAACTGAAAAATCGTAATTCAAGACCAAAAAAAGTAAGACAATGTTGCCACTGCAACCATTTGTTTGTAAAATGGTAAATTCCTTTTTTATAAATAAACACGCTAGTTAAGATAATTTTTTATTGGTAATTTTACTCCTACGATTTAAAATAGTACTGTTATCTACATATTTGGGGTCATCCATTAATTACCTCACACGTTTAGGGGGAGGGAGGGGGTCAAGAAAATGTGACATATTGACATGGGGGAGGGGGGAGACACAAACTTTGTGACGTCACTTTAACTTCATCAGTAACCGAAAATTTATTTAAATTATTTAGTTCGCTGTACATTTAAATAACAAGTTTTTAAAACGAAAATAGTTTTTAATCGTTTAATTTTCTTTCCTAAGCAGTTTTGGGTTATAAAATTACTAATATTTATATCGTCAAAAATATTTTGATAAAATATTAATAATACTTAGGTATTTACTTAATTCGATTTGGCGATTTCGTAGAAAAAATGTGACGTCACACTAGGGGGGAAGGGGTTTGCCAAATGTGACCAAGTGTGACAAGGGGGGGGGGGGGAGGGGTCAAAAAACCTAGAAATTCGTGTGACGTAATTAATGGATGACCCCTTTTTACATAAATACAAGACGCGCTAGTAAAAAGTGGCAACATTGTTTTACTTTTTTTGGTCTTGAATTACGATTTTCAGTTTAGTATGCGCTCCAATCAAAGCGCAGTATTATATCAAATATATGTAGATGGTTATTTGGTCAAGCAAATCTTGTCAATAGGAAAAGGCGCGAAATTCAAATTCTCTATGAGACGATATCCCTTCGCGCCTACATTTTTCAAATTTGCCGCCTTTTTCTACTGACAAGATCTGCTTGACCAAGTATACCTAATAAGTGATTTGTGTATTGAACATACGCTTGCATTAGGTATGGTATCACAACAGATTTTACAATTTAATATACCGAACACTCATAAATATCAATCATAATTACCAAAACTCAAATCGCAACAGCGCAATATCCATTCATAACGCACTCCAAATTATTATTACCACACCTTTCCATGTAGGTACGTCAGAACGTTTTCCACACAAAGAGTCTGAAGAGCCGTTTGTGTAATAGTTTTTTTCTTTTTTAATTTCTTTTTGCCGTACAAAATTGTACGGGATGAAAGGAAATTAGGGCTGGCTCGGTTGAATGAGGTTCGGTTATAGGTTTTTTGTAAGGTAAGGGTAATGGGCCGGTAATAATGCTGCTGATTTGACCGTTGATTGCAGTTGGACAATGTTTGGGGTTACCTATTTGGAAGAAAATTAATTAAATTACTAGAGAGAGTAAATAAATAGGTAGAACGTTTAATTCTCAATGGCTCGGCAACCTAATAATAATAAAATTACTGGAATAATGAAGAATTATTTTCTCGTGAAGGCCGAGAAGGACAAGTCCAGTAAGTACCTAGACTTGGCTCACGAGATAACCGCCATGTGGGATGTTGATTCGACGATCATTGTCCCGATAGTCGTTTCAGTGAACGGTTTAATAGCGAAGAGTCTCGACCAACATCTCGAGAGACTCTCGCTAGGTGGTTGGATCAAGGGACAGATGCAGAAGGCGGTGATCTTGGACACGGCGCGGATAGTACGTCGGTTCCTCTCTCTGCAGCCCTGACCACCGGTAGCTTGGGCCTTGCCCCGCTGCTGGCGGCACCCTAGGTTAGGTTTTTTATAATGTGTTTATATGTATTTTTATTGTTTTGTAAGTGTTTTTATATTTTACTTTTATATTCATATTATAAAAATACCTAACCTAAGACGATAAATAAATAAAGAGAAAATAAAATTTTAAGTTAAAACGAATTTTCTGTTTTTGTAATTTGAAATTTTGCATTTAATCCTGTGATGTGAGGTGTCGTTGGATAGATCTTTCAAAATGAATAGGTGTCACCGTAAACAAGTTTTTGATTAAGTGAATATTTTCGCAAATATTCGCATCGAAAGAAAAATAATTATGATATCTTCGAGAAACAGTTTTTATTGTTAAGATAATGTATTTTAAAATAATTCAGCATTTATTACTTATATTTTTAATCGAATTTATTAAAAAGACAATAATTTCAATAAAATGAGCCATAATTTCGTATAAATCTGTCTTAATTTCGTACTCGTAACACCCGAAACGAATCATGAGTAACACCCGAAACAGGTAATTTATTTTATTAAAATAAAATAAGAAGTGATACTAAGTGTTACTTCAGTGTTTCAGTAGACTATACTAACTATTATTACTTAACATAAATAAAACTGGAGCTTACTTGATAAAATTCGCTTAATTATGCATTTTGGTACTGATGGTCAGAAGGTATAGGCCAATTCGCGTAACGCCCGAAACAGCTACTTTTTAGTGATTCTCTCGTTATTTCTCTTATATACTTTATTAATGTGGGTACAGGAAAGGAAAATATTATCAAAGTAGTAGATGAATCAATAGTTATAACCTCCTAGTTCCTGTTACAATATCGAATAAAACCTTATTTTATGAGTTCAAGTGTAACACCCGAAACGGTGGAATGACCCAATTGTGTTTCACTCGGGAGCAAAGTTTGTTTATTTAACCCTCGTGCTTTGAATTCCTTGCAACGCTCAAGATTCAATTTCACTTTTGGAACCACTGGCAACGCCTGTGGTTCAATAGGGGGATTATGTACTGCAATGTTTAGCCGCCAGAGTGCAGCACTAAGCTAGCTAGTAAACCATATTAGAGTAACTTATACATACTGTGCCTTAAATTGTTTTTTGACAAGTTTTCACTGACAATAAAATATGACATTGATGCGTCAAGGCGGTTTGTTAACAAGGGCCTACCGGGAAACGCGAAAATGGAAGTTTTGTTATCTGCCTCTTTATCGCTCGCATAGGTAAGAGTGATGTTTCGCGGTAGACCCCCAGATTGTGATGGATAGTGGTAGTCTGGTAGTGGCGCCCCCTACGCAGAGTTTTGCGCAATATTCCCTATTTTGGTATCTTATTATGCTAGCTCGGTTATCATCAATATTAACGCGGGGGATTAAACAACAAATTCGCCCTAAACAACAAATAACTATTTAAAGAGCACGTGTAGATCATTACATACATACACTTAGTGTAACTTGCCCTTGCCGCCCCACCGTCGCGAACTGACGACACCAACATTTTCAGAGTTGCTAAGAATATATTGAAAGGTCTCGTTAGTATCCCATTTTGCGGCCTTCATTAAAATTTCCCGAGCATTTCTTTGTGGGCTGATTAATTCACGGTGGAGGGTCGTCGAGGGATGACCCGCTTGCTCAGCTCATTTTGCTACACCTACGCACACCTGAACTTTCCATTAATAAAATATATTTTAAGGAAGGTAGAGTTAGACCAAGAAAAGTCTGCAGCGTTTTGATAGCATACGCAGTGCAAGTGTTATTTAATACGTTATATTTTCATAGAAGTATGGCGTTTAAAATAACACTTGCACTGCGTGGGCTATCAAAATAGTTCCAGACTTTTCTTGGTCTTATTCTAGGTAGTACGTCTTGTCTCTCATCTCTCTGGCACTGGTCCCACCGCGAGCTAGTAAGTTACTCGCCCAGCGGTGAGCTATAAATATCGCCGTGTCTCTTTTATTTACACGGGAGTGCGTATCTTTTGTTCGTGTTTATAGCCGATAGCTCATAGCTTACTAGCTCGCGGTGGGACCAGTGCCTCTATTTAACCATTATAACACTGTCAACTGCAGCTTTCCCAAGCATTTTCAAACATTTTTTTACCATTTTCTCATCCTTGCTGCTAACTTTTTGATACCCTCTAGGTAAGTCCTAGTACCTGTGTTAACTTACGAAAGTGACAAATAACTAGACACTTATCTGAATCAGTAACAAGCCAGTAGGCAGTACTGGACTACATATAAGAAGATAAACAATCAAAAGGGGTCACCATGTATGGTGTTCGTTTTCCTGACTCTTGGGTGTAGAAACTTCGTTAGGTTCACACCTTGATCATCTAGCCGTGTAAAGAAAGCATACCTCACCCATTGTCACTAAGTAAAATACGAATTTAATGTCATTCAAGTGCAATCATCTAAATTCCCCACGTTTCAAATTCCTTATCGCTTCCAATTCGCTAATTTCCCTACATTCTCACGAGTCAGGTCCGATCATAACTTGCTCACTTCCCGTGTCAAGCCGTCAAAGGTTTGTCTTTTGTGATTTATACTCATTACGACAAATGACTTTACAAGGGCGGGGATCGCTGCGTGTCGCGCGGCGTCACGCAGCGCACTCGTGACGCTCAATGGCGTCATACGGCGCGCGCGCCGCGCCGCGTCGCTCCGCGGACTCGGATCGCGATTGACGGATAGATTTGACTTCTTTATAGTGGTCTTGAGATGTAAGTGGCGTTTGACTGGACGCTTCGGAGTGTGAATGAGCAATTTTCGAGCTTGGGAACTTGCCATGAGAATGTAGTTTTCTTGCGAGGTGTTTTTTTAACGAGGTACTTATTTTTGTTTGAGTGATTGGTGAAGATACATATGTCATGTTGGTTAAGAAAATGTTGGTTCAAGAAAAATCTGTAAATTGCTTGAAGTTTGTATAAAAAATCATCATCATCATGCTAGGCCTTGTTCCCATTTACTTGGGAACTTAAGTTTGTATAAAAAATACTATTAGATAAGTACGTAACTATGCGCTACTAAATTATAGCTAAATATGTTTTAAAGGTAGACACATCTTAAATACCCTACCCAACATTAATCATTTAAATGTTACATAATTAGGTCTATCCAATACCGAGAATAAATAATTTTATTACTATAGATGTATATATTTTATTTGTATTTAAACGGTTTGGTTTAAAATTCCTTTTAGTTGCTTTGATAGGTAACTAAGCAAACCAGATTAAATATTTCCTTCATACAAAAAAGAGCTACATCATCTACTACATCATCAGTATAATTTATCATCGCCCCGTTGCACAAAAAAGTTACAAATTGTTCTAGTTTCCCCCAAATTTTGCATTCGAAACACGAACTACGCGCCGCTGTGATTGGGCAGCGCTCCCTCGTGCTGATTGGCCCACAATTTGACAGTAATGGCGTTAACTCTGCATTCGTTATTCGAAAATCTATAAAGCTACTTACAAATCTTAAGGTGAACAGAGCCTTGTATGAATTGGGTAAGGTTGAATTTTCTGTGTCATGGTGAGGCGTTTATGACTTTGTCGGCCTACGTACTCTCCCCTCTGGACAGATGTTGCTACACTTTTAGTAACATTTTCGCCCACAACTCGTTCCAAAGCTATTGTGTAACATTTTTTGTATTATTTTGACTAATTCTTTTGTCATGCGGTTGGTTAGATTTTATCTGTGAGGGGGAGTTAATTCATTGGATGCGTTTTATTCAACGCTACTGGGTTTTTTAAACGTTTTTGTGAAATGTTTGTTTTATTAGCGATATTATAATTTTAAAGGATAAATTACAATATTTTAAAATAGAAATAAAACCTAACAAGAATCTAATTAGTATAGTGAATAGTCATATATAATATGCATACGTACAAGCAATTATGTAAGCTAATTATTTATTCTAAATAATTATTAATTTGTTTTTAAAATGTTTAGAAATGCAACAAATACAAACTGAGTTTCAAATAGTTTATGAATTCTAGAGGTCCGAATCCGAACTTCCAATAAGGAGCCATATCTGAACTTACAACTACGAAGATAGTACAAACCTCTAAAAAGGTAGGTAGGCAGAGGTACTTAGCTTATAACTTGGTAGCGAATAAAATTCTAATTTAAGCAGCATCACGGTTCTTGAATTAAAATTTTCATCTTGTTACCCAAAATAAACAAAGGCTAGCGTAGCCGAGCCGACCATTTGGGCGTGACTGAGCACCTCGGCGTATTCCGCGCGACCGCACACCGGAGCATAGACATTATATTTTTTTATTTTAAACTTTTTAATAATTCGCGCGGTGGCGAGCGGCCACTTGAGCACGGAGCCAAAAAAATCTCGAAAATCCAGCCATGTGTCGCAGCGAGTCAGCCATATTTATGAGGGTTCCGCTTTGAAGCTTCCTCTTCCTACTTAATTAGGGTTCGGGATACTAATTGATTAAAGTAGGGTGCGTATCGATGGCTATAAACATTTTTATTATAATATCAGTTGCAATAACGCTTATTTAGTATAATTATTAAATAGTATAACAACACTTAATATATTTTCATATGATATAAATTATCATTTTTTATAAAGATTAATTTAACATTTAGCATAACATTCTTCAAGTATAATGCATATTTTCTAAACTGAATTTATGATATAAAGTTATTTCATCTAAAGTAGAATTGTTATATAATGTATTAGATATATAAATCCGCATTTACTATTACACACTACAAAAAACGATACTCTTTCTACGTATAACGAACTGCTATTTATAACTAAGTAGGTATGGTTAAGAACTGCGACCCCTACACAAAACCAACCGCTACCAGAATACTAGGTTAGGTTAAGAACTGCGACCCCTACACAAAACGAACCGCTACCAGAAAAGTAGGTTAGGTTAGGTTAGAATTGCGTCCATTACACAAAACAAACCGCTACCAGAATACTAGGTTAGGTTAGGTTAAGAACTGCGACCCCTACACTAAACGAACCGCTACCAGAAAAGTAGGTTAGGTTAGGTTAGAATTGCGTCCATTACACAAAACAAACCACTACCTAAACATTTACATATGTCGCCATAAAAATACCTTTACTATAATATTATACCGAATAATACTTATATAATAATAATACTTGTATAATAAATGAGCATTATATCACATGATCGTTACAATAAATGAGTGTTATATCAAAAGATAATTATACAAAATGATATGAAACATTTTAATAATATACCAAATGTATATTATACAAAATGAGTTATTATATTTTCTGAAATTATATTAAATGTTGTTATATCTACAGAAAATATATTAATTATTTTTATATCGATCATTACACACCCATTAAAGTACCTATATTATTGAAATAGTTATTCTAAAGTTCGAATAAAAAGTAAAATTTTGCTATCGTTATAGAAAAGTTGTCTGATTTGAAACCAATTTGAATTCTGTGCTACGTACTTACGTATTTTGTCACATGCGTAACAATGAGTTTTTATTTAACCGATTTTCATACATCATTTTCCTCTCACATTGTATCGTATCAGGCAGATCTTTTGACTCTGTAGTCGGCTTTACTTTTACCAACGCAGAGGTTCGATCCTTGCGCACGGAACTCTAAGCCGCGCAACAACCGCGCCATTTGACGCGACGAATTATTATGTATTTCGGAAAAATCCATTGTTTCGTAATCTCCCCTGCCTCGCTCAAGAGCCCATTGAACGCTGAGGCCCTGCATGTACGCAATTATGTACACCCGTTGTGAAAGGTGCCAACGTTATATTTCTATGTAATGAGCCTGAATGAGACCCTTGCAGCGTTTTTTATTGCGTGCTGTTAACATTAACGTCGATTTAAGTGGTTATGTTGCACCTAACGGATCGAGGCGGTTAAATTGCTGTTCGTTCTTTTATTAACTATTACTAAAGTGAATGAAATGAATAAATCTCTATATGCTAAAATGAACGGAGGGTATGCTAAAAAGTACCTAAGCATGCCCATTTGGTATTTTTCTATTAATATTTAATACACATTACCTATTATTACCTAGTGTTGATAAGACAGTGTTCTGATAAAACACGGTGGTGCCTTTTAACATTAGGTACCTATCCAGTACAATCTTCGTCGACCGACAATGAGGTACTTTTTGGCGGAAAACTGTAGGTATAGAAAAAAAATAAACGTAGAAAAATCTACCAAAGGACGGCTATGGTTGACTTGACATGGTAGCAAGTGAATGACTTGAACCTTGAACCATTAAGTTCGCCTTATTTACTCCTTACCTACCTTTTTTAATTGTTTATCCTGGCTTAAGAGGCTAAAAACGGGTAATCTTGTGTGGAAATTGTATATATATAAAGTGACCAGCTTTTACTGGTTTTTAATTGTAAGTAGGTACCTCTACCTATTTGGTAGTGTTTTTGCCCGGGTAGCACCTAGGCAATGCAAATCGGTTATTTTTTGTATGGAAATAATCGGTTTTTAACCGAAACCGCGGTTATTTCCGTACAAAAAATAACCGATTTGCATTCCTTAGTAGCACCATTCAAGTTCTTAAAAATATCCACATAACTTACTGAAGCACATCAATAATAACAATATGAAATCGCCGCAAAAAACGATACAGGAACAAATACGAAGTAGTAAAGCGCAGTAGCAATTCACATCAAACGGAAATCTCCTTTGTGTTTAAGATCGTATTTCCCATTGTTTCGCGGCATGCGCCATTAAAGCTGGCAACATTACAATCGCCATTTCCCGCCAAAGCCGAACTGTCAGATCGCGCGCCATTTTCGCACGAGAGGATGAAAGTCGTGCCTGTGCCTTTTAAAAATAAAATTCCTTCGTTCTGGTTTTAATGGTTTTCGATGGCTTTGTTTCTAGGCTTTGTAGTCGAGCGTTGCAAATAAAAGTCGACTAGACCTTTAAAAATGGTAACAGCCCCTTTGTAAAGCGCTACGCTTTCCGTTACATGTGTATGGGAAATTATTCCCCACCACTTCAGTTTTAAAGCTTTTAAAATTAACCATAATTTCAAGAGAACATTGTTCAAAATCAATTCATTCAAACGAACATTCTTAAAATGTTGTTTCAGTCAAAGCAAACTGCGTTTTGTTTAAAATTAGAATCATTAACGCAAATCAGCCGTTAACAGTTTGATAGTCGTCGGGTGATGATGCACCTGTCAAGAACTGTCAAACATGGCGGTGATTTGGATGTGAATGGATTAAAATAAAGGCAGGTATTGAACCGCGATGCGTCAAGTCATTGCTGAGGAGCGTTCCGCGGATATTATTGATAGAGTCTGGCTAGCCAAAAATTGTTGACAGATATTTCGTTGTTGTATCACCAATTGTCTATGATTTGAAAAAAAGCTAAAAGTCAGTTGTCGATTTATGTCATTCATTCAAATTGTTTGCGGTTTTTATGGGGTTTATTTTAAATAATATTAATAATTTCTATGCTGAGTGAGGTTCACAAACTATTATTTAAGCTCGTAAATAATTACGACAATGTGCGAAGTCGACGTGTAGCGTTGTATAATGAAAAAGTGCAATGTTTACAACTTCTAACCAAATGTAAACAAAATACGAGGTTGGTGCTCTATAAATATTTTGATACTTTAAGTACTAGTTCTAACATTTGCCGATTACTTTGATTAAGTACGTGAATTTATTAATGCCTGAATCTCATAAATAGGACAAGTGTATAAAGAAACGGATAAATTAAAAGTTCTGAAAAATATCTATAAAATCTAAATATTGGAACGTAAACATGTGTGTTTGTCGTTGACTGTACTTTAAATAGTGGTAGAAATTATGTGAGCTGACTTTGAGTGCACTTAAACGTTTATTTAGCTTATTTCCTTAGGTACCTTATTTGTGCACAGAATATCAAAGATATTGTCTAGTATCAAAACTATAATTCCTACTACACAAAGTGTGACCAGCCCAAGATTTTTTGAATTTCCCGCCAATAATTTAGGTAAAATTTCAGTAGCCAGACTCTATAAAAGAAAGCTTTATTACTTACATAATTTTATGGAGTCTACTTTAAGAGGCAAATGGAGTGGCCATCTTTTATGTTGAACAGACATCGAATACCGGTATTGTTTTCATTTTTATACCAATGAACCGGGATGTGTATAATTTGGGTATCTCGGTTCTCAATGTATTGGTTTTGCATTTTAATCAACTCATTTGATTGTTGCCTCTATCTAAATACCAATTTAGATTATCAAAGAAATATGGTCAATGCAAGGCAATTTTTTAATTTTTAGTTCTACTTACCATTAATAACGATCCCTGCTTTAAAACTAATAAATCTGCTCCTTTTTGTTCACTACTGTACAATTAGCTTGTACCACGCTGACTTTTTAATATAATTCTATGGCTTCTTTACTTTATATCTGTCAGCATTTAGCTTGTAGAAAATCTGGAGAAGAAAATATGGAATGGTTTGTAGCAGCAAACCATATGATCCTTCATATTGAATAAGCAATGAACAGGATTATTTATTCCTAGGAAAGAGACAAGATTTTGCTATACTTATAGGTAATACGGAACCCGGGCCCGTGTCCACTACCACCGGTGGTCCGAGTGAGCTCCGCTCAGCGTGACTTGACACATACCCGTTAGCGCTATGTGAGGAATGTCACTGCCGTACATATGTATGTGTTGCGTTTGTGGCGAAGCGGCATTCCCATTGCATATGTTGGTATATGGAAATTCAATACGATCGAATATTCAAAGTAGATATAGGTTTACGAGGAGTAAGTTAAGGTTGACTCACGTTAGACCGGGCCGTGTCCGAACCGGAGCTTCCGGCGCATCGTTTTCTATGGAAAGCATCACGTGATCACCTGTCATGTCATAGAAAAGTAAGCGCCGGAAGCTCCGGCCCGGACACGGCCCGGTCTAACGTGAGTCATCCTTTAATCTTGTTACTTAAAACATACTAGGCCAATCAAATTAGATCCCCAAATAGCGTTTTGAAGAATTCATTCCCAGCAAGCTGGAAATCATTTAAATACCAATACTTTAAGTTGGTCCTAAATGCATGTAATCCGAGTTTGCTCCATCCCAGGACGTATGCATACTATGCTTACATAATATTACCTACATAGACCCTGCTTAAAATGTGCTACTATACCCACCTAAGTAAAGCCCCGAGATGTAGCACACTCGTTACGAACGTAATTAAACTACGATCATGCATATTTTACTTAAAGCCCACCTCAAACTAAGAGCTCTACAAATCCTCATACTTTAACCATAAAATAAAAAGCATCCTCTAGTAGGAAGTTGTGTAATAAATTCATTACAACGCACGCCGTGCTCTATCGATTGTGGCCTCTTCGCCCGAACGTGCCAGAGACAATCGGCGCGATGGCGCTTCTCTCCCTACGCAACCAGATACACTTTAAAAAGGCCTTTATAAACAGTTCCTGATTCGGAATAATAAACCGTATATGTTCATTGCAAGACATCATTTTGCTGAGCGGAATGTTTCAGATCAGACTTTGCCGAGCTAAAAAGTTTTAAAAACAAAATATTTCAGGCCAATTTCAACTGGAACGAAACGTAACCTTAATTCAAAAAGCTTAAAGTTCAATTTTGGAATTTGGTGAATGGAACGGCTTAGTACCTTTTTTGGCTAGAATTTCGCGCTCTTTGTCTCTGACTCGCTGTCAAGCGTACTTGTGTTTTCCCGCGTTTTTTGTTCTAATTAGGCGGGCCCTCGACAGACCTTGCACGGTTTATTCTGTAGGTACGGTCCTCTGCCGCGGTCTACTACCGATGACAACACTACAGACTCAACAGTACCTACCCAATTTGTTATTTCTTTGTTTGTTTAATTGCTGTTTTTTTATTTGCGTTATGAAGTGGAACCAACTCGGTGTCGAGAACACTCGGTTTAGGTGCACTGTTTAACGTAGGTAGGTAGGACCTGAAGGTACCTAATATACAAAATACATATACATTTGTTCAATGAGAAAATAGGGAAAAAATTATAATGTTATAACGTAAATAAACAAACATTAAATTAGCTTACAAATAATAATACAAACTATATATCTCTAAACTGTAAATCTAAATTTGGAAGAAGACAATATCAGGCATTATCAATACACCTTTATAATATGATAAACGAAAAAAATAATATCTACTGTTTACCTTGGTATGAATGTAAAATAGCCCTAATAAATTGGTTAAAAAATGTAACATACGACGAAACAGAAATTCTATTAGGATGATGAGTACGTTAGTTACTGACAATACACACACACTCACACACATATACACACACACACACATACACACACGCACGCACACACACACACACAAACACACACACACACGCACACACACATACATGCATTGTAAACTAATCACTTCTTTCTCTTTTGTTTGAATATAAAGTAGAATTTAAAATGTTAATAATAATACAAATATTGAAATGTTATAATAATATTACGTAAGTTATTATTTTGTTTTAAGTACTTAAAATAATAGCCGTTTGCACAATGTTAGACTTTATTGTCGTTAACTGTGTACAAATGTACTAGACAAATGTAGAAGAGCGGGGCTTTCTGTCACAGGTATCATACATACTTACTAGTTAGTCCCAACCATTAATGTGTTATGTTGTATACTATTTAACGAAATAAATGCTTTTTGATTTTTTGATTTTTTTAAACTAAATAAACAACATGAGAAAATTATCTAATTATTGTAGGAAAGGTAGAGGTACTGTCAATATCAAAAGTGGTGGACCGGAATACGAGTAGCTAACAAAAATAAGCATGTCTCTATGTAAATCAATTAGACTCTAGCAAATAGGTACTTTTGAACGCGAACTGTAGAGATTTATCTCTATTTTAAATGTAGGTATTGTAGGTATAGAAGCGTGATAGAATACTTTTGACGCGATGTTTTATCCGCTACTTACTATTAGTGTTGACCTGGGGCCCATTTCTAAAACGATATTAATCTAATATTATTAGTGTGTTGTCATGGCAACCTATACGATTTGACAGTTCGTGGACTAATAATATTAGTCTATAACCGTTCGAGAAATAGGCCCCTGTACTTATCTGTTCTTCTGTTATGTTGACCTGTACTGGGAGTCAAATAAAATACAACAGAATTTTTTCGATTTTCATTTTAACTATTATCTTGTAAGTAGCATCTAAATTTAAAATCTTACTACCTATCTACGCCAGGGGTCCGCTTTTTTAACAACAAGTAGAAACGGACCGCAATTGTCATTTTATTGTAAGAACCAGACCCCCGAAGAAACTAATTGGTGACCCATGATCTGATATTTTGACTTATAAACTTTTTTTTAAATGACTTAGCCCTGAAGTAGCATGGTATTAGAGGCATGCACAGAGGTGTGCATATGCAAGCCAATAGATATCACTTGCTCAATAACAGCATACTATACTGCTATTAAAACGTTAGCAGCATAACTAGTAGCATACATTATGTAATAGTCTTAAGACTTAACGAAAATACTTCCCCATTTCAAATCTTCTTAAGAAACTCTTCTTACATCGAGCCAACTAAAACTCAAACCCATAATCGCTACCCTGTCAAACAAAAACAAATGCATCTACAGCCTGCATTTACATTTACATCCCATGTATTTAAGACGTCTCAGCCATGAATGGAGCCTCAAGGCGCCCTAATCGCACCCCTTCCTATATTCATGATGGCAGCCCCGCGTAAACACGAATAATGTTCTCAAATTTGTTTACAGATCGCTGCAGCGTTTTCAGGGGTCGGGGTTTTTGCGACGTGGGTGGGCCCCCGTGTTTAATTTACATAAATTGATACGGTTGGGTGTCATTATGTTTTTCTACGTTTTCCGGCGGTACGCTGAAATGGGACTCTGGGCCACCAAGGACGCCAGTTAGTTTTAATGATTCACGGTTCGTTTCACTAGATTTAGGTATATCGACCGGGATATGAACCGTGATTACCTTTTGTATTGTTTTAGAGTTCCCGATATTTAGACAACTTTGACACCCACCCGCTCATCTTCAGTTAGGTACCCGTGAACAAGATGCGTGTAACTGCGTCGAAATACATATAGGGAGCTCGAAAATAATACAAACGGTAATACAACAAAAATACAAAAGGTAATCACGGTCTATATCCCGGTCGATATAAGTCTAGTGAAACGCCAGTTACTTATTTTAGTAATAAATTGGTAGCCTCATAGACTAGGCGGTAATCGGTACTCTGCCTACGAAGCTGGCGGTACTGGGTTAGAATCTAGCTAAGGGCATTAATGTATGTGTTTATCACGAAAAGGTCAGTAGTAAAGGTTAAACCTTTAGTTATGGATGTATTCTCTTTATTTTATTTGTATATCTATGTATCGTCACCTAGTAAAATACCAACCCATCATTCGACCATACCTACTATTTAACCCGTTTCGCGCGCTGACGGCCCGCGTGCCGTATCTTCATCGATCGCACGTACGTGCCGCACAATAGCGCCAGAGCTTTGTCTAATTAGCGCTCGCCGGAAACCCCGCTTTTCCCGCTTTAATTGGCGAAGGGCGATTGTTTTACATTGACGTCGGCTTTGTGTGGGCGTGGGAAGGATCGATTTATCCTGTGGTCTTTTTTATTACGTACCTACTTGTTACGTAAGTTCAATCTTTTTGCAGTAACTGATAAATGATAGTTAGCTAGAAAGTTATCTTGAAGGAGTCTGATGATTAGAAAAAAAAATCGATTTAAATACCCACATGTGCTGTTTTCGTCAAAAAGACGTATAACCTACACACAGCCACGTATATTCACACAATATTTCAATAGTCGTCAATGCTTAATACCTAATTATAATAGTTGGTATGCCTTTTCTACAAGGCCTATAGTGCTACGAGGTGCTACGGCGTAGCACTTTCGCACTAAATTTAGAAGTTCTAAAACTGATTATTTTTACCCATAAAATTGTTTTATGCAAATTAAAATACCTATGGAAGTATATTAAGGATTTATATTTTGACTACTTTCGTAAACTATACAAATTATTCAACATAACATTAAAGGTACCGTAGGTTCAGAGAGCGGAGTTGAAAAGTCTTACCTACCGCTTTTTTTAGATCACAATACAGTTGCCAAAATTTAAATTTAATTAGCATTCTTAAATTTAAGACCAATACTCCAATAATCCAGACGACCGGTCTGGCCTTCGACGACCGGTCTGGCCTAGTGGGTAGTGACCCTGCCTGCGAAGCCGATGGTCCTGGGTTCGAATCCCAGTAAGGGCATTTATTTGTATGATGATACAGATATTTGTTCCTGAGTCATGGGTGTTTTCTATGTATTTAAGTATTTGTATATTATATATATCGTTGTCTGAGTACCCACAACACAAGCCTTCTTGAGCTTACTGTGGGACTTAGTCAATCTGTGTAAGAATGTTCTATAATATTTATTTATTTATAATATTTATTATTCTTGAGGATTTTCTCTATGGACTTCATCGATCCGAATCCAAATTTATTGACGTTTGTTCGATAGGAAAAAACCCAAACTTAAGTCTCTAAAACGCACTTTAAAAAATTGTCACAGATTTATGCATAGAAAAATGAAAATTGCTTTTAAAATGCTTAATTTAATTTTTGATATATCTTACTTTTACTTGTTAAAACTTAGATTCAAAAACATGATATCCGCGGTCTCGAGCACGCACATCCATCTCGCTCACGCTTACGCTCAGTGACACTGAGAGAAGAACACTAACCCACGGGACCTTAATATCTTTATGATTCGTAGATTTAGCATAGTTTACAACTAATTTCAGTGTCATTCTCAAAATGTTGCAATGTAACACTCCCCATGTACATACCTATGCCTCGTGCGTCATACCATAAAACACTACAAATTGATTCAATAAGGAAGCACCAATCTAAATTTCACCCTCGGCTCGGGTTAAGAGTCGCTATCCCAAAAATTTCTCATTACATCAGCAACCTGACGTAAATCCGTAGTAACGCGAGACTCAGCGATACATTTTATTGTGAAGAGGCCAATAGTTTGCAAGCCCTCACCTGTCCCTACAGTTAATCCGCCATTTTATTAGCGTGCCCTCGTAATGCCGCGCACGTGCGCTCGCAGCGCCTTTGTTCTATCCAAATTACCTCCCAATAACGGAACGGCTAATCAATAAACACCCTGCAATGAAAAACACACCCTCCCTACTCGTTTTACAGCTCAGATTTCAGTGGAAAAGTAGGAAAGTTAGGTTATTTTGTATCTATGTCGGCCATGTTATTATTTCGTTTTGACGGGTCGTGACTGACGTTCGACAAAGTCGATGTTGCCATGCGGAATAAACTGTTACGCTTTATGAGAGATTATAGCGTAATCTGGGAATATTGAAGACAATAAAATGAGCTTAGGAGAGGAGTGGGAGCGATCGAGCATCGAGCGTTTGTTCTTGTTTTCAAGAATGTACCATGCTTTTTTTGGCTTGTGTGCTCTGATTTTCGAATTTAAACTGTTGTGAGACATACTAACATTGAATAATTTTACGGTTTGGACTCACTCGTTTTTAATAGTCACATGTCGCGCTGTGACTAAAATCAAGTGAGTCTAAACCGTAAAATTTTTCAATGCTCTGGCCGCGTAGCCAAGATGCCAATCGCTAACGCTCCGTAGCGATCGAAACGCAACTGTCGCTGTCACACTAATATGGAAGAGTGATAGAGAGACATAACGCTTTTCGTTGTCGAAGCGATAGCGATTGTTACCTTGGCTAGGCCGGCTGATTTTGTTATTCTAAAAGGGGTTGACGTAATGAAAAACAAAGTTAAAACTCGTTAATTTTTATTACCTAATTTTATAAATTGAAATTCATTACACTTCCATTTTCACATTATAGTTACAAATTCCTTCTCGTTATTATTACTATTATTTATAATTATTTTATAATAACTTCCCCTATACCTACATAATTACATCAATCTAGTCCAGAACATATAAATTAAGTTGGAAAACATTAATTACAATTTCCTTCAATTGTTACAAGTTTGGCGTAAGTCTAAGGTACGTTAGGGGCTTATTGCTATGAATCTTCCAGTCAACACATTGTTGCTGGCGCATTTTGAAAAAATCTTACAACATTTTATTTTTCTACAATAAAATGGCAATTCAAAGACTCTATTAAACTCTAGTGGAAAATATATTTAAGTACAACAAAACACTATTCCTTTACCATGTAGGTATAGATAGTGACATTCTGGCGATTTGGGCTATAAACGCGAAAATCGAAGTTCGCAAATTGTGGGGATCTTTCTCTTTTACTCCAATGACGGCGTAATTAGAGTGACAGAGAAAAATCCCCGCGATTTGCGAATTTCGGTTTTCGCGGTAGCCCCTCTGAATATTTATTGCATCCGTCCGCCCGAAACATGTTTTAATATCAACCAGGGAATGTAATAACATTTATTGGCACAAAATTTGTTCGTTGTTGAGAAACTTTGACCAGTTCGTAAATAAAGAGAACTCCTTGAACGAAAACTCAATTTCAACGCGGAAATCGGCATCAATTTCCTAACTAGGTAATAATTGTAATAAAGATCCTACTCAAATATATAAATAGTTAAATTTAATACCAACAAAGAGAAACAATCGTCTACAACTGGTCGTAGTCTCTATCGAGTCAGGGCTATAACCGCGAAAATCGAAGTTCGCAAATTGCGGGGATTTTTCTCTGTCACACTAATTACGCTTTCATTGGAGTGAAAGAGAAAGATCCCCGCAATTTGCGAATTTCGGTTTTCGCGGTAGCCTCTCAGGTCCCTACCTAACACATTACGCGCCTATATGTACAAGATACGTAATATCTACACACACGAAACACCGACTGTATTACTATTCACACATCAATTTACTGGCACAATATCAGTTATTTACAATGAAATTTACTTGTAAAAATACTTTAAGTATTTGTTAAAACTCTTCCAAAGTATGCAAAATAAAATTAAGCGTAGAACAGTGAAAATACAGAGTGGATGTTTGAGATAGGTCAGACAAGGCAGTTTCTAGTAGCAGAATAATAGCGTTAGACACAAAAAAGAGATTTAAAAAGAAACATAATTTGAGTAATTTTTAACTTACAGGGTTAGGTTGTTGTTCTTAATCTGACTAATCTCAAATATCCACTTTATTTAGCTTATACTACTATTGCTTGGTACCGTTCATACGGAAATACTCAAATACTATTCATATATAAAGGAATAGTGACGTCAACTCCGTAACATTCACAGAAAAATCAAGAAAACATTTTTCTAACGAATAATTTATGTGATTTTCTTGATAAAAAAATCATGCCAAATATGTATGAATGTCACTGAGTAAACACATTTTTATCAAAAGCTGTCTATTTGTCTATTCCTCTACTTCGATAAGACACTGTCAAAACACGTGTACATAGTAGGTATAAAACCGGCAGCATTTTGTCATGAAACCTAAATGTATCAGCCACGTCAAAATAAAGGTTATTAGGAAGTTATTAGGTATCCAGAATCTTGGCAATGTGATACGGCTCTGGTAAGTGTGAAAGGAGTGCAAGTAAAATTAACGCCGTTCCATGATTTTACCTGTACCTATTGTTAATAATAAAACCAAAATAAAACCACTGAATATATATGGAATTATCGGAGATACAGATCATTTTTTAACGTTTTTTTACACAAGAAATTAAGTAGAATACGGCATCACACATTTAGGTTTTTGTAATAGTCAAAGTTGAACATATACCTAATACAACCACAGAAAAGACTTGGAGAAAAGAATATTCATTTGTGAAAAACAAGACATGTCACTTTGTGACCATTTCGTGCTACTTTGTGGCTAATGCATTTGATAACTCTTTTACAAACTGAGTGCATTAACGAGTTTCAAATCCGAAAAGCAGAAAAAACTACGTCTTCATTAAAAGAATGTTACAAGTATATCACAAAGAAAAGAGTCAAATCCTTAATTGCGCTTAATTACGTCTAACTATGTACATACCCTCCGCCCGATAAGAAACACCACTGTCACTTCACTGAGTCACTAAAGTCACTGTCTTTTGGCAGATCGTTCCGCCAGGCCTCATCCGAGACAATGTTCTAGAAGGAGACAACATTTTAACACACGGTTCGGCAAAACTTTTAGAAAAAACACCCAAATTTGTGGTTATTTTATTAACATGCAACACTGTTCGTAGAAATGTCAATTTTAGGAAAAATCTTTACATTGCTAGATTTAACATATGCCTTTTAAATTTTAATTAATACATTGCACAACAAAAAAATAAAAGCTGTTTTGAAAGGTAAGGAAATTAATCTAGTAAATACTTCAGTTGTAGCTCGGCCAAACCGCGTCACCTTCTACCTAATCAAAATACATCTCCTCCTTGAACATTGTCTCATGATAAAGCTGGGGGAACTTCTACCACGCCCGGCCCTGCAGGGGGAGGTAGCCGGAGCACTGCTGCTGGTAGGCGGGCTGGCGGTAGGAGGCCAGCGGGTTGGAGCAGGCCGCCTGGGGCTGCGCGTAGCCTGACGTCGGTGTGGCGCAGTGCGCGGGCGACGAGGATTCGCCCGAGCCGCACGGCTTGCCGTCCTTCACGAGGACTGGGACGGCTACCCTCCGGGGAGATGAGGACGACTGAGGACAACATTACTTGTTAAAAAATAGCCTGCTGATTTTTCTCGCTTGCCATGCTTGTCCGTCTTTCAGAAGACAATGCATTCATCTCGTTCCACGTTAAATCTGTTTGCTGTAGATTGGCATGGCAACATGGAAACGAAGAATTGCAAAATCTCAATATTGCTTGATTAAGTGTGATACCTGATACCATATTTTTGATATAATATAAATTAATGGTAACTAACGAATTTCTTATAAAAACATCTCAAAGGCAGCCAAAATTTAAATAAAGAGTCAATTCTTTTACTACCGCCATCTACCGGGTTCCTCTACCTTTGCTACCTATATACATATGTAACATACCCAATAATATATAGTGCAGCGCAAACTCCGTACATAAAATAAGTATATTTCACGAAACATCGTCATCATCATCATATCAGCCCTTTATCGCCCACTGCTGAGCATAGGCCTCTCTTCTAGTACGCCACTTGTCCCGGTCCTGAGCTAATCTCATCCAGCAGTGACCCGCAATTTTCCGGATGTCGTCCACCCAACGAGCCAACGGACGCCAGGCGCTTCTTTCATTTGAAAGCGGCCACCATTCTGTTAACATTTTAGTCCACCTGCCATCACTGCCTAGCAACATGTCCTGTCCAATTCCATTTTAGTTTGGTAATGACGAAACCCACGTCATGCACCTTGGTGCGGCGACGGATCTCGACATTCCTTACTCGATCTTGAAGCTTGATACCGAGGATGGCGCGCTCCATGGCTCTCTGTGCTACGCGGATTTTATGCACAGCCCCCTTAGTGAGCGTCCATGTCTCGGCACCATAGGTCATGGTGGGCAGGACACATTGGTTAAAGAGGCGAGTCTTCAGGCATTGTGGAATGTTAGCAGGTTTCAGGATGTCCGCTAATGTGACGAAACACCGTATTAGACTGCATATACCTACTTGAATAATATTTACTACATCACTGAGTCACTGACATGACGCTCATTCTAAAAGGATCCCAACAAACTATTTTCCAACTACACATTATAACCCCGCAGAGGCATTCCTCGTAAAAAACGCGCGAGTTGAAGAGTCATTACGTGAGGGACGAGCGGGCGCGCAAATTGGGCCAATCAGGCTGGCAACACACGCCAGACGCCACGCCTTGAAACATTGGAATAAGCGTGCAAGACGGCCTTTGTCTTTGTGTTTTAATTATTGAGAATGTGAATGATGCCTTTCGTGCCGTCTGACTATCATAATGTATAACATGAGATTCTATGAGAATTTAACAATATCTACAATTCTACACTGTAGCCAATGCCACTTAATACTTAATTTCAGTAATTTACGAATTATTAACTTTAAGCGACGAATGAAAAGACTGCACAACAATGTGACTTAGATATGAATCAAAACAAATCCGCATCAAAGAACAATCAAGAAACAATACAACAAACCGACTGCATTTCCACCGGTGACTAAACAATACAACATTCCCTAGCAACCCTGCAACTTTAATAGACGTGGGGTTGCCAGAATCCGGGGCCCGTATTTCTCCTCCGCGGGAGATTGGTATCAAGTGGCAAGGGCAGGGTCGCTCCGATCGCTTGCACGAGTCGAAAACTTGGAAATCCAGTATAATTTCGCTTTTATCAAGATATATTACACGCTGTTGTCAAGGTTACGTTATGCTGGTTCTGTTTACGAAATGATCGCGCTCTCTCGCGCAGTGAAGCTGAATACACGGCAGGTCGCCTCGGCAAACAGGGGCCGCCGCGTCAGCGACGATTTTTATCGTTCACGTGTTTAATATTCATTATTCATTAGCATTATTGAAATGGCGGTTTAATATGAACGCTTTTTTGAATGACGGGTTAGAAATTAGATGGAAATTTCCGAGGTAGGTACCTCAAGTAAAATTTCAGACGAATTTAGGGTTCAAGTTAAGATGGGTCATACACATTTATTAGCAAACTCGATCGCGTCTTTTCTGTAGACATCGCAAATTGAAGGGAACCTAAAGCTAATTTTTACGCGGCACTTTTACAGGTGGGTTAAATTTCTTCAGTACTTGAGACTCAAATAAGAAATACGGGACATCTATGTACCAGAGTCGTTAACTTGGTTGTATTATCCATAGAAGTGACCTTTTTCTAAAATGTGTTTGACCCACCTATGTATTTACGTAGTATACCTAGTATACGTACCTATATTCAGTATGAAAAATAGTGAAACAAGACGGCTAATACGAGGTCTTATTGGCCCGAACATACGCTATAAGTAGAAGATTTCCCATGGTCAGAAATGTAAAATAACTAGTGGTGTAATAACTAAATAGCCAATAGAAAAGTAGGTACCTGGTTGTGTTGGTTCTGCTCCGCCATGGCTTTCTCCTTGGCTTGCCGCTTGCACTTGTAACGGTGGTTTTGAAACCAAATTTTCACCTGTAACAACAACATTGTATTAGAAATACAGTTCTACAACAATCCTATTATGACGGCAGAAATTCCTGCAATTATATAATTAAATAGTTTCATTACATTGTCAAAGTTTAATTTGTAGAAAACAACACAGAAAAGATTACAAAGTGTAGAGACAATGACAGCTTTAAAATGGCTTTTTGAGAACATTAATGTACTTAGCAAAACATGTGAAATTGCTTCAGTCCGTACGGACAATATTCGAACGAACCGTCTGTGTTATGTGTCAGTGGAGTTTAGCACTTTCTAAGTCTACTTACCTACCTAGTACCTACATTCAAACAATTTTAAATGTAGTGTTTTTCTACACAAAGCCCTTAAACCCCCTGAAAGTCTAAGCAACCCTGGCAACCTGAACGCGTCTATAAGTAAGAAGCAACACTCCAGCAAACACATTACACCCTGTGAATGAAGACCGCGGTCTTGCGCTAATGAATGGCTGTCCAAGCAAGGGCTAGTCATCCACTCCGACAGTCTGCATTTTGTATAGGTACATGAATTTTCACCTATGAAAATTTTACCTATGACTTTGGTGAATGTCAAGAGAAGACTGAAAATATTACAAAATTCGCGATTTGTTTGAGTGAGATCACGGTGGGTCAGCCCGAATTTGTGCCTGAGTAAATATAAAGAGGACTTAAAGATTCACAAATTGGGTGAATGTTATTAGGATGACGGTGCATGGACCAGCCGGAATTTAGCCTGCAATATGCTTTGAGTTTAAACGGTAGAGCTGTCTACGAGAGCTAATTACGTATACCTAATATATGTTCTGAGTTTCATAACATAAATGCAAAATAAGAGGATTAAAACGGTATCAAATTATAAAGGTTATATGGATGGTAGAACTAGCTGGCTAGTCTAACCTGTATTTTGCCTGACAGTATGTGAGTATCACAACAGACAGCAGGAGAGGATTGCAATGGTAGGTACTTAATCTAAATAAACCACGAATGAGATGAGATGGGATAAAAACCATGTGAAAACTCGAGAATCGCGCCCAAAAAGTACCTATAGGCGCTACTGATATTTTCAACTTGTGAAACCATCAGAATTCCGAATTATAAGAATTCACAATTTTTAAGGACCAACCTAAGGAATGCAAGAGTGTGAAGCTGTTAAGTATGTATCAAACTGGTAATAATAGCCTGAACCGTTTAGCGACGTGAGTGGCTGAAGTGAATCGATGTCCGAATCTACCCTTCCTGAAATTAGCGCCGGAGCACGCTACTGTGTGCCCCAACACTTCACCTTAATGACGAAAGAATAAACAAGCTCATGCCATGTTTGCGCGCGCCATCCTTTGTCTACGCACGCTCTCCCGGCAAAATATACTCTTTATTTATTATTTATACATCGAGAGCGCTTCCTCCGTGTTTATTCTTTGAAATGGATGTGTGCCCCTCTCGGAGTCGAGTTTCTCGCGCCGTTCCGTTATGATAACGCTCCGTGCATAACCGACCGCCATTTTGTCCGAGCCGTTATCAAAACAAACTGTTACATGGCTACTAGGGCTTATTGGAAGTGTTATTTTTTATTTGCTTGGAGGTGTGAGGTCGCAGACGCTTTGTCCGAGAGGCGAGACTGGAGTTAATGAACGGGAGCCGGCGGGAGGCGCAGCGCACTCGGCTGCCTCGGACACTCGAGCACTTTCTTTCAATCTTCTTGTGCATAATGCCTGCACGCACGCTCCCGAGCGTCATTCACTTATTTGTTTTACTTCTAAATGACTTGTGTCGTCAAGTGTGACATTTCGGGTGTGGCGAAGTGCTTTTAACAACCACTTGGCTACCGACTATGTTTTTCTAAGACTTCTGAGATTTTACTCGTGTTTCAGCAAGTAGCCCCTACTAATTTATAATAGTGGAGTTGACTCGATAAAAAGTCTACCTATGAACATAATTTTCCCTTCGTTAAAATCTAAATGCGTGCCACCCAGACCGCTCTCAGTTTGACAATACGAGTCAATTTTGGCGCCAATCAGGAGAAAATACGGTACCTCAGGATTTTTCAAAGTCGTCCCAACGAGTAACGAAATAAGTTTTAAAATAGCATGAGTTGATAGCAATGCAGCAAGCAAACACCTCGGTAGGGTCGTCTCGTAGGTGTTCCGTTCCTGCGAACGATGACTGGCAACATCATCCATAATTATGATAAATAAAGATTGCTCTCGTATTTGTTTAGCTCTTCATTTGCTGCGTCGACGCCATGATTGTACGTTTTAATTCTGATAATTATTTCAATCTTGAGGGCCCTTTAGAAAGCGTCCCTCAAGTCTCGTGTTATGTGGACATTGATAGTTCATTGTTTCTTAAAATATTGTTTATGTTTCACGTGTTTTGTTTGGACTTCCAAACTACCTAACTCTTCTCTCTAACGAGGCAGAATTGTTTATTACCATGCATAACAGAATTTTCAATAGTTGACACACGTGGACATGTTGGACATGTTTTAAAACGATTTTCAATGTCCAGACCACTCATCCAAAACTCGATAATTGTTCAATTCAAATGTCAATTTTGTTGCGTGGGTAACCGAACGAATGGATTTAGATTGATTTGATTCAGAAATATTTACTTCTAGGTAGAGTTTAGAAAAGCGCCAGTAAAACGATACTTATCTAAAGGGTTTGGTATCCAAATAGATAGCATTGTGTTAGCTTTTACTGTTAACAATTACTATTTTAATATATGCTTTCTATGAAATGAATAGCCAGTTGATTTTAATTTTTACAGATCATACTTGCCTGAATAACTGACATATCTATGTAATTCTACAAAGCGCAGAGAATAAAACCTAAATATTGCTTGAATTATTTAAAATTCAATCTACCTCACGTACTACAAACTTTACTTTCTACGAAGTAAAGCAAGTACCTATTTTTCATTTCTTTGGACAAAATAATATTAGAATTATGATTTAAAGTGACATTCCATTTCCAACTGCAGCTGCAATACTGTTCATTTTACTATGGAAACGCGTCGCTGTCATTGTCAATTTCCATAGTAAAATGAACAGTATTGCAGCTGCAGTTGAAAATGGAATGTCACTCTTAAAGTTCCACGGTGTCCCCGAATGGTTGTCAGGCACAATGCACGGGCCTTTGTGCTCGCTTCAATCCGCGCTGAGCAAACACGGCAGACAGCTCAATGCGCTCATTTATTTAGTGCTTATCAAAATATCACGCGGACAAGGCAAAAAATCTTAAACCGAACATTCACACTTTATTCAAACGATTTGAAACTTTATCACTGCGACTTAAGATCCACAAGAAACAATTTAGTCAATTTAATGTCGAGGCTGTGTCTGGCGCGATTCGCTACAAATAGGAGCATAGATTTTTGTAATTCGGCATGTTTTTACAGGTGGAGAGTAAATCTGAAAGCTGAGGTGTCATTTAACATGTCTTGTATAGAGATTTTATGGATTATCATGGTTAATATTTGCACAGCATTATCTTTATGATTCGAGGTGCACCTGGTGGAAAGCAATAAGCGTGATATGCGAACATCTTGTTAAACAGTTGTTTGTAAAATACTCGCTACTAAATTATTTTTCGTCGTAGTATCTAAGCTTTTACGATACCTAATTCAGATTTACCTAAATACTCGTACATAAGTATATTATGCACTTAGGTACCTACTGCTAATTGTAATAATTTATATTGGATTTACCCATACTGACACTTCCACTTCATTATCATTGTAACCCACTGCTGATGCTGTGGATATGCGTCCTCTTATTGTACAATGTACAATACGTAGAATTTGAACGTCCTTATTACAATCCTCCTTCCTGTCCTACTCCTTATTAAAAAAATGTAATGCGAAAATATCAGTTTAACTTCGGGTAACATAATAAATTAGAAGTTATATGCAGTGTCCCTGCGTGTAACACTGTTTTTTTTGTAATTCCAAGTTTTAGATACATAACGGGAAAAACGGAAATACAATGGCACAAAAAAATAGCACATTATGTACAAAATGGCAAGCCATGTAAAACCCACATGTGTATGTGGTAAACAGTATATTACTGAACTGATACATGTATTCTGGACCCCATGCAGTGGCCCCGGCCGCGGCCCGCCGGTGCGTAGTTAAGCCCCAAACATTTGCGCAGCAATCCACAAAATTAATATTTATTTAATATTCCCCGTTTAAGACTCTATAAACTTTGGATTAATTTTGAGGGACGTCGACTCGCTTTATTTTATTACTGTTTCATTTTGTTGTGGGAAAATGTTATTGGTTTTCATTTTAATTTAGATTTCACATTGCAAAACAAACTAATTACCTAAGTCATATTGAATTTAGGCCATTATAACAAGATTGCAGCTTCATTTAGATACTAAATTACTGAATTAGGTCACAATAAATGCAGATAAATTAACTAGGCTTGTTAAAAGGATGAAATAAGCACGTAACAGCCGGATCTGGCCTTTAAACTTAAAATTTTGGAGCAATCGGTCCATGAAAATATTGAAACCTTTTTTAAAGTTTTAAATTGGGAACCCGCATTGCGCAGTTTATTATGACGAAGTATTAAAATATATATAAACTTGGTCAAGCAGATCTTGTCAGTAGAAAAAGGCGGCAAATTTGAAAAATGTAGGCGCGAAGGGATAGCGTCCCATAGAAAATTTGAATTTCGCGCCTTTTTCTACTGACAGGATTAGCTTGACCATCTATACCTATCAAGTATCTAGGCACATAGTGAATAAGTCCTCTATCTTCTGATTTTTTTTTGTAAATCCAGACAGAAACCTAATTGCTAACCCTGCCTACACATATCATCCATTGTCATTTCACATTAGATGTAAAAAATCTATCAATCATCCTACGCAAACACCGATGATGCACTTACGTCCGGCCACCGCACACACCAATACCTGCGGCACAATGCGAGTCAGGTGCTTTGTGCTCCTAATCCGCAAAAACCGCCATTCAACAAATATAATCTCCTACGAATTGCTAACCATTAGTTAGTATTGGAACGCACCCACGCTCTTATTAACCGATATTTCACCGGTTATTACACAACCACGAAATAGCACAACCTTCGCAAACTATTATCTCAACATATTACAAAGTTTCAAAATAAACCTTACCGCAAACTCATAGAGTTTACATTTTATAAACTTTTACATCGCACTAAGATATTGTGAATGGTATATCAAATTCTCTCGCTGAATTTGTTTTGACATGTTGGCCGCAATGAATGGGACCCATATCCGCACAATGATACCATAAACAATTTTTACTTTTTATCAAAGAAATAAGGCAGATGATTTCATTGCGGCCAGCCTTTGAGCTTATTGCTTATTGAGATCTCACGAAGATTAGCGATTAGAAAAAAGTGAAGTGGAATTATTGGAAAATTATGGGGTTGTTGAGAGGAAGGCTGTGCGGCTGCTTAGCTCGTATTAGCTGTTTATCCATTGACCGGTAAATTAAAAAATATACAGGTACAAGAAATAAACCTTATATTTAACAATTCCACATTAAATGTAAGAGACTCATTTTCTGCTTGTATTGCATAGAACAGATTTTTAAAATAAGCTTCCGTGAGTTATCTCGATCATCGCGTTATGGCCTCTCCAAACGTCACCGATAATCGCATATAATTTTCGCATATAATTGGGGATCGATCGGCTGAATTTGTTGCAAGGTCTGTAGAAGCTTTTATAGATAGGTATAAATTCAGTTTCAGCTCCCCAGTTAAAGCGGAACAAAAAACAATTTCCTGACAACACAAATTGACTGAATCCGTCCATTCATTTTTCTGATCAAGCGAGTGACAGACAGGCAGCGGGTGGTCATCTCTCGACTTATTCCAACCGACATAATTTCGCATTACTAGCTACTTAGCATCCGACAGCCGTCAGCGCGCCCATTATCTTATTGCTCTCCCTAAAAACACCCGTGGCACATGCCAAGGGGAAATGACCTCTAACCTAAGGGGTTAAGGACTGCTATTTAAAAAAAATGTTGAGAGGTTGGTAGACCTATAAGCGCCCGCATGGCGCATCCGGCAGAGACAACGTGACCGTAGACAAAAGACTTGCACTCTTTGGGCGGGTAATTTTTTTGGCTCACACGCAGTTCATTGGCATCGAGTTTGGGCTAAATAATGATGTTATTAGTTATAAACCGGAAGTACGTTGACATGAAAATGATGGTGAGGAAGTTATTAGAAACTTTTTACAAGATGAAGTTTCCCTCTAAGTGTGTCGGATAACCCATTCCAATCTTTTTAGGTCCTCTTCGCAGTCCGCAAAATTCTCTATATTTGATTGTAGGTACGTTGGTATTGATACTGAGTAAAGCGTCAAAGGTCCAATAAATATTAAAAAATAAAATCTCCAAAATTGACCTAATAAATAATCCTGGCTTTTAAAATTAAAAATTAAAAATACAGGTATTTATAGAAAAATAATAATAAATATATTTAAAGCAAAAAATAGAAAATTGATCACATGTGCATGTGCAATACCTACAAATATTTATTATATTTTCATCCTACTCAAAAAGCCTACGAACTGGCTGAATAGGAAACTCCATTAGCGTTATTAAAAAAAATGTAAAGCTAGTATTTGAGAGACGCAGTATCAACAGTGGCGTACAGCGGAATTTACTTACGCTAAATACGCACCCTCTGTGTGCTGCGCAAATACCGGCGACCTGGCGTATGGGATTAAAATTGGATGGCTAATTGTAAATCAAAAAGTAAAGCATGTAACTAATATACTTTGATATGATTTAATGCCGTCATTAATGTAGAAACTTTACCTATTTACGATTGTTTTCCCGTCATGAGTATAAAAAATACGTTTAACATATTTTTAGTGTAGGTACCTACAGTCAACTGTAAAAATATGGGTGCACATATGCACATATCATCTCAAAAATATGGTATATGCTCTTATGTTAGCGAATTAAGAACTATGGGACATATTTTTGAATAAGTTAGGCTACACCCATATTTTTACAGTTGACTATCCAGTCAAGTGTAAAAGGGCCAATTTTTGAAGAGGGTGTTTTTTCGACATTTGTATGGCAATTTATTATTTTTGGAAAATTAGATTTTTTTATGGTTTTAGGAAGCGTTCTTAACCACACAAAATATACTGTACGAGGCACTATTCTACTTCTTATAGTTAGCTAAAGTTTATCTTTTAAAGTAAAATTGAAACTAGCACACAGTCTTTTTAAAGTCAGGTAAAAAAATATATGTATACTTAAATAATGTTTAAAAAAGCCACGGACCAAATATGCTCTGCCAGTGAAAATACAGAGAGGGAAAAGCGCCGCGGGCACCGGTCATCCTTGTTTGTTACGCTCTATGAGGCGTGACCACATGGTGTAGGTACCTACTTTGAAAGTTACTTGTTTGCTGTATAGTTTTGGAAATAGCACAAATAACTAACATCTTTACTAGTAAGTATACCTATGTTGTAACGAAGAACTGCTCTTAATGCCTTGTGTTCCCATAATGTAGGTACACTGAGAGAAAAGTACAACAAAAATACACTTAGAATTACAAAAATAAACTTAATCCGGGGACAAGGAGAGTTAACTAATGGGAACAAATAGACTTTTGCAATTTCTATTAGTTCTTGCAATTTCTATTATCTGTTTGTTGTAATTATATTTGGGATAACTGAGCTGTTTGTAGAAATAAATAAACTTTACAGAAATAGTGAAACGTCCATAATTATTACTAAAACTTCATTTTTTCCCCCAGTACAGAACTCTTTTTTAATTCCTGGTGATGATTTTTCTCTCAGTGTACATGATAAGATAGTTTATAATTTTAGCTAGACCCTGGTTTTAGAAAATGGTGAAGAAATTGTTTAGTGTTGAACTTTTTACTAGTGTAGGTGAATCGACGCAGGGTTTTAGCGTAAAGGCCAAGTAGAGTCAAATAATCTTCAGTAATACATATTTGAAAACTTTTTGCATATTTTTAGATGAATAAAAAAATGTAACAAAAACAACTTCAATTAATTTAACCGTAGATACAAGTATGCACGGTTGAGGAAACCCAACAGGAACCCACACCACCTACAGGGACCCGTACTTGTGCTCTAATTTGAAGACACAGCTCTCGTAAAAATATCAAACGAGGAAAATCCTTGAGAATCAAAGCTCCCTTGCCGGTGGTGCGTGAAACAAGACGATCTAACGAGCCAACCTGCGGCGACACGTCCCATAACAAACTGTATAAAACCCCCTCCACACTTAGTACGTAGATCACTGCGTGAGCCCTGCAAGTGTATACATTTCCAGATTTCTAATACAGAGAGCCGTAACTCTACGACCAGACCCTGGGTCAACGAGCCTTGTCATAAAAATGTTGTAACTTTTGAGGCTATTAGAAACGCTTTTATTCAATTTTAATTTGAACCTAACCTCTAGCAGCCTAATCTATAACATGGGCAATATGGCCATCTATGCCATTTTTATGTATTTTTATTTAATAACATTTTTACAACATAATAAAAACACTAAAACATAAATAAAAAATTTGCCCTAAGTACCGTAAAATGGGGTAAGTTGGGTAAAATTTGACTTTCAAACCTCGATAAAAATTTATTTTTACGTGTGAAAACTGAATGGTGAATGGTAATAAGTGGTTCGGACGTTTGTATTTTAGTTTGTAGTTTATTTTGGGTAGTTTCATTTCATAACTTTGACGATAAAGAGGAAAACCCACCTCACCCCGTAGTGCTTCGTATTTGGGGTGAGAGGGTTTTTCATACAATTGTTCAATGTACATACAATTCATACAATTGTACATACAAGTTCATACAATTGTACATTCACTGTTTGAGGTTCTGTGAGAAGATGGATGCACGTCCTTCTACTGTTTAAAATGTGTTAATTTATGTCTTTGTAACTTGTGTTGAATTGTATACATATTGTATTCTTGTTCTTTTTTAATATTTAAGTTAGCAGTGGTTTGGTATTTTTACTGTTATGCTGTTTAACTTCTTTTGAAATAAATAAATAAATAATAAATACAAAGGTGATTTTGGAAGGTTGTTAGATCGATTTTTTTTATTATGCGTATTACTATAGCCTCATTTTAAATTGGAATACATTATTTTTGTAGCAGTAGCCTTAAAATCCCTTCTCACCCCCCTCTCAAACCTTCTCTCCCCATTCATAACCCAACTCTCCCCGCGAAACCTACTCACCCCGTTTTACGGTATTATGCTATTGTATTTCACATATATATTTATTCATTTATCACGGCATTCGCGTAGCAGGTTTACCACTCGGTAGCAGTATAACAGTAGCCCGAGGCGCCCCAACGGGGGAGTGTATCGAATGTTGTAATGGAGCTGTGATTTATGCCCGCCGGGCACAGACACTCCACAAGATTTGTGCAATATGCTCGTGGTCAGATCGAGTATTGGATTGTGTTATAGTAATTAACTAATTGACGATTGTTTGGCTTTAAACTGTTTTAAAATATGCTAAGAAACGGCGCTGATAATCATAAAACAATAATGAAAATAACAACCGAGAACTATGTATTTCTAGCGGCAGCGATACATATCCATTCAGATTATTATAAATACAGAAATATTAATGATATAATGGCCGTTTATAATCTTGAGCCCAATTAAGATTACAATATGATAAGTATGTTATATATAGGCACCTACCGCGATAGCAGAGGACGCTGGTTCGATTCCAGCCTGGGGCACTGGAGGCCTTGGTGACTTTTTCTTAGTATAAGTATGACATTTATTTCAATTTATAAGTATGTTATGGTTTTGAAATATTTGTGATACGACATTTTGGTGACTGGCAACAACTCGCGCACGACTTTCGCTTCATTTCGCATACACCAAATAAGCTTGAGCGATGTATTATGTCGTATCAAAACCATAACAAATTCTTACGTCAGAATAGAGCTCCTGGTTATTTATAACCTGTAATTTCAATAGAAATTATATATAAGTATAATTATGTGTACGTATTTTCACATGTTATAAGTATGTCTCTTCGCTGTAGCTTTGGCCAACATCGAAAAATCTCTAATCACAGAGTACACATATGATTCATTTTTCGCCCCATTTCTATTCAGCATATTTTTGCCTGGTATATGTATGTAGGTATGTGTTGTTATTAATGTCTGTCAGCGGCACGCGCCCCGCGTTCCCACATTCGCAAATTCAAATCCTTCATAACAAAGACTCGATAATCTCCGCGTGTCAATATAAATTTCATAAACTCGCGCTGTGTGTTCCCATCGACGATCGGCTCAGACAAACCAGTATATTTTGACCCTTTTTAAACGTAACAATTGAAACTTACATTTTGACATCAAAACGACATCTAAATTAGGTATCAGTCGACGTCAAAGATATGTTTACATGTTTCGCCTTATTACAAAGGAGTAAGGTGCAAAAGTTTAAACATATATTTGACGTCGACGGTACCTATGCGACGGTATGTCAGTTTGTTCTCATTCGTCCTTGCGCCAAGTACAGTCACCACATGGGATTGTTATGCCATTTAGGGTTCTTGCTAAATTGGAAATTCTATAGCGTAAGTATTGAACAACCAATTTAGTTAGGACCATAAATGGCGCAACAATCGCGGACCGTGATGGTACGTACAAGGGTGAAAATACGACCGAAATGCACGCGAACCTGATAAATACATGACATCATTTTGAAGAAAGAAAATAAGTAGGTACATATTGTTGGAAAAAAATCAAACTAAAAAATGTTTTTTTATGTACCTACCTAAGTAATATTATGTTTCTTGATAAATCTGAACTCTCGTTCTGTTTGGAAAAGGACCTACAAAGTGATCCCATAATTTCGCTCAATTTAAGGTTATAATGTTACGGGTAAGACGCCCATGGACACCCGTAACATCGGAGGGTCTGTAAGTGTGTTGCCAGTGTTTAAGATGGGAGTATACCTACTCTTTTCTTGAAAGTTTTACTAGAAAAAGTTGGCCTAACATCAATACATACGACTCGAGATCTCATCAAACTGGCGGCCTAGCGACAAGAATCACACGATATATACAAAGGGCGCCAAACATCCATGAATAATCTCCATTTTGAGGGTGTCACCGGCATCCGCGGCGACAATGGCGGCGCTAATCGCGGCATAATGCGTATTGTCGCTGCATTAATTGGTCGTCGCGCGCAGGCCTGTGCATTGTGCGCGTCAAGCGTAATTACGATCACCTAGCAATACTAGCATGGTTCTATAGGTACCTAATGATAGATAGATATAGGCACGGTATCAATTTTGGTTCTAATGTCATTACTTGGTCTATTCGCGGCATAACGCGTAGGTATTGTCACTGCATGAATTGGTCGTCGCGTAGGCCTGTGCATTATGCGCGTCAAGCGTAATTACGATCACGTAGCAATCCTAGCATGGTTCTATAGGTACCTAATGATAGATAGATATAGGGAGGGTATCAATTTTGGTTCTAATGTCATTACTTGGTCTATTCGCGGCATAACGCGTAGGTATTGTCACTGCATTAATTGGTCGTCGCGTAGGCCTGTGCATTATGCGCGTCAAGCGTAATTACGATCACGTAGCAATCCTAGCATGGTTCTATAGGTACCTAATGATAGATAGATATAGGGAGGGTATCAATTTTGGTTCTAATGTCATTACTTGGTCTATTCGCGGCATAACGCGTAGGTATTGTCACTGCATTAATTGGTCGTCGCGTAGGCCTGTGCTTTGTGCGCGTCAAGCGTAATTACAATCACCTAGCAATCCTAGCATGGTTCTATAGGCTAATGATAAATAGATATAGGGGGTATCAATTTTGGTTCTAATGACATTACTTGGTCTATTCGCGGCATAACGCGTAGGTATTGTCACTCCATTAATTGGTCGTCGCGTAGGCCTGTGCTTTGTGCGCGTCAAGCGTAATTACAATCACCTAGCAATCCTAGCATGGTTCTATAGGCTAATGATAGATAGATATAGGGGGTATCAATTTTGGTGCTAATGACATTACTTGGTCTATTCGCGGCATAACGCGTAGGTATTGTCACTGCATTAAGTAGGTCGTCGCATGCAGGCCTGTGCATCGCGTTGCGTCAAGTCGCGTCAAGCGTAATTAGGATCACCTAGCATGATCCTATACTGTTAGATAGGTAGGTAATCTGTTTTGGTTTTATTATGGATATTGGAAACTAATCTACTAGTCTTTGAATCTATTAATGTTATCGTGTTTTTTCTCTCGTGTCGATTTAAAACAGTAACACTCCCTTCGATCGTGTTTTGATTTATCGCCACTCGTTTCGAATTTCCTCTTTTCCGCACTTGTATCGTAAATAACTAGATATTTCAAATCCCATCCGCTCCCACACCCAAACGGATAGCAACTTTTGTTGTATGTAGGTATATGTATAAGCCTACAAACTACTATAAGTAAGTACATGGTTATATGGTGACTGACCTGCGTCGGCGTGAGGTGTATGAGCGAGGCGAGGTGCTCCCGCTCGGGCGCCGACAGGTACTTCTGCTGCTTAAACCTTCGCTCCAATTCGTACACCTGCAAAATACACTAGCGTTCATATTCTTCAACACAGCAATATACCGCATCAGTCGAATTCTACTTCTCAAACTTTACATTATACCGGGTGTGGCCTGTAACACAAGCAAATAATTAAAACATAGATTGTACTCCTCAAACGGTGACACTTTTCTTCAACAACTTTTAAAAATTATGAAGTATTTAGACTCCCTATTTTTCATACAAAATAAATATTATCTTCAATGGACGCCATCGCTACGCCATTATCATTGTGATTGACGTTGCTTGTCACGCCTTAAACAACAAAATTCGCAATACATTGCGTCTTAGAATAAAATTTAAAGTGTATTAAAAATCAAACTGAAAGTTATTTTTAAAAGTCGCTGAACAAATGTTGGTCAGTATCAGTATGATGAGTACAGCCTACGGTTTAATTTTTTGCTCATATTGTAGGCCACACCCGGTATAAATACCTAAATATATTATGTTTAAGTGCCTACCTACATAAAATCAGGTTAAAAGTACCAAGTAGCCGGTATGACGTTTTCTATCGTACCTATAGGGGCATTTTCGGATTATAAAATACGATAGCTAGCTGACCGCTTGCTGAGCATCCTTTAAACTCACTTATTTGTATGTTCTTATGCCGTTTTTCCAATTTGTAAAATGCAATTTTTAACTACTCAACGGTTATCGAATTTAAACTGTCGTGAGTCATACTAACATTAAGCTAGTTTTATGGTAACATTCCATTTCTAACCGCAGCTGCAGTACCGGTACTGAACGCGTCGCTGTCATTGTCAATTTCCATAGTAAAATTGACAGTAGTGCAGCTGTCGTTGGAAATGGAATGTTACCCTAGGCTCTCCGAAGCCAGTCACGCGAGTGACTAAAAAATACGTAACTTAAACCGTAAAATTAGCTTCTCAACGGTTGTCAGCGATTAAGAATTTCTCTCAGCTCAATTTTGTTAGCTCTTCTTAGTAAATTCTTCGATCACATTTGTTCTGCAAAAAGGACAAACTCTCCTACCATACGCGTCCGAAAATAGTGTACGGGCCACGGGATAGAATTAATTATACTACCCACGCCGTGATACTAATATATAAGTACCTATACTATACGTTCAGCTGGGCGGGGCCGGATCTGGGCGGCGGGGGAGGGGCGCAATTAAATGGCTTTATACGTTAAAGTAATTTGGATTTATATAATGGCGGGAGTTTGATTGCGCTGGTTTTTTGAGCCAATGTTGCCGGTGAAATTTACATTTGAGAGTTAGGTCCGACGGCCTACTTTATGTGGAAGCGTGTTTTTAGGCCTAGAGGTGGGTTATGAAGGGGGAGAGAAGGTTTGAGAGGGGGGTGAGAAGGGATTTTAAGGCTACTGCTACAAAAATAATGTATTCCAATTTAAAATGGAGCTATAGTAATACGCATAATAAAAAAAATCGATCCAACAATCTTCCAAAATCACCTTTGTATGAAAACCCCTCTCACCCCAAATACGAGGCACTACGGGGTGAGGAGGGTTTTCCTCTTTATCGTCATAGTTATTAAATGGAACTACCCAAAATAAAATAAAAACTAAAATACAAACGTCCGGAACACTTATTATATACACCATTCAGTTTTCATATGTAAAAATCAAATGTTATCGAGGTTTGAATTTCAGTTTTGACCCTACTCACCCCATTTTATGGACTACATTATAAGTAGATAGTTGAAATAATCGGTTGTGACTCAACGCGGTAGATGTTTTTGTTTGACAGTACACGCTCAGGTTTAACAGACGAAAAACAATTTAAAAAGAAACGGGCCGCAGCTACTTATAATGAAGATAACACCATCTTCTCGTTCTTTATCTACTGTACAGCCTGTTCTAGTAGATATAAATTTTAAGCAGCTAAGTATAAAATATTTTTGAAAGACCAATAATAAGGCATTTTGATACCAATGGCAATTTAATCTCAATACAATTTAGATAAAATAGGTCAGTAAAATAATGTTTTGTTTGAAAGTTAAAATAGCCAACAGAAAGGAACAATAACTCAATCCGGGCCTTGATACCGTACAGTCGCGTCGCGGAGGGCGGCCGGGTGGCTTACTTTATCTAAACCTTGCTTGCTAAATCTTAAGCCCCCATTCACACGGGAGCTTTTTCAACGCGCGTTAAAAAAGCGTATGAATGACACAAATGGATAACCATGTATCTATTTACACGAAAGCGGTGGCGCTTTTTATCAAAAGTTGTTGGTTTTCCGACTTTAAGCCTTGGTCGTTAAATCGAATTTAGAGTGCGAACAGATTCAAGAGCTTTTTTAACGCGCGTTGAAAAAGCTCTCGTGCGAATGGGGGCTAAATGTACTCTTTTCTACACTTAGGTACCTAATCATGTAAGCATTAAACATTTCTATAGTGTCATAAATTTTGTTAGAAGTATATAACGGCTTTTCTTCTGTTTCATAATTACATTTGAGACTATATAAGTATCTGCAGACTTTAAATAGTGACTTAAAAATAAATCGTACAAATTTTTGAAGGGTCGTCAACACTCCCGGATTTACTGAAATACTAGGTACGGTAACAGGCTAATATCACAAGGGATGTTGTATATTTACTATTACCGTACTAAACTGAACTTGCAGTTCATTACTTACTTAGTATAAAATAGTAAATCATATTCCCAGTGATCACATCAGCTCGAGATGAAGCACTCTGTTGGCAATAAAGTACGATTGAGTTGCCCCGTCGCCGTCGCCCACTCGCAATCAATACGACGCCGACGTCAATCATTCACTCTGTTTCACTTTTCTGTGCCAATTATAACTTTTCTAACGAATATTGGTGTTTCAAATTCAATTTAAGCTACTTTTTTAGTTGAAAAGTATATAAGGTTTACTCGGGTAATTCCGAATGTCGAAAACTGTCGGATAATTCCGAAATGAGACTATTATTATGATGGCATTAAGGGTGATTTTCATCTGAATTTCGGAATTATCCGAAATTCGGTATTACCCGAATACACCTTAGTTACTTTATAAATTGGGCCACACGATCGGTTTATAGGCAAATGACTACCTAGATAAGAAACAGAAGTTAGATGACGAGTTTTGTACATTGCGTTTTAGTTGTAGGTACATTTTAACCATCAGTTATTTATCTTTACCTAACCATCGTGCAAAGAAAAGAATATCATAACATTAAAAAAAATGTAAGAAAGCTACGATATTTTTTAGAACAGCTCTCCTTGATTGTTGTTGTACCAGTAATTGTAACGTAAATACTAAATAATTAATACAATGTAATTGTTTCAAAATTTGTATTTTGAATCAAATTTAATTTACTCCTACAGTTCAGAGCTTGTGTTGATAAAAAAGGGTACTGCCCGTTAAGCAGTGGACCCTTTTAATGCGGGTTCAATCAGAAACTCAGGCTCTATAGCACTTGCTGTGTATCCCCACAGCCATACAAAAGGAAAAATTATTAATCTTATTTTAAGGTGGCCACTGACGAGCCTTCCAACAGTCCAAATAGCGTGGCTGCAATCCAAAATCGGTCCGTGAATGTAAAAAACGTACAACATTTAATATTAGGATGCCGTCCATTTGGATGAATCCATTGTAACGGCATCCATGTGGAAGGCTCGTCAGTGGCCTGCTTTACAACTTTATATTTAAAAATAGCTACGGACGAATACGCGGAAAAATAATTTCGCGCAGTCGCCTCAGACCCCCCCAATCGCAAACGATAGCCCCGTGTTTATTTGCAAAATGATCACCAAATATCGTCCCGAGGGCGACCGGTGGGGAAACGAATAAAAGCTAGAGATATACGAGTCAACAGATATACAAAAAAATATGCCTACATTTATTGCTTTTTGTCTACATAATTTCGTCTTTGGGTTACGTTGGTCAGTGCTGACATCAGACACAGATTTTGCTTGCCGTACGATTTCTCGCCATTTTCCGCATCACACATAGCTCAATTGAAAAAGTTATCATGGAGCTGCATAAATATTATACTTAGCCTAACTTGAGCTTGCGTGAACAGCACTCTCCGCTTCCTCCTCTGCGCGAGAGGGAACTGCATGGGCTTGGCGTCGGGGCCGGCGCACGCGGCTAGGCCTCCCATGTTGTTGACGTGTCACTCACCTGGGCCTGCGTGAACAGCACTCTCCGCTTCCTCCTCTGCGCGAGAGGGAACTGCATGGGCTTGGCGTCGGGGTCGGCGCACTCGGCTAGGCCTCCCATGTTGTTGACATGTCACTCACCTGGGCCTGTGTGAACAGCACTCTCCGCTTCCTCCTCTGCGCGAGAGGTAACTACATGGGCTTGGCGTCGGGGTCGGCGCACTCGGCTAGGCCTCCCATGTTGTTGACATGTCACTCACCTGGGCCTGCGTGAACAGCACTCTCCGCTTCCTCCTCTGCGCGAGAGGGAACTGCATGGGCTTGGCGTCGGGGCCGGCGCACGCGGCTAGGCCTCCCATGTTGTTGACGTGTCACTCACCTGGGCCTGCGTGAACAGCACTCTCCGCTTCCTCCTCTGCGCGAGAGGAAACTGCATGGGCTTGGCGTCGGGGCCGGCGCACGCGGCTAGGCCTCCCATGTTGTTGACGTGTCACTCACCTGGGCCTGCGTGAACAGCACTCTCCGCTTCCTCCTCTGCGCGAGAGGGAACTGCATGGGCTTGGCGTCGGGGTCGGCGCACTCGGCTAGGCCTCCCATGTTGTTGACATGTCACTCACCTGGGCCTGCGTGAATAGCACTCTCCGCTTCCTCCTATGCGTGAGAGGGAACTACATGGGCTTGGCGTCGGGGTCGGCGCACTCGGCTAGGCCTCCCATGTTGTTGACATGTCACTCACCTGGGCCTGCGTGAACAGCACTCTCCGCTTCCTCCTCTGCGCGAGAGGGAACTGCATGGGCTTGGCGTCGGGGCCGGCGCACGCGGCTTGGCCCCCCATGTTGTTGACGTGTCACTCACCTGGGCCTGCGTGAACAGCACTCTCCGCTTCCTCCTCTGCGCGAGAGGAAACTGCATGGGCTTGGCGTCGGGGCCGGCGCACGTGGCTAGGCCTCCCATGTTGTTGACGTGTCACTCACCTGGGCCTGCGTGAACAGCACTCTCCGCTTCCTCCTCTGCGCAAGAGGGAACTGCATGGGCTTGGCGTCGGGGCCGGCGCACGCGGCTAGGCCTCCCATGTTGTTGACGTGCCCCATGCCGCCCGACGTGGACGTCATCAGCCTGGAAACTAAAGCAGCCGCTCAGATACGCACACACAGAGCCACCCCCGACTAACCAAGGCCAACTTGAAAAAGTGTAACAGTTAAATCCCCATACCTAATTAGTATGTTCTTATGCCAAATCGATAAAGGTAAATGTTATAAAAGTTTTTACAATTCAATATAGAAATCAGAGGTTGACTAGAGGACAAGAAAAGGAACATTATAGCATAAAAATTCTAAATAGTTTCAGTGTTACTATTTATTGTACTCGTTACCACTGCACTAAGAAGAAATGGCTTAGATTTAAGCTAGTTATTAATTTCGTTTAATAGTATCACTGATCGTGTATGTAAATGAATAAGGTACCTAAATATCACCAAAGAAGTGATTCTATTACTAGTAGTAGTTTCACTACTACTGACTGCGGGTATCACTAAGATAAGAACAGACAGCGGCCATCAAAGTTATGTAGTTAAGTGTATTGCGTATTGCTAGCTCAAATGAGGCCTTGAAAGGAGTGGCAATATTCACAGACAATATTCTGTTTTTGTACAGAAAATTCGTTTCTCCCCCCGTCATTAGGCTGGTATACTACAAGGAAAATATCTTGATAAAAACCAGGGCAGGGAACAGAGTTATTTTTATATCAAAGCAATTATTTGGCTTTTTTTTTATTACTTAAAAACATCCTTTAATTAATCGAAAACATTAAATTAGCTTACAAATAATAATACAAACTATCTCTAAACTAAATAAACTTAAAATAAAAAGCCTATAAATAAAAAACGTCCCCCAAGTTTTTAATTTTGTTTCTAAGGAAATGAGTTTTCTGTGAGGACATACGATGAAATTTAGGTATGCTTTCTAAACGTAAACCATTAATCAAAACGAACTCATGTGATTTTGATGATTTCAGAAGCTGACTAAATAAGAAACTGGAAAAGTCAGGATTGAACCTATTCTTAATTTGGTACCTCCGCCCAAACCATAAATTCATGAGTCATTACACAAGTTTTAGAGGATAATTTATGTTGCTACGTAAATTAGGCACACAAAATATCTCAAATATCACAATGGCTTATGTGGGTAAGGCAAGAAGTAAATACCTAAATATACTTAAAACACTACACCTATATCTATTTTTATTTTAGTGTATTTTAGGTAAGTGTTATATAATAGATGAAATCAAAGCGCATCGTCTTCGCTGGCTTGGCCACCTCGAAAGGATGGGTGAAGATCGGGCAGCCAAAAGGGTCGACCAACTGGTCATCCTAAATACCGTTGGGCATATAGAGTGGAGACAAATCTCCGTGAGCTCGGCGTCGGCGAAAGCTGGCGGGACACCGCTCTGGACCGATCAAAGTGGCGTGCTCTTGTGTTGGAGGCCAAGACTCATTTTGGATCATCGCGCCAACCCAGTAAGTAAGTAATATTATTAAGGTGTTTATGTTTTTATTAGGCTATTAATTATTTTATCATTTATATTGAGTTTTATACACACGTACGTACACGTAACGTACGTTACAGTATATTTTTTCTAATTTATTAAATTTGAATCTAGAGTACCTACTGTTAAAAAAACTACTACTTCAGGCGAACTTCAATTATTTATAGATTTTCAATCTTTATACATATTCCTTAAAAAATAAAAGATGTTTCCAAAAACTCCACCACCGCCCCTCTCTAATTGCGCCATTATTACACAAATGCTCGCAATTCTACAAATTCCTTAAGTTGATAATTTTCCAAATGCAATAATTGTAGCTTCCCTCCACTCCCCCCCAACCCCTCCCAACCGCTGGGGGTAAAGCGAAAGGTAAAATATTAATTATGTCGCGGGTAAATCTCAGCATTAAGTGCCGTTCCCTAATGACACTAGAGTACTTGCCTGTCCGCTATCTGTAAGTTTTATGTAGATATTATATATACAAGTTTTTATTTGTTGGTCCTTTGATTAGGAGTAGAATTAGAAATTTGAAATTGTTTGATTTATTATTAATATCTCAACGTAAGTTATTCATTTCAATTGATTTTTTTTATTAATAAAATTAAATTTATATTATTAAACGCAATACGCAACGTTCGAGTGCCAATATTAAGAATAATTACAAACTAATATCATATTGACTTTTTTAACAAGAACTTGGAACGTACCTGATGCCTGATGGAGCTAAAATTTAGCTTACCTACTTATCTTGCCAATAACTACCTAACATGCATACAATGCCTAGTACTAAATTAGGACAGTCAAAATAGGGCCACTAAACTAGACAAGGTGCTACGCCGTAGACCGCCTACGGCGTAGCCGCGTAGCACCAGCTGTTACAAACTAATGTAAGCCCGTACCGACTCAGATCAACATTTTGAACTGTTTCCCGTGGTTCTGGTGGTACACTCACGTTGTTAGTTATGCTCTGGTTTCCTTGGATAGCGGTGCCGTTATATAGCGACCGTCTCCATACAAAATACTACGACATCCATATTTAGTCGTATTATTTTGTATGGAGTCGGCCGCTATATGATGGCACCGCTATCCTAGGAAAAACGAGCTCTAGATCACCAAGATCGCTAAGGTCGCCGGTCGTATCAAAACCATAACAACTATTTTAATTGGAGTCGACCTTATCAAGTTTTTGACAGCCTAATTTTCCATTTCTTTTTAACTAAAAAATATTATTATTAACTGTTGGGACAGTAGATACTGCTACTATTGCTGATTTTGTTGGGTCGTTCGGTGGACGACATCCGGAAGATTGCGGGTCACTTCTGGATGAGATTGCCTCAGGACCGGGATAAGTGGCGTACTCAAAGAGAGGCTTATGCTCAGCAGTGGGCGATAAACGGCTGATATGATGATGATGATGATGATGGCGTCACTATTGGACAATTTGGGGGCTCCCTAAACGGTATGAGGCGAGCTCGATTTGGTAATTGTCGGTCGGTGACCTTCCTTAATAGACTGAATTGGTACTAGAACAAAACGTTGCCAATAGTGAATGGAGGAACTTTTACTACTTATTAAATCTCTAACAACAAAAAAAACCGGGCAAGTGCGAGTCGGACTCGCGCACGAAGGGTTCCGTACCATAGCGCAAAAAAAAAAAAAAACAAAAAAAAAGCAAAAAAAAAAACGGTCACCCATCCAAGTACTGACCACTCCCGACGTTGCTTAACTTTGGTCAAAAATCACGTTTGTTGTATGGGAGCCCCATTTAAATCTTTATTTTATTCTGTTTTTAGTATTTGTTGTTATAGCGGCAACAGAAATACATCATCTGTGAAAATTTCAACTGTCTAGCTATCACGGTTCGTGAGATACAGCCTGGTGACAGACGGACGGACGGACGGACGCACGGATGGACGGACAGCGAAGTCTTAGTAATAGGGTCCCGTTTTACCCTTTGGGTACGGAACCCTAAAAATTCACGAATTTTGAATTACGGATTTTGAGTTTGTATACTAACTGTTTATAATATGCTAACATGAAGCTCATGTGATGATGCAGTCGAAAACTAGCAAACGGTACTACTCGATCGATAAACAAAAACACATCGAGAATAGGTGAATTACTAAGGCGAATGAAAATGAGAAGACGTATTGACTGTACTGGGCTATAACCGCGAAAATCGAAGTTCCAAATTGCGGGCATTTTTCTCTGTCACTCCAATTACGCCTTCATTGGAGTAAAAGAGAAAGATCCCCGCAATTAACCAACCTAACCTTAACCTTAACCTTAACCATAACCTTAGTATAAGTAGTACCTGTTAGTTTAGTATTATGTTACTACCTGTGAGTTCCTATAATTGGCTTTCTGTATCCACTATAATTTCTATGGTATTGTCATAGCTGTTGGTTCTCCAAATAAATAAAATAAATAAATAAATAAATTTGCGAATTTCGGTTTTCGCGGTAGCCCCTCTGTACTGTCGCGATAGCAAAGGACGCTGGTTCGATTCCAGCCTGGGGCACTGGAGGCCTTGGTTACTTTTTCGTAGTATATGACATTTATTTCAGTTTATAATTTATATAGTAGGTAGGTAGTGTTTCTACTTGATAAAAACAAATTAAAATATCACATTTATTTTATTTATTTTATTTTATTTATTTAGAAATTTAAACCAGGCAACAAGGCCCATATTACCAATGACCGTACATTTACCAGCATTTTTGGTGCAGCAGAGTGGTATTAACGGAATTGGTATAGATCATTTCAACCGAAATGGTAAATTAAGGTTAATATTAACGTAATTAACGCGAACTAATAATTATAGGGTTAAAATTATTTATACCTACCAATTCCGTTTACACCACTCCGCTGCACCAAAAATGCTGGAAAATGTACCTACGATGTCTGCATATTACAAATACCTTACAGACTAATATACATATGTATTTTTCACCACACCAGCACGGAAAGGCTTACTTTGCACTTCAAACACTGATAGCAAAATTGCATTTTATTCACATGTGAGGCAAAGTAATCAAATGCAATTTTTGAGTTGTTTACTTATCTTTGCTGGTAGAATTGACTTTCAAATGATGATTTTGGATGATAAATGTTTAATATCATTCATTTGGATATGATTTGGTTTGATTTTGTTTGATATTTTACATTTAATATTTGCTTCGGGTTGGTGTGGTGAAAAATTTTGTGTTTCACTTGGGGGCAAATTTAGTTTTACCCTCGTGCTTTAAAACCCTCGCAACGCTCAAGATTCCATTTCTCGAAGAATCTTTCGCTTGCTCGGGTATCAATATTGGCACGAGCGGTTAAACAACAACTTTGCCCCCTTGTAAAACAAATAACGATATAAACTTTAAACTAAACAAAAATTGGTCGACACGGCAAAACGGCAGTTGTCACTGTCAGTGACTTGTCCACAAGTGACATGCAATTGTCAGTGTAGCAACGATGCCACTTCAAATTTGTCTCACGGCCTAGAGTGTCACATTCAATGATCAAAATATAAAAGTGGTTTGATTTATTCGTATAAATACCACAACCTTGATATATGCAATGTTTATTTAACACGTTTTGAATAGACCTTGAGTGCCAAATTGTAGTATAATAATTATTTAAATGTTATTGCATTCAGTAGCGATTCGGTTACTTAACTTTTTGGACGCCAACGACCGATATATCCGCACCGCAGGTTTAACGCCAAAGACTGATTAATCGGTCACAGACCACAGAGCAACATAGACCTACGTACATATGCAAAAAGTTCAATTTCAGTTTTGACGCTTCGGTGACGTGGCGTCTGAGTGACAGCTTAATTTGTGTTTGACACGGCCTCGAAAAGGTTAACAATCAATCGTAGGTATCAATGCCTTTTCTAAAACAGCCGGACAAGTGCGAAATATCAAAAAAGTCTTAAGCTCCCTTAGCTATGAGATATTTTTATTTTTGGTATTCTTATTTTTTTTTTATTTTGATATTCAAGTGAGTAACCTAGCTGATTAAAGCTGTCCATCTCATCGCAATCGAACCGTAAACTAGCCGTAACTTGGACCCCAAGTAACTAAGCCACCTTCCATAATTTAGCATCGGAATGGGCAGTATAATTATATTACACGGGTGTCAGGGGCAGGCCAATTTCACGCCCTGCGGCCGGACGCACACGCCGGATGATCCGGCTACACTTTGATGTTAGATTTGTGACTGTGACCTGTCCTTACTGGTCTTAAACGATGTTGCTTAAGGCTGATAAGTTATTTCTTGTTTTTTTTTTAATTGAATTGAATTCACAGGAATTCATGTGTAGCAAAATTATATTACAGGTAGGTACATGGTAGGTAATCTAGGAACCTAAAAAAATAAACTTAAAAGTAATTTTCTTTAGAATAGTAAGTAAATATACAGTGTGTGTCTGACCATGGGGCTTTAAATCCAGGGCTCGATTCTACTCGCTAAACTGAGCTACTTTTACTATGGCACCAACCCTAAAATCGGTGAAAGTTTTTGGCTTTTCCATAGAAAACGTCGACATCTGATCAGCCAAAATGTATGAAAAAGTAAAAAAAATTGGGATTTCGGGGTTGGTGCCATCGTAAAAGTAGCACAGTTTAGCGAATAAAATCAAGCCCTGGATTTAAAGCCCCATGGTCAGACACACCATGTATAAATATACACAATATGGGTGCACGAGTCATTTCAAAAATATGTCCCATAGCTCTTATGTCAGTGAATTAAGAACTATGGAACATATTTTTGAGTAAGTTGTCTACACCCATATTTTTACACTTGACTGTGCCTAAGTCTAAGGTAAGGTATCTAACTTATTTTTTAATTTTATGATTGTAGCTACGTAGATCCTTTGAGTTATCAACAAGGGAATTTGCATGATATATTAGAGCGTTGTGAATGTTGTGATCTACCTTTTGTTACCTAGAGGTCAATTTGGACTTCAAAAATCAAGTAGGTAATAGGTATAGTGATTTTGATGTGGTACTTAAAGTTCGAATAATAATATAAACTTTATATTAACGACACAGACTTCATATTCTCCTTGATTAATTGTAAAAAAAGTGCACTCATTAAGTTTTGGGCCTAGCGCAAAAGCCTTATTTAAGGAAATGTCCCAGCGTCTCATCGACACCACAGGTGACCAGAGGGCTGGCAGCTACCTCGGCCAGAGAATAAGCCTGGACATCCAAAAAGAAAACGCTGGCAGCCTCCTGGGCACCATAACAAACGAAGGTGACCTGGGGAGCATTTTTTACCTATAAGTTAATTTAAGATGTGTTAAATTTTAGTTTTAATTTTTATGTTGTTAGGGTTCCGTACCCAAAGGGTAAAACGGGACCCTATTACTAAGACTTCGCTGTCCGTCCGTCCGTCCGTCCGTCTGTCACCAGGCTGTATCTCACGAACCGTGATAGCTAGACAGTTGAAATTTTCACAGATGATGTATTTCTGTTGCCGCTATAACAACAAATACTAAAAACAGAATAAAATAAAGATTTAAATGGGGCTCCCATACAACAAACGTGATTTTTGGCCAAAGTTAAGCAACGTCGGGAGTGGTCAGTACTTGGATGGGTGACCGTTTTTTTTTGTTTTTTTTTTGCATTATGGTACGGAACCCTTCGTGCGCGAGTCCGACTCGCACTTGCCCGGTTTTTTTTATTATCATTTTGTTAGTTTTTCATTAAGGTACTTAAATGCAGATATTTTTAGCATAAATGTAATATAACCTCCGATACAAATCAAACCGATACCGTGACAGCAAACTGAATGTAATGGACCCGTCACCCCAGTTCAATTACCACGGTATTTGTTGTCAAAATATATGCGCCTCGACCGGACCCCCGTCACGCGGACACCGGGCTGTCATTCGCAGAACATGGACAGCTATACTAAAATAACTTTTGACCCTCGCACTATAGTTGAATTAAACACTGAATGCACCCGAAACAAGTAAAAAACCGGCCAAGTGAGAGTTGGACTCGCATCCCAAGGGTTCCGTACATTAACCATTTTTTAACAATGTATTTTTTATATGTGAAAACGTTTTTTATATGTGAATTGCCTTTAATAAACCCGTAGGGGTCGGATCAGTAACAAAGTAATTAGTCCGACTCACACTTGACTGCATATTTTAAATAGGTTTTCCTGTCATTCTATAGGTAAGGAACTATTTTGTCTATATTTTTTCAAAATTTTAGACCCAGTTGTTTTGGAGATAAAGGGGGAAATGGTCATTTTTTGGCTATTTTCTTCTAACCTATGTATTTTAAAAATATTAAAAAAACATTAGAAATTCTCAGAATGAGAATTATTTGATATATAACATAATATAGTTACAGTTAGAAATTTTTTATTTTATATTATAACTTTCTCATCCCCCCAAAAGTTCCCCCATGTTTAAAATTCATTTGTTTACGTTGCATGTCCAATTGTCCAACTTTGGGTCACAAATTTACGTATGTGTACCAAATTTCAGTTTAATTGGTCTATAGTTTCAGAGAAGATATACTGTGACAGACGAACAGACAGACAGACGCACAAGTGATCCTATAAGGGTTCCGTTCTCAAAAGGAAAACTTTTGAGATACGGAACCCTAAAAAGAGACAAGACACCGCCCGCCGCAGGTAGGTGTGACAGAGAAAACACTACGTATTTGCGTGCAGCGAGTGTTTGACTCAACTATAGCAACTTAATAGACCATTGATAGACTTTATGCCGGGGTGATAAGGTTCACAAGTCGTCAGTTAAGTGTCAATGTGTAACGATGGTATTCCATTTGGTGTGCATCTTAAAAATGAAATGGGGTCGAGAATCATAAAATTGGAGCGTATATTCGAGGTTTATACTTTTTGGAGCATGTTAAGGCTAAGTAGCCTTAAGAAATTGTTTTATAGATATGTCGATAGAAACGGCGTTAAAACATTGCCTACATTGTTTTGTTTGCTTTGTTAAAGTTCAGAAGGAAAGATCAAGTACATAATTATATCATATTTAATACCTTTAATCGAGCAATTCTTGTTAATTTATATGTATAATAAATAATATATATTTTGGGGATCTCAGAAACGGCTCTAACGATTTCGGGAGCGAAAAATCTCAGGGAAAACGCGCATTTTTAAGAATTTATGTATATGTTTTCAGCCAAAGCTCGGTCTGCTAGATATTTACCTTTATATTACACGCAGGTAAATTAATTAAATATCTCGTTTCTGCTTTTTTCATTTGTGTTAAAGCATTTTAACGTTAATACACCGTTAGATCGAAATATTATAAAAGGTACTTACATTTACGTTTATTTTTAATAACATAATATTTTGTTGATATTTATTATTTCGCATTCCACCGATTACATATTTCTAATCACACAAAAAGCACTAAATTCCAACGCATAAATAGTTACACAATTGTGTTTATAAATCACAACGCCAGTTAATGACACGAATCATTTAACAATCCAGTGCGTACGCCCACCGACAATCGCACGACAATCGCATCGCTGATATACGATAACGTCTATTCACAGCTTAACAAAGCATTATATTTGTGCCATAAACGTCCCTATATCTATACCGATAAGATTTATAAGATATAGATGGGCAAGACGCCGAATAATGCCGCAACAAGTCCAGATAGAATGGGGAATTTTATTGAAAGACCCTTCGCCGGTGGAGTGTTGTGTCAACAGGGCCGCGTAATGTGTGGACTATTGCCAACTTTGCCTGCCGACGGCACAGTTTTAGACAGAACAATGAGGAATGCAAAATAGGCAAATATGTGGAACGAGGAGTTGGCAATATTTTATTTGAGGCAAGAAATTGGTTGAAGGGGAGTAAAATGCAAAAATGTATTTGACGAAGATATTTAGATATGTTCAGCAATATTTTAAGCTTTATAGGTAGTTAACATTTGTATTCTTTGCTCACTATTGAATAATTGCCATCACTATACAGCGCGGGAATGCTGCCTGTACGATGGGCACCTTGCTGAGGGGCCTAGGCTTAGAAGGTAGGTTTTAGGGATTTTCATTTTTTTGTTAATAGGTTTAGTTTTAGATAATTTATTTTATAAGGTACTTGTATTAAATTTGTTGTATAATTGTGTTTAAATGTAAGTTCTATAGGTAGTTTACATAACTAGGAAAGTTGTTTTTTTTTTTGTTTTGGCTTAAGGAGCCATTTGAGGGTAGATTTTGTTTGCTTTTATTTAGATACCTAAAGATACAGACTATACATTAAGTTATTTAAACATACAAAACGGACAATCCAAAATAACACGTAGGTACCTATATAACCTAAAGTTATCTAGAATAAGTGAACCTATGACAATTCGATTCTCAGCGTCACCGGCCGCCGGCCCGCGGCCGCCACGCGTCGCGTCGCTCAATATTTGCTCTCTACTAATGGCTTTCGCGAACGCTGCACTTTGAAAGTGAAATTATTATATTATTTAATATTAGCTGCTATGGGTGATCGATTTAGTACGACTTTCTCCTTATACCCAAACATGATGATTATTAAATTGTACGAAAATAGGTAGGTATATTGTAGCGCGTAATAACATTTGACAGATTCGTAGAGCCAAATCATGTCATCTACCTATTTTACAAGATATTTATCGTCCGACTACTTGCAGCCTAAAGCATTGAGTGAATTAAAAAAAATACACACATTTTTCAAATGTTTTAGAGCTCTAATAAAAAATGTTTTTTTTAATGTATATTTACAGTGCGCTCGTTGATGTTTAATGCAGAAAAACTTAAGAAAAAATAAGAATATCAATTAGATGTCGATTTACATTGTCACATCGTTAGATGACAACCAAAACCCACTAATTACTATGTACCACAAGTTCAGGGCTATAACCGCGAAAATCGAAGTTCGCAAATTGCGGGGATTTTTCTCTGTCACTCTAATTACGCCTTCGTTGGAGTAAAAGAGAAAGATCCCCGCAATTTGCGAACTTCGGTCTTCGCGGTAGCCGCTCAGAGCCATATTGAACCGTACGTAAGGCGATTTTTGGTTAATTATTTTTTAGCAATAAATTAGTTTTGGTTCTCATCTCTCGATATTACATTCTAGCAGGGGGCCGATTTTTTGAAATTCGACTACTCGATTTCGTGTATTTCGTTCAATAATATCTCCACTACTAGGCATTTAAATTCTACTAATAGAATTGAAAACGAGTGGTCAATACCACTAGATTCCCAATTTCTATCGCTCGTATTTCAAAAATTAGCATCTAGTCGTTTTCTACCGATTTTCGAATGACGAAATCGAACGATCGAAATTCAAAAATCGGCCCCCAGTTGCAATAAAATATTTACGTTAATGTCTTAAGCTGAGACAGCAATCGCACCTGGATAAATACAAGTAATAAAATAACGACGACTCCCTTCCAAGATAGCAGTCTATTAGACGTGATAAAACGCATCAAGAACTGTAATCCCCCATTATTTTACCGCGGGAGATAGTTCATAATAATCGCATTAAATTTCGAACGCCCCCCGATGTTGCCAGCCTGGATAAACGCGGCAAATTGTGCGTGTACAAACAGCGAATAATAGGGTATTGTGTTACCCCTCGAGCGCGGAAGCTGCCCGATCTTAGATCGTTGCTTTAATAGTGATCTAATTTTGAGATAACGGTAAAACTATCGTATATAGGATCTTAGGAAGAAACGTTTGAAAGGTAGGCATGCAGCATGCATTATATGTAACGGTTGTCAACAGATTCTAACTTAAGTGTAAGCAAACTTTTTTTTCAGCAATATATTACTTACGTAAGTACTAACCGGTTAATTTATGTTCTCTAAGTACCTTGTTATTGAAATACTTTACTTAATATCCAACCTAGATTAAAAATCTTAGGCAATATACAAAATTAAGTATTCAAAAGAATACGCTTTTACATTATCACTATCAGTTATTACCGATTGATTGTGGATTTCATTATACCTAACGGTTCAAATCAAACTTAACTGACTTAAAAATAAATAAACAACTCCGTTGCATAACGGAGTCTGAATGCAACGGAGTCTGATAATTCTAATTGGATTCCCAATGCACTCCACCTGGTACATGTCAAAGCGAAGTGTCCATCCCCGAGACTGTGGGAAATGAAATAGCAAACAATTTCGCGGCGGGCTATTTCCCTCAGTGTTGCCACACTAAAGAAAGATAAACTGCGGCCGCCTGCCGCTGACGCGTCCACTCGCGGCGCATTAGGCGCGCCTACACGCCAACTAAGTGTGTCACACACTTATTTTTTCCCCGCGGCAGTTTTAATTTTAGCTAGCTGACCGCGTGTCGCTGACGCCGTTTGATGTATAGCAACACTTATCGCTGCAGGTATTTTTCGAACGTTGAAATTAATTTCAAATTGTAAACGTGTCAAGTTTAAACTTTAAGGGCCCACTAGACGCTGAAGAACTTTTAGTAGTAACAAACTGGAGGGCATTGTTTGCTCATTCCTCGTATTACCATAGATAAAATAATTTTAACTACGTATACTCTGAACCGGGCCGAGCCTTCGACTGCATCGACCTTATGCTATTTGCAGACGTGAGGCCTTATGTTTACCCAGCCAAAGCTCTAGTGGTGAACAAACATGGGACCGATCGGACGGAATTGCTTATTTTGTCTCTGCCTACAGACTCCCCCGGACACACAGGTACGGGTGTCCAGCCGCCGGGCGTTCCGCAGGGGCCGTCGCTCGGACCACTTTTTCTAGTGGTGTAATAATTCGGTGGACGGTATTCGAGTGCATGTTTTTTGTACAGACATCACTCGGTTAAGGTTTACCGTTTTAATCTCCTCTAAAGATGCTTATCTGTGCGGAAGCGTGCCTCTATTTTCGTACGAGAGTTTAATCACTTGAGAATTGTTTGATCCGATTGCGCTTGAGCACATTGTTTTGTCTGCTTGTTTGCGGTGTTGTAAAGAAAAGGTAAATCAAACAGCCCGGTGGATTATAAACGCCGAACTAATTGCATATTACAATAAGTAAACACCGCGGAGCACTTTGTTTGACCATAATGACGTTATTCGCAAACTAACAGAGGCATACATAGATAGAGAATAGGTAACCGGGACGAGGTACGGGCTTCAATACACAAGTGCGTCATTAATGACTAGGTTCTTTTGAATAGTTAACTAACCGGATAATAAATCATTGACTTAGTTTTTTCATGAGGCACTACAAAAATAGTAGGTACCTACGTAATTTAAGTTGACTAGAGTGATTTAATTAGGGTTATTCATGATGTGAGTTGCGTCAGTTGCAGCGTTCGAGCCGCGATTTCGAAACGTTTCGCGCCTAATTATCCCCCGATTAGCCGCCATCTTTGTTTTCCGAGCTGTTCGAGATAGACAGTTTATTATTGTTGACTCAATCAGTTTGTTTGTACTTTCTCCCAGTCATCTCAGACTACTGGGTTTTCTATGGAACCAAGTTTTGGATTCTCAATTATTGTCTTTGGGTTTGTATTGTCTACCGTTCGAGTGGTGTCGGGTGACAACCATCTTGTCTCTCGAGTGTTCCAAATTCGAAATTAGTTTACGTTTCGAGTTAAAATTTTCATTGTTTGAAATAAAATTTAAGTCTGTAATAGTACATATTTACGATACAAGTGCGAAAAAAAAAATAGGAAATTCGCAACGAGTGGCGATAAATTAAAACATGTTAAGTTTGATGTTAGGTACGTATATAAGAAAGAGTTTTTTCATACATAGATAGGAATACATAATCTACAATAATATTGAGTGGAGAAAACAAACTATTTAACCACGGGTGGATCCAGCTTTAAGGTTAGGGTTGAGGGGGGGGTCACAAGATCAAATTCTACCTATGTTTTCGCAATCCGCCTTCTGTTTATTGTGGCAAAACGGTAAAGCAATGTGACAATGTTTTTGTAATGTTATTTTTATGATCCAGTACGTATAATGATGGTCGTTCTTGTCTACGTGACAGCGTGATAAATCGGTGTCCGTCACTTTCTATCCCACGGTGTTAAAAAGTGACAGTTATTTTATCACGTGGACTAAGATGGATAAAGCCATCCATACGCCGGCTGTCAAATTGTCAAATTTTGTTATCTGCCTCTCTTATTCAAATAAAGAAATTTCGTTTACAATTTTCGTGGTAGGGCCTTGTATTTCGCGGCGGTGCAGTGTAATAAGTAATGTAATCGTACACTGTCCCTCTGAGTATTTTACTGTGACAAAATTGCACTACATTGTGGTTTATTTTATGGTCCACCCTAAATGATCTGTTCTGGGCATCACAGCATTATCTTGTAACAGATCCCCAAACGAGTAGCATCGTGTAGAGAAGTGATCGCAATTGGCCGGCGGCACGGCAACGCGATACTCCGTGCACCTGCAGGGAGGGCTCAACCGATCAAGTTACAGAGTACGATCGTGTCAGACACGGTAATTGTACTTTGTACTTTGTTATTCCTTGGAGTTCTTTGAGGTGCGATTTTACACACGTATAATCAAAAAATGGTCAATGGGCCCGATTCGGATTTTGAAATAGACATCTATTAGACATCTTTTAGCCATCACCAAGATACGATAACGATATGTTTAAGATCTAACCTGTCAAATTTAACATTTGCGCGATTCTGGCTGGAGATACGATTTCCACAGGATATGACTTAGAGATCTAATTCACATCTAATCTTACTCTATCTAACGTTACCCGAATTGCGCTGCAAAAGAGAACTAGTTGATATCTAAACTATAACGTATCTAGAATGGATCTAGTACGTTTCGTCTCTTGTGAATATCTTGAAGTTCGAATACGGCAGATCTTACACTCTGGCCATTGTGAAATCTAGTTAAGCAATCGTTCAAATTATAATTTAAACCTAAATATATATATGTTTGTAGCACCTATTATCTATTTCAGTTTATAACTTTTACTATTAGGTGGACCAACCCCGATATCGCGAAAAAAATTGTCATTCTTTAGCCGTTTACACACACCCGCCACAGCACAGCCGTTTACATTTACACACGGGAATATACTTAACTACTTGGCCCTATTTGTGGCACGTGATGTGCAATAAGGTCATTTTTATCTGAAATTTATGAAAGTCCAACAGAATTTCTGACAGATTGCACATGAAGTATATAAGGACCCTTCTCTGATGGAAAACCACATTAGACATCGCCAGAATCTTCGGAAAGTGTCTGGTCTGTCTCATTAATCTCTGGTTACTAAGTCGCGCGCGCGACCGCCCGGCACGGAGGCTTGTTTTACTTACTCTGGCTTTTTATTGTACTTAATGGTGTTTACCCAGGCTCAGGTTTGCCACCATTGATGGGAAATCGGTATTGAGAATCTTTATTCTTGAGATTTTGGTCGAGATTTGAATATACGTTTGATAGAATTGTCTATGGATTGATTGGATTGACATGGATGAATTTAATTTATTAAAGGGATATTTTCTTGTCTATAATGTTTAATTGAACACTTAGAATAACTAGGTATACTTGCTATTAAAGTTTAAAATATAATTAAACTGATTTAGATTGTACGTTCAAGATCGGATAGTCATCATAAAGGTATAATTATACTTATTTTAGGATGATTTCAGGTATTTGACTATTAAATCAAATCAGCTTCTTATTCTAACTGTCATAAAAATGATTTGTCACTATGGACTTTAGGAAATAGGTACTAGCAACATTAACATTACGGTCAACTTACCTACTCTTTATAGTTCTATACGATTTAAAAATACCTACTTCTGTCCACCTTTCTCTATTAATGTTCTGGTGCTTTATTTTAAGTACAGTCAATATCCCTATTGCTACATTCAATCATTTTCATCAATTCATAAATCATTCAATCATACCTAAGGGCATGATTAAGTAGGTGTATCAAATACCTATACCTAAAGTAAGTAATAGCAAAACATTGCATTAGGTTACATACGACATCGTTACGCGAAAAAAATATTACCCCAAAGTATCCGAAAGTGAATGTTTACAAGGTCCCCAACAAATTTGCAGTGAAACCCAACACGATTTCACACCTATCGAAATAATGAACCTTTGCATAGTATCGCATGACGATAAATTGGATGTGCTAAGTTAGCAGCCGGTGTCAAGTTGCGCGCATGCGTCGCGTCGACGCCATCTTGAAAAAGTTTTGCACGATGGAATTATATCCCGCCTCTTTGCTTTTACGGGCCATTTGATGGCCTTTTTGGAGGTTTGCTTACAGTTTTAAAAATAAAGTTTCTGCGAGGTTTAATTTAATAGATTGCTAATAGCAATTTTATTTTCGCCAATATTATACATTGCCAATTTCCTTCAAGAAATTTTCACATCATCCCATCAAGTATTCGAGTCCCAAGGATAGACAACGTAATAAAAACAGTAGTCCACCCTAAGTCCCCGGGGATTTGGACTTTTCATACATTTTATATGAAATCTTGTGTGCTTGGGCCAGAAGTAAACTTTCTGTCGACGTGATATCACGTTCACAGTACTCGGACGAGGCTCAATTTAAAAATAACATTGGCATGTTATACTTTTCCAGCAACTTCTATTAAATGGACAGGCAAGTGCATCTAGTGTCATGTTGGTCAAAACGTAGGTACCTATTTATTATGTTCAATCAAAGAAAATATATACTTACTGTAGTTGTTATTTCAATAAAATGTGACATTTTCAACTAAAAGGTGCCACATTGTCGGTTGTCGATAAGGTTAATTTCAAATTAACCGAAGAAACCGAATTAATTTATGAATTACTTCCTAATATTATGCAATTGATAATTATTAATCAGAATATAAATAATATTTTGCTGATTAAACCCTGTTCGACAACAGCTTCATCAAGTCATATAGCTTATTCGCGGTTGTTGAAGTAACTCTGTACATGGCGACCCTGTCTATCCGTATTTTGAAAGACCGGTATGAATCACTCACTGGCAAACCTGGGGTCGTTGGATGCGGGGTACCACGAGGCCCCGCGCATGTCTCCGTAGTGCGGCAGGTCCGAGGGCGCGCAGCCGTAGCCCTGCACGGGTTGCCCGTACAGCGGCACGGCGTACGGGTTGCCCGCCATGCACGAGCCCCCGCCGAGCGGGGAGTTGATACTGCTACCCGAGGAGTTTGACCTGGGGAGGGAAAAGATCGTTAAGACTTGGGATTTTTCAAAAGGGGTAATTCCAGGGGAAGTTAGGACTGATTTAGACGGCGCGCGAACTCGCATGCTATTTTAGTTACATTGCGGACTGTTAGTTATGTCCAATTCAACCGACCGATCAAAACCCGCAACGTAATGAAACTCGCATGAGTTCTCGCATCGTCTAAATGAGCCCTTAAAGTATTATGCTACCTATACTTCGTTTTTTTTAGCATTAGAAATTAGGTAAACAATCTTAATGTGTCTTTTAATTGAAAAACACATTTTAAAAATAAGTTACGGCAATTATGTAACAATTATGAATCTAATACGATCATTTATATTCTTCTGCTTTCATAAGTATTAGTTTTATATTTTTATAAAGCGTTTTTCAATTAAAAGACATGTCAAGATCGCTTACCTTCTTGCAAGTTCTTTCTAATGCTAAAAAAACGAACTATACATAAGCTCTGGCAAACCAGCTTTGTCAATAGAAAGATCTCCCATACAATGCCGCTCTTATTAAGATATCTAGGCGTCTGGCAGACATCATCTTAAAACGGTATCCTTTTTCTATGCCCTTAGTTTGTAAATCAGAAGAGCTAATTCCGTATCTTATTCTGTCGTTATTGAACCTGAATCTAACCCTGACAATTGTTAAGCCCGCTCCACACTCGTACAAGTGTGGAGGGGGCTTTATGATAAGCAGTCATCTTAGCTCTTAGTGGTGTTTGTACGCCCACATAATGTCATTGAGCTGGCGTGTGTTATGTTCAAGACAATTTCAAAGGTAAAATGTTGCAATACCATATGGGAATAATAAATATTCCGGCGTGAGAATGCCATTTTTATGAGTACTGCGCAATGCAAGTTTGTTTGGTTTGTCATAACAGATATTTAAGAAAAATGCTTTTTAAAATATGTAATTGATCAAATTAAGACATATTATTTGTGACATATGAAACCGATTTTAATTAAATCTACAGCTACGATGGCTATTGCGCGGTGTTCCATGATATGTATTTCATTTACCGCCAATTAGTCTAAAGAGTTTGTTTTGTTTGTAATTTTATGACCATCATTGTCAACAATTGCCGTTAACTATTAGAATCTAAGTACATTAAAATTTTTAACGTATAGTGCCACATAAAATAGTAGAAATAAACTGAACTTTTCCCTACTAAATTGTTGCCATGGTTAAGAATTTTACGTCAAAAATGTGACAGTTACGTATGAAGTGGCGCCCACAATAATTTTCTACAATTTCTTGGCGGACTATAGACTTCGATTATTATGTTGAATACAATATTATAAACGACTGCTTCAAATTGTGGTGTATTTCCCCATGAACTATGTGGTCAATGGAACCTCCCACGCAAATCAACAGCATCTCTTCTTATAAACCACTTTAGTTAAGTATTTGCAATATTTGCATGGACCTAGACGAAATGACATACACTACAGAAACTACAAAGCGCCCTCTCTCTTGTATGAGCACTATAGTTACTAAGTTCGCTTTTAATAGGTAGGTACTAGCACTAATTGCAACCCCAATGAGGAATAAAACCTCAACTAAGAAGCTTGTTTTCGTTTTGTAGGTTATGGGCCAGCATGCGTTCATTGAGCTATATCACTCAAGTTTGGAAAAACACGACTTTGTACATTAAATATATATTATACATCTGTATGACTTATGAAAATGTAGGTAATTAAAATAAAAAAGGAAAAAAAGATAAACTTGTGCGATCAAAATTGTGAACATTTGTAATTTTGTATCACCAACAAAAAAGACAATAGAGAACTCCAATTTTCTGTATGATCCAACTATTTGGACAGCTTCACCTGGCTTAGCTTACTTCTGTAAGTTCCTAAGTACTTAATCTTTAATTTTACGCCTTAGAAATATAAAAAAAATATTGGATTAAAACAACATGGTATAACCTAAATATTAGGTACGAAAGGTTTGAGAAGGTAAAATTAATTTTAATCGTTGTGATTTGTGATTGCGCGTGATCTGAGAAATCAATTGACACGTCATTTTCCATCCAACTAAACAAAAGAGGATTATAATGGACACATAAAGAAGTGATCAAAAATCCCTTCCTGAAAGTGACAGTCGTCAACAGTCGTACGTCAGCGTGCACTCGACAGTTTTTTTTTACTTCTGCTACTAGACCATGGGTTGACCCAAATCAGCCACACGCATCGGCCCGGCGCCATACTACTAGACAATGCACAGCTTATCTGCTTAATCCCTATTTACACAATTTAATCTCCGCGCCCTCTAACGGGACCATTCATACCACCGACCTGTGAATTTAAACCTTAAAGCACCTAAATAGAGATTAGCGTTCCGTCGATAAAACACCCTCCGCCATTACGATGTTTGACTTGACAAATTGAGTTTTGACAGGGCGGGAAAATTCCCGCCAACCGTTTTAGGTTAGGACGTTATAATTGGGGATAATTTTAATTGATTTAACTCTGTTATCTTTCGATTCTGCTGGTGCTTTGTTAATTTTGTTAATTGTCAGTTGTTGTTTTAGTTGAATAGAGAACTGGTACCTACTATAGGCCAAGAATGATCTTGGCAGGTTTAAACGATTAAGTTTCGGTTTACCAACTTAATTAAGGCGACTAAAATAGGTAACCAACACGAATGCCTTGATCATACCAAATTGAACACGTATCTTTTTCAAAAAAGTCAGTTTAAAATATTTATATTAAATGTAGGTATATCAGTGACCTAATTAATTAAATAGGTATTAACGGCACTAATCACGAAACATTTAAGAGGATATTTGGAGTATTTTAGATCCCACCAAAAACATATTCATGTAAAATGTTGCCAAGAGGAGACCATATGAATACTCGTATATATTTATATCTCGCACAGTCAAAATGTTTACAGATTTAATGAAGAGCCAAACTTTTAAATCTACACGCCCTAACTCTACAAGCCCTAACTTCACAAACCTTAAACCTTAGTCGAAATTATGTGTTTTGGCCGTTTCGTCAGTATAAGAATAATTATATTGTAATAACTGAAAAGTAATGAACAGTGAATACATTTTTCGACCATGTGTGGCGGTAATTAATATAATGATGTTTAATAGCAATGTTTTTATGAAAACATATGCCTACACATATTTTATAATTTTAAATGCTCCTTAAATATTAATTTTCGACACGATATCTCACATAGCAATGCGACAAAATTAAGAAACTTTACGAATAAGTTTCAGTACCTACATATATGATTACAAATTATTAGCTTTCAAATGTACTATTTTATATATATGAATAAATTATTTTATAAGTAAGTATTTAACTAGGTATTTAGCACTTACTTAGCCGTCTCAGCATCGATATGGTACAAGAGGCTGCGCGGCAGCTCGTGCCCGAACCAGACCGGGTCCTGCATGTCCTAGGCCTCTAGAGTCCGACGGGGCCAACGAGGCCGACGGGGCCGGTGCGTGTGCGGGGTGCGCCGCTCAGCGTCTGGCGAATGGGACATAGCTTGGACATACGACTTTAGCTGATTTCGAAGATTTAATAGTACAAAATGATTGGACGTTAAATATAGAAATAGGGATTTGTTTTAAAAGAATGGAAGATATCTAAGAATTTTTAGTTTGAGTAACTGTAGTCCTTAATTTTGCCAGACGCTGAATATATTTAATTACGCACACATGATTAGGTACTTCGCGAATCATAGGTACGTAATTATTAATATGTATTTTTTTGTTATACTCGTATTTGAGTAGAATAGAATAGAATACCTACTCTTTATCGAGACACCACAATAAAAAGATACAAATGGAGGAATAAAACAATGATGAGTTCCTATTTCGTTTTAATTTAACATAAATAAAACAGGAGTGGTCATTTCTCCATGAATGATGAGTTGATGACATATGACTAATTAAACGAAAATATCCAATAAAGAGTAAAGAAGAGTATAGTAGATTTAAAAAAAGTTGTTGTTTATATTGATGTGTAGGTACCTACACATCAAAATTAAAATTGATGGATATTTTAATAATAACTTTTAATTTTAGGAAAACCTCGGTAAGGTACAACTATTTTCAACATGTGTATATTTTGTTCTTGCCAAACGCTATATTTTAATAAAAGACTAAAAATATTAACTAGTCATCAAAATTGGTAAAATAAATAAAAAAATTAATAATTTACTAAATTTCGTCACCGAACAAACTGTAAGTAACTGCCAAACCTACCTATAGTAACAGCACCAGTCATGGGACATTTAAGAGGGAATTTGGAGTATTTGTGATATTTCCCTAATACATGTGAATGGTCTACCGCTTAGCGTATTGAAAGATGAAAGTCCTACCCGTCTTTCATGTTTCAGGCGTGTTGTATCAAAGATACTGCAATGAGTTTCCACATACTTAACAAATTAAAACTATGCTATTTTTCTCCAGTCATGGACACCAAAGCTCCAGTAATGGGCCCCCCAGTAATGGACACTGCTCTATCAGTATAAAATATTGAAATAGGTCATCAGATCTGGTCCATGTTATCATAATATTGCATTATCATCCGATTTGCATATTTAATTACGAATACAAAATTTCAACTCAATCGGAAAACGGGAAAGTGGCTCAAACTCGGCTACCAAGATTTGACCCACACTAAAAAACGATATTAATTTATCCGAAGTCCGAGCATACCTCCTGGTTGACATATTTCGTAACTACATTTTACTTCTGTATTGTTTAAACATGAAATGATGGCATGGCAAGCATCATTATGTAAATTTCCCATTATAGGAGGTATGCAGTTTTACAGCTCCTATAATGGGATTGGGCCAAATACCACTATTTTTTTACATCTGTGGACTCACAACATAGTATGTTGTATACCTTATCTCATGGTAAATGCAATTAACAAAACACATTTTAGTTTTCATCAAGTATTAATTAATTAAAATTTAATAAATTAACTCACCTCTCTTAGCGAAGATGTTAAGAATTCGTAGTGGTATTTTTTTTCAGTGACACGTCAACTTTTGGGTTGACGCCAATTTCTTAAAAAACAACCAAATTTAATAAAAATTCAAACTGAAACAGCTCTAGGATTCTTATTTATGATAATATACAGGCAGTGTTTATAAACTACTTTTAGACACTTATTTTACAGGATTTGTGGTTTTTTGGCCCATTACTGGTTCCACGCCCATCATAGGGTACACTACTATATGTACACTTTGCCAAGTAATACACGGACAGAGCACGTGTGTAAATTTTCACCGAAAAAACAGCACTTCTTGTATTTTTCCAAACTAAACCAAGTGCGAGAATTAACATCGTGTTTACCCAAATGTGTGAGTCCACGGCTCTTATGGCAGAACAAACACTCTTGTGCATGTAATTTAGTGTTGAAAAGCTGTTGATGGCATTGCGTCATATCTACCTACTGCTGTAACTACCAAGAACCAACATACCTACCTACTTGTCCGTATTGGCAATGTCAATAAAGAAATAAGGATGCTCGTGTGAGTTTACCATAGTGATGGTAATCATTTTTTCAACTGTACGCTTAAGTTATGTAGAGTCCTTAAAATTACTATTATATAAATAAAGAAAGACCTAAGACAACAAGGTGTTGGTATCTCATACCTACTATAAAAATTGCTAGATTGAATGAACCTATGAATTTAATTATTTATTGCAAAATGGCTTTACATTGAGTTACCTATACAAATGTAATATTTCATTAAATAAGTTACCTACTAAGTAAAAATAAAAACAGTACATACATACTCGTAACACGATACCTACAAAGCAAATTATTTATGTTTCTATCCTTAATCGTAATGTTTGCCCAAAAATTATTCCGTGTTACATTTCGTTAAATTATTGGGTTTGATTCAAAATATACCTATGTAACGAAAAATAAGGTAAAGCTGCATTTATTTTTTTGTTATATTTTTTTTATAAGAATTAAGCTAAGCTCTGAAGCAAATAATGACCGTCACCTATATGAAAGAGCTTTATGAGGAACTTTATTGCATACAATCTCAATATTCCTATACCTAAATAAAACATAATTAAACAACTAACCTATATTATGGTACCTATTCAGTCGGTAACATTCGCAGTAGTGTTTAATTTATATACCTATATATATCTTTGACACTGAATAACTACGGAATCATATTAGTTTACAACGGCTTCTAATTGGATTTCTAACGTTTATGGCTAGGCATTATTTAAGAATTGGTACCTAAATAGGTACAGGTATGTATCAGATTACGCCATTTCTGAATAACAATAACATTTAATGATGATATTGATGGTCCAGTCCAGAGCAAGCACAGTACAGGCACATATCAAGTTAACCGACGCATAGGGTCACTAGGCCTACTAGGTACCTATTTGGCTGGTTTGCTGGTACCGAAGCAATATGGAATATTACAAATTAAGTGGTGTTAAATAAAAAAATTCATTGTGTACTCGTATGTCTAAATTAACGGCAATTTAAAAAAATTAAGTTACTGTTTTGTAACTAACAACAATGCTTGTTTAGTTTTATAAGAATTCACTAAATATTGTAGTTTTAAAGCACACTTTTATTTCACTAAAATAAAACGAGTCGATTGCCGTTTATTAGAGCGCAGTAAAAAAATGTAAGTAATTAAATATGAAATTTAGTATTGTATTTTCGTTATTTATGCTTTTATGTGAATACCTAGTCTAGTCCATGTTCTTGTTTGCTTAAAATATTTTAAGTCTTTGGGAGCATAACACTTGTAGGTATATCCATAATAAATCACGTATCAGTATTGGAGTGCCGCAAAGTTCAATCCGTAGACTATCAGCTTTATCGGTAACACGATCACCACTCAAATTGCAATAAGTGTCATTGAAATAATTGTATAACTTTTGAAGCACAAGAGTTTGCGAAGAGGAGATAAGAGAAGGCTAAGTACCTACCTAGAGGCACTCACGCATGGCTATATAGGCGTCGGCGCACATCACTCGCCACTTGACCGGCGATCACAACATAACATACCTGCACAAACAAACGTCACCGAACTATATCCTTCGGCGGCGAGCGCCGCTCGAGCACTCTCGGCGGGACCTTCGCCACTCGAAAAATCAGCGGGTGGAGGGTCCCCCCCTCGATCGATCGACGCACCTGTACGGCGACGGCGGGTTGTTGGCGAGCTCCAGCTTGCGGTACTCCTCGATCGGCGACAGGATGTCGGTCACGGAGAAGGGCGTGCTGTGCTGCAGTTGCAGCTGCGACAGGTTCTGCTGCAGCAGCGCGGACTTGGGCGATAAGCTCATCGCCAGCTCGGCGGCGCTCAGTTCCGGCAGCGCCTCCGCCGGACACGGCGAGTAGCCGCCGCCCTCCGCGGACATCCGACCGGCCACACTCGACGCCACTCGACGGCTCAGCCTCTAGTGGCTCTCGGGGCGAGAGTGGCGGCCGGAGCCCCCGGCGCGGGTTACGGCACTCGAGCGGCCCCGCCCCGCGCGGGCTGTGGGCGCGGCGCGGCGCGGCTATTGGCGGAGCCCGAGGGGCCGGCCGCTCCGTGGCGGGGCGCGCTCCGCTAATTATCGCGTCTCGCCGGCCCGGCTCACTCGTGCACGGGCAGTCCTAATGAAACAATTCGTTGCGTTCGATATTACATTGTCTATGTATCGCTGTCATGGAGTTTGTTACGGTTCATTACGGTTCTGTTAGTCTGTGTTTTGGCACTTTTTTCTATGTTCACATTTATAGGTACGTATTACTCTATGTATGTTACTATTTAAATGTTCTAAAAAATTTACACGCGGAATTTACCTATTACCTACTCTCATAAATGTATGTAACTAAAATGAATCTAGTTGATTTTAAATGATTGTTGTTTATTCATCTTTTTGTCCTACAAATAATTTATTTGTTATTTTAGGCAATAAGTAATTGAACTTAAAAATTGAGCAGAAATGTAACATTACCTAATGAAAAGTGCTATGAACTGTTTTGAGAGATTATCTACTTAAAATTACATTGTGAAAAACTTTTTCGCTCACCAATCCCATGTACAAAACTAAAGCTAAGCGTCCAGCTTTAGTTTTCGTCCACTTGACGAATTTTAATATAAATTAACCTACCTTGCCGCACGGACTTATTGCAATCCTTAATGTCTAAACAATAGATACTAAAAAATACTACATAAAAATGATATATCGCTAGTAGAGAATTAAAAATAAAATAACTACCCATAGTATAGGTATTATTTGCTACTCCGTCAAGTAGACGAAAGAGAGAGCTGGACGCGGAAACTAGCGCATGACCCTATAGACTTCGCCTATGCCTAAGTATTCGCGATAAGGTCTCCGAATTGTCAATTTACCTACTTTGTACCAGTCTAGCTCAATTACCTTATCTATAGTTATAGTTCGTTTTTTTAGCATTAGAATGAACTTGGAAGAATTCTTCTTGTCTTTTAATTCAAAAACGCTTCTTAAAAATCAGTAACTATTAGGTACTTATGAAAGCAGAAGAATATAAATGATCGTATTAGATTCATATATGTTACATATTTGCCGTATCTTATTTAAAATGTGTTTTTCAATTAAAAGATACATCAAAATTGTTTACCTTATTTCTAATGCTAAAATATAACGAACTATAATTGTTGACGACCTTGTAAAAAGTTTACATTTAGATTAAATTTATTTATTACGCAGCATAATTATGATTCCAGTACAAATTACATAGCCACATGTCAATTTATAGGAACCCAATATCAAGTGCCATGACAATTGTTATGTGTAGGTACAGTCAGCAGCAGAAGTTGCTAAGCGGGCCAGGTGTTCAAAATGATCTTAACGCGACTTTATTGTTGAGAGAATAAGAGCGTGTCAAGGTAATTTTGAACATCTCGAGCGCTTAGCAACTTCTGCTGCTGACTGTACCTAAGATCCGCGCTTAATTATATATAGTAGGTATAATATTTTTAGTATTTTTAGAACATTATTGTTGAAACATCTTACATTAGTACATTACGATACAACGTGTAGTAATAGCAGGTACCTACATTACCATACAAGTGCGAAAAGTAGGAAATTCGCAACGGGTGGCGATAAATTGAAACACGACCGAATTGCGAAGTTGCGAATTACCTTTTCGCACGTGCATTATAATTAGGTACTACGTTTTACAGTAGGTACATATGGCCCTTTAAATTTTCAACATAGGCGCGTATTTATGTGGTTGGTGTGGGTGTGTAATGGTTAATATAATAATTATAAAAAAACTATCATACATTTGTTATAACGCCACTTGATATATTATTGTATGTTATAATGTAATTTTTATTATACGTTTCCTTTATTATATTGTGATTTCATTTAAACTGTCATATATTGATATAATGCCTAATGTAATATAATTTTCAAATAGTATATAGACATATTTTATAATTACATTTGTTATAGTATATTTTTGTATAACGTAATACTTCATACAATTTTATCAAGTATAAATACATATATTTTATAAAATTTTTTGACATATTTATTTTACTGATAACGTAGTTTTACATACTTTTTTGTCAGACCTACTGCTCTTGCTAGCTATTTTATTTTAGGGTGGTCGCAGCTCTAACCTAACCGAACCAATTTTGTCACGGTTTTCGTTCTGCGGGGGGCCGCAGTTCAAACCTAACCTAAACCACTTTTTTTGCTCTAGTATTTTATTCTACGGAGGGTCAAAGTTCTAACCTAACCTAACCCTCCTTTTGTTAGGTAGTTATTTGTTTGTGCGGAATCGCAGTTCCAACCTAACCTAACCCATTTATGTCATGCAACTATTATGCCACATAAATAAGTATGTGATGTCAATTATGACAATGTATATTAGACGAAGTATAAATATACCTTATGACAATTATACCAATAACAGCATTATGTATACCGTTAATTAGGTATTACCGTAGTATGCCATTTATTACGTTATTCAAAATAACGATATATCAAACTATAATATATGAAAAGTAATTATAACAAATGTAGGTGCACCCGGTAATTAACGCACTAGTGGTAATGTAGCACCATGTGTACCTACTGTATAGCTATTTAAACTAAGTACTATAGTTACCCATAAATATGGTAAGGTTTTTTTTCATTTCTTTCCTGAAAGTGGAGCATTGTTCTTCTAAAAAGTGTGCAGAAAGAGAAATGTAGAGCTAGAGCCTTTTTTCTTTCCAAGTGCTTTCTTTGTTTTTTTTTTATTACGATAAACAAATAAAATTTGGTTTTGCCTAAATTGATTTAAGTACCTAAATATTATCACTGGAAAAGTTCCCTCTTATGGATAATTTCGCCCTCGTACTATATTTATGTTCTATCTGATGTACCTTTATTCCTCTCTTCCGTACAATAAAGTGTTACTTACTTAAATGACAGATAAAGACTAACGATTATTAGCTAAGTGAGGTTTGTAGCGCGTTTAATGAATAAGGGGTAAGGTAGTTAGTACCTATCTACGCTACGTTGCCTATTTTTGTATATTTTCCTAAGGCGGTTGTTACCAAAGTTAATGATCTACCTATCAATTAGAGATGCACCGGATATCCGGTTACTATCCGGTAACCGGCCTATCCAGTCATTATTTTACTAGCCGGCCGGATACCGGATAGTGACCTACTATCCGGCCGGATACCGGATACATTGCTTGAATTCGGAGTAAACCAATTGGATTTGAGAAACAGCCACGGTCATATTCGTACCTGTTTATTATTTTAAAACAATTTAATCATTCCCACACGCACTCATTTCGTACCTAGAAAATAAATGAGTCCGCGCGAACGAACTAGGAAACAGGTCAAACCTGCAGAATGCGCACCTGAAAAACCGAAATGTAGGTACAGTTCTGCTGGTCGAATATTCGGCGGCCGGATATCTACCGGATATCCGAATCCGATATATACCCGATAGGTACCCTAACCAGGCGTGTCTCACTCCGCGATTTCATGGCTTTGCTACAGCTAAAAGTACATCCGTTCGGCCCCAATTTTGGGGTTTGCCATAAGCCGCGCGTGGCGCTGTCGCCACCTAGCGGCCATATCTGTGCTGATCGTAACAGACGCGTTTTGTTAGAGAGTGAGTCTTCTGTACTTAGTACTATTATTTATTCTGTGCCCTAACCCCCTTATTTATAAAACTTTACGGGCCTAATTTAGTTAAATTATGTCTTATCCCTTTCTTACAAATACATAAGTAAAAATAGCAGATAAAGGCAAACGATTCATAGCTAATTCGTGCCAGTATCGCGTTTATGAATAACGCCATAAGTAGGTATTAGGTACCTACCTTATTATTAAGCAAATATCAGAATTTTATTTGTAGAAAACACTTTTTTTCTTACGTACATAAACTATAAGCTACATGTTTCGTGTTTTCTTCCGGTTGAGATTGCAGTTTAACGTGAGTCATCCTTTAAGCTTCTAAGTATGACTATAAAAATTGCGATGGTTTTCCGCCGCAAAAAATCGGATCTCTACCTAAATATATGACGTAAATCAACAGCGATATTCTATTGGTGGATGCAGCAGTAGTTGACAAGTTAAGGCCGATGGTTGACCATATGCAAAATTTTTAGCATGAATTTATCTATCTACTAGTCAACACTGGTGCCTGATGGTCAACTATAGGGTCAACCATCCTAACGGCCTTTCATGCAGTACGGATATGATGGTCGTATGGATGGTGCCATCCATAATACGCCGGCAGTGTAACACAGGCTTTGTAACTTTATATTGGACTTGTTAGAGAGAAATTAATTTGTTTGATGCCGTATTTTATAATAAAATTGTATCATTAATATAGGTACTTACATATGTTTAAAAGACAAGAACTATGGCTTATATTGCGCTTGTAACCGTATGCACCTACCTACTGAGATATACAATTAAAATCTATAAAACTACCAAATTCACGTGCTTGTTTGTAATAGATACCTATAGGTAGGTATATAATTGTACGTTAGTTTATATGTATACATGGAGACGTGACGAATTATGTTGTTTATTTCATTTAATAAAACTGAATAATATTTAAGAATAAAATTATTAATGGTTGTTTTATTTTACCCCTGCCTTATAACTTATATGTATATAGATGTCCTACCTATTTGTTAATCCAATAATGTTAACAACTTGTAATGTATACAATTGATGACTAATTATTTATGAGAAGAGACGCATTTTTTAGGATTTGCCTAACTAGGGACCAGAAAAGGAAACTAAGAATATATTTTTTATAATTACACCTACGGCACGGCTACCTACTCGTAGTAATAATTAGGATTGCAATGTGCATATATTTTGAAGTAGGTACCTAGGTAGGAATATACTTAAAGGCAAGCGACAAGCATAAATAATATTGACATTAATGCCTGTAATAGCTATTATACGTACTATAGGTATGTATTTACTGTAAATAGGAAATTGCAGCCAGTAGAGGTTCCTACTTACCAAATCCTGCAGTCAAAGTTAGTTAAATGATCCCTCTGATTTAATTTCCTCTCATTCCCTACAGCAGTTATTGTCAAATAAAATAGAAACGATTAATAAGATCATTTGACCTCAAAGGCAAGGCCAAAAATGTAAAGCAACTGTGCCAAAATATCCGAAACTCGTAAGAATAAACGGTAAACCGTTTTTAATATTTATAAAATATAAAGCGCCCAATAGATGTAGTACCTAGTGTTTTGCCAGTGTAAACTTGAAGGAGGCGTTGATTAGCGACATCTAGTGTCGAATAGCCACATTATTTAAAACATAGATCTACGTAAAGATGGAGTATTAAAAACTTTGATTACCGCGCCATCTATTGGGCCACTCTAAAACTCCTCTTGTAGCGGCGTCTACAATGCCATCTATGTCTTGTTCGATGATAACTAAAAAGTATTTAAGACAGTGTTATTGTTGCTGCAAGATAATCAAATTTGTTTATACCGCATAATTGAGACAAATTTTATTGTTTTGACATTCTTTAGATTCTTAAGTTAAAATTGCAGATATCTGGTTATGCAGTAACGTAATTTTTGAGTATTTACATAACATTTCATAATTTAGTCAGTTTGTTTTGACATTTTGTTTCACTATTTTAATTATTCACTGGACACACCTGCTTCGAGCTGGCCACATTTTCGCTGTCTCCGTTTCAGCAAGTATGTAAATGTCATTTTTATACTATAATTTACAAGAAAATACTTTAATCACGTTTCACGTTAACATTTCGGTGGTTGCGCGTATATTTTGTGTGATAAGCACGGGTGCCATGTGGTCGTCGGGGACGCATAACCTCGGCGCGGCGCTCGGGCGGCGCATCACGTAACGTCGGGTCTTCGGGAGTGCCGATGGTGAGAGCGGAGATGGTGCTGAGTACTGAGTGGGCGCTAGTGGAGGTGGTCGAGCTTACGAACGACGGCAACGGGCTGGGGTTCAACTTAGTCGGCGGGAGGAGTACAGGGGTAGTTATCAAGTTTGTGGTGCCTGGCGGAGCGGCCGATAAGGACGGGAGGCTTCAGAGCGGGGACCACGTGCTGCAAGTGGGTTCGGTGAACCTGCGAGGGTTTACATCGGAGCAAGTCGCGTCCGTGCTACGCCAGGCCGGCGCCACCGTCCGGCTGCTGGTAGCTCGCCCGGCAGACCCCGCCGTCGCCCTCCGCGCCCCGCTGCCCGGGACGGCGCTCGTGCCCACCAAGATCCTCGCCGACCCCGACCAGCTCGACCGCCACCTCGTCGAGAGCGGCTACGCGGCCATCTACGACCTCTCCCAGTGCTACGGCGAATATGTCAATGGGCAGAATGGAGTTGAAAACGTTACGGCGGTTGTGAGCGTACTCGGCGACATCCCACAAGAAATCCAGGAACAACCTGTTGTTGCGGTGTCTCCAACAATTACTATTACTGTACCTGTGGAATTGCCTAACTTGCCCGAGGTAGAAATAGTTCATGTAGATTTAAACAAAAACGTCTATGGTTTAGGGATCACAGTAGCCGGTTACGTATGTGAGAAGGAAGAACTATCTGGTATCTTTGTGAAGAGCATCATAGAAGGAAGCAGTGCTGAGCAAAGTGGACAAATTAAGTTGAATGATAGAATAATAGAAGTAGATGGAATATCTTTAGCAGATAAGAGCAACCCTCAGGCTGTGGACATTTTAAGAAACACAGGTATTTCAGTGCACTTAGTGTTAGAGCGGTATTTAAGAGGTCCAAAGTTTGAGCACTTGCAGCTAGCAATATTTAATGAGGAGCGTCCTCCATCACCATCACCCTCCACAACCACCCTCTCCTGGTTCCCCGTGCCTTCCCAAGACGACAGTACTACTAAAATAGAACCAGAGCAGGACTCCAACAGTACTATAGATTCCAGTGTATTAGAAATTGTTGATACTGAAGTGATTGAACCATCTCAAGAGGAACTTGATAAGAGATTAGATGAGATACTAGCTGTAGATAAGGAAGAAATTAAGAAACGGTGGTCAGAAGAAATTGGCCCAGAAAAGTCCATTTTGGTTGCTGAAGTGAACAAGCTTGGTGCCTTGGGGATCAGTCTAGAAGGTACTGTAGATGTAGAAGGCGGCCAGGAGGTCCGGCCGCATCACTATATCAGATCTGTGCTTCCAGAGGGCCCTGTTGGACAGCAAGGGACTCTAACGGCTGGAGACGAGCTTTTAGAAGCAAACGAATACAGACTACACGGTCTGACACATACGGAAGTCGTAAATATCCTCAAACAATTGCCAGACCGCGTTAGGCTGGTTGTAGCGCGCCCTGAAAGTGGTCCTCGGTCCGTTATAAACTTAGCATCTGACCGCGAAGCATTTGAAGCTAGAAAAATAATATCAGGCAGTCTCAACAACCTTACTAGTCTCATCAAAGCTCAGTCAGATACCTCAATCAACACATCAAGCACTGCAACTCTCACTAACCACTCCGGACTCTCCAAGAAATCCCGCTCTTTAGAGTGTGTATCCGGACTAGCCATGTGGCAAAGCAAAGAGGACATTGTAGAGCTTGTCAAAGGAGACCAGGGTCTAGGCTTCTCTATATTAGATTACCAGGACCCAATAGATCCACAAGGGACAGTAATTGTTGTCAGGAGTTTAGTTCCTGGTGGCGTAGCTGAGAAAAATGGAGAGATATCGCCAGGGGATAGAGTCATGTCTGTAAATGGGGCTAGCATTAAAAATGCGACTTTAGACCAAGCCGTGCAGGCTCTAAAAGGCGCTCCGCGCGGCGTAGTCAAAGTTGGCATAGCACGTCCAATGCCGCCTCATGAAAACTCGAAATCTAAAAGCACAAGCACTCTAAACACTGTCAAACCAAGTTAATCTTTACTCTGTGATTAAACCAGTACTAGTCAAGTTGAAGTCATATCAATCTTACGCTTAATTGAGATTAACATACAGGGGCGCTTGTCTGTAAAAAAACTACAAAGGCATACTGGTGGTCCTAAAACGTAAACGGAAAAAGTGATGAAAATCTACTTATTGTTTCCAATATTTTGTGTAGAAATCTTTGAATATAATTGCATAGTAAAAATATACAGTTACAATATTGATGTAAAGGCATTCTCTATCGGTCAAACTTTAGGGTAAAGATTGTTGCCATGCAAATTTTACCCATATTCATTGCTCTTAACAGTCTTAACTGAATTCTTTACAGACTAAAAATGAATGATAAGCTTGATAAATACAATGCCTAAATTATATTAACTTCACACGACCATCAGTAACAGCCTAAAATTACACTCATTCAAAAACTCGCCGTATATGCAGGCCGCAAGGCATTGCAGTCTGTAAGACTAGTCAATACAGATGTATTTCATAATTGTTTCCCATCATATTTTCTCGGAAACGTTTATATTGGTCATGCTAGTTCAGTCAACGATAGTACTTTTTGTACCGAGACTGACTGTAATAGCAAGACACGTTCGTAAGTTTCCGTGAAAATATGATGGAAAATAGCTATGCACTACATCTGTACTTCGTCTATCGACAGCAAGGACAGCTCAACTCTATGATACAATAATAATTTACGCTTTACTAGATATATTTTATCGTCGTAAGTTCACGAAAATTTTGTAATGCACAGAATCTTAAGGTAACTAACCTTTTATTTCTGCAGGGGCCTCGGTCGTTGAAAAATGAACTTTAAAGTCCTCATTATAAGGTGCCTAGAATGTAACAATCAAAAATGCACTTACGAAAACTTAGCTATACGTATAAAATTTTCCTAATGCAAAATGAACTCTACGACAAGATCACAAAGTTCATTTTTGATGAAATCAGGCACCTGCAAGCAGTTGTGAATGTATGGGCTCACTTAGAGACGTGTAGGACTGCATTTGTTTACTAGTTTAGGCCTTCTGCACTGCCTTCAGGATCTAAGTAAAAATATAAAGTAAATTATATGGCAGTACCTCTATTGGACAACTATTAGATTTTCTAGCAAACTTAGGTTGTAAACAGTAATCACAAATGTGTAGATATTAAACTAAGGGAGCAATTATATAAATACGAATTTTATGTAAATAATATAAATATCAGTTTTAAACTTCATTATCTTGTGGATTTGAATGAGAATTGAGTTTTTAAAATGTATTATTGTGAGTTTAACAGTGACTTTGTATCTCATGAAAGAGATGGACTATCTCAGCATTTTAAATGTAAAATAATATGAATTTCAACAGACATACAAGATCTGTGGATTTATAATTTTAGTTTTGCTTTTGAAATTGGCACGCGCTTATTCTTGCCATGACAGTTAAATTCTTGCCTTATTGATCTGAAACATACTTACATATGTAAAATACAATTATATTTATTATTTGCATTTTGTTATATTTGTTAAAGTATATAAATGTAGGCTCAGCAGAATAGAACCTTGGGTCTTCGACATATGTTAAAGTCATTGGGGCAAATACCATAGGGAGTTTAGGGTCAAATCGTCAAATGCGCATACCCTAGCAACAACCGTATTAAGAGGCCCTTCCACCGCCAAGCCTAGAAGCCTAGTCTTTAACCTAGGTTGTTGCCAGGTAAGGCGCAATTGCCCCAAAGAATCTTAAAATGAGAAAGTATCTGTTACTTATCAGTTAAGCCCTACTACTGGCACTCCTTTAAGAGCAATAGGATATCTGCTAGAGTGAAAGGGTAATACATATATATATATTACTTTCTCTCTCTAACAGATAGCTGCCTCCTGCCTCCGACCCATGACTCCCATGCGTACAGTCAGTAGCAGAAGTTGCTAAGCGGGCGAGGTGTTCAAAATTACCTTGACACGCTCTTATTCTCTCAACAATAAAATCGCGCCAACATCACTTTGAACACCTCGCCCGCGTAGCAACTTCTGTTCTACTGCTGAATTAAGCTTTTTGAAGTACTTTGCGTTTCCATGATATTCTAGGGTTCTATTTTGTTGATAGTGCATAAATTGTTAAAATACAGAGTAAGAGGTGCACGAAACACTAGAGAGCACAATGTGATATGGATGTTACATATTTGTAAACTATTTACTTTGGCGCCCTAAATAATTGTTCGGGCTTTTTATGTACTTACCTTCTAACAGTAGGTGTGTGTGTAGGCATTTATTTTTTTGAGAATGTAAAGCTAAACAAAATTAGTTATTACATAAGTAGTGCATAATTGTTTTCCATCGTATTTTCTCGGAAACGTTCGTATTTGTCACGCTACTTCAGTCAACCTCAGTATATTTTTGTACTGACACTGACTGAAATAATCAAGAGACACGGTCGTATAGTATACTTAGTTTGATAACTAAATGCAAATAGTATTGTCACGATCAGATATCGGAAAGGCCAAGGCACTCAAAAATATTTGAAGATGCCTTTATTGTAGAGGCGTAACAATGCATGTTAAAAAAATACTTCTTGGTTTCTCCTTTATATCTGACCATCAGTGAACCTTATTTATTTGTTATAAGCCAAAACACAGGCTTCTGGCTTTGACAATAGAGTCGCGTATACGTAATTTATTTATATCTAAGATCTGGTTTTCAGTGTATAAAAAGAATTCCGAAAAGCTTTACATTTTCATTCATACCTTATACGTAAATTTTACTATAATTTTATAATTATACTCATTTATGCCTGTTGATTTAACTTTCTTAGTATTGTTTGAGTACTTACAGATCTCTATAACTATAGTATTTATATTGTATATGTAAGTGAATCTTTTAATAAAACAGAATGCACACATACAAGGAGTTATTATTCATAAATTAAGTTTCATAACAACCACACACACATAATTTTTATTACCTACTACTACTTCTACTAAAGTTCTATTCCTAAATTATTAAATTGAACATATGTTTTAGGATGTTTCTATGATGATTCTAAAATAAAAGGTTTTGGCATATCAAACAACAAACAAAAGAATTGTTTACACATATATCATTTATTTGACAACAAACGCAAACGATACATGGATATACCTATTCTTAAACTTATATGTGTGCTTTCAATATTTAGACTTGTTAAGCAAACTGACAATTTTATTGTATTAATTAATTTCACTTTAGTCAATATGTACTATAACATAGCTTTTGTCTCATTTTTACTAGTTATAATCTTACAATGAATATCTTTTGTAATGTATAAAATAAATAACAACGATTCAAAACAACTAACCATATAGTGCGAAGTTACTTTCTTGCTTAACCAATAAACATTAAAATCTTGTCAAAAGCAACTGTTCTGAGAAAAATCAACTGACTTAAGGGGTGTTCCCAAAATGTAAATATTATGCTGTTTTTGGGGCAAAAATTATTTTAATACAAGTAGCTTAAAGAGCACCAAATGAACGCTGAAACTTAAAATTACACAATGTTAAATGTAATCACAAACATAAATATTAAATATGCACCTGGCAGAATAGTATAAATTTAATGCTAAATTATACAAAGATGATTTTTCTAGAATACTGGCGCCATCTATAATTATATTCCTAATATATCTCAGCAAAATATACAAAGGAATAGTTAGTAAGAGGCGTTAATCAATACAAAACATTGTGGAAACAAGTTTGGCAGCTGAAGTAGATGGCGCTGTACGTAGCTTTACGTTACGTGTCACAGGTTTGTCAAATTTTATATAGCCTAGGAATACGAGTATACGAAACTATCTACATCAGCTGTCTAAATTTGCTACTACATTTGTTTACACTGCTGTTCTAACAATTTCCAAATATGAAAGAACCCCTAAAATTTTAAAATCCTCTAGCAAAATCGCTGTTACATAGCTTGCCTGTTTTGTTATGTCATTACCACATCCCAAATCTTCCTTTTATCAGACTGAGTATTTTATATAACCTGAATAATTGTAATAGTCGAGGTAACCCCTATAGGCAACTTGATGGTTCCTACGAATATGTCTACTGCTATAACATAATCTGCTTTGTTAATTAAAGTTTCACCAGGAACATGTAAAATGCAATTAAGTCCGCAGTTACTACCTTCTAAGATGTCAATCAAAGTTTAAAGCGTTTATTTTTTTTAATTTGTTTAAAATACATGTCTTCAATTGTTAGTGGGTAAGTATTTGTTTATATATTTTTTTTATTTTTGAAGAAGGAAATAATAACTCTTCAAAATAAAAAGCAAACACATTTCTTACTATTTGCAAAGACTTGTTTGTAAAGTCTAAAGGCCCCTCTTCACGTTGGGCCAATACCAACGCCAACGAGGGACGCATTTATGCGTTAGAGGGAGCAAGTGATATTGCTATCTCGACGACCGGTCTGGCCTAGTGGATAGTGACCCTGTCTGCTAAGCCGATGGTCCTGGGTTCGAATCCCAGTAAGGGCATTTATTTGTGTGATGAACACTAATATTTGTTCCTGAGTCATGGGTGTTTTCTATGTATATAAGTATGTATTTATCTATATAAGTATGTATATCGTCGCCTAGCAGCCATAGTACAAGCTTTGCTTAGTTTGGGGCTAGGTTGATCTGTGTAAGATGTCCCCTAATATTTATTTATTTTATTTATTTATTTATCTCATTCTACCGCATGGCTGCGTCCCTCGTTGGCGTTGGCGTTGGCCAAACGTGAAGAGGAGCCTTAAGGAAATGTCCCACGTTTGATAAAGTCAGACCAAGAATAGTCTGCAGCGGATTTGATAGCCCACGCAGTGAAAGTGTTATTTTAAACGTCAAACTTCTATGAAATTATGACGCATTAATGACACTTGCACTGCGAGGGCTATCAAATCCGCTGCAGACTGTTTGTGGTCTGACTCTAGCTAAAGTAGATGGCGCAGTCCGGCGGCATGTATTTTGTGGTAAGTGGATACTGTCAAACGTCAACTTTTGACAACAGGTGTCGCTTCGGTTGAAGTACCTATCTCTGCATATTTACCTAACTATTGGTGAAACTTTATTAATTAATAATTATACTTACTTAACATAAGTTAATTTGTACTAATTTTAAATGTACCAGTGAGATGTAACATAAGTATCGTTAGCTTGGCACTGACTAGTGCAGGACACCACAATGTTAGCCTTACACCAGGTATGAATAACAAAAATTATAATTATACAGGTAAAATGACGCTCTTGTTTTTTTTACCCTTTTAACCCCACGGCAATGTTGTTGTCGATATTTTAGACAGAACGCTAAGCAATGCAAACAAGATTCCACAATTCAGCAGTGGAATCTTGGGCATTGCGAGGTTTTGCTACACTGTTGCAAGGCATTAGGCACGATAAACAAAGTTTGGTTTGAAGCAAAGAACATTGATTCAGTGAATAAAGCTAGTTTTTCCGAGCTGATGCGGTCCTAATCGTTACACTATTCTTCTACTCGTATCTATAATTATAGGTAATAGCGTCCCGCCATCCATGGCAAAATCATGCAATTTTGGCGAAGTCGAAATTAAACAAATGTAGCATTGTTTTTACGTAAGTTAAGCTCTCAAGTCCGCCAAGGGGTATAGTGGGGTTTCATGTGGATTGGACGTTCTCTACAGGATCTTTTTTTCAGCGCACTTGTGCCTTTATTTTAAAGGTGAGTAAAAATCGTTTTTATACATTTACATCAATCAACCGACCCGATTAATTATCACATAGGTACAGTCGCCATCTGATATATCGGAGCGGCCAAGGTGTTCACAATATCTGAACACGCACTGTAACGCTCTGACAATAGAGGCGCACTCAGATATTTGTGAACATCTTGGCCGCTCCGATATATCTGATGGCGACTGTACATTATTATTTTCCTCTTGTTGCAGCAGCCATGTGGGTGCCCAACCTCCCGGTGACGGTGCTCAGCGCCGTCGCTGCTACCGCTGGCGCCGTCTGCATCTTCAAGTAACACCCTCAACCATTTTAACAAAGAGAATTTGAAATAGAGAGTTACCATCATGGTAAATTATGTTGCTACAGTACATTTACTGCCATCTTTCGACAGACTATTAAAACTGTTGGAACGCCATTTGACTTTGATCATTATTCTTTCACTGATATGTGTTAACTTGTTAAATATTAATATTAACGCCATCTACTCGAGAGTAGGGTGAAGGTTATGGCACCATCGCTCGAAAAGATTGCACCATACCTTTGGCCTATAGTAGGAATAAGGATAAGGATCAAAGTCAAGTAAGAATAAGGATCAAAGTCAAATGGCGTTCTAACAGTTTTATGTTCTATCGAAAGATGGCAGTAAATTTACAGTAGCTACATAATTTACTTTGACAGTGACTCTATTTTCTTTGATTTTAATAAATATATCCGTAGGGGCATTCTGATTCAATCACAAATTTGAACTTACCTACTTGCTTCACTGGCTCAAAGTGACCCAAAATCTTTGCCTCCGACACCAAAGGACGCCACTTTGCCTTATTCTAAGCAATTTGGCGCCTATTGGGTACTCCGAGAGTAGACAGATCTTTTAGAGCTTCATCAAATCAGCGATATCCTATTTCTCTTCTCCGGCCGTCCGTCCCCAGTTGCTTGTATGTACAAAGCTAAACTAAGTCAATAAAAACTGAGCCCTATTGTTGTTTATCAGAGACCGACACAGCGGACCAGCTTTCAACAAAGAGGTGCGAGCGGAGAACAAGACTGTAATCGTGACCGGCGCCAACACCGGCATCGGAGAGGCCACCGTCTGGGACTTCGCCAGGAGGGGCGCTAAAGTAACTTATTAACCTTTTGAACGCCAGACCGTCAAGGAATATGCCGTGCCTCGGACGCCAGGCGATCGAGATTATTTAAGCGAAATTGAACGTAAGTTACGTTACGTAACGGAGTCCCGCGTAAGTCCCTATTGCATTGGCGAAGCTGTCGGCTATACACCGTGAAATTTTAGTGGTTGTTTTCCCGCGGCAGGGCGATTTGCTATCGGTAGTACTTTCGAATTATGATAGACAAACTTATAAATAAATTGTTTTCCGAAAAAAAAAATTACAAAAAAATAACCTAAACTCGAACAAGCGAAAAACAATAGTAACACACTAAAACTGCAAGTCGACGACAGTTCCCGATATTGTAAACAGATAAACAAATAAACAAGCATATGTTACTTTTTTAAACTGTGTAACAGGCTAGAGTGCTTTACTGTTTGACAACAAAATTAAAATTTACCTACTTAGACTGTTCCTTCACTCGGAGTAATTAACAATGGAGCCGCCATTAACAGGCGTTCCCCTCTGTCGAAAATAGGCGGCCAATGGTCAACCTCATGTCAACCATATGTATGGACTGACGTTTATCTGACATGACGTACCTATACATTTGATGTTCCCCTCCCCCGCAAAAAACGGCAGACTATTTTGTACCGAAAATTTTAGACATGGCGTCTCCATTGGTTATATCCTCCAAGGTTCCTTCACGATAAACAGTTGAAATAAAACCTTTTTATTAGTTTGATCTTGCCATTACTTTGTGTCAACTTTGGTAAATCGAATAATTACATCCTCTTCGCTTATGAAACTAATGTGATAAGATCCTGTCAATGTCATCACTGCTATTTCTAGTAAAATGGATCGACATTACGAATATTCTAATTTAGAGTACGTCGCGATGGTGCAGCTGTACGCTAGGGCTAACTACGACTCCCACGCCGCCCGGCGACTTTACGCGGAACCGGACCATTTACAGTCGCTGCGTCTTCGGGGGATTTTAAACCCCCAAGTTCCACACGGACGAACAATTGTCGCCGCAACACAGCGGCTGTTTAACCACGGGCAGTTTCAAACGCCAGCACGAGCCCACCTTGATGCCGTGTTTCCCCTCCGCTGGATTGGGCGTGCTGGGCCCGTGCCTTGGCCAGCGAGAAGCCCGGACCTTACTCCGTTGGACTTTTATTTGTGGTCTGAGCTAAAGCGCCTAGTGTACCAGCGGGAATACGAAAATCGAGAAGCGTTAATAGTGGCAATAACTGACGCTTTCGATGTTATTAGACGTGACAGAGACACACTAATATCATTGAAACAAAATCAAATTAAACGTGCCAGATTGTGTATTGAACGTGGCGGATTGCAGTTCGAACAATTATTGCGGTATCGGGAAGTTTAAGTGTTTGTTTAAGTTTTTGATCATTAAAAGCTTGATCTTAACTTGTTATGTTTACTTTTAAGGATCTGCAAGCTAACTGCACGTAAAATGTGTGAAGGAAAAATAATTGGAACGACTTTTTAGGTTATTTTGTTTCATTCACTCAAAAGAATTAGGTAGATACCACTGCAGTGCTACTACTGGTGTTAGGTCACTTTCGAGTTTCGTTCGACACATTTATAAATCTGGCATTTCTTAACATTATTTAAAAAAAAATTACACATCGACTGTATATCGATAGCAGAATCATTTCGTTGCGGGAAAACAACCACTAAAATTTCACGGTGTATATAGCCGTCGTTGGCGTCCTTGGCAAAACTTTCCGATGACGGCCACAGCCGACTATGGCGGTCAAAATGTTAAGAAAATTTCCCTTTTTACAAACCGAAATAGATGTTCATTAACACAGAAAATAACAAGACTTCCGGGATCTGCTGGATCCGATTAGTCTCCAGGATCGCACCGATCACAGTTTCTCGAGTTAATCTTGAAAGAAAGTCTCCGAGGGAAGGAAGGAAGGAGAGGGGGGTAAAAGCATCACGTATATTTTCTAAAGTCAGTGTTTATTATCCCCAGGTATTTATGGCATGCCGCGACATGGAGAAGTGCGAGACGGCGCGACGCGAGATCGTCCTAGAGACGGGGAACAAGTACGTGTACTGCCGGCCGTGCGACCTCGCCTCGCTCGCTTCCATCGCCGAGTTCGTTAAAAGGTTAGTAGAGTCTGTGCGGAAAGAGAAGAGTCGTGGAATATAAGGAAAGCAACCAATACATTCTATGACTATTTTCTTTCCACACAGACTCAGTCACACAGAATCAAATTACCCTTGCAAAAGTCATACTATACTTAAACACCTTTTTAGGGTTCCGTAGCCAAATGGCAAAAAACGGAACCCTTATAGATTCGTCATGTCTGTCTGTCTGTCCGTCCGTCCGTCCGTATGACAGAGCCACTTTTTTCCGAAACTATAAGAGCTATACTGTTGAAACTTGGTAAGTAGATGTACCTATTCTGTGAACCGCATTAAGATTTTCACACAAAAATAGAAAAAAAACAATAAATTTTTGGGGCCCCCATACTTAGAACTGAAACACAAAAAAAAAATTTTTCATCAAACCCATACGTGTGGGGTTGTCTATGGATAGGTCTCCAAAAATAATATTGAGGTTTCTAATATCATTTTTTTCTAAACTGAATAGTTTGCGCGAGAGACACTTCCAAAATGGTAAAATGTGTATTCCCTCCCCCCCCCCCCCCCACTGTAACTTCTAAAATAAGAGAATGATAAAACTAAAAAAAAAATATATGATGTACATTACCATGCAAACTTCCACCGAAAATTGGTTTGAACGAGATCTAAGTAGTAAGTAGTTTTTTTTTATCGTCATAAACCGTCTACCATGGAACTGAAACAAAACGCAACGGAGTGGCAATAGCGCTCGATAAAAACCTCAAGCAAAGAATAATCAGTGTAGAGCGAAAAAGCGATCGCCTTATTGCAGTAAAATTAGCGATGGATAATCAGCCGGCCCTAAATGTAGTCTCGGCATATGCTCCACAGACCGGATGCACATCTAAGGAAAAGGAGGCCTTCTGGGAAGAGTTTGACGAGATTGTGCTCAATGTACCAGTGGAAGAGCCTATTCATATCGGAGGCGATTTAAATGGGCATGTGGGAGCCAGAAGTGATGCACATCGGGACGCACATGGCGGGTACGGGTACGGAAAACAGAACCAAGAAGGAATAGATATTCTGAATTTTGCTACTAAATTTAACTATAAAATCATTAACACATGTTTTAAGAAAAAGGAGGAACATCTTATTACTTATAAGAGCGGAAGGGCAGCAACACAAATTGATTACATGATTTCCCCAAAATCGATGCTAAAATGGTACCGCGATTGCAAAGTCATCCCAGGGGAAGCTCTAACAGCGCAGCACAGACTATTAGTAGCAGTCATGCAACTTCCGAAACCGGTTAGGACCCACGTAGACAAAAGCGAGCGAATAAAATGGAAGAACATACACAGTGCCAAGGGTAACCATTTCATCGACCGCATAAAAACCTATTTAAACCAAGATATTGATGACAAAGAAAAGCCGGCGCACGAAAAGTGGACAGATTTCGAAACGTATTGCCAGGAAAACGCAAGAAAGATACTGGGCGTATCTAAAGGCCGCCTTGCTATGGCAAAAGACACTACATGGTGGAATAGCGATATCAAAGAATTAATCAATGCTAAGCGCGACGCGTTTAAACTATGGCAAAAATCTGGACTAGAGGAAGACCGAGAGGGTTACAAAACGTTGAAAACCATAACAAAAGCTGCAGTCGCGCAAACAAGAGCAATGTCTAACCAAAAGTTCTATGAGAAATTTGAAAGCGCCCCGGATGAAACTACCATATTCAAAATTGCTAAACAACGTCACAAATCATCACTGGATATCAAGTGCAATAAATATATAAAAGACGATCAAGGTAGATTACTGACAGAAAACGCATCAATAAACCGTAGATGGAAACAATATTATGAAACACTCCTTAATGAAGAGTATGCTAGTGAGCCACTACCAGAGCTACCACCTTCTGAGGGACCTATAGACTGTATATCACCAACAGAAATAAAACTCGCGTTACGCCAAATGAAGTACCACAAATCCGTTGGACCTGATAACGTGCCGGCTGACATCTGGAAAATATTGGGAGAGGATTCACTACCCTGGCTCACAGATCTCTTCAATAGGATTTTAATACAGCGACAAATACCACACTCTTGGCGCAGGAGCTATCTTTGTCCCATATACAAAAATAAAGGCGACGTCGCTAATTGTAACAACTACAGGGGTATAAAGTTAACATCGCACACCCTAAAGCTGTGGGAACGAGTAATTGGGTAGGTAAAGTTTTTTGAAGATAGTCAAATTATATTTTTTTCCGATAGTATTCATTATAGCGATCACGGAAATGCAGTTCTTTTATTTTTATTTCATTTTATTGATTAAATATAATTTTTTAAATGATCGATATGACGTTTGTGAGATGGAATGGCAGTTTTCCGAGTAATTCCTTTGCGCGCAGTAAATGGGACGAGATAGAAAAAAACGATGTCAACTGTCAGTGTCACTTAGCTCTCATTCCCGAAAAATAACGGACAAGCCTCATGTTACCTTGCGAACTGCTATTAATGTTATCATTGAGATTTTCGACGACCTCAGCAAGACCCACGGACTTCTGATTCCCCACGACATCTGCGCGTATTTGGACAAAGATTGAATTTACTTTCGATAACTTGGCACTGCATAATTATTGGACAACGTTTTCTTCCCCACCCTTACACGACGGCCCCTGCCCTGACCCTTGGACAGAGTTTTGCAAGAAAAATAAGCGAGTTCATGCGAGATTGCGAGCAGATTCTACAAATTTGAAATTATTATCATAACAGTGATAAGCACAATGCCGTTGAATTAGAGGAGCAATGGCCGTACAGGAGTACGTATCCGTGAAATACATAGGTACATAAAACTTTCTTCACTTGTGTTTTGATTTTTATTATTAAATTGCCATGAGCTGTTAAGTTCGTAAACAAGAAATCGGTCTAATTTTTTCTAACAATTTCAACCATCTGTTAGTTTTGTGTGGTTATCCTCATTTTATGAATGTTGTTCTTATTTTCAGGTGGATGTAAACATTCATTGGCGGTATTATACTGATGGCTAATTAGAACCATTGAGCCATGACATACTTCCTTGCAGCGTTATTCGGCTAAGCCCCGAGCATCCTGTGAATCTGAAGGATATAATTATTTCCATAAAAAAGAGCAATCGAATTAGGACCAAGATATCCCGACAATCTAAAGACATTTTGTAAAAAATGCAATAAAATGAAAATGGGAGACTCCCTTATTTTAACAATGTTACAAGATCATGACAATGTTATGGTCTATACTTATTAAAATTTTAAAACCAACATGTCTTTATCTTTGACTTGAAAATGTACAAATGATTTGGGTTAAGTTTTATGAAATGCAACTTAGGGGTCATCCATTAATTACGTCACACCAATTTCTAGGTTTTTTGACCCCTCCCCCCCCCTTGTCACACTTGGTCACATTTGGCAAACCCCTCCCCCCTAGTGTGACGTCACATTTTTTCTACGAAAACGCCAAATCGAATTAAGTAAGTACCTAAGTATTATTAATATTTTATCAAAATATTTTTGACGATATAAATATTATTAATTTTATAACCCAAAACTGCTTAGGAAAGAATATTAAACGATTAAAAACTATTTTCGTTTTAAAAACTTGTTATTTAAATGTACAGAGACTAAATAATTTAAATAAATTTTCGGTTACTGATGAAGTTAAAGTGACGTCACAAAGTTTGTGTCTCCCCCCTCCCCCATGTCACAATATGTCACATTTTCTTGACCCCCTCCCTCCCCCTAAACGTGTGACGTAATTAATGGATGACCCCTTATGCTAAAAATCTATTATTACTATATGTCAAATTATCGTGAACTCGATGTTGCTTAAGGCGTATCCAGATTAGTCAATTTTTCGCCAATCTGATTAAATTGCCCGATCGAATCGGGACGTACGGACGCAAACGCCAATTTGGCTCGCCGAATTCAACCGCCGATAATGACCGATAAAATGAGGTGCGGACACAAGAACACCAATTTGTGAGGCTAGTATTTTCGTTATGGGGCATTTTTTCAATTTAAATGGCTCTAATATCACCATAAATCTAAAATTGGAGATTGACGCCAATTTCATTTCTGATCAAATCGACCGATTTGATCAGTCCCGTCTGGATACCGCTTTAGCACCGCGAAAGGGCGCTGCGCGGTGCGCGCGGATTGACGCATGCGCGTACCGTATGCTTAGTATCTATGGTAATATAATTTTAAAAAATATGCAAATAAAAGGCGGCAAAGTTTATTCGTTGTGCAATACTCAATAAGTTACCGCTTGTTATTTTAATACTCGTAATAAACAAAATGAGTTCAAGTGACGAAAACGACCTGGAATAGACGGCACACCGCCTCATTTGAAAGCAGAAGCAAACTTAATAATGAATAACTAGCTTCCTGCTAAGTCCAGGGACAAATACAACAGGACTTACGACATGCTCATGCTGTGGAAGGACAGCCAAAACGCAAGAAACACCTACTCTGAAAGTGGTTTTTAGCGTATTTCTGTGACCAAGTGAAAACTAAAAAGCCATCTACATTTAATATAAACTAAGAATATGCGTTGTTTTTTTAATTGTATTCGCGTCACTTTTTACCCCTATTAAATACGCTTTACTAAATTGAATTTGTTTTATTTCCTCACATAATTTGAGAATAGGTAGTCCTTACTAAGTATACCTCAATGGAAGCAAAAATGTAGTATTTTTGCGAGTTGATACACTTGCTACTTGTGTATAGTGGCAAATGTATTAAACCCGCAATCAACACTAATCAATATGTAAACAGGCCCCAACGTGAAGCACATTTACCCTACAGACATACCTATCCATATTGACCATATTTGAACCTTTCAACTCTCTTCAAGGGCACGCCACACAGCGTGATCCTATATACTGTTGTAATGTTAATGCTTAAGGATAATAATTTGTGGATTTATAAAATAAAACGAAACGAAATTTACTGGATTTATATTATATTATTTTGGATTTATATTATAAGTTTTCTAAAGTACAGTCGCCATCAGATATATTGGTGCAGCTAGGGTGCTCATAAATATCTGAACACGCCTCTATTATCAGGGCGTGCGTGTTCAGATATTGTGAACACCTTGCCGAGCCCATATATAATAGCCAATAACGACCTAGTTATAAGACTATTACAATCTTAATCATTATGTATGTATAATACAACAATCACGTTTATATAGTCCTCACAAACGTATAAGTTACCATTTTGGCCAATATATCTTCAAAGTTTGGCACCGAATCGCTGTTAAACACTTTGGTGTGCTCAAATACGCTGAATTTGGAAAGTAACGTCTGTACTTCCTACAAGACGGTACGACGCACTTTTGAGTTCATCTCTGTAATATTCTATTTCCATTCGAACGTTTCCGGGATCGTCTCCATCTATTGTGTTGATACTGAGATCCAAAATGATTCGTGTAGCAGTCCAAGAGTCGTGGTGAAGGCGTTAATGAAAATGTTCTCCAAGAAGCAGTGCCAAGTAGTCGAAAGCAATCGTTATCATTATCAAAATATCCGTGTTGATCGTGCTAGGGACGTTAAAAATACTTATTCTAGAAATCACACCGACATCCAATTACAAGAAAACACAAATGTTTCGTCCGACCATTATTTTCCAATTATTTGCAAGTTATTTTCCAAGAATGACACTGACAGTTGACATCGATTTTTTTTCTATCTCGGCCATACTGCGCGCAAAGGAATTAATTATTCGAGTCTGCCATTTCACCTCACAAACGTCATATCGATCATTTAAAAAATTATATTTAATCAATAAAATGATATAAAAATATAAGAGCTGCATTTCCGTGATCGCTATAATGAATACTATCGGGAAAAAATATAATTTGCCTATCTTCAAAAAACTTTACCTACCCAATTGGAGCACGGATAACAGCGATTGCTAAAACCACAGAAAACCAGTTCGGCTTTACTGCAGGAAGATCTACCATAGAGGCTATACAGACTTTAAGAATACTTATGGACAAATATAAAATAAATGAGGAAAATCTGTATATGGTCTTCATAGACCTCGAAAAGGCATTCGATAGGGTACCGAGAAAGCTGGTATGGCAGTCGCTCCGATCGCAGAAAGTGCCTGAAGTTTACATTGACTTGATCCGAAACATGTATCAGGATGTCACCACCCAGATCCGTAGCACCGCTGGTATAACCCACCCGTTTAAAGTCGAAGTAGGAGTTCATCAGGGATCAGCTCTGAGCCCATTATTATTTAACCTGTGTATGGATTACATCACAAGAAACATCCAAAAAGAGATCCCATGGAGTTTAATGTATGCAGACGACATAGTGCTGGTGGAGAACAACGCATCAGAGCTCCAAAAAGTTTTAGACGGATGGGTAGCTGAAATCGAAAAACATGGTCTACGAGTGAGCCGCACCAAAACGGAGTTTATGGAATGCGACTTCGGAGGAACTGAGGAGGTTGGCTGCAATCTTGTAGTGGACGGCAATAAAATCCCAAAAGTTTCGCGTTTTGAATACCTCGGCTCTATGCTAACAGATGACTCAAAAATCGATCGAGATGTGGACCATCGAGTTAATACGGCTTGGCTTAAATGGAGAACGCTGTCCGGCGTTCTGTGTGATAGAAAAGTGCCAATAAAAACTAAGGGAAAAGTATATAAGGCGGCCGTCAGACCTACCATGACATACGGTTCCGAATGCTGGGCAACTTTGAAGAAGCACGAACAAAAGCTACACACAGCAGAGATGAAAATGCTCCGCTGGGCAGGAGGCGTGACGCGCTTGGATAAAGTACGAAACGAATATGTAAGAGGTTCCTTCAAAGTTGCACCAATAGCCGAGAAGGTCAAGGAGGGGCGACTAAGATGGTACGGGCACGTCATGAGGCGAGACGATAGCTACTCCGTAAAAACAGTGCTGAACATTAGCACGCAGCGATCAAGAGGCAGAGGCAGACCGCCCGCCACTTGGTGGTACACTGTCGAAAGGGACCTAAAAACTCAGAATATCCCATTGTTGACAACCCAGGACAGACCGGCCTGGCGCAAACGCACAAGAAGGCCCGACCCCAAATGAAGTTGGGACTAAGGGCAGGAAGAAGAAGAAGAAGAAGACTTGCTGCTACGGAACCCTTCATGGGCGAGTCCGACTCGCACTTGGCCGCTTTTTTTGAACTAGTCTATACTCCAATAGAAACAACGGTATGTCACATTCACAATGCATGAAAGCACTAGACCCTCAAAACTTTGGCATGGTTCCAGGTTCAAAGAAGAGGAGCCTCATCTACACGTCCTAGTGAACAACGCAGGCGTCATGGAACCGCCACAAGGCGTCACAGCTGACGGCTTCGAGACGCAGTTCGGCGTCAACCACTTAGGACACTTCTTACTGACCAACCTATTACTGGACACGCTCAAGGTATAGTATACAGCAGTGTTTCTCAGTCTTTCTTGTGGCTTAAAAAATACCCTCAGCACTCCGCTATTATACCTATAGTAGGACTCAGGTGACCTTTCGGGCTTAGACCCTAATTTGTTAAAAGGCATTGTTTTTTTTTTATTTAGATCGGTTACTGTCGAAATTACGGCATCCGCTCTGAGTGAGAAGAAACAAGCACGCTTAAAAATTAATTCTCTGTATCGTGGCAATTCATTTAACAGCTTATTTTGATGGTTTTTTCATACCACAATTATGATTTTTTAGACTGTTTTTTAATTCCTTATGTATTTTGCAGGCTTCCGCCCCCAGTCGAGTCATAATTCTATCCAGCGGCGCACACTACAAGGGCCACATTAATAAAGAAGACCTCAACTTCGCCAAGAAATACGACGCAGCGGCCGCTTACAATCAGAGCAAGCTGGCGAATGTGCTGTTCGCCAGAGAACTGGCTAGGAAGACTTTAGGTAATAAACTAACCTTATGCCTGAGACTTCGACCGCTTTTCCTCCCCACTTTTAGTATTCCTGTATTCCCTTTCAAGCTCCATTTCACCCCCGTGAATGAATGAACATATAATATGTATACACTTATAATAGGTTATAGAGGGCTTCACTCGAAGAGAGGTCCTTAATGCAAACTCGAATTCTACATAAATAATTTAATTAAACTGCATGACATATATTGAATAAAAATAATTTAAAAAAAACGTATTAATGAAATAGATTACATAAATATTTAATTTTCTTACTGTCAAAATTAATTGTAGGTCTAGACTATATTTGCACGTGAAATTATCTACGAATTGTTATGTAAGTACTTATTTTTTAATGTATTAAGGAATAAATGAGGCTATAATAAAAAAACTGTGTGTATCAATTTTAATATTTATTGTATAATTTCAGACGCAAACATTACCGTGGCAGCCGTAGACCCCGGCCTAAGCGACACGAACCTCTCGCGCCACCTAGCGGTGTCAAAGAGCATCACCCGCTTCGTCATCTACCCGCTGTTCTGGCCCGTCATGAAGAGCCCCAAGATGGCAGCTCAATCTGTGATGCACGCGGCTTTAGATCCGGATGTGGCTAAAACTGCGGGAGAATATTTTGTGTAAGTTGCTTATGATAAACAACAGACGCCATCTAGCGGTGTCAACGAGCATCAACCGCTTCGTCATCTACCCATTGTCCTGGCCCGTCATGAAGAGCCCTAAGATGGCAGCTCAAGCCGTAATGCACGCGGCTTTGGATCCGGACGTGGCTAAAACTGCGGGAGAATATTTTGTGTAAGTTGCTTATGATAAACAACATACGCCATCTAGCGGTGTCAACGAGCATCAACCGCTTCGTCATCTATCCGCTGTTCTACGAAAAGCCCCAAGATGGTCGCGGTAGACCCGGACGTGGTTAAACCAGCGGAGGAATATTTACCTAGCTTATCATAAGATTCATAAGAGACACCAATCTCACGCTGTCTAGCCAAACGTCGTGGCGCTGCTCATGGGCGTCTCGCCAAGAGAGAGAAGGAAATAGAGAATATATTATAATTTGTAACTAAATGTATGCCCCTCCCCCTCCCCTTGGCCATGGGCCATGTCGACTGCCCCCCTCCCCATATCAGATGGCGACGCCCTTGGCGCTGCTCCACACTTTGCCGCTGCCAAGTCATTGTAGAGTTATTTTAAACGGATCTAATAAGTTTATACTAATTCTCGTTCCCAATTTCAGTGACATGAAACCTACGGAGCCGTCAAAGGAAGCTCAGGACTTCGAGCTGGCGGCATGGTTGTGGCGCGTCAGCGAGAAGTGGACGCGGCTGGCCGAATATCGCACGCAACTCAAGACTGCTGCCGCGTAGAGTTTATAGGGGAGATGGTGTGCAAACGGAACTTTACAGCTTGGCGAAAAAGAGTAGAAATTAAAAAGTGGCAACACTGTAGTGTTGTCCCATTTTCTTACATTTGTTGGATTGAAAGGGACGACACTACATTGTTGCCACTTTTTAATTTCTACTCATTTTTGCCAAGCTGTACTTGGACTCAACCTCTAGCCGCCCAGACTGCAAAACTTGCCAAGGAAAATGCAATTTTGATGTGTCAAACATAAGATTCAAATTGGAATGGAACAGGAGACCTTTTTATAGGTCTCTGGGCGGCTAGAGGATAACACAGATTTCTTTAAAGGCATTTATATGTCTTAAAAGTTTAAGTTGTCCAAAAATCTAACAATCAGTTTTAGTGATATGTTAGATATAGAAAAGTAGTGTATTGAAAGAAGGGTTAGAACATACCACTTTAAGCATTTTGTGCATTTACAATAAATTAGAGTAGTAAATAGTTAGAGTTGATGTTTTTATTTAATTACAATAAATATTTATAATTGTATATTTATTTCTATTTATAAACCCTAAGGAAATCTTTGCGGGACATGCTGCCAAACAGCAATTACGCTGGACTATATACTCTGTATCTTTAGGTATTTAAAAAAAAAGTAATCAAAATCTACCCTCAAATGGCTTCTTAAGCCAGTTGAAGATAGATGAAAACATTACATGATCATAATGTAGGTTAAAGTCAGGTCGTTCAGTGACTGATCCAGGTGGTTTTGTATAACTACCCGAAAATGTACAAATTATTTGTTTACTTTTATTTAAGTACGAGTATAGTCTAGCGTACCAATAATGCCAGACGAAGATGTTATCCTCAAATAATTTGACCACGCTAACTTTGCACAAACTTGGCAGTAAGAAAATGTAATTATACATATCCCTAAGCCCTCATTGTCACGAGCGCTTTTTCAACCCGCGTTAAAAAAGCGTTTGACACAAACTTGGCAGTAAGAAAATGTAATTATACATATCCCTAAGCCCTCATTGTCACGAGCGCTTTTTCAACCCGCGTTAAAAAAGCGTTTGACACAAACTTGGCAGTAAAAAAATGTAATTATACATATCCCTAAGCCCTCATTGTCACGAGCGCTTTTTCAACCCGCGTTAAAAAAGCGTTTGACACAAACTTGGCAGTAAGAAAATGTAATTATACATATCCCTAAGCCCTCATTGTCACGAGCGCTTTTTCAACCCGCGTTAAAAAAGCGTTTGAATTACACAACTGGAAACATGTATTGTATATTTTGTTCACACGATGGCGGTGGCGCTTTTTATCGAGCGTTGTTGGATTTTAGACTTTAATAAAAATTTTAAAAATTTCTGGAAGCAAACCAATAAATTGAGACCGAGGGCGGGCCTCCCTGTGAGTGTAGAGGGTGTTAGCGAGCCTAAGGAGATAGCTGATTTGTTTCAGAAGCACTTCAAGGTTGAGTCTCCCTTGGGGCCCTGCGGGGGCTCACCTCCAACGAGGTGTGTGCCTTCGGGGCCGCTGGTGAGAATCACAGCTAAGGAGGTGGCATCGGTGGTGAAGAACATGACGCGAGGAAAGTCACCAGGACACGACTCCCTTAGCATTGAGCACCTGCAGCATGCAGGGGTACACTTACCTAGAGTACTCGCCATGTTCTTCAGCTTCTGTGTCAGCCATACTTATATACCGAGCGACATGATGAGAACCGTGGTAGTACCAATTATCAAAAACCGTACAGGAGACACCTCGGACATTAAAAATTATAGGCCCATTTCGTTGGCTACGATTGTAGCAAAGGTGTTGGACAGTGTGCTTGACAAACAGTTGGAAAAGCACACGGTGCTTCATGACGCACAATTTGGATTTCGGCCGGGCTTATCCACCGAGACGGCAGTCCTTTGTCTTAAGCACACTGTCCGATATTACTCAGACAGGAAAACACCAGTTTTTGCGTGTTTTCTTGATCTCTCAAAAGCCTTCGATTTGGTGTCCTATAACAGACTTTGGCAGAAACTGTACGAGGAGACGTCTTTACCCGGGGAATTGGTGGAACTGTTCAGGTTTTGGTATGGCCACCAAACTAATGTCGTTAAGTGGGCGGGCTCGCTATCCGATGAGTATAGGTTGGAGTGCGGGGTCAGGCAGGGGGGGCTTACGTCGCCCAGACTCTTCAGCCTATATGTCAATCGGCTGATCGAGGAGCTCAGCAACACTATGGTCGGATGTTCAATAAATGGAACGTTCGTAAATAACATCAGTTACGCGGACGACATGGTGTTGCTGAGCCCATCGATCGACGCCCTTAGGACACTAGTAGGTGTTTGTGAGCGGTATGCGGAGGCCCAGGGTCTCAAGTACAATGTCTCTAAAAGCGAGCTGCTGGTTTTCAGGGGAAGAACAGTCCAATTAGACGACCAAATGTTACCTCCAGTGAGACTGAATGGCACTCCTCTTAAAGTAGTAAGAGAATTTAAGTACTTGGGACACTGGGTAACCGCATCGCTAAAAGATGACGTAGACGTGGAAAGGGAGCGTAGGGCGCTGGCAGTAAGAAGTAATATGTTGATTCGTAGGTTCGCAAGGTGTACTAGCAACGTTAAAATCACCCTTTTTAAGGCGTACTGCCAGTCATTTTACACCTGCAGCCTATGGATCAACTTTACTCAAAAAACTTACAGCGCCCTACGCGTCCAATATAATAACGCTTTTAGGATGCTGTTGGGGCTGCCGCGCTATTGCAGCGCTAGCGGTATGTTCGCGGAGGCGCGCACCGACGGCTTCCACGCCATCATGCGCAAGCGGGTGGCGTCGCTGGTGCGGCGCGTACGCGGCAGCGCCAACAGTCTCCTAGCCACTGTAGCAGACAGGATTGATGGCGCTTTCTGGGAGTACTGGAGTAGCCTACATGTCTATTAAATCTAAATAAAGTACATAACATAGGTAGTCACTAACATAGGTTAAGAGTAATAATAATAAGCTACTAATATATTATGGAAATTTAATTTCTGAAATAAATAATTATTTAATTTAATTTAATTTAATTTAAGCGTTGGACGTTAAATCGAATTTAGCGTGCGGACGGATTCAAGCGCTTTTTTAACCCTCGTTGAAAAAACGCTCGCGCTAATGAGGGCTAAAAGCTCCACGTGACGTAGCAGGCATGAAAACTTAGCCTGGTCCGACTCTATCACGGGACATATTAGCAATAATCTATCAGAGAGCAAAGTGGGAGGAATGTCTGAATATTTTCTAAAGTTCGCGCTGATGTGTAGACTTGGTGTAGACCATAGAAGTAGCATCCTGTAGAAGTGGTATACGCGTGCCTCCGTGAGGGACAAAACATACGCAAATGCGACACTGTGATTGGTCGAATTCATTTGTTGCCCACCATTATCAATACTAAAAAAAAGGTGGGGAACAAATAAAATGTGAGACTGTGACAAGGACAAACAATAATAGCGCTTTCGCTGCTACTCCTACTGAAAGATACATATGACTATCCCGTTCTGTCAGTTATCCCCACCACTCATGCCCAATCCAGTCATGTAGACGGACATAAATATAATGTATGTTAACAAAATTAAAAACCCCTCAAAAACGTCAACCGCGTCAACGTCAAGTGACAGCTGACAACTACATGCGTTGATGGTGTACGTGTTGTGCTGAAAATTTTGCAAAAAAAAACGCAGATTTTGTTAAATAAGTGATATAGAAAATACCTTGTCTTCAAGATGAAGACTCGTTTTAATACCTACGATATAATATGCATGGTCACCGAGCTACAGAAGTAAGTTATCTTCTTCTTTACAAAACATAATTTACCTTTCCAATAAAACAATACTCTGCTGCAATTTCAATGAAATACTTAACTATTATCTCAAGTATTAACAGTAGTTACAATATATACACATTTCAGGCTACTTTTACTTCTTATAACTGTCATTTTAATGCATTATATTGCTTAGAAAACTTATGTTTGAAGTTTATTGTTGGCTACGTTTTTTTTTGCCTAGGCTGGTGGGCATGCGAGTAAACCAGGTGTACGACATAGACAACAAGTCGTACCTGATCCGGCTGCAGCGCTCCGAGGAGAAGGCTGTGCTGCTGCTGGAGTCGGCTAACAGGTTCCACACAACTCAGTTTGAATGGCCGAAGAATGTAGCACCTTCGGGGTTTACTATGAAGGTTAGTGATTTTAATTTAGTGCTACATACAATTTAAATTGAATTGAATTGAAATTGAAATAGCCTTTATTTCAGATAAGTATTTTGTAGTACATTTCATTTTGTTGTTAACATATATATATATCTAATCTAAATTTATATCTGTATGCCTTTTGTAGGCAAAGGCCTACATACACAAGGCATACAATTTAAATACAATACTTTTAATATTGTGAATTGTGAACTGATGGAATGAAATACTTTTTAGGGTTCCGTACCTAAAGGGTAAAGCGGGACCCTATTACTAAGACTTCGCTGTCCGTCCGTCCGTCCGTCCGTCCGTCTGTCCATCTGTCTGTCACCAGGCTGTATCTCACGAACCGTGATAGCTAGACAGTTGAAATTTTCACAGATGATGTATTTCTGTTGCCGCTATAGCAACAAATACTAAAAACAGAATAAAATAAAGATTTAAGTGGGGCTCCCATACAGCAAACGTGATTTTTGACCAAAGTTAAGCAACGTCGGGCGTGGCCAGTCTTTGGATGGGTGACCGTTTTCTTTTTGGATTTTTTTTCCGTTTTTTTTTTTTATGGTACGGAACCCTTCGTGCGCGAGTCCGACTCGCACTTGCCCGGTTTTTTAATAGACTGTTTCCATGACATATTGTGGTGCAATTGCAATATCCTACTGGGCTTTTAGAGATAGATTGATAACATGATAACAACAATTAACCTGGCCTTATTGTGTACATCTTATTATTACAGTTTCATCTCTATTTTTTTTTTTTTATTATGAATGGGCTTACTCATGGCCACAGACTAGCCGAGGCGTAGACGTGGCCTACGATGGAGCGAGCTCGCCCAGAAACTCTTATAAGATATCTTCACATAAAAAAAAGTCCCATATCTATAATATAGATAGTCATAATTATAAATGCTGAACTAATCTTTCATTTCAATGATTTGTTTAAATTAAATATACAAAGGGGAGTATGAACGCAACTTAGTAATAAGGCTACCTTTATGCTTAATATTGTTGGTAGTTTTTAGTTTTGATTCGTATCTCCAGTAATAACTTTCAATGTTTAAAATAACATTTAATTTATTCCCATTAAAGGATACAATATTAAAACTAAAGTTAAAACTAGAAATAAAATAAAAATACAAACTATAAAATATACTTACCTACAAAAAACCAAACCAATTACAAACTTTCAAATTATTTTCCAGCTCCGCAAACATTTGAAGAATAAGCGCCTAGAGAAGCTCACTCAGCTCGGCATAGACCGGATCATAGACCTGCAGTTTGGGAGCGGGGAGGCAGCCTATCATGTCATACTGGAGCTGTATGACAGGGGTAACATAGTGCTGACGGACTATGAGTGGACGATACTCAATGTGCTGCGGCCCCATGTGGAGGGGGACAAAGTTAGGTTAGTAGAACATTATTTAAGTAATTTAGCTAAATGTTTTATGTTAGCTCTATCACTTCATATTGCTTGTACTTCAAAACGATGATGTAAATTCAAGTATAAATAACCAAAACAAATTTTTGCTTAGAAATATTTGACACATTTTTTAGTCCTGTGTATTTGTAGGTATTAAGCTTATTACATTTTCTCTTTGATACTACCAAATACTACTATTAAATTAAGTGTAGCCTTTTTCCAATAAATTGTAGTGACTGGTGAATAACTTTGTCAAAAGTTAGTAGTAATTAATTTAGTTTGTTCATTTTACAGATTTGCAGTAAAAGAAAAATATCCCCTAGACAGAGCAAAGTCTAACTTTGATCCTCCAGATGCAGAGGGCCTGAAGAAAATACTAGCCAATAGCAAACCCGGAGACAATCTCAAGAAAATACTCAACCCTAACCTAGGTAAGTTGACCTTGACTACCTCTTATCATTAAAACTTACAGCATTAAGGGCCCCCCCACATCTAGCGCCGTTCGAGCGTCGGCGTCTGTCGGCGTCTGGTCAGCGCTATGGAAAATGACGTCGACGCTGCGTCGACGTTGCGTCGAGCAGCGGCCATAGAATTGTAGACGCCGACGCTCGAAAGACGCCAGATGTGGGGGGGCCCTAAAATAAAAGAACAAAAGGATCATTGTCTGATTCTATCTATATTTTATTACCACAGAATATGGTCCAGCGATTATAGATCATGTCCTCCTGGAGTGTGGCCTGACGGGCAACATGAAGATCACCACGGAACCTGGAAAGGGTTTCTCTGTAGAACGGGATTTGGACAAGCTGGTAGAAGCTGTGAAGAAGGCTGAGGAATTAATGGCAATTGCCAGGCAAGAAGTGGCAAAGGTAACCTTATTTCACTTATGTTATGGTTGGATTTGCTATGGCATAAACTTTGGGAAGGGCTTTAATGTAGAACGAGATTTGGACAAGCTGGTAGAAGCTGTGAAGAAGGATCAGGAGCTGATGGCGACATCCAGACGGGAAGTGGCAAAAGGAACCTTATTTCACTTGTGTTATGGCTGGAATTGCTATAGCATAGACTTTAGGAAGTTTTGAATGTAGAATGTAGAACGAGATTTGGACAAGCTGGTAGAAATCGTGAAAAAGGCTGAATAGTTGATTTGGACCGCGGACCGGAAGTGGTAAGGTAAAGGTGGTAAAACTGTTATTTGACCAACATCTTATAGGATTTCCAGTACAAATACGCGTATCAATGAAACCGCGTGAATTTTAAGAATGTCATCATCATCATATCAGGCAAAACACTTTTATATCTCTTATAGGATTTCCAGTACAAAGACACGTATCAACGAAACTGCGTGTATTTTAAAAATTTCATCATCACCATATCAGGCAAAACACGTTTATATCTGGTTAATATTCCATGAATCTATAGCACACCCGTGTTTGTGCGAGTATCCAACGGATATCTACGATCTTGGTCGCAACGCGCGAACGCCCTAACAATGCAGAAAAACATACCTATTGTGATATTTGTTTCTTTTGTACCAGGGCTACATCACTCAGAAGAAAGAGGAACGACCTCAGCCCCAGCCAGGCGAGGATGCCTTTTTCCTCACCAACGTGGAGTTCCATCCGATGCTATACGCGCAGCACAAAGCGCAGCCCTACACGGAGTATGACACTTTTGACAGAGCCGTGGACGAGTTCTATTCGGCGCTGGAGGGACAGAAGATTGACTTAAAGGTAAATACTCCCTTCCCGTGTGATTTAGAGTAGAAATAATATGAAAATTCTCAAATCTAACACAAAAATTAGAGGTACAACTTTGAATAGAAATGCCCATCTAGGATATAAAAGTAAATAAACCCTTTAAAAAGCTTGATTGAAATATATTACCGTAAATCTGGCGGTATCAAATTCAAATCAGATTCTGACTCTTCGATATCGTTATCTAACCATAATACAAACGTAACGAACTAGACAACAAAGAAATATATTTTGACACCTCCCTAATACTCCTGTCTCCTTTCAGACTATTCAAGTAGAGCGAGAAGCCATGAAGAAACTCCAGAACGTACGGAAAGACCACGAGAAACGAGTGAACGAGTTGGAAGAACTTCAAGTCACTGACCGGCAAGCTGCTGAACTTATTTCAAGGAACGAGCCGCTTGTCGAACAAGCGAGGCTTGCTATACAAGCCGCCATCGCCAACCAGGTGAGAATTGGAATCTTAAAATTGTATTTTATGGTAAAAATATTCATATAATCGGTTAAAAAACCAAACAACGATACAGAACGTGAACCATCAGTACACCTTATAAATCAAAGTCCCCTGCCGCACTGTGATGGCGATATTGCATGGCAATCGAATTTCTTATTGAGTAAATTTATAGACTTAAATTATTTTTCTAATTCCTCGCGTCGCGATCTGCCATCATTAAGGTGGTTCGCCTAGGTTACTCAAAACTGAACTCTCGCTAGATGGCACCACTTCTGCAAAATTTCAGATTTTATTTTTTTGTGAAATGGTCTTGGTATTTGTATACTTAAAAGTATGTTTCGCGCACTCTTTAAGTAAATATTGAACTATTAAATAAAACATTGAATACTTCATTGTGCAAAAACCACCTTTTTAATTTGACGGAGTGTTGCTGTCACGCTTTTTCCTACTATTACTCACACATGCAAACAGTGTTTCCGTGATCCTTGTAGTAGACAATTTCACACAACGTAAGTATGTTGCAATAGCGTAACGGTATGTTCGTGGAAATACGTGCAAGAGGATTGGGGTTCAAGACTGGTGCGAGTAGGTAATTTCTTTTTGTTTCTCCTTTGTGTTATCTTACCTTTAAACGAGCAATTATTAGATATATAATTTTTTATTTATATATTTGGATGGTATCAGAAACGGCTCTAACGATTTCGATGAAATTTGCTATAAGGGGTTTGATCTCTTAGCTAGGTCTATGAGAAAACGCGCATTTTTGAGTTTTTATGTTTTGTAAGCTTTGGTCGGTCTCCCAGATATTCAATCTCCGCTTGGCAACTAATCCCAGAATTGGCATGCGCACTAGTTTTTACGAAAGCGACTGCCCTGACCTTCCAACCCAGAGAGTAAACTTATTTGGATTAGTCCGGTTTCCTCACATTGTTTTCTTTCACCGAAAAATAGGTATCGGTGTATAAATAGGTAGGTATCAAATGCTATTTCGTACAAAAGTTCGAAAAATCATTGGTACGAGCCGGGGTTAGAACCCGCGACCTCCGAATTGCTTTCTGCTAGGCCAGCAGCGCTTCCCCCACATACTCAGTGTTATCAGGTTTTTCAAAATCAAAAACGATTACTTATGAAAGCAGAAGAATATAAATGATCGTATTAGATTTATAATTGTTACATATTTGCCGTAACTTATTTTTAAAATGTGTTTTTCAATTAAAAGACACGTCAAGATTGTTTACCTTATTTCTAATGCTAAAAAAAACAAACTATAGTAATAATTGTGTTTTTCATTTATAGACAAAATCCATTATTTTTAACCACAGGAAATTTTATACACTTCTTTTTAGGGTTTCGTACCCAAAGGGTAAAACGGGACCCTATTACTAAGACTTCGCTGTCCGGCCGTCCGTCCGTCCGTCTGTCTGTCACCAGGCTGTATCTCACGAACCGTAATAGCTAGACAGTTGAAATTTTCACAGATGATGTATTTCTGTTGCCGCTATAACAACAAATACTAAAAACAGAATAAAATAAAGATTTGAATGGGGCTCCCGTGATACAACAAACGTGATTTTTGACCAAAGTTAAGCAACGTCGGGAGTGGTCAGTACTTGGATGGGTGACCGTTTTTTTTTTTGCTTTTTTTGTTTTTTTTTTGCATTATGGCACGGAACCCTTCGTGCGCGAGTCCGACTCGCACTTGCCCGGTTTTTATTGCAGTGAGGATGTCCTGATTGTAAAAATCAGAGAGATTAGGAAGAGTATAATTTCTAATTATCTTTGTAAAAATTAAAGAATACGTGTAGCCTATACTTAATAATCGATTTATGATAATAAGAAAAATTAAATAAAAATAAAAAACAATACGAAATGTAGGTGTAACAAAAATACAAAAAGTTATGTTCCAGCATACAATGACTGGGGATCGAACCGGGAATCTTCCGCTTGCAAGCAAAAAAGCGACTGTTTGCATAACACGCCATGATAGTTCTTAGCTAAGCTGACGAACTTCTCGCTTAGGTCAATTAACTACCTGTCAAATATCAGTGTCAACAAAATTGCACTAAACATGACGGCACTCCAAATTCGAGCCGTGGTCAGCCCGGCAACGTCGGAAATGGTATGGCAACGTCGCAAATGTATCTGTACACGACATTTGTGACACACACATACGTAAAATTGATGAAAAGTTAACTATGATTTTTGCATGATTTCTGTATGAAACATTGTTTTCCTGTTAATTTCGCGCAAACGAATATTCGAAAGAAGATAAATGCGGAAATATTTGTGTACTAATACTGTGTAGTTACTTAATGAGATTTGATTGAATTTTGTATGAAAAGCGAACCACCTTAAGGCCGTTCCCGTACCCAAATGAAATCTACAATCGAGCGTCCCCTCACGCCACCCGTCCCGCCCCTAGATACAATGACGATACAACAGCGCCACGCAAGAAGTAGAGACTTAAATGAACTAACAGGACACTGATTTGTAAAACGTATTACAAAATACTGAAAAAGCATGCTGCATCTCATAGATGGCGTTAAAGTTAAAATGGAAAAATAAATGAAACATAGTGTAAATTAAATATTCATTTTAATGAAGTCAACTCTTATTTCAATAATATTTAATTATAAGGGTAAATACAGTTTATATTTAAACAAATTAATGACTGCAAGTTTTCTATAATATCATTATTTATTACGTATACTGTGCAGGTATGTCATCGATATTTATTAAAAAAAACCGGGCAAGTGCGAGTCGGACTCGCGCACGAAGGGTTCCGTACCATAATGCAAAAAAAAAAACAAAAAAAGCAAAAAAAAAACGGTCACCCATCCAAGTACTGACCCCTCCCGACGTTGCTTAACTTTGGTGAAAAATCACGTTTGTTGTATGGGAGCCCCATTTAAATCTTTATTTTATCCTGTTTTTAGTATTTGTTGTTATAGCGGCAACAGAAATACATCATCTGTGAAAATTTCAACTATCTAGCTATCACGGTTCGTGAGATACAGCCTGGTGACAGACGGACGGACGGACGGACAGCGAAGTCTTAGTAATAGGGTCCCGTTTTACCCTTTGGGTACGGAACCCTAAAAAGTTAGGGCATACCGATACAAGTGCGAAAAAATAGGTAATTCGCACATGTATCGTACAACGTTTTACAGTACATAATATGGCCCTTTAAATTTTCGACATTGTTACGTAATGTGCTAATTATCGCACTAATGCGGTAAAGTAGCACCATATTGTAATAGTACCTACATTACGCAAATAGGAAATTCGAAACGAGTGGCGATAAATTCGAACACGACCGAAGGGAGTGTTTTGAATCGACACGAGTTGCGAATTACCTATTTGCGTAATGTAGGTACTATTACAATATGGTGCTACTGTATATGTACATGTATCGTACAACGTTTTACAGTACCTACATACTAGGGTTTGCTTCCGGGAAATACCGGTACCGAAAGTACCGGGAATTGCCGGGATTTAGAGCCAAGCAAAGAACCGGGATTTCAAAATTAAATTCCCGGTACTTTCGGGATTTTCGGGACTAATATTTCCGGTACAATATTTGACTGTTTTCTGTTACTTAGCATGAAATATCATGTTTTTTAAAGAAATACATTATATAAATCCATTGCTGACGCTAATACTTTTACGGCTGACCATATATTAAAGCAAAACAAAAATAGTCAATGGGTTTGACAATGCCAACAAAATAAAATAGCTTATTATGAAACTATACGAGTGTTTTTTTTAAGATACGATAAATAATTTTATACGAATAATTAGTTAGTTGTATACTAAATACGAGCAAAAACTAGAGATAATTGTGTAATAATAGTCACGTAATTGCTAATTGTCGCACTAGTGCTGTAAAATAGCACCATATGACTGTAAATCAAATTTATTCATTTTACAGGGTTCCATAGGTTCGTGGAATCACTCAAGACTCAAGACCTTTTTTCTCAGGAACGTGTAGAGGCCTCAAATTGAAATTATATCAAATAGGTACTCGGATCTACTCTATTGTCAAATATATTAGCTTTTTTTCTCGTATATCGCAAAAATCCGAATTAATATCAAAATACCGGTATTAATATTGAAATCCCGGGATTAACATGCAATATCGGAAATCAATCCCGGGATTGAGAATGATCCGATATTGCATGCCCTAACCAAGTTTCAACCTAACAACGAATAATAAATCCCGGGATCCGGATATTTCGATATTGGTCCTTCTCAATACCGAAAATGGAATCTTGAGCTTTGCGAGGGTTTCAAGGCACGAGGGTTAAACAAACAACTTCACAACAATTTCGTAAACGTAGCTCAAACAGTTATTCATAAATTAACGTTTTAAAACCGGCATTTTTGTGACTGACTGACTAATAGATCAAAAACCTAACCCACTTCCAGCTGACCTAGAAATTTTAAATTTGGCACCAAGGTAGACTATTAGGAGTTTATAGAGGGAACAATCTAAAAACTGAAAATTATTGATAATTTGATGAAGAAAAACATATATACTTATCGATAATAGGCTAGATGACTAATTTTCATTTATGGTATCAATCGATCAGGTTTGTCTTTAGGATCAAAAGTCTATATGGGATTGGGATCCATTGCATTAAAGGAATATAAAAATCAGAAATGATAGTCAAAGTCCGACAGTCGTACTTCACTCGCGAAACGACCCGAACAAAACGATATGTGACCGTGACGTCAAGGTCACAAAGAGTCCATCTTGAAGTATGAACAAAACAAGAAAATTGCAGGTGAAATATTGCGTTTATGTATATAGTTTCCATACAATCTTTTATTGGATAAAATCTGAGGAATCGAATCGAATGGTAACTAACTGCGACAATTCTTCGACCGACGGTTTTGTCAGGAAGCTCTTCTTCCACATTGAACAATATTTGTAACTGAAAATAAAATATATTGTATGTGTTAGCATTTACAATTTGTCACATCATGTACAGTCGACGTCAAAGATATGTACCTATTGCACCTTACTCCTTTCTAATAAGGTGAAAAATGTATACATATATTTAACGTCGAATGTTCATATAAAGCACCGGTGGTGGTAAAGAACCAACGAGAGAAATAGAAATAAGACCCTGTATAATAGACTACGAATCGTGTGATAAATCAATTTACATCATCAAACTGCACAACGGGACTTAATCGCGTATTTAAGTTTTAAGATTTACAAAAACCTACAAATCTAAAAACCTTAAAACCTAAAAAAATCTTAAAACTTAAATACGCGATTAAGTCCCGTTGTGCAGTTTGATGATGTTTAATAATCGTGAAAGTTTAAATCAATTTACGATGGAATTCTGGCACACGAAGTTGAAACAATGTTATTCTAGCTAGGTAGTTAGTACAAAAGGTAAAATTGTTCTCTGCATACAATCAATAAGCATAATTAGCATGAATCACCTACCTCATGGGTATCTTCTTCCTCTAATAGACTAGTAACCCGATAAGTGTCATCCACCTGTGCAATGCGTGGGTTCAAAATGTTTGAGCCGGTCGCCTCACTGTCAAAACCAAAATTAAATAAATGTATGATGTTTTACAGCACATATGGACTTTACCGCACTAGTGCGATAATGCACACACACATTACGTAACTATGTCAAATATTTAAAGGGCTATATGTACTGTAAAACGTTGTACGATACATGTGATAATAGGTAATACGCAACTCATGTCAAATTAAAACACTCCCTTCGGTCGTGTTTTAATTTATCGCCACTCGTGAATTTCCTATTTTTCGTACTAATTTTTATCATCAAGTGATGATGAACAATAACAGCCACATTTTGCCTCTCATTAAGCATCCGGAAAAATCTGTCGGTCGAAGAATTGTAGCAGCCAGTCATTTCTTTACAACATCACTCAATTTAAGGAGTCATCCATTAATTACATCACACGTGTAGAGGGAGGGGGTCAAGAAAATGTGACATATTGTGACATGGGGGAGGCACAAACTTTGTGACGTCACTTTAACTTCATCAGTAACCGAAAAATTATTTAAATTATTTTATTCGCTGTACATTTAAATATAAAGTTTTTAAAACGATAATCGTTTTTATTCGTTTAATTTTCTTTCCTAAGCAGTTTTGGGTTATAAAACTACTAATATTTATATCGTCAAAAATATTTTGATAAAATATTAATAATAATAAGTACCTAAGTACTTACTTAATTCGTTTTGGCGATTTCGTAGAAAAAATGTGACGTCACACTAGGGGGGAGGGGTTTGCTAAATGTGACCAAGTGTGACAAGGAGGGGGGGGAGGGGTCAAAAAACCTAGAAATTCGTGTGACGTAATTAATGGATGACCCCTAATTAGTCCATTACTATTTCATAAATTGATCATGGACCCGCGAAACGCAGACAGACAGACATGACGAATCCTTAAGGGTTCCGTTTTTTGCCATTTGGCTACAGAACCCTAAAAATGCTCTATCACAGGTAAATGAGAAATTGAAAATGGAAATAATTGCCCAAGATTATTAGTTTTATTAAAATAAAAAATCGGTCAACACGCTCAAGAAAAGGAAATCATTTACTATTGTGTAGGGTAGGTATAATATAAAATAACTATCAGTTCATTAAAAAATACGTAAAAGAATAACGAAAGTACGGACAATCGGTAAATCCCGGGATTTTAATTTCCGGGACTTACTCAGGGAACCCTATTACATTCTATCAGTGTACATTTTTAGGGTTCCGTACCCAAAGGGTAAAAACGGGACCCTTTTACTAAGACTTCGCTGTCCGTCCGTCCGTCTGTCCGTCTGTCATCAGGCTGTATCTCATGAACCGTGGTAGCTAGACAGTTTAAATTTTCACAGATGATTGAATTTCTATCGCCGCTATAACAACAAATACTAAAAACAGAATAAAATAAATAGTTATACAACGAACGTGATTTTTGCCGTTTTTTGCATAATGGTACGGAACCCTGCGTGTGCGAGTCCAACTTGCACTTGGCCGGTTTTTTTAAATTAAGTACCTCTTGTAGAATATCAAATAACTGATGAGGGCAATGTATCTCGTACGATATTATTGATTGGCGACATTTTATTTAGTTTTCGGCGAACATTTGCTAAGTAGGTAGTACTAATAGCCATCTAGGAAAATAAGTACAAAATATGTCCAAATAATTGAGAATATCAATTCAAAGCATAAAAAGATATAAGCATCTGCACTGATAGGAAAACAGTAGGTATCTAAATCTAACTAAGGTCTTTTCGTACGCCGCCGCTGTGAGTAGGTAGGTATTTATCGCAACGCACGAAGTTACGCGCGACATAGGTACCTACATATGCGACGTTATCTATGAAAAGGGACCTTATTGTCGATGGCGCTTCCGCCATTATCAACGATGTTCTGATATAAATACCACGCCGCGCGACATGTGCGTCGTAAGCGCCAAAGACAATAAGGTCCCTTTTCATAGATAATGCCACAATTAGAATTAGAACTTACTCGTTACTTTGAATGTCAGTGGTTGATGAAATCGGAGATTCCATTTCCATATTTTGCAGTCTGTAAATAAAGATAAATTGTAGTAGTGTATTGTGTTACGTAGGTAGGGCTAAAAAGCACAAGTCAAATAATTATACTCACTCGATGTAGTCTAAAGATGTAGTATCATGTTCGGCTGTGAAATTATCCAATTTTCTTCTTTTCCTAGAAAGACAAAAAAGTAAAAAGTTTAGACGCATGACAAATCACGAGCTGATAGTGGATGGATTGCTAAAAGAACGCTTTATGCGTCTAATTGTGTGCGTTACGTGTATCACTGTGTGCTCGTATTTATAGGAAGGCCCACTACACCGCAACCGCGTAACTACGACTCACGGAAACATAGACGGCAATGTTTTCTGTCTTTGCCGTGTGCGGCGCTAGTGCCGCGTGGTGTAAACGTCGCGAATCGCAATATCCTTTTAAGCTATTTAGATGATGAATTGATGACAATGTTTAACCGGTAGATGGAGCGATTATTAAATTTTAGAATGTTTTAAGTTATATGGATTACTAATTAGTACGATCGAGTATATATTAAATTAAGTAATAATTACTTATTTCACTGTGTAATAAATATACATTTTTACTTACGTTAGTTCCATTGTTTGTTGGAATCTTCCGAGTTGTCTTTTTCGAGATGTTTTCTTTTTATTCAATTGCTTGTTACCCATTATAACTTAAAGGTTTTGGTGCACACGGTATATCACTAGGACACACAACACAGCACAGTTTTTATAAGTAAATCTTATATTTGTTTTGGGGACACGTAGTACAGGTCCGTCTGGCACGAGCGCTCAGCCATCACTGTCTCATTTCGAAAGACGGACGGAGATAGAGCATGCAGGCCGAAGTCAATATTTTATTACGATAGAATTAGTTGATGTTTATTTATTTTAAAAATATTGCCTCTAATTATCGTTTTTCTAAAGCTGTCAAATTATTGTTATAGTTATGATTGATTTTTCTCCTTTTTTTGTTTCATAGTGTCACATAGTAAAGAAACAAGTAAAGTTGGAGTATAAATTCGAATTGGAGGTTACTTTGGGAATAAATTAATTGTATCGAGCGAAGTGTTATGAATCGTGTATCGAAAGCTGTGTTATTAAAGATAATATAATCAAGAATTATATATATTTTTCCCACGTCTACAAATATCAACGTTTCTTAGAAAAATAGGATAATAATTGGGGTATTTTTACATTTCTGGCTCAGGGAACGGCCTTAACTTATATTGTTTGATATAATGAGTCTGAAGCCTCGTCTCCATATCGCGCTGCAAACCATCGAACATTGGCTCGCGCGGCAGCCGCGCGCAATGGATACCGGGCTGGCTCGAGAGCCAACTCGATGGCTCGCGCGGCAGCCGGTATCCATTGCGCGCGGCTGCCGCGCGAGCCATCGAGTTGGCTCTCGAGCCAGCCCGGTATCCATTGCGCGCGGCTGCCGCGCGAGCCATCGAGTTGGCTCTCGAGCCAGCTCGGTATCCATTGCGCGCGGCTGCCGCGCGAGCCATCGAGTTGGCTCTTGAGCCAGCCCGGTATCCATTGCGCGCGGCTGCCTCGCGAGCCATCGAGTTGGCTCTCGAGCCAGCCCGGTATCCATTGCGCGCGGCTGCCGCGCGAGCCATCGAGTTGGCTCTCGAGCCAGCCCGGTATCCATTGCGCGCGGCTGCCGCGCGAGCCATCGAGTTGGCTCTCGAGCCAGCCCGGTATCCATTGCGCGCGGCTGCCTCGCGAGCCATCGAGTTGGCTCTCGAGCCAGCCCGGTATCAATTGCGCGCGGCTGCCGCGCGAGCCATCGAGTTGGCTCTCGAGCCAGCCCGGTATCCATTGCGCGCGGCTGCCTCGCGAGCCATCGAGTTGGCTCTCGAGCCAGCCCGGTATCAATTGCGCGCGGCTGCCGCGCGAGCCATCGAGTTGGCTCTCGAGCCAGCCCGGCATCCATTGCGCGCGGCTGCCGCGCGAGCCATCGAGTTGGCTCTCGAGCCAGCCCGGTATCCATTGCGCGCGGCTGCCGCCCGAGCCATCGAGTTGGCTCTCGAGCCAGCCCGGTATCCATTGCGCGCGGCTGCCGCCCGAGCCATCGAGTTGGCTCTCGAGCCAGCCCGGTATCCATTGCGCGCGGCTGCCGCCCGAGCCATCGAGTTGGCTCTCGAGCCAGCCCGGTATCCATTGCGCGCGGCTGCCGCCCGAGCCATCGAGTTTGCTCTCGAGCCAGCCCGGTATCCATTGCGCGCGGCTGCCGCCCGAGCCATCGAGTTGGCTCTCGAGCCAGCCCGGTATCCATTGCGCGCGGCTGCCGCGCGAGCCATCGAGTTTGCTCTCGAGCCAGCCCGGTATCCATTGCGCGCGGCTGCCGCGCGAGCCATCGAGTTGGCTCTCGAGCCAGCCCGGTATCCATTGCGCGCGGTTGCCGCGCGAGCCATCGAGTTGGCTCTCGAGCCAGCCCGGTATCCATTGCGCGCGGTTGCCGCGCGAGCCACCGAGTTGGCTCTCGAGCCAGCCCGGTATCCATTGCGCGCGGTTGCCGCGCGAGCCATCGAGTTGGCTCTCGAGCCAGCCCGGTATCCATTGCGCGCGGCTGCCGCGCGAGCCAATGTTCGATGGTTTGCCGCGCGATATGGAGACGGGGCTTGAGAGTAATAGTTGTTCATTATCCCCCAACAGATGTCCTGGGACGACATAACGCTCCTCGTAAAGACGGCCAAAGAAAACGACGACCCGATCGCCTCCTGCATCAAACATTTGAAGCTCAATACCAACCACATAACGCTGTCCCTCTCTGACCCGTACGAGGATGAGGTCCCGCCTATGTGTGTCGACATCGACCTGTCTTTGACAGCTTTTGCTAATGCTAGAAAGTGAGTATAGTATAATCAAAGAGAAATTGAAATAGAGAGTTACTGTCATGATAAATTATGAAGCTACAGTACATTTTCTGCCATCTTTTGACAGACGATTAAAACTATTAGAACAAGAATATAGTTTGACAATCCGTCTCTATACACTCGATTCTCTTTGGTATAGTGCTGGAATCTACACCTTAGAGGGTGCAAATAGGTTCAAAGTGTCTCTCATTATCAATTTAAAGCAAACAATTTTTAATTTGCGCTTAAATTGTGGTTTTATACATTTAATTTCTACCCTGTTTTAATAGTCATAAAGTCCATATTACAAGCATCACAAACATTGAAATACCTTTTCAGATACTACGACATGAAACGCAACGCAGCAAAAAAGCAGCAAAAGACCCTGGAGTCAGCAGACAAAGCCCTCAAGAGCGCCGAGCGGAAGACCAAACAGACCTTGAAGGAGGCTCAGACCATCAGCTCCATCAGTAAAGCCAGGAGGACCTACTGGTTTGAGAAGTTCTTCTGGTTCATATCATCTGATAACTACTTAGTAAGTTATCATTAAAAAAAACCGGCCAAGTGCGAGTCAGACTCGCGGTTCAAGGGTTCCGTACATTATTAAGACCGACTCACGCTTGGCTGCTTGTATTTTTTTCAAAATTCGGTCGTTTTTTAGCTATTTTCTTAAATAAGTACTAACCTATGTATTTTAAAATTATAAATAAAATATCTTCGGGTGACAAGCAAAAGTCACTAAGTACTATCAAAAAATTAAAGTAACAATGCACTTTATTACACATGTAACACGGTTTATTGTCCAATAATTTCAATAGTGTTAGTTACTTTTGCTTGTCAACCGACGATATATTTGTAATTCTCAAGATGAGCTCTTTCATTTGATATATAACACGATATAGTTTGAAAAACTTTATTTTTTTAACTTTCTCATTTTCTATCCATTGAACTAGATTAAGTTATAAAATTCAACATGTGTCAACAACCCCTTTTATTATAATATTTTAAACTTTCGCGTTTTGAACACATATTAACTCACATTATAGACGGGTCGAACGCGAATTTTATTAAATTACCTTGATTTACCGACGTATCGGCACAGGTTTCACTGGTCGTAAGGGGTCATCCATTAATTACATCACACGTTTAGGGGGAGGGAGGGGGTCAAGAAAATGTGACATATTGTGACATGGGGGAGGGGGGAGACACAAACTTTGTGACGTCACTTTAACTTCATCAGTAACCGAAAATTTATTTAAATTATTTTATTCGATGTACATTTAAATATGTAACAAGTTTTTAAAACGATAATCGTTTTTATTCGTTTAATTTTCTTTCCTAAGCAGTTTTGGGTTATAAAATTACTAATATTTATATCGTCAAAAGTATTTTGATAAAATATTAATAATACTTAGGTACTTACTTAATTCGATTTGGCGATTTCGTAGAAAAAATGTGACGTCACACTAGGGGGGAGGGGTTTGCCAAATGTGACCAAATGTGACAAGGAGGGGGGAGGGGTCAAAAAACCTAGAAATTCGTGTGACGTAATTAATGGATGACCCCTAAATCATGTGGTCGTGGTTGGTGGTGGTAAATCAAGGTAATTGAATAAAATTCGCGTTAGTCGTCTATAATGTGAGTAAATATAAACCCCTTTTATTCTCCAGGTGATCGGTGGGCGGGACCAGCAGCAGAACGAGCTCCTCGTGAAGCGCTACATGCGCTCCAGCGACGTGTACGTGCACGCGGACGTGTCCGGAGCCTCCTCCATCATCATCAAGAACCCGGGCGGGCCCGTGCCGCCGAAAACGCTGGGCGAAGCGGGCCAAGCTGCTGTAGCCTATAGGTATACTTTACTCAATTCATCGCTAGATGTCGCTGTACGGGTAAAGGCGAAGTCTGCATCGCGCTAACGATGTTTCGACCCATAAGTAGTGAGGATGGTTTTTATTTTATACCGCGTTCCAGTCCAGTCCAGTGATATGTAATTAAAATGGATGTTGCCGGAGCGTCCTCCATCATCATCAAGAACCCGGGCGGGCCCGTGCCGTGCCGCCGAAAATGCTGGGCCAAGCTGCTGTAGCCTATAGGTAAAGCTTACGCAATTGGTCGCTAGATGTCGCTGTACGGGTAGAGGTTATGTCTGCATCGCGCTAACGATGTGTCGACGTAGAACCCATAAGTAGTAAGGATGATTTTTATTTTATACCGCGTTCCAGTCCAGAGATATGTAGTTAAAAATTGATGTTGCCGGACCCTCCTCGATCATCATCAAGAACCCGGGCGGGCCCGTGCCGCCGAAAACGCTGCTGTAGCCTACAGGTATAGTTTACTCAATCGTTCGCTAGATGGCGCTTTACGGGTAAAGGCGAAGTCTGCATCGTGCTGACAATGTTTCGACGAAGACAAAGAAGTTGATTTCATGAAGACGTCTTTCTCAGAGTAATGAACTAATACTAAGGCCTCAGTTACACTTGTAAGTTTTACTTACGTAAGTAGGGACAAAGCTATTTGTTAGAATGAGATAACGACATTCATCTCTCATTCTGTAGTATAGCCGTGTCCCTACTTACGTAAGTAAAACTTACAAGTGTAACTCAGGCCTATGGATAAGCTGGATTTATCCGATTGAGTCTGATTTCGAGGTTACATCCCGCGACAGGAACAGATTTCCATGACCAAAAGAAACCCCAGCCATAACTAGGGAACTTGTAATGTGTGATGAACCCTCGTGGACGTCAGCTACTGCTCCATTGGTGGATTTACGAACGGCAGCCACAGCCACTCAAACACGTAAGCAATGTTGATTAAAACTTTGTCAGTTTAAAAAAAATGACAGCCAATTGTGTCGAGGTGGAAAGACCGTTAGCTGATGCCCTGAAGGGTGTCAAAAGCCAGACGTCAAGTCAGGTCCCTATTGCATCCCCAAAAAATCGGGCAAGTGCGAGTTGGACACGCGCACGAAGGGTTCCGTACCATAATGCAAAAAAAGGCAAAAAAAAAACGGTCACCTATCCAAGTACTGACCCCGCCCGACGTTGCTTAACTTCGGTCAAAAATCACGTTTGACGTTTGTTGTATGGGAGCCCCACTTAAATCTTTATTTTATTCTGTTTTTAGTATTTGTTGTTATAGCGGCAACAGAAATGAATGAATGAAAATCTTTATTTCAGGCAACTAGTGGCCCATACATAAATACCTTAAAACTAACATACATATTATAAAAATATATAGAAATACATCGTCTGTGAAAATTTCAACTGTCTAGCTATTACGGTTCGTGAGACACACACACACACACACAGCCTGCTGCTGCTGCTGTGCTGGTTACAGCCTGGTGACAGACGGACGGACGGACAGCAGAGTCTTAGTAATAGGGTCCCGTTTTACCCTTTGGGTACGGAACCCTAAAAATGTTGTTTTCCAGTGTGGCGTGGGAAGCTAAAGTCCTCACTAGCGCGTGGTGGGTGCACGCGCACCAAGTGTCCAAGTCCGCGCCCACCGGCGAGTACCTCACCACCGGCTCCTTCATGATCCGCGGCAAGAAGAACTACCTGCTGCCGCAGCACCTGCAGCTGGGCTTCAGCTTCCTGTTTAGGGTAAGGTTCTTTCTATTTAGCCTAAGAAGTGTGCCTTAATTTTTCACCGACAATCAAATATCACACCGCGAATATTTAACAGTTTATCAATTATTGAAGACGAATGCGGTAGTAGAAACATATTTAAATGAAAAATTAGGATATTAAGGCGCTCTTATACTGGAGTTTTACGTTTCCGAGGGGGTGAAGCAGACGAGTGGTAGAACAGGCGGGCGGGCGCCCCGCGCGCCCCGCCGCACCATTCTCGCGCAGCACGTCTACGTCCTTATTCTGGCGCCAAGGACTGAAAAACCGCAAAAGACCGGTAACCTAAAATAAAGGTATCAATTGAGTAGGTATCCAACAGTAATGGTATCCAAATAAAACTGCAAAATACTAGTACTTAAAATAAAGGTATCAATTGAATAGGTATCCAACGGAAACGGTACCCGAATCAAACGGCAAAATAGCAGTACCTAAAAAAAAAGGTATCAATAGAATAGGTATCCAACAGTAAGGGTACCCAAATAAAACGGCAAAATACCAGTATCTAATATAAAGGTATCAATTGAAAGGGTATCAAATAGTAACGGTACCCGAATAAATAAAATTCAAACGGTACCGTTAACGCTAACGGTCTTCAGTAGGTAAAGGACCTTATGCCTTTTGTAATAAGGTCTTTGTTGTTTTATAGCTTTTCAGGACTGCGGACTTAGAAGATGATAACTGTTTTGGAATCCAACATGTCTGCCGTGTACTTCGACATAGGAGTGCCGAGTCATCATTTTTGAATTCTGCACACCCTAAAACCTATAAAACGACACACATGATGACTTTTATGTCAAAGTGCACGTCAGACATCTTGGATTCCAAAATTGTCATCATTTTTGAATTCTGCACTCCCTGAAACCTACAAAACGACACCCATGATGACTTTTATGTCAAAGTGCACGTCAGACATCTTGGATTCCAAAATTGTCATCATTTTTGAATTCTGCACTCCCTGAAACCTATAAAACGACACCCATGATGACTTTTATGTCAATGATGATGATGATGATGATGATGACAATATAATTCACAAACAATCACATTGGGATCCGTGTACCTAGTGAAAAGTGAGAGGGAGAAACACGTGTTACCTCCCGCTGTCGCGAGTGACCGCTTTGAATTGAGGTATCAGATCAAAGGCTATAAGTTTTTTTTATTTAAGGGTACCGTTTGGACGGAAGCCTACATTTAACGGTACCGTTTGGGCTAAAGCTTATTTGGATACCTAAAGTATTGATATCAATATGGAATGCTAGTTTAACGGTCGGGTACCTATAAAAAAACACCTAAAGGTACTTTTATTTAACGGTACCGTTTGAACGGAAGCTTGTTTGGATACGGGTACCGATTGATATTGGTACCGAAATGCTACTTTTAACGGTCGGGTACCTTTAAAAAGACCGGTCAAAACCGTTTTTAACGGTACCTTTTCAGTCCCTGTCTGGCGCCATCGGTATTCTGAATATTCTGATTTGTCAGTTCCGGGATTTTTTCCGGCAATTAATATCGAATAAGGTTTATTAGCAAATTCGTATTTTAATGAGTACTTAATGAAATTATATGTATACAGTATGAGAGTATACCCCGACAAACTAAGAAACTAATCAAATTATACCCAATTATTATGAGGCAGAAATTAGTACCTACTTACTTACCTTAAAAATATAATAGAGTTAGACCAAGAAAATTCTGCAACGATTTTGATTGCACACGCAGTGCAAGTGTTATTTTGAACGACAAACCTTTATGAAATTATGATTAACACTTGCACTGCGTGTGCAATCAAAATCGTCGTAGACTTGGTCTAATTCTAGAAGTCAATTTCGGGCAAGTAGGTATTGAAAATAAGGAAGAATACTGTAGTTCGTTTTTTTAGCATTAGAAAGTACTTGAAAGAAGGTAAGCGATCTTGACATGTCTTTTAATTGAATAGCGCTTTTTAAAAATCAGTAACTATTACTTATGAAAGCTTATTTTATATATTAGGACTTTTATTTTATATAAAATCAATCAACATTTGCATGATGTGTCACATCCCCGTAGCTGCAGGCGTCCATAGGCTATGGTGAATGCGGGTCGTATGCTTGCTTTAAAAACAGCATTTTTTGGAATAAATTTCCATAAAGCACGGTACGGACTTGGCGGAAATAAGGTAGAAGTACCAGTGCTCAACGCTGCACTAGTATTCGACACGGGCACTTTATGTCAAAGTGACAAGAATTAAATTTGAATACAGAAAGATCGTCGCCGTTCAAATTTAACCTATATTACTTTGACATAAAGTATAGTGTGTAGCTTTCAAATAGAGCTCAACGGCTAATCCTATTGTCTATTGTTAAGTAAAACCGCACGTGCTACTTCACTGCAAAAAAGGGTCTTAATTATTTTATTTGGCACCTGAGCGCGGGCTAAGCCAACGCTAAAAAACCAGTGTAGGTGCGCTCTCCGATAACGCGCCTTTGTTACGCATCTCGATGACACATTTTAGACTGGTTCTGTAGCGTTCGACTCGCCGGCATTCAGTAACTGAAGTACGTATTTTTTATGCAGGTGGTGGGATAAGGGCAGGGGAAAGAAGAAGGTTGTAGCACGTGGCATTAGCGGTTTTACTTAACAAAAGGATTAGCCGTCGAGTTCTATTTGAAAGCTACACACTATACCCATGTCGAATACTAGTGCAGCGTCGAGCACTAGTACTTCTACCTTACCCAATCATCATTCATCATTCTCTTGCCCTTGTCCCATTCACTTGGGGTCGGCGCAGCATGTCTTTCTCTTCCACACCTCTCTGTCGCCCGTCATTTCATCATTCACTTGCATTCGTTTCATATCATCTCTCACACAGACCGTCCACCTTTTCCTCGGTTTTCCTTTCCTCGTACTTCCCTCCACATTCATTCGTAATACCTTTCTCGTCACATGACTTTCATCCCTCCGCATCACATGCCCGTACCACGCTAGGCGATTTGCCCTTACTTTTTCTGTTATGGGTGCAACTTTCAGGCTTCCTCTTATATATTCATTCCTAATCCTATCCATTCTCGTCACGCCACACATCCATCTCAATATTCTCATCTCCGCTACATGCAATCTACCTTACCCAATATTAAACAGAAAACCATTTTAGGCATTTTTCGACCACTTCCCTTAAAACGCATGTAGGTAACTCGGAAACTAAAAGCGGTGAAATGATGGTGGTAACCATACACTAAACACTCACACATATGTATTTGAAATCCGTACACATATGTTTAAAAATGATTAAATTTGATTAATTTAATAGCCTTTAATAAAATATGTTTACACAATTTATCAATCGTGACTGAATTCCGGATTGGTTAGATGGGTGTGTGCCTTTGCTTCCCAACTTGTTATAAAATGACAATATGATGGGCGAATGTCTGAAATGTCACAGTAATTAAGAATTATTTTGCTTTTCTTCGTAAGTATGTTGAAAAACATTGTGTGTATAACATTATTTGCATATTTATACAGTGATTACCCATTTTATGAAACGTCCACTAAACTAGCATAGGTCCGACGCTGGCAGTGGCCACGGGCGTACTGGCGCGGGGAATGGGCGCAAGGTATTGCCGCGTAGGGTGTGTAATTTAGTAGGCAAAAGTTGAATTCATAAAATTATGAATGAAAAGATTAACGTATCGATAAAAGGACCAGCAATAACGAAGATTTACTTAAAAGCTATCGAATGAGGTAATTTTCATATCCATTTTCGTCGTAGTACTTCTAAAATATGGATCAAAAGACAGCTTTAAGCATGTTTTCAACTTAAGATTCTATCGAGAAAATAATGAGCCGTTGTGTTTCTGACAAGCAATAACGTAGTTCAAGGACTAAAGTTATACATACTAGAAAATAAAGCATGAAGTCCTTGTAAAAGTCTGTAAATATGTTTACAAAAAAGCGCATTTTACTACACACCGCGCCTTAAGAAGTTGCGATTAGGTACAACGCATGATTAAATAAATAGGATAGGTAAATATTATATAAAGACACCTTATACTGTGTTCATATGGTAGCATTATGTATTAACCTTAGTAATGTAAGTTAGATTAAGGTACTAACGTTGAAAATGAGTGCATCATGTCGCCGTTAAACGTAAGTTAGGCGAACCTAATATAAGTGTAAAAATCATTTGAGAATCAACATATTATCTCTTTACCAGGCTGAATGATATGGAAATATATTTCCCACATACGGCACTTCAAAAATATGTTCTATTTTCGATCAGTAAGACTGACATTCGATTGTCATTTTTGAACTGTTAACCTGGTAAAGGGTTAATTAAATAAAGAGAAATTGGTCAAAGTCTCTAGTACTAGAGGCCAGATTCGACCGCGACGTTTTAAGCATTTACGACTGATGGCTTAACTCCTAGGTGGTCTACGGAGACATTCGTCCCAATATTCCCAATTTCCCGAATTACCCTGTACATCCTGTGCCCCCTTTTTTATCTCAAACGTCCCATCTTATAACCAATTTTTGAAAAAGCCGCGTCTACCCATCCGCTTCTATCTTTCCTAAAACTCCTTTTCGACTACATTAACTCAAATTCTAATTACCCACTTTTCATATACAGTTAGAAGACAGCTGCATAGAACGGCACAAGGGCGAGCGTAAATCGACAGTGCCTGAGGACGACGCCTCGTCTATCGCGTCGGAAGCCACCACGGCTTTGACGACAGACGAGGGGGACGAGGAGATTGCAGTCTCAGATGATGGTAATATTCAGTAAATATATCTTTTAGATTACTGGCGCAGTCGGCAGGATGAATCGGACGCCGCGTATAGATGCGTGTCGGAAGGCACCACGGCTTTGACGACAGACAAGGGGGACGAGGAGTTTGCAGTCTCTGATGATGGTAAGGTTCAGTAAAGATATCTTTTAGATTACTGGCGCAGTCGGCAGGATGAATCGGACGCCGCGTATAGATGCGTGTCGGAAGCCACCACGGTTTTGACGACAGACGAGGGGGACGAAGAGATTGCAGTCTCTGATGATGGTAAGGTTCAGTAAAGATATCTTTTAGATTACTGGCGCAGTCGGCTGGATGAATCGGACGCCGCGTATAGATGCGTGTCGGAGCCACCACGGCTTTGACGACAGACGAGGGGGATGAGGAGATTGCAGTGTCAGATGATGGTAAGGTTCAGTAAAGATATCTTTTAGATTACTGGCGCCGTCCGCAGGATGAATCGGACGCCGCGTATAGATGCGTGTCGGAGCCACCACGGCTTTGACGACAGACGAGGGGGATGAGGAGATTGCAGTGTCAGATGATGGTAAGGTTCAGTAAAGATATCTTTTAGATTACTGGCGCAGTCGGCAGGATGAATCGGACGCCGCGTATGGATGCGTGTCGGAGCCACCACGGCTTTGACGATAGACAAGGGGGATGAGGATATTGCAGTCTCAGATGATGGTAAGGTTCAGTAAAGATATCTATTAGATTACTGTAACCTGTATCTGTGTAACTGTATCTTTCAGTAACTTAAAGCAGAGGGAATATATTTCCCACAATGATTATGAGCTTTATTTCAAAGCCATAGGGTTCAATATTGCCTAATTTTAGAGACCCTTATGTCCGTTAAAGGTCTATCTAATCAGATTACTGGCACAGCCGGTAGGATGGTAAAGTACCTTTATCCTTTACTAGCTTCTGCCTGCGACTTCGTCTACGTAGAATGATAAGGAAAAGCTACTATGGCCGTAGTAACTTTAAATCATCTTCAAGGGAACACGGTGTCAGAAGACTTCACGTATTTTCATAGACAAAGTAGTGATCAAAACAATTCAATTTGATTGATACTCAATATTTTTATAGACGGATCAGATGAAGAGGATAAATCGCAAGAGAAAGAGGAGAGCTGCGAGAAAGAGCCGCCAAGCGATAAGCCCGCCTTAGACGATATTGAAGAGGATACCGAAAGCGACGATGAAGCCTTCCCTGACACGCATATCAAGGTAAATAAAAAAACTAGAAAGCATACCGGATGGAATTTAAATCAATGCACATAATATAATGACTTTTTATGTCCTTTTTAAATGCAGACGAAAGTGGCCATCTTTGATTAAAAAAAACTTCATAAATGACCAATGAGACGCGAAGATTTCCATTTCAGCTTGGGCACTACAGTTCGCATTTCTCAACCGATTCTCTAAAAATCTGGTAGCATAGCCAAACTGTCACTGTTGCACTAATGTGGAAGAGTGATAGAGAGACACAAAGCGTTTCGTTGTCGTAGCGCAATGCTTGTAACCTTGGCTAGGCCGGCTGATTCGATAATTATATAGATTTTTTTGTCGATTCGGTTTTTGGATTTTTTTTAATGGCGGCGGCGGATTTGCTAGGTATGCAGCTCACATAGCCACTCGTCTTAAGTACATTATTTTCTTTTTTACTACAGGTCGACCACGGAACAGGAGAAGTTATAATGCAGTCCAAAACACGGACCATATCAGAAGTATCAAACAACAGTGAGTATCTTATCAATGTCCTATTTAACAGATTTATAGGTATGTTATCTATTAATCGTGAATACAGAGCTCATGAAAGTTTTTGCCAAAAAGAAGATTACATTTATATGACGTATCGCCTTAATGTATGTAGAACCCTTTGTCAGAAAACGACACAATTAAATTTTTCTTACCAGGTGACGACAAGCCCCTTTCATTCCCGTCCCTACCAAAGAAGACTGGTAAAAAGAGTAACAAAGAACAGCAGAAGAAAGAAGATAAAAAGGAAGAAAAGAAGGAGCCAGGCATGAAGCGCGGGCAGCGCAGCAAGCTCAAGAAGATTAAGGAGAAATACAAGGATCAGGATGAGGAGGATCGCGCGCTAAGGATGAGCATACTGCAGGTGCCGTGACATGTTCCAACAAATACTGACAAGGAATTTTATACTTTCACGATTATTTAACATTATGAAACTACATAACGGGACTTAATCGCGTATTTAAGTTTTAAGATTTACCTCCGACGTTTCGAGGGCGGCGTTGCACATGGAATCCAGTCATTAGTAAATGTAAGCGGAAAAGAATATCGACAGTCGATAAATCAAATATCGTTAGTGTTGTGTGTCGACAGAGTGACATCCCTAGTGCGCAAAACGTTCAAACTGATAAACAAGACCAAGTGCGGGTAGTTCGAAAAACTCGCGCGGCTAGAAGATGTTGATGTCAACTTAAGCCAGTCTGAGAAGACTGCCTGGTTGTCCCCGTGGTCTCGGAGACGAGACCACGGGGACAACGCCGCCCTCGAAACGTCGGAGGTAAATCTTAAAACTTAAATACGCGATTAAGTCCCGTTGTGTAGTTTCATAAGGAATTTTATTCCCATAACATAATAAATAACAAAAATAAATTCTTTTATTTACGACCATCGAGGATCATTTGTGTTAGTAATATAAATACCACCACTGCCGTATGCCACTTTGGGTCTTGTCAATCAAATTTGTCAAAAGAAACAATCTCATATTATTGTTACTGTGACAAGGTACAGAGTGGCACAGAAATTAAATTCCTTGACCGTACGCAGATTAGTCAAATGTTTTACTCAGCCGGGCGAGCACATGATTGGCGCGACAGTATCTCGCGGCGAGATGACTATCCGTCCCTCTTTTGTTAACATAGTTAGAAAAAGACGGGTAGTCAATCATGTGCTTGGCCTTAGGCCTTAGGTACAACTTGTACCGACTTGTAAAATTTAATAAACTGGCTGTGTTCTTTGCCACATGGCCGCAAATAAATGCAAATTTAATGTACTTTTCAAAAGCGTCGCCATTCGACAATTCAACTTAACTCTTGGTGCGGCAGGATGTCGGGAAACTCGATTTAGGCGATCAAATTTGAAATCTTCGGGCTTTCTTACATTCACCACTCATTTAATTTCCGTTATTTTCCTACAGTCCGCAAACGCCCTAAAAGACACGAAGAAAAGCCAAAAGAAAGCGGCAGCCAAGAGCGGCAAGCCCGGCAAGACGAAGGGACCGAAGATACCCCAACCCGCTCCGCAGATCCTTGAAGCGGAGGATGAGGAGCCGGAGGAGCCTGAAGCGGACGCCGAGGTTTGACAATTTAATAACTAACGATGTTGTCACGTAATGTGCTTAAGTAGACAAAGCGTATTACTTTATCATAAATAATACATTATATAGTTCCTGTTTCGAAGTAAATAACGAAACTGGATTGCAAAAACAGCAAATAATTTCTTACTATTTGCCCAGCAGTGGGACACAATATAGGCTTAAAAAAAGAAGTATTAGAACAAATTAAATTATTCTCCGAAAATATTTTTAATTTGTTTTTATTTCAAGCAGAAACACTACTATATAAATTTTATAAACTGAAATAATTTGCTTCCGCGATAGCAAAGGACGCTGGTTCGATTCCAGCCTGGGGCACTGGATGCCTTGGTCACTTTTTCTTAATATATGACATTTATTTCAATTTATAAATAATTTCTTGTTTCACAATCATTCGTAGAACAGCGAAAACCATTTGCTCTCTCGGGGCAATCTCACCGACACACGGGTGAATTGTCTATGAGCAACATTTCAGCCTGTCATGCACTGCATTATATTGCGGTGTCGCGTATTGTAATATGATTAACATAGTTTTTACACATTAAATTTGTGATTTAGCCGGAGCAACAGAGCGCGGATGTGGAAATACTGGACCAGCTGACCGGCTGTCCAGTGCCCGAGGACGAGCTGCTGTTCGCCGTGCCCGTCGTGGCGCCCTACTCCGCTCTACACAACTACAAGTAAGATTTTATTCTATATCAGCTTGGGCAAACTGCTTTCGTATGCCCGGCTGTTCTCCTCTACAGGTCGCATTTCTCAACTGATTGTCATGAAATTTTGTGAGCATGTTTGATAGCTTTACAGATTTTTATTGTCGGTTCAGTTTTTTAAAATATTTTCAAAGATGGAGCCATTGAGTTGACTTAAAATGAGTTTAGAGGCGGCAGGTCTGTGACTTGCGCGTGCATGCGTATGCGCTTCCTTTTTACATTTTATTTTTACCCATACTGTATCTCCTTGGAAAAAACCTCAGCAAAACGTCCGAGGGAGCAAAATCCTCTTAAACAGCATAGTGCGCGACCATTTAAGTTCCAGGGTGTGAGGATGAGCACACTGCCGTGTTGAATATGAAGTTTAACATCGTTTCATTGTTTCAGGTTCAAAGTGAAGCTAACGCCAGGCAACAGCAAGCGGGGCAAAGCGGCCAAGACCGCCGTCATGGTGTTCACACGCGACAAGGCCTGCACGCCGAGAGAGCGAGACCTGCTCAAGGCGGTCAAGGAGGAGAACGTCGCGAGGAACTTCCCCGGCAAGGTCAAACTGTCGGCGCCGCAGCTGCATAAGCACAAGAAATAGAGAGAATTTCGTTAAGCTCAGAACTCTTACAATCTCATGTTGCCCTAGTACTTTTATAACAGTCACCTTTGTTTTAAGAAAGGTTTACAGTGTTTTTCAATCCATCAGCCGTAACTACAGTCTCATGTGTGTGGCGTTATTGAGTTTTCACGCCACTGTTCGGAAATGTGGCAATAGATGGTCTAAAACCAAGCTGGAAAGTAGGCAATAGCTGTAGCACCTGAACTACCACTACTACAATGTTTCATTGTTATCATCATCTGTCATTGGTGACAGTTCGCTACAGCAATGAGTATAATTTAAAACATAAAAACAATAAAAGGTCTTTTTTTGCGCAACTTTTTCAAAAATAAAATTGGGTTATTTATAGAACCAATTTCTTGTTTAAAAAAAAAGAAATGTCAAAACCATTCACTTCATTTTTTTAACAATTATCCATTCAGTTCACGCTTAAGGCGTTTTTTACTTTTATAGCTGTTTGTGGTTTTTGTTAGCAAAAACGCTTCTAATTTTAGAGTCGGTTTGAAGGAAATAACAGAAAAACGCCTCTTAAAAGTGGTAAAAAAAGTAAAAAAGGCGGGATCTGAAAATACTTACTGAATTGGATAGTGTAAATTGTGTTTGACTAAAAAATATAAGAAACGCGCTCGCTATAAAAATGAGTTCTTCTAGTGAAGAAAATGATATTCTTACGCTGACGCCTACCGAAATTCAAGAGACAGTACAGGCAGTGGCTAGTAATTTGCTACCAGAGAAATCGCGGGCTAGTACTTATAGTTATGCAAATATTTTCTTATTTCCTCGCAGTAGTCGTGAAAAGCAATATGTAATGCCTCGGCCGGAAACGCTAAAGATGGACTCGTATTATTCGAGGGCCTCCACTAACGTGTCGGCCCTCGAACTCACTCGTCCATCTTTTGGCGGTTTTCCGTCCTCTCCTACAATGTACTATTTCACGCCACTGTTCGGAAATGTGGCAATAGATGGTCTAAAACCAAGCTGGAAAGTAGGCAATAGCTGTAGCACCTGAACTACCACTACTACAATGTTTCATTGTTATCATCATCTGTCATTGGTGACAGTTCGCTACAGCAATGAGTATAATTTAAAACATAAAAACAATAAAAGGTCTTTTTTTGCGCAACTTTTTCAAAAATAAAATTGGGTTATTTATAGAACCAATTTCTTGTTTAAAAAAAAAGAAATGTCAAAACCATTCACTTCATTTTTTTAACAATTATCCATTCAGTTCACGCTTAAGGCGTTTTTTACTTTTATAGCTGTTTGTGGTTTTTGTTAGCAAAAACGCTTCTAATTTTAGAGTCGGTTTGAAGGAAATAACAGAAAAACGCCTCTTAAAAGTGGTAAAAAAAGTAAAAAAGGCGGGATCTGAAAATACTTACTGAATTGGATAGTGTAAATTGTGTTTGACTAAAAAATATAAGAAACGCGCTCGCTATAAAAATGAGTTCTTCTAGTGAAGAAAATGATATTCTTACGCTGACGCCTACCGAAATTCAAGAGACAGTACAGGCAGTGGCTAGTAATTTGCTACCAGAGAAATCGCGGGCTAGTACTTATAGTTATGCAAATATTTTCTTATTTCCTCGCAGTAGTCGTGAAAAGCAATATGTAATGCCTCGGCCGGAAACGCTAAAGATGGACTCGTATTATTCGAGGGCCTCCACTAACGTGTCGGCCCTCGAACTCACTCGTCCATCTTTTGGCGGTTTTCCGTCCTCTCCTACAATGTACTATTCTCGTATATTTGAGTGTCACATTCAACATTAACCATCTAAAAGCGGCAAAGCGGCCAAGACCGCCGTCATGGTGTTCACGCGCGACAAGACCTGCACGCCGAGAGAGCGTGACCTGCTCAAGGCGGTCAAGGAGGAGAACGTCGCGAGGAACTTCCCCGGCAAGGTCAAACTGTCGGCGCCGCAGCTGCATAAGCACAAGAAATAGAGAGAATTTCGTTAGGATCAGAACTCTTACAATCTCATGTTGCCCTAGTACTTTTATAACAGTCACCTTTGTTTTAAGAAAGGTTTACGGTGTTTTTCAATCCATCAGCCGTAATACAGTCTCTTGTGTGTGACGTTATTGAGTTTTCTCGTATATTTGAGTGTCACATTCGACATTAACCATCTAAAAGCGGCAAAGCGGCCAAGACCGCCGTCATGGTGTTCACGCGCGACAAGACCTGCACGCCGAGAGAGCGAGACCTGCTCAAGGCGGTCAAGGAGGAGAACGTCGCGAGGAACTTCCCCGGCAAGGTCAAACTGTCGGCGCCGCAGCTGCATAAGCATAAGAAATAGAGAGAATTTCGTTAAGCTCAGAACTCTTACAATCTCATGTTGCCCTAGTACTTTTATAACAGTCACCTTTGTTTTAAGAAAGGTTTACAGTGTTTTTCAATCCATCAGCCGTAACTACAGTCTCTTGTGTGTGGCGTTATTGAGTTTCTCGTATATTTGAGTGTCACATTCAACATTAACCATCTAAAAGCGGCAAAGCGGCCAAGACCGCCGTCATGGTGTTCACGCGCGACAAGACCTGCACGCCGAGAGAGCGTGACCTGCTCAAGGCGGTCAAGGAGGAGAACGTGGCGAGGAACTTCCCCGGCAAGGTCAAACTGTCGGCGCCGCAGCTGCATAAGCATAAGAAATAGGGAGAATTTCGTTAAGCTCAGAACTCTTACAATCTCATGTTGCCCTAGTACTTTTATAACAGTCACCTTTGTTTTAAGAAAGGTTTACAGTGTTTTTCAATCCATCAGCCGTAACTACAGTCTCTTGTGTGTGGCGTTATTGAGTTTCTCGTATATTTGAGTGTCACATTCAACATTAACCATCTAAAAGCGGCAAAGCGGCCAAGACCGCCGTCATGGTGTTCACGCGCGACAAGACCTGCACGCCGAGAGAGCGTGACCTGCTCAAGGCGGTCAAGGAGGAGAACGTCGCGAGGAACTTCCCCGGCAAGGTCAAACTGTCGGCGCCGCAGCTGCATAAGCATAAGAAATAGGGAGAATTTCGTTAAGCTCAGAACTCTTACAATCTCATGTTGCCCTAGTACTTTTATAACAGTCACCTTTGTTTTAACACATTCAACACCAAGAACCCGACTGTCGGGTACACTGTTCGTAGCGACTACGCGCTACATACGACGAAACCGTGGCTACGCGCTACGAGCGTAACCCGTAGCACTTAGTGGTATTGAATGTGTTAAGAAAGGTTTACGGTGTTTTTCAATCCATCAGCCGTAACTACAGTCTCTTGTGTGTGGCGTTATTGAGTTTTCTCGTATATTTGAGTGTCACATTCGACATTAACCATCTGAATGTAACATTATATGACTCCAAAGCGGCCAAGACCGCCGTGGTGGTGTTCACACGCGACAAGACAAGTAGAAATAATGATCACGTGACACTTATGTTGCCCTAGTAGGTAGGTACTTTTATAAGCAATACCTAACCTAACCCCAGTTATAACTAAATTTAGCGCGTTTACCTACTCTTAAGATTTAATAAATGTAAGAGCATTTTCCAAATTTTTGAGCAAGTAAAACTATTTCGGAACTTTATTCATTGGGTATTTTTAAATAACCAAGACTATGTTTCATTTCACATTTTACATTTGAAACTGACAGTGGAGTGTAACATTTTGTGAGTCTTGTAAACGTGATACAATATCCGTGATACATATTTATGTTAATTAAACCAAAAAGGGGTAATACAATCTAATTTTAATAAGAATTATGTTAATAGAGAATCGAATCGGGTTTACGTGCCGCCAGAAAAAACTTAAATACAAATGACCTACTACATAGGTTATCTCTAATACTTAGTGAGTGAGTGAGATTGTAGATAAATAATTTTGTTATTTGATGTAAATCTCGTTATCTCTATTTTAATCGATTTTTCATTTTATGTTATTGCTATGCTATGTCCGTCCGATTGTATTTTGTTCCTACAGCACATACTCTTTTTACACACGTTTGATATGTCTACACAATATCGATTTAGCAGTTCTTAATATTCAATAATAATAAGATACTGATGTTTTTGTTGATTAAGTTAAAATATAACATTGTTTAAAAAAATAGTTTTATTTAAATAATACTGCACATTATTGAAACGAAGAATCACACAAACAAAAATAGATAAGTAATGGAATTTACCAAGAGTCTCCAAACTACCCTTTAATGTCGGCCAAACAGAAGGCCTAGCGTTAACATCGAACATCGAAATCTCTTTATCTGTCAATAATGCATGAGCGATGAAAAAAGAGGTTTTCTGTGTTCGCGGTAAGCCCCCATGCCCGCGAAAAGGAAGCGAGATGGCCATAGGCTACCCATTGCTCTCTTGTCAAATAGCATAGACAAGGGAATATAAAGACTAGTAAACACATTAGTCATCTTCTTCATCGCCCTCCTCGCCGAAGCCCTCGCCAGCGCCCTCTCCCGGCAGCTCGGGAATCGGTGGCGGCAGCCGGGCGATGCGGTACGCCTGCACAAATCATCTTGAATTATAAGCGTGCACGCAAGGGTCAGAGTTAAGCGTTTCGTGGCCTTCGGGTTAAGTTAAACTACCTTATGGTTGCATCTTTGAAGTAGGCACTTAAGGCACTACCCGTCAATGGCACCCTTATTAATTATTATAATACTCTATTGGTCGAACACAGGTGACATAGTAACTGGCGCAGTCAGTAGGAAAGGATGCAATTGCATACCGCTATAAACTTGTTATATATTAGTAACAATTGCTATACTGACATCATATGTTACTATTTTTACGAGTATAGTATATTAAAAGTCATGTTATGATATAAAGTTGAATATGACTTTAAAAGATTAAAAATAATCTAACCTAAAACCGTAGAGTAATACAGGGTGGCCAAATAAGAGGTATACACTTTATTTTTGAAATTTTATTCTATAAAATATAAAAAATATTAAGTATTCCTTGTTAAATATAATATGTAGGGCCAGCAATTACACATGGAAAATAATGTCAGACAAATGTCCACCTCTAGCAGCATGGCAGATGCGAACCCTTTTCATCGCGTTTTTCATCACTTTTTCACACATTTCTGGCGTTATCTCAGCGACAGTGTTTCGAATATTTTGTTTTAATTGCTGAAGGTTCGTTGGCCTATTAGCATAGACACGTCCCTTTAGATAGCCCCACAGAAAAAAGTCAGGAGCTGTTAAATCAGGCGATCTTAGGGGCCAGTCAATGTCACCGTTTCTCGAAATTAATCGACCGGGAAACGTTATTTTTAATGTTTCTATTGCGTTTTAATGATTAAAACACGTTGTTCCGTCGTAAAACGCTCCATAATAAATTTGCCGTATCTACACAAACTAATTTTCATGCAGTAACTGTCATATTTACCGCCAAATTAAAATGGCGGCAAAAAAAAGTTGTATACCTCTAAATTGGCCACCCTGTATAAGTAAAGAAAGATTGTAACTCCACACATCGTAGTCAGTACTGCTAGTCGACAATAGATGTCGCGGCGAACAAAAACTCTAATGCTCAACAATTTTCAGCTAAATTATAACCGGATTACTCGAAACTCTATTTTCAATTCCTTCTGCTTCTAATATTAGTTGAAAATTGTTTTAGCAGTACATTTATCGTCAGTAGCGACACTTGTGCCATCTGGTGTCAAGTAGCGGTACTGATAGTTCCACTACTTGACGTATAGATGTCGACTAAGAAGTAACCCGCGTTTTGCCTAAAATCAAATGAAACAGTATATCTTTACCTCCTCGTCGGCAAAGGAGGGGTCCTGCATCTCCATGACCTCGGGCCCGACGGGGTACTCTTCCTGCGGCCGCGGCAGCTGCAGCGGCGAGAAGTTCGGCGGCTGGTACTTGAGACCCCAGCCGATATACATGCACTCCGAGTTCCTGGGAATCCCACGACATAATAATAAGTTAATTTTATATAAATCATTATTTTTACTACCCTTGTTAGTACCATCATGCTCTGCGATTGTTGCGCCATTTAGGGTCCTAGCTAAATTGGTTCAATACTTACGCTATATAATTTCCAATTTAGCAAGAACCCTTAAATGGCGTAACAATCCCGTGTGATGACTGTATAGTGTGTATCTTTCAAATAGAGCTCGACGGCTAATCCTATTGTCCATTGTTAAGTAAAACCGCTCGTGCCACGTGCCACAACCACCTGCATAAAAAATACGTACTTCGGTTGCTGAGTGCCGGCGAGTCGAACGTTACTGGACCAGTCTAAAATGTGTCATCGAGATGCGTAACAAAGACGCGTTATCGGAGAGCGCACCTACACTGGTTTTTTGAGCGTTGGACTAGCCCGCGCTCAGGTGTCAAATAGAATAATGAAGACCCTTTTTTGCAGGTATGTAGCAAGTGCGGTTTTACTTAACAATAGACAATAGGATTAGCCGTTGAGCTCTATTTGAAAGCTACACACTATACCTAGTGCAAGTCTTGTTACAGTCAACAAGCTGAGCGCGCCCTGATGTTTGATACACCACTGCTAGTAAAACGAGTTGAGGAGAGTTTGCAGCATGAGGACGCCACAGGCTCCAAACATTGGCTTCACCCAATTGTGTAGTATGAGGCCGGGCGCCGCAGATGTCTAGTATAAGATTTGTCTAAGCGCGACCTATGGAACTTACTGCACGTACCTAAGTTTATCTACATACAGTCAGCAGCGGAAGTTGCTAAGCGGGCCAGGTGTTCAAAATGATCTTGACGCGACTTTATTGTTAAGAGAATAAGAGCGTGTCTTGACATTAATTGATAGTAATTTTCCTCGCCCGCTTAGCAACTTCTGATGCTGACTGTACTCTGAAGCTTAGAACGCACTGCGATTAATTTCTTGCGGTTTCAGTCTTAATTCCTGGCGGTCAGCCTTGCAAGTGCGTGCGCTTATGGAGCATGCCGTACGTTACACTTTTCTGTTCTATTAAAACCGCAAGAAACTAATCGCAGTGCGTTCTAAGCTTTATAATACGACCTACAGAACTTACTTTCCGTCAGTCGCATAAGCGACAGCCCCGGGCCACACGTTGCTCCGCAGAGTGACCACCGCCCGCTCGGGCGCCAGCACGGTGCTCTTCTGCGCGGTCCACGCCCGCAGCCCCTCGACACGCCCGTCCTCTGACAGGGGAGACATGAGAGACGGACCGGTCTCGGGCGGTATGGGCGGCGGCAATTCGTCATCTTCTTCTTCGAGAGCTTCGTCCTAAAAAGGTAGCATTTCCTTGTGTAATAGAGTATCAGGACGGCGCAGAATTTTTACATATTTTTGAACGTGCTAAGATGCCGGGTTTTGTCTTTCATTGTAAACAAAAATTCGGCTCATTGGAAAAAATAGCATTCGGTAGCAACTCTCGTGGTAGAACGCTTAGCTTTGAAAGTAGATACACAGGGTGGATTTTTGAGATTTTGGAAAAAAAAATACATTCAACGACAAAATTGTTAATTTAGTAATTTTTTAATGCCAATCGATTCCATTTTTGTCCAGGATCTTAGAAACCAATCAAGGTCAGGGCAGTAGAAAAGCTCACCATCCCCGCGTTGGGGTTCCACCAGATAGTCCGTCCCTGCTGTAAGATGTAGCGGCCGTGGTGCACCCAGTACCTCATGTCCGGGTCCAGGAGGTCCTTAATGGTGTGCCCTCGGTAGTAAGGGTTCGGGTTGAACGCCATGTCGCCTAAATGACAATTAAAGAGTATGCTGGGGATATCACGATCAGGAAGCCTACCGCAAAAACCGAAATTCGCAAATTGCGGGGACTTTTCTCTTTCACTCTCCTTAAGACGTAATTAGAGTGACGGAGAAAAATGCCCGATTCGATTTTCGCGGTTAGAGCCCAGATTTTATACCTAAAGTAACCTTTTCCCGAAGACCCCTTTTCTTTTACGATGCTTACGTATGGACACACCATATTGACAAAGTATGACGAAGATACCTAGAAAAGGCAAGCTATGACTAATTTCTAACAAAGATAGATCTTGGTCAACTCATACTCATACTTCTAGTGTATAGAAGTGTGTGATTTATATGAAACGTGATTTAGATAAAACAATTCGACAATAAAAAAATTTTGAGCATTGGATGGCTTTGAGGACAACTAGTTAGGGTGGTCAAAAGTTAAGGCTTTGTTCGGAGCGAAGCACCTACTAGTTAAATATATGGCTAATATGAGGGGTAAGGAAATCAGCTTACCCATGCCCTCTTCCAAGTCAATATCCTCTTCCTCTTCACCAGAACCGAAGGTGTAGAAGCCCTGCGGGGAGATCGAAGTGGAAGCCTGGATGCGGGCAATTTGGGCGCGCAGATAGTTGCGCTCTGTACCCTCGAACGGCGGGAACGTTTGGATCTGCATGAGAACGCAGAATGTTACAAATCTTACTGAATATATAAAATGGAACAAAGTTTTTACCTACCACTAAACAGTAGGTGAATTACTCGAACTCATCTTCGAGTCATAACCTGGACTGAATCCCGAATATAATGAACAGCGAGTAGAAGCAGTCGTAGTTCGGTTATCATCAGTTTCAGACTGGTGGTGGGTCGATTAAGCTGTCGTACCTACAAGACTCAGTGAGCGAATAGAAAAGACGGTTTACTACAAAATTAGAAATGACCATCTGTCATAAAGTGAGCTCTAGACCAATTAGGAAATATAGGCGAATGCTTTTATGACATCGACGTATATCAGGACCTTACGGGCAGTGGCGTAGCTAGGGGGGGCGGCGGGGGCGGTCCGCCCCGGGTGTCACCTATTTAGGGGTGACACCCGACCGTGAACATCAGTAGTGCCACCTATAAAAAATTGTAAAATCATGTAAAATGAAAGCGATGGAGTAAATCCTGAGCTATTTAACATAAATTACAATTACTCTTTTAAATATATTTTACAATTTTGATTGAATTTTGGGGTGACACCCACAACTTCCGCACCGGGTACCACCCATGCTAGCTACGCCACTGCTTACCGGCAATAAGACGGGCCCAGTACAGCGGTGTGACACCGCTACACTACAACGCGATTGGTTGATGAGTTCGCATCACGCGCACGATTGGTCTCAACTATTTGCGTTAGACTGCACGATTGGCTCGAATTCGTGAGTGACACCTCTGAACTAGTACCATTTTTAGTGCCCTGTCCTGAGATATACGTCGATGGCTTATGATGGATATTTCACCTCGGTGTCCAAGTATCCGGTCATGCAGCGCACAGTCAGCCGTGCCACCTGGATCTGGTCCGGTGTTACGTCCGGCAGACACGTCCACGCCTCGCCGGGAACGTTGCAGACCCAGTATACCTGCAATCGTAATGAACATACTTACAAAAGGACTAGGAGACAATCGAGGACGGTTTAGAACTTGTAAAACAATATTCATTTCACGAATTATCAGTTCATTTTAAGTAAAGGCGGTACACCGTTATAAATAAGTACTTGACAAACAATAAGCTACCATCACACTCCCAAATTTTCAAACGAACACCAAAAGAGATTTTACTACTCCGCTCTTTAGAAGAGCGTACGAGTCTTCTCGGAACATTTTGACTAATATTTGGTAGCGCAAGCAGCTCCATCGCACCGGTAGAGTTAGACCAAGAAAAGTCTGCAGCGATTTTGATAGCCCACTCAGTGCAAGTGTTATTTTTATTACGTCAAACTTCTATGAAATTATGACGTATAAATACGACTTGCATTGCGTGGGCTATCAAAATCGGTGCAGACTTTTTTTGGTCTACCCAACTCTAGCTACTCGTAGGTAAATCAGTCTAAATCTGAATAGGTAAGTATATAGGCACTGAAACGTAAGTAAAATGATGAAAATTCAACTTATCGGCGGAGTGGCACGTATTGTACCATCTCCGTCATTGTACCGTGATACCAGTGATCAGTTGTGTGAAGTACCTTCCTGTTTACACCTTGGCCAGGCCTTTCCACCGGGATGGGCGGCGGCACCTGCCACGTGGGCTCAGGAACGGGCGGCAGTTTCGGCGGCACTGGCTCCTTGTCTTCTATCACGGCTTCGCCTTCTCCCACTGGAGACGAATTTTAGAGGTTTGGTTGGAAATAATCTCGGCTTTGGGACACCGTACCACTACTAGTCTAGACAGGATGATTTAATATTTTAAACTTTCGCGTTTTGAATACATATTAACTCACATTATAGACGGGTCTAACACAACCCCGGGGATGTGTGGTGGGTGGTTTGAAATTGTGATGTCTGCCCCAAACTTTTCCATACACTTTTCGTCGGGTAGATGCACAAATCTCTGTTTTGACATTTTGCTGGGACATCAGTCAGCCGCGACCACGACCAGTGAAACCTGTGTCGAAACGTCGGTAAATCAAGGTAATTGAATATAATTCGCGTTAGACCCGTCTATAATGTGAGTTAGGATGATTTAAATAGAAAAAAATTAAGACAAGAAATCTAACAAATAATCCAGCCAAATTCCAAATCCATCAGCGAATGCACACACGCTCGGGTACCTACTGCGCAACATAGTCCGATATGTACCATGAAACGCACGCAGATACCTAAATCTTCGTAAAATTGAATTGAAACATGATTTATTTGCCAGGCTATGAGTGATAAATGTGGCACGTATACGTCGAGTCTAAAAGATATGCTTAAGATATTTACCCAATTCCTTATGTTCCTCTGCGCCTTCCTCCTTTTCTTCCATGTCACCTTCCCCTGGCATATCTTTCATTTCGAATTCCTGCACAAAGGTAAGATTAGATTATCAGAGCACGTAAGTTACTAAACTCAGCCCGGATTCCGACTTCCATCCCCTTAGCCTAAGATAAACATGAAAAGTCAAGATCAAGATTCAAGACCAATTAAGTGCCTATGGGAAGTCCAAAGATACCAATCAGTCAATCAGTCCTTACGAGACCGAGAAAGTAACTAATTCACGTCATGTTCGTTTGTCGGTAACTAGACTAAACTAGGGGTGCGAAACTCCTGACTTCGGTTAAACTCGGCTCCGCTCGGCTCAGCATTGCTCCGAGCAATTATTAGGGTTGGCACCACTTGACTTTCTTTTGCGTGCACGACCACAGATAAGATAATCACTTGATTTTTGACAACCCTAAATAGCCGAAAGGGAGAGCGCCATATATTAGAAAGGGACAGCATGATTCGACCCTGAACCGCTGTCAAAGTTCGTTTTCGTAGGAAGTTTCCTTTCTGTACGGTAGTACTATTCATTATTCTGTGACTAAACTATAGTCTTCTTTGTCGTCACCTCTTGCTCTAGAGTGGACGAGTGGAGTCTTCAGTGAGTCTCATTAAAACAATCTGTTAAAATAGTAAATTCTTCAGCGTTAGGTGGTTACGATATAAAAGGAAAGCAAAATCACACAATAGGTATTTTTAGGGTTCCGTACCCAAAGGGTAAAACGGGACCCTATTACTAAGACTTCGCTGTCCTTCCGTCCGTCCGTCCGTCCGTCTGTCACCAGGCTGTATCTCACGAACCGTGATAGCTAGACAGTTGAAATTTTCACACATGATGTATTTCTGTTGCCGCTATAACAACAAATACTAAAAACAGAATAAAATAAAGATTTAAATGGGGCTCCCATACAATTAACAAACGTGATTTTTGACCAAAGTTAAGCAACGTCGGGAGTGGTCAGTACTTGGATGGGTGACCGTTTCTTTTTTGCTTTTTTTTTGTTTTTTTTTTGTATTATGGTAGGGAACCCTTCGTGCGCGAGTCCGACTCGCACTTGCCCGGTTTTTTTTTATAAATTTGTCCATCATGGAAAGTAAAAGTGTCATAACTACATATGATAACTCGCTCACCCTTATTCTTCTATCCAGCTCTTCTAGAGTAAGGTCCGTTTCTGCGACATAGTAGTTCTGTTTCGTGCCAAATATTTTACCGAAAAACCTGTAGGGAAAATATATATAAAAGAGAAAAACGCACATTAAGTACTCTTTATACTATGGACAGTGGTGTGACTAAAGGTGCTAGAGCGGGTGAAATGCTATTGTCAAGCAAGAGCTTAAAATAGAAACCTACTTTTAAAAGGCTCTAGCTGAAATATTTGCAACGACGACTAAGACTGTCTATACTAGTTAAATACCAAATCAAACGAGCATTGAGACCACCCACATACGAACTTATCCAATGAAAATATCATGGAAGCTAAAAAAAGATGGAAAGATCCGAAAGATGGAACACCTGTCTGATTGTAATTTAACCTCGTAACACCCAGCATATAAAGTTTTCAAATTCTTAATTTGAACTTTATTCTTTATGTAAATTGGAACGAATTTTGTTTGTTTTTTGAAAGCAATGAAACAAAAGAAATGCTACTTTATTTGGTTCATGTAAAGTTCAAATTAGATTGCACGATTATGTACATTTAGTCTCAGGAGGTTAATTACAACTCTTACCGCCTTTTCTTACCTGACATTGGACACGGGCTCTTTAATTCCCAGCATCTTCATCGCTATGAACAAAGCGAAGCACTCTCTAGCCGGCAGACCGTACCCGGCCTGTCAATAATATCATTTCATTATACCTACCTAATTATAATTTAAAGAATGAAAGAAATTAATTAGAAAAAAGAAAGAATCAGCAACAAGCAACTGAATATAAAATAATATTTTTTTTATTATAGCGCCATCATTTGGTCTATGTATAAACTATTTAGGTTTTTAATTTTTTTTATTGGAAAAAAAGGTAATTTATTTTAGCGCCATCTACTGACAGTAAAGCAAACTAATTAGGGTTTCGTTTCACTACATGCAAACTAGTTCGACATGACACCAATAGATGTCGCTATCACATATATTCAACTTCTCGCCGCTAGATGTCAGCACTAGAATTAATTATAACATAGATATAAGAATATATACAGATGCCTTCCAAGCGAGCTGTCAGTGGGACCACTTTTTGTTTAGTGTACGATTAACAAAGCGACCCACTTCGCTGTAGCGATGTCGATAAAGTGATATCGATAAACTATTGACATTTCTTGCAATTTTAATTATACTTCAAAGGTTTAACTATACCTATAATGAATAAAAACGCTTTTATTCTTTATTGTGGTTATCAGATCACAATTTTATAGTCACGCCCCAGGAGAGAACCAAGGGAAAGTTCAGATATTTAATTAAAATACATAAATACCTACTAAAATAGGTGGTCCGCAATAATTGAAATATTTTATTACATCATAATATATTCATTATCCATTAGCATTTCAATTATGCTTATGTTTAACGAAGATATTGAAGCTTCAATTAATCGCTATTTCGTTCCGCTGTGTAGCGTTTATCGATATATAACATGATTAAAATCGACTTTTCACATCCCTAAAAGAGCACACATATACGTTTTTACGCACACATGCACAACCTGGGTCGCCTAAAAAGGGGCCACTTGGATTTGAAGTCCATCTTGTCAACAGAATGGTTGTCCTTTTTTGACAAACGGCATTTTTAAAAGAGCAAGGAGAGAGAAATGATACTAGTTGCTGCGCCGTGAAAGAGAACAGACAGAGTAGGGGGCTTGAATTATAACTTGCCTCTCGGAAATAATAATTATGCTCGACGAGATCTGCGATGCGAGCTGTACCGCCCTCCTCCTCCAGATCTAACTCCTGCTCTTCCTCGCCCATCCCGTCCATCTTTTCGTTCTTGCTTGCCACCAGCTGAAGTTACGTCATTTTAATGAGTAAAGTACTAAAGTTGGTCAAGCAAATCTTGTCAGTAGAAAAAGGTGCGAAACTCAAATTTTCTATGGGAAGATAACCCTTCGCGCCTACATTTTTAAATTTGCCGCCTTTTTCTATTGACAAGATTTGCTTGACCAACTATAGTAGGAATGTGCATAAAAGCTTTGTCAGTAAAAAAAGGCGGCAATTTTGAAAATGTACAAAGCTGGCTTGTCAAATTTTATATGTACAAATACTTGTCTTATGTATAAACACCTGTCCAATTTCTTGGTTCAATGTGTATTTGGCTCATACTTGGCCCAAATTTTGCGTAATGAGAGAGTGAGACGTAAGTACGCAATTACATTGGACAAAGAAATTGGACAGGTGGAATACCTACCTACCTTGCTATTCAATACCATCCTTAACAACTAACTAATCCAGTCACGGACATCCACGCATGTAGATGTACGTTTCTTGATGTTAGACTAATAATTTTAGGTAGGTAAGTTAATACTTTGCGTAAATCAGCGGTTATACCCGGTACATCTCCTCTTGCAACCGCACGGTGGCAAGTTGCTGCGGTGCGAGATACACGTCATTCAGCAGATCGAAGTTTGGCCGGAACTTGTCTAACTTGACCCCCCACGAGTACTGCTCGAAGTTGTCCACGACATCCGGAGGCTTTGTGGTCAGGATCTTGTGAACAAGATCCACCATGTGATCGTATCTGAGAAAATACGGTATGTCACCATGCGAAACGTGGCGAGTTCCTTTGAAATTGTACTAAACAGTATTAAAACTATTAAAGAAGTTGCTTTCAGCAGAAAACCACTCTTTATTAGTAAAGACGTAACTGGTAGATAACCAGTTGAATGCTTAGAATAGTTATTGATTAAAGAAAAAGCACCTATCTCCATCAATACTTACAAAGAGTCTCCTGTAGCTGCGCTCTGTGTTTTGAGGAAGTTCTTGGCGAGAATTAAGTCGTTGTTAAGGTCAGGCAGTAAATTTTCTGTGGCAGCTATCAGCTCCGGCTCGCACATATAAGGCGCAGTCATATTTGGATAGTTATCAAAATAACTTTAATAGATATAAAAATACAACCCTTATCCTATTATTTCATTTAGAAATACGTTGGAATTATATTAGCAACTGTATGAAAAAATATTAATGAAATTCAATACAATTATTGAAATGTGTCACGGATGACGGTTAAATTATTTATTTAAAAAAATTCAATAAAATAAGGTTGTTTAAATAAACCGAATGAAAAGGCCGAGGTTGATTTCAAACGTTCACCCTGTCATTTTACTCTGATAAGGTTCGGAACGACCCCTGAGCAACAGCTGACTGTCAATGTCAAATACATGAAATGAATGAACTTCGTAATTTTGGCACGATTTTCATGATATATTTACTAATTACAAACCGTGTGTATATTTAAAATTACGTAACTGGTTAACATTATATTAAATACTGTACTAAATTCATGTCCTGCTGTGTTTCGGTAATGATTACTTGATTCCAAACTGTGCAAATCCACATAACCTCAAAAACAAAACAAATCGAAATGGCGACAAAATTCAACCCCGCAGCGTACAATTTTCGCAAAAAATGCCCTTTCGTGAGCAAGGATCTGCTACGCTGGTTCCCGGGGCACATGAACAAGGGCTTGAAACAAATGCAAAGGAAGTTAAAGTCAGTCGATTGTGTGATCGAAGTTCACGACGCAAGGATACCCTTTACAGGCAGAAATCCCATATTTACGAACACATTAACAGGTGCAAAGCCTCACATACTAGTTCTAAATAAGAAAGACTTGACTGTAAGTTCTTTAATACCTAAGATAAAGGAGCAGTTAAAGGCAGAGGAGGGAGTGCAGAATATAGTGTTTACTAATAGTAAGGATCAGAGTTGTCGCGGCTTGAAGACCTTAAGGCCGCTGATGGTTGACCTTATTAAAGATTCGAATAGGTAATTATGTATTCATATGTTTTTTTTTTCTCTCTAGCCTATTAAGGCGTCCCACTGCTGGGCAAGTGGTCTCTCCCCTTGTTTTCCATTATTATTAGTTACCCAAAAAAAGGCTTATGTATAGAATTAAATTCTGATGGTACCACATCTTTTACACCTCCAAATTAATTTCCTTAGAGTTGTCCTTAGAGTTTTTGTATAAATAGGAACTTATTCATGCAATATCTGTGGAAGTCATTGTAAATTTGTCCTTAAAAGTAGCCAGCCAGCTTTTGTTTATAGTGATTACTTATGTGCACACAAAAATATACTCTACTTTCAAAATTTATAAAAAACTTATAGATGGGGATTTATGTGTTGAAATATCGGGAGCTCTAAATGTCTAGTGAAATATTAGATAGTCTCAACATATAATCAAACCATCATAACAATGAACATTGATTGTTTATTAGGTACAACAGAAGCGAAGAGTCCGACTACAACGTAATGATCATAGGGGTCCCAAATGTGGGTAAATCATCCTTAATCAACATGCTGCGCTCGAGGAACATGGGCATCGGGCATGCGTTGCCAGTTGGAGCGGTGGCCGGCGTCACCCGCAGTGTCCTGATGAAGATCAGGATCAACAATAATCCTAATATATTCATGTTGGACACGCCTGGTGAGTCACGATAATGTCTTGAACCTTATATGAATCTCCTAATGCTTATGGTATATTAAATATGAGTTGCTGAAATGCTGAACTTCAAACGGGGGTAAATCCATCTGTCAGATTATGCGACTTTGGTATTAAGAAAAGGAAATAGGGTAGATAGTTATATCCTAAGAGGGTCGGATGGAATTCCCTGAGTTTGAAGTTAAGCAACACATAGCAGCAGTTAAATGAAATTTAAATCAATTTTAGCTGAAACAGAGTTGCAAAACAAAATCAACTCTACTTCCTACACTCCATCTCCCTTGCGTTGTCCCGGCATTTTTGCCACGGCTCATGGGAGCCTGGGGTCCGCTTGACAACTAATCCCGACAATTGGCGTAGGCACTAGTCTTTACGAAAGCGACTACCATCTGACCTTCCACCCCAGAGGGTAAACTAGGCCTTATTGGGATTAGTCCGGTTTCCTTCACCGAAAAGCGACTGGTAAATATCAAATGATATTTCGTACATAAGTTCCGAAAAACTCATTGGTACGAGCCGGGGTCAACTCTATTTCCTACACTATAGGTTGAAATTGCACTAGCAATTTGATTTATGATTTGTATGGCTTGGCTGGCAGAGATGCGAAAAATACTTTATAAAAAGTAGTGATGTACCGACTATTGATTTGGCCGACTAGCCGACTAGCCGACTAATCGGCGCTCGAATGGCCGATTAGTCGGCCGACTAGTCGGCTAGTCGGCCAGATCATTAGTTTTGTATAAGTTCAGGTGAAAAACAATAGTTTTGCTCTTTAGGTTGCGCTATTCATATATTAGCTTGGCTTAAAGGTGTTCTCTACAGGTTCAAAGACCTATCACAAGAATCCTCGTTCTATTTGTGTCTTTCTTTTATTTTGCGATCCTGAGCAGACCGTCAGTAGGTACAACTTGTAGGAGGTATTTCCAAGGCTCTATTTCTCGTACGTAGTCGCCAGTTAAGAACCTATCCCCTGTGGTCAGCGTCTTTACGAGCAACGTGCCCTGTTTATAAGTCTCTAAATTTTGCAATAACATTAATAGTTCCCCATGGTTCCTCCATTAAAAAAAACAAAAACTGAATTATAATAAAATCCTTTAAGTATAGAACTTGGCCATGAAATTACACGAGAATCAGTTGAGATCGACCTGTAGAGGAAAACACCAGCCCACCACCATACGATAACGATCATTTATCTGAACAAAAGTTTTCACACCCTGAATAGGTATTTTGGTAAAATAGACATAAAACATATGGTAAATATTGACTGTTGGTTTCTTTTTTCTGTTTTTCTTTCACTAATAAGGTGCCGACTAATCGGCAATTTTTGCCGACTAGTCGCCGACTAATCGCCGACTACAAATGTGGCCGGATAGTCGGCTTTCTTATAAAAAGGTCTGGTCTTATAAAAAGTATTTAAATACAAAATACAAATACTTCCTTGATATTACTATTTCAAATGCAAAATACAAAATAGTTTTTGAATTTGTATTTAAATACAAAATACGAAATAGGTATTTTCAAAATACTTTTTTAAAATACAAATACTTTTCGATAAAAGGTACTCTGAGTAGTGAATACCTAGTCTGAATTAAAAAGTATTACTCGGAATTTTCGAGTTGAAAAGACTCTCTTTATTCTATGAAATCAATCCTCTATCTAAAGTGCAAATTTCTAGTTGTTTGCTCATATTAACCGGTAGGATGTAGGTATATATGGATGATGGTTTTTAGCGGCCTACTTTTAAACCATTAATTTGCAATGTTTCACAGCTAGTATAATGCCTCTCGTTAGTGTGATGAAAACGTCTCGTTTGTGTTTCACCAGGGCAGCAAAGTTTGCTCTCCTCTCGTGCCTTGAAACCCTCTCAACACTCAAGATTCCACTTTTTTAACCACACGCTACTCTTGTGGTCATGTGCGACGTTACTAAACAGATTCAACAGTTCCATGTTAAAAGAATGAGAGAGTTGCCAGGATTGTAACATCAGAAGAGATTGTAACTCCTACCTACATTACCTACCTACTATAAAGTATTTTGTATTTTGAAAATAGAAAATAGGTCCAAAAAACTCATCATCATCATTTCCGCCTATATACGTCCCACTGCTGAGCACAGGCCTCCTCTCATGCGCGAGAGGAAAATGATGCCCCCCCCTCCAAAAAACTATTTCAAATAAAATACAAAATAGTTTTCTTCAAAAGGTATTTAAATACAAAATAGGTATTTTGCATTTTGTATTTGCATTTTAAATACAAGTATTTCAAATAAGTCACATCTCTGTTGGCTGGGCCTTAGGATGTTAATAGATTAGAATAGAATAGAATTGAATAGAATAGAATAGAAATGGTTTATTTGGTGTTGAAATACATGCTTAACCTATAATACATCTTATTCTAGTACAAGACACCAAAATGGATGCCACTCAGCATATGCCGAGCCCGATGACTAATGTCCTTAGCCATGGCGCTGGTTTTCAGGGCAACCAATTTAAATACACATAACAAATATAAAATAAAGCAAAACAAAACTTAATGCAACATATGGGAGAAGAGATGACAGTTGAGTTAATTAAATGACAACAGTACATAATTCCGTGCTTGAACAATTTGGAAGTAGAAGTATGTGTTTGTAAACATGAAACGAGCTTAATAGCTAAAAAAATAACAATAATAATAATATCTAGCGCAGTACGTCAGCTTATATGTTGGAAGTTTGAACATCGGTTAAATACTCTTTTATCTTAATTTTAAAGGTTGCTATTGACGTACAATTTCTAATTGGAGGTGGCAGATTGTTCCAACACTTCGTGGCGGCGTAACGAAAGCTGCCACGAAAAGCAGACGTACTGTGCTTCGGGCCAACAAGCCGCTGCGCACCCCGCACTTCACGCTTCGAGTAATTTAAGAGCGCTCTTACAAGAAAAGTCGAAATAATGCAAAATTGATGATACTAGTCGACGAAATTCAGGACTTTGTGCTCATTATCAGAAACAATGAGTACTTGTTCCAGTAAAAGCGTCTTCTTATCTTTTTAAATATCGTTGTAAATATTAGAAAAAGGACTTATTAAATTAGTAATGAATTTTTTTCTGATGGTCGTTTCCGAAAAACCCCGTGAAGCACTGAACGGCAAGCTCTTATTTGGAAATGTTGAGAAGTTTACTCTGCTAAACCTGGCTATTTTGTATTACTAATACCCTGTACTTTAGGCATATCAAACGATATTTTTCCTACATACCTTTGAGAAAGAGAAAATCAAAGTAAAACGAACTCAATTTTCTCTCCGAAACAAGTGTCAATTCCTACGAAAATCTACTTAATATCGAAGTCATTTTCATACTCAAACAATCTGCAACGTTTGCTTATACTGTTGGTATACATTAGTGTTTATGAAATTCTACTATAATTTTTTGGCAATTTTTTGAAAACTACTCTATATTACCGATGACGCGCGCTGCGCCAGCTCAGTGCCGCGGCAAAGCTTGTAGAGGTAGGACGTGTGTCGGTCCGCTCCGCACATTTTCAACGGCGACGACGAGATTTTTTATCATTGTGTGCGGCGGGCGCCGTGTAAAACGCTACACTGTGTGCGTGTAAACCGCAACGAGAGACTTTGATCCTAGCACTGTTTTTATAGTATTATAATTTATAATGGTACTGTTTAATAAACTACCGGACAGGATTAAAAATATATGAAACGACCTGACATTCTATATGTATTAATTTTGACTCAAGATAGTACTCAGGGTCTGATGATGGAGCCGGAAAGTGGTCACCAGTACCAATCAACCATGCAACTAAACCACTTCGTGTTTAGGCTCGTTTTATTCGTCTCAACAAGATCTTTGATACAAGATAGTACTCAGAGTCTGATGATGGAGCCGGAAGGTGGTCACCAGTACCAATCAACCATGCAACTAAACCACTTCATGTTTAACTGACTAACTAACTGTTTTGGCTCAGCGATCCAAAGAGAATCTTGGCCTCCGAAACGAGAGCGTGCCACCTGTCCCGATCCTGCGCAACTTCCTGCCAGTTACTGACGCGAAGCTGAAGCAGATCCGCCGCCACACTGTCTTCCCAGCGATACCTGGGCCGACCCACTGGACGGCTACCAGTCGGTCGTCCCAAGAACGCCTTCTTGACAGCCCGATCCTCTCCCATTCTGAGTAGGTGACCGAACCAGCGAAGTCTGTGCGCTTTCGTTTCGCCGATGATATTGGGTTCGGCCACTAACTCCTCGATCTCGGCATTTTTCCGGATCCTCCAGGTGCCGTCATCTCTCTGAATAGGTCCCAGGATCTTGCGAAAAACTTTTCTCTCTGCTACCAGGAGCTGACCTTCTTCTTTTAGTGTTAGGGACCAGGCCTCACAGCCATACATTAGGATAGGCCGTATAACGGTTTTATATATCCGTAACTTTGTATGTTTGCTGAGAAGCCTGGACACCAACACCTTGTGGAGGGCTGCACTGCACCGCAGGGCGTTTTGGATGCGTATGTTGATCTCCTCCTCTCTGGTGTTTGTGTCGGTAACAGTGCATCCCAGGTACCGAAACTTCTCAACTCCACGGTAGACGGTACCCCCAACATGAAGACTATCACGCTGGATGCGTGTATTCTTGTAACGTTTCATGTGGAGGTATTCAGTTTTTGCCTGGTTGATCCTGAGACCTAAACTAGAGGCCTCTCGTTCCAGGACACTAGCTGCCTCCGCTACCTGTTCACGGCTCTCCCCTAATAAAGCCAGGTCATCTGCGTACCCCACCACCTTGTGCCTGCCGTTCAGCTCTACCCCTATGTCCAACACTAAAACTTTCCGGACAACATATTCTAGGGCTAGATTGAAGAGCACAGGCGATAGGGCATCCCCTTGCTTTAGGCCGGTCATAACCGTGAATTCTTCAGACAGCTCACCCCCTACTCTGACTCGCATTCTGCTCTCTTTGGTTGCTGCAGTAATTATGGCAACTAGTTTTTTGGGGATGTTAAAATGAATAAGAATGGAGTATAGAGTACCTCTGTCTATGCTGTCATAGGCCTTTGTGAAGTCCACAAACAATGAGTGAATGCTTTGTGCGTACTCCCACTTCTTTTGCATTAGTTGCTTAAGCAAGAAGATCTGATCCGTCGTGCTGCGATTTCTTCGAAAACCACATTGGTAGTCCCCTAGGATTCTTTCGGCGTACGGTTCCAGCCTCTTTAGCAGCACGTTGGACAGAATTTTGTACGCTGTTGTGAGTAAGGCAATTCCTCGGTAGTTTGCGCACTTCTTTTTTGAGCCTTTTTTATGAACAGGACAGATAACACCTACGTTCCATTCTTGTGGCTGTTCTTCTAGTTCCCATATCCTTAGCAAAAGCTCGTAAACTTTTGATTGGACAGTGCCACCACAGTTCTTCCAGATTTCGGATGGGAGTCCATCAATGCCGGGAGCCTTGTTGTTCTTGAGATGCATAATGGCTTGGTGAACCTCTTCAAAGCTTGGAGGGGTGACTTCGGGATCATCGGCGCTACTGTTGTTGGGGTGTGCCGGCGCATCTAGAGGGGGGCAGTTAAGGAGGTGTTGAAAATATTCTTTCCACATATTCTTAATTTCAGCTCTGGATGTGACGAGATTACCGCTGTCGTCCTCTAGGATTTGAGTAACAGGCTTATAGCCTTTTTTGAAACAGCTCAGCTCTTTATAAAACTTTCGAGATTGATTAGCTCGTATCAGTGTTTCCATCCCCCGTACTATGCTGTTCAGGTGTTCCCTTTTAGCTCGTTTTATAATTTTTCTCGTCTCCACCTGCAGGTGTTTGTGCATGACCTCCCACTGAGCATCTTGTTCGGCAAGGATTTTGTATTTTCTCCGTTCCTCTATAACCCGCTCACACTCCTCATTCCACCATTTCCGTCTTTTCTTCTTTTTCTTACCACCCAACACATTTCGCGCCGCTTTAGTCACTGCAGTTTTTATATCATGTTTAGGCTCGTTTTATTCGTCTCAACAAGATCTTTGACTTAAGATAGTATTCAGGGTCTGATGATGCAGCCGGAAGGTGGTCACCAGTACCAATCAACCATGCAACTAAACCACTTCGTGTTTAGGCTCGTTTTATTCGTCTCAACAAGATCTTTGACACAAGATAGTACTCAAGGTCTGATGATGGAGCCGGAAGGTGGTCACCAGTACCAATCAACCATGCAACTAAACCACTTCGTGTTTAGGCTCGTTTTATTTGTCTCAACAAGATCTTTGACACAAGATAGTACACAGGGTCTGATGATGGAGCCGGAAGGTGGTCACCGGTACCAATCAACCATGCAACTAAACCACTTCGTGTTTGGGCTCGTTTGATTCGGCTCAACAAGATCTTTGACTTGAGATAGTACTCAGGGTCTGATGATGCAGCCGGAAGGTGGTCACCAGTACCAATCACACATGCAACTAAACCACTTCATGTTTAGGCTCGTTTTATTCGTCTCAACAAGATCTTTGACACAAGATAGTACTCAAGGTCTGATGATGGAGCCGGAAGGTGGTCACCGGTACCAATCAACCATGCAACTAAACCACTTCGTGTTTGGGCTCGTTTGATTCGGCTCAACAAGATCTTTGACTTAAGATAGTACTCAGGGTCTGATGATGGAGCCGGAAGGTGGTCACCAGTACCAATCAACCATGCAACTAAACCACTTCGTGTTTAGGCTCGTTTTATTCGTCTCAACAAGATCTTTGACACAAGATAGTACTCAAGGTCTGATGATGGAGCCGGAAGGTGGTCACCAGTACCAATCAACCATGCAACTAAACCACTTCGTGTTTAGGCTCGTTTTATTTGTCTCAACAAGATCTTTGACACAAGATAGTACTCAGGGTCTGATGATGGAGCCGGAAGGTGGTCACCGGTACCAATCAACCATGCAACTAAACTACTTCGTGTTTGGGCTCGTTTGATTCGTCTCAACAAGATCTTTGACACAAGATAGTACTCAAGGTCTGATGATGGAGCCGGAAGGTGGTCACCGGTACCTATCAACCATGCAATTAAATCACTTCGTGTTTAGGCACGGTTTATTCATCTCAACAAGATCTTTGATCACCTTTGACCACCTTCCAGCTCCATCATCAGACTCTGAGTATCACCTAGTGTCAAAGATCTTTTTGAGACGAATCAAACGAGCCTAAACACGATGTGGTTTAGTTGCATGGTTGATTGGTAATGGTGACCACCTTTCAGCTCCATCATCAGACCCTGAGTACTACCTTGTGTCAAAGATCTTGTTGCGACAAATCAAACGAGCCCAAACACGAAGTGGTTCAGTTACATGGTAGACTGGTACCCGTGGCCACCTTCGAGCTCCATCATCAGACCCTGAGTACTACCTTGTGTCAAAGATCTTGTTAAGATGAATAAACCGTGCCTAAACACGAAGTGATTTAATTGCATGGTTGATTGGTACCGGTGACCACATTCCGGCTCCATCATCAGACCTTGAGTACTATCTTGTGTCAAAGATCTTGTTGAGACGAATCAAACGAGCCCAAACACGAAGTGGTTTAGTTGCATGGTTGATTGGTACCGGTGACCACCTTCCGGCTCCATCATCAGACCCTGAGTACTATCTTGTGTCAAAGATCTTGTTGAGACGAATAAAACGAGCCTAAACACGAAGTGGTTTAGTTGCATGGTTGATTGGTACCGGTGATCACCTTCCAGCTCCATCATCAGAGTCTGAGTATCACCTAGAGTCAAAGATCTTGTTGAGACGAATCAAACGAGCCTAACCACGATGTGGTTTAGTTGCATGGTTGATTGGTAATGGTGACCACCTTCCAGCTCCATCATCAGACCCTGAGTACTGTCTTGTGTCAAAGATCTTGTTAAGACGAATCAAACGAGCCCAAACACGAAGTTGTTTAGTTACATGATAGACTGGTACCCGTGGCCACCTTCCAGCTCCATCATCAGACCCTGTGTATCTTCAGTGTCAAAGATCTTATTGAGACGAATCAAACGAGCCTAATCATGTTACTACATGGTTGATTGGTATCCGTGACCACCTTAATCATCACCATTATCATCAGATCTGAGGATCTGATGATAATGATGATGATTAAGGTGGTGGTCATACCAGTTCGTTTTTAAACCCTCGTTGATACAAACTTTACAACCTATAGGTACCAAATGCAATGACGAAACATGTAAATAAGCGAGTACCTATAATTTCTTTCGAGATATATACCTTCATAAGTACGAGTATGGGGCTATTCATAAATTACGTCGTTTCAAATGGAAGGAGGGGGGGGGGGGGGGTCTGGACATCGGATGATGGTAGCATGACGTAGGAGGAAACAGAGTCATCCGAAGCATGATTTTTGGATGATTTGAGGGGTGCCCCGGTCAAATATCGTCAAAAATAGATGACGTAATTTATGAACAGCCCCTATGTACATTTGCACTGCATTTAATATTTTCGTACTTACCAAATAACAGTTTTAGGACTTTAAAAGTTAAGTACAGTTAGTGTTGTTATGGTTGATTTCAATATGCTTCGCGAAGGATCAAGAATGTTTAATCCATCATTGTAGTGCGAGTGTGGTAGAAGGGATCGGAATACTGAGGTCGCACGGCCTGCCGCAGCGCGTAAAATACCTAAACTCGCTCAACCCCGAAATGTAATAGCGCTCTTAACTTATTAAATAGATATGAAGGTTTTTTGGTATGCATGACTCCAAAAATCAACAAAGAGAAGTGTAAAGTTCGTCTAGCAGACATATTCAGAAGTTTATTGTTGTTTAAAAATGGAGTGATATGGGAACGGCGTGGTACATTAAAACAATATCGAGCGCAAGCATTTTGTATACGCTGTACCAAAGTAGAAGTACGCGCCAGCAAGCAACTACCATAGACACCATCGGCATAACCCAACTTAGACAAAAATTAAGGAGTCACAGAGATTTATTCGTAAGTCTACTTTAATAAAGTCTCGAAAACGATATAACACATTCAGCCTGTAGAAACAATTTCGCACTAGTTCCGTGACGTGTTCTTCAAAGCGCAGCTTATCATCCATAATAAGGCCTAAGTTACGGGCTACGTAAACACGCTCTAAGATATCACCCATGATAACTACTTGTGGCACGTAAGTCTCAAGATCACTTAGTCGCTTATTTGAACCAAATATCATTAATTTTGACTTATTTGCATTTAGAGCTCTGGCAACCTTATACCCCATTGGCACAGAATATTGTACAGAATTCCCATTCTCTAAAAATATGGGAAGGTCAACCTCATAACCATACTGTGCTTCCCTAGCACATGAAATGTTCTCTTACTGACAAAGTGTCTTAGTTACAGCTTACAGTAAACTTCTTCAACTTTGACATTACCTGGCCTGAAAAATGTATGTATGTATGTATGTATAAACTCTTTATTGTACAAAACACAAATTTATGGCACAGGATAGGCAGTACAAAGGCGAACTTATCCCTTTAAGGGATTTCTTCCAGTTAACCTTTGAGTAGATGAGAATTGAAGAAGAACGGTAGACAAATATAGCACTGAGTACAATAGACTAGAGGAAAGTCAATCAAATTTTAAAAGAGGGCGAAAATAAATAATATAAGATTAAAATTAGAATTAACAATATAACAAATATATAGAATACCTACGTTAAATATAATAAATATATAATATCTATAATCACGAACAAGTTAATTCCGGTCCGATAGCCACAGCTTTTTTAACTGCCCCTTAAGCGACGCAACGGACTGCGATTGCCTTAAGGAGGGACACAACTCATGCCAAAATTGAACAGCTCGTACCGCAAAAGATTTTTCAAGAAGGCAAAGTCGACTTTGCCGTCTAAAAAATAGGTCGCGAAGCGCGGAGTTAATGGTCAGTCAAAAATTAAAAAGTTAAAAACATTGCAGTCTCGATTTTGGGACTGCAATGTTGCATACAAATTCCATTATTTGTCGAGTTTCAAACTTTTTAAAAAGGGCACAGGCCCATTAAACAGCCAAACAGATGATTAGTACCGCGACGCAACTAGGTTGGAGTATTTTCCCAGAAAAATACACTTCTATTTTTTTCTATTAAAAAAATAAAAGGCGGCAAGGGCTTTTTTCTGTGAAAATATATACGTAAGAACGTTGGTTTAGTAAAATATTTCTATGATATTTATATTTGTTGCACCATTTTTGAAAAAAGCACTATATATGACTCGACTGGAAGGCTACTTGCTGGCTTCGGATTCAATTAAACGGACTCCCAAGGTCGTCCGCTTAAAACGAATCCTCAGCCTGCAAGTAGCTACTTCCGAGCCTCGACAATAATGTACTATACCATACGCACAAGATTTGTGATGAGGTGTTGCCAGTGCAAGATTGGTACTCGATCGAAGGCGATGGCCACTACCATCTGCTTCTTCTCAAAACAGCTATCTTCATCTAATTACTAATAATAAGAGAATCACCACCATTATTAGGGATTAGCCAAAGACATACAGGAATTAAGATGAGCAATGTATGATGGATGAGGTATGATAGGCAATGTTGAGGAAGATGATGGTACTTAGAGCAGTTTTGAGCCAAACTATGGTGACTGCTTACCATCAGGCGGGCCGTATGCTTGTTTGCCACCGATGTGGTATAAAAAAAAACACGCCCAAGTAGATAAGTGATATACCAATGCCATCAGACATCAGAAACATAACACTACACTCCTACATAACTACAACTACGTATGAGCCCTAAGTAGAAGTGGTTGCAGTAATTACTAATTATGGCTTTAGTCTTCTGTAAGATAAAATTTCTCCCACTCAGTAACCTACTTTAGGCCGATGTAATAAGGTCGCAAATGACATTTGACAAGAGTTCCATTTAATGGAATCATTTCTATCATTTCAGGCATCTTAGAACCCTCAGTGACAGACGTCGAGATGGGTTTAAAGCTGGCTCTGTGTGGAAATCTCCAAGATCACCTTGTAGGCGAGGAAGCTATTGCCGACTACTTACTCTACTGGCTCAACAAGCACGGCTGCTTCAGCTATGTGGACTATATGGGGCTGGTGGAGCCCTGCGACGACATTAACAAGGTCAGTACACAGACAGGGGTGTGAAACTCCTCCCTTCAGGCTAACTCGGCTCCGTTCGGCTCAGCATTGCTCCATGCAATTATTAGGGTTGTGACAACTCGACGTCCCTTTGCGTGCACGACCACAGATAAGATAATGGCTTGTGGGATAGTGCCATATTTTAGAAAGGGACAGCATGATTCGACCCTGAACCGCTATCAAACTTCGGTTTTGTACGAAGTTTCCTTCTGTACGGTAGTACTATTATTTATTGTGACACTGAGGACTTCGTAGTTCTGGCGAACAGATACGTAATAAAAAAAGTACCTCTCATACCAATACCTACCATTAACATTGCACGGTTGTAGAACCTACAAAACAATAATGGCGCGACGCGAGTAGGCACCTGCTGGTAGGTATACCGCACGCGCCGGCAAAACAACGTTAGAGTTGAAACGCTTAAAAATAATTCAACACAAAAATACACAGAAAGTAAAAATACTTAAAAATTTATAGCACAGAATAAATAATAGTACTAACGTACAGAAAGGAAACTTCCTACAAAACCGAAGTTTGACAGCGGTTCAGGGTCGAATCATGCTATCCCTTTCTAATATATGGTACGATCCCTTTCAAACAGCTGACGGAAGAATCAAACAGCTGACAAACGTAGAGACGGCCAGGCTGGTATACTATAGTTACTTCCATAGTGTTATGTCTTATGGAATTCTGTTGTGGGGAAAAGCGGCAGATATTCAGACAATATTTGTGCTGCAAAAACGAGCTGTACGTTCCATCTATGGACTGGGCGCTCGAGTATCCCTAAGAGAGAAATTCAAAGAAGTTAACATTCTTACCGTTGCATCTCAATACATACTAGAGAATATTATGTATGTTCGGAAAAACATCCACGAATTCAAGGTTAACAGTGATATCCATAACTATAACACTAGAAACAAACATAAACTTGCCGTGCCCGCCCACCGCCTCCGTAAGGTTAGTACGTCTTTCGTCGGGAACTGTACACGTTTTTATAACAAAGTCCCCACTGATGTAGTGAATTTACCACTTCACAAATTTAAGTCGCACATTAAGCACTCCTTGTTATGTAAGGCGTACTACACTGTAAATGATTTTATAAACGATAGAGATGCTTTTAAGCCGGTAGCTTGATTGGTTTCATTAGTATAATAAGAATTAAATAAATATTGTTTTTTTTTTACACTGAATTAAATATGCTAGTGTCCAGTAGAATTGACACATGAGACAATGATGTTCTCGCTTGATTATATTGTTTAATTTAATTTTAGTTTTGGACACTTGGAGACCTTATACATCTCTAAGTACATATTTATTTATTTGATTTTTATTTTTGATTGTACATACTTACCTATATTTTTAATGTTTCTGACACTTAGAGACCTTTACATCTCTAAGTCAACTTAGGCTAGTAATTATGTGAAGCTATATTACTGTCTTTTTATGTAACATATGAGCACAAAATGCCGTGTCTTACAGCTACATGTTATTACTATTTTAATATTAATATAGGCCGGTAGCTTGAACATGTCATGCTCGCTTAAAAGTCTTTGCTTACGGTGGCGTTGTTGATCGGGTCGCCACTTTCCCGAATGAAGGTTGAGGGAGGCGATGGCTGAGATACGCGTCATACTCGTGAACGGGTGCTGTTTGTGGAGACTGGTCTGTTAAGCTAACACGAGCTATTATACTTAGTAACTTTTATTAATTAATTACAGTGAGACGCCTCATTCTGTTCTCGTATGTTTCTTTTCTTTTAATGAATGTATTAATTATACAGGATATTGACTCTTGGAGACCCTATACATCTCTAAGGATAACTTGATAAACTATATAATCTTATAGTTCTGACACCTAGAGACATTTACACCTCTAAATATTATAGATTTTTTGTGTGTGTTTTTTTATCTGTATTTTGTATGTAATTCGACATTAAGAGACCATATACATCTCTTAGTAATTGTAATACGTTAGATTGAATTGTTAGTTTTAATTTATAAAATTGTTGATGTTATTATTTTTGCTTTTATGTAAATTCAATGTTGACGTGTAAAAGTGCCCTTGTGGCCTATTTGCTGAATAAATGTTGATATTTGATATTTGATATTTGATATTTCGCCTATTTAGGGTTTTCAAAAATCAAGTGATTATCTTATCTGTGGTCGTGCACGCAAAAGGAAGTCAAGTGGTGCCAACCCTAATAATTGCTCGGAGCAATGCTGAGCCGAGCGGAGCCAAGTTTGACCGAAGTCAGGAGTTTCGCATCCCTGTTGATAGTGTTTGTATTTTCTTGGTTAGGTTATAGGTACATGTATTGAGAACCTGTGATAGGATTATAGGTATAAGATATAATTATTGGTCGCTTGTATGTTATATCACTTATATCGCACTCGGCCAATTCTCTTGCCATATCTCTATTGCTTTCTAAGCCTTTCATAAATGTAAAGTAAAAGAAATGAAACACTTTTTATCCACTTTTTAACAATAATACGCTTTTATTTGTTAAAAAAATGACTGCCGTGGTATTTTGTGACATCATAATTTATTCTACCTACTCTCTTTTACCACATCAGACTTTTATAGATGTTGTAGAGTCAGAAGAGTTACCTGTTGTAGTAATAACAACATTAGGCACATTTTCAATCTTATTACAACGGTCAATTTCCTTTCGGAGCCAGTACTCCGCCCACAACACCCTGTGCGCCTTCAATAACAGGAAGAATAAATTAATCGTCATCATTGTTACAAAATAACAAATAGAAAATGCCGGTATCATGATTGCACACCTCACTTGCGCCCGAAGAAGAAGCGGCAAGCACCACACCGCTCCTGTGGTGACGAAGGCCAAAGTAGAAATAATAACCCTAGTAAATACAAGCCGACGAGACTCGTTCTTCCGCAATTGACATAGCACACGTAGCACATTCAAATACACCATCACATTTATAACGACCACTACAACGCACAGGTAATAAATCAAGTCAGTAAAATATGCTTCGAGTAAGGTCCACGCCGCCGGTAGCACCCAGCCGAAGATATTAGCTTTTATGTACACGTGCTCGATCGTCTTCGTGAAAACATTCACGAATTCGTGGTAGAACATCACTGTTAGCACCGTGAGCCAGTGAGCGAAAGCCGTGTCAATAAAAAAGCCTACAAGTAATATGGCGTGCGGAGTCTCGATGGTGGAGAGGAGTACGACACCCAGCGAGTTGGTGAAGAGTACATTCAGGAAGGCGTAGTGGCGGAACGTGCGCCATGTTGGCAACATAGTCCAGGAGACCAGACTGAAGACCACGCTCGCGGCTGACACGCAGATCGGGCACAATATTAAGAAAGCTGTAACTATCAGCAATACTTTGTTCTTCTGTTCGATTTCGTCCACTTCTATGTCTTCAGTCATAATACTGGAGTTCGGAAATATTTTTGGCATAAACACTTGGACGACGTACATTTTGATTTCTGTTATGTCCAATACGTTTAAGCTATTCGTTATCGTAGTTGCAAATGTGTGTTTGCAAATTAATCCTAATAGTTCTAATTTCCTTATGGTTATCATTATTTTATTACGTCACCCTTACCATTTTTAGGGTTCCGTACCTCAAAAGGAAAAAACGGAACCCTTATAGGATCACTCGTGCGTCTGTCTGTCCGTCCGTCTGTCACAGCTAATTTGCTCCGAAACTACTGGGCCAATTAAGCTGAAATTTGGTACAGATATGTAAGTCTGTGACCCAAAGACGGATATGTAACGTCAACAAATGAATTTTAAACATAAGGGCTACTTTTGGGGGCAAAAAGATAAAATTTAAAAACAAAGTTTTGCAAACTATATCGTGTTACATATCATATGAAAGAGCTCATTGTGGGAATTGCAAATATATTTTTTTTATAAATTTACGATATAAAGTTTAGAAGTTATTCAAGAAAATAGACAAAAAATGACCATTCCCCCCCCCCTCTATATCCGAAACTACAGGGTCTAAACTTCTGAAAAAAATACACAAAATAGTCCTTTACCTAAAGATGACAGGAAAACCTATGAGAAATCTACAGTCAAGCGTGAGTCGGATTTAAGAACAAAAATGCTTTTTTGGTTTTTTAGGGACACAGCCGCAATGGTTTAAGTGAAACGGGATGTAGACAGCTATTGCGAAGGCCCTAGGCCGATATCCGCATAAGGCCGAAGGCGCGAAGCTTCCCGAAGAGGCGTGCCTTTAGCTTCAAGCGTGAGTCGGAATGACGACAAAAAATGCGATTAGGCTCTATCTGGCACACAGCCGGCGCATTGGTACTTGTAGTACTGATTGATTAGGTTACTATTGTTACGTGTTTTAAAAAGCACTATACAGGATGGCCAAAAAATTAACTATGTTTTTCCCGTTGCCAACGTGCAACCCCGAAATTGCGAGGAAAAATTTGGCTGTTTCATACATTTTGGCTGGTCCATTTTCTATGGGAGGATACATTTTTTTTTCGCGATTTCGGGGTTGGCTCATAATAAAAGTTGTAAAGCTCAGTATAATCCGAAAACCTCCCCGGCTACGGGAATGCACTTATTTTTTGGCCACCCTGTAGGTATTATCTCTCTTCGGCCTTCGCTTTTAAAACACTTGCGGAAGTTGTAGGAAGCGCGAACCCGTCGGACGCTCCGAGCTATCAGCCCTACGCGGAGCTCGGTCTTCAGTCTTCGCATTTGGACACTTATACTACTGTTCGGTATTTAATCTTCCTATCTACCTAAGAAGCTACTTTGCATAGTTGCAGAGATATAAGCCATCACGCCAGAAAACTTCATGTTACATCTGGTTTGTGACTGACCCATTCGGGTTTTTCAAGACGTTTCACTCACGTCACGTTTCATGTACTTACAAAAAAATTTTTTTGAAAATTGTGTGATGTACGGAACCCTTGAAACGCGAGTCCGAACTCGCACTTGACCAGTTTTTTGGTATAAGCGTGATTCAAACTTTTGAGGATAATTATATTATCTATGGCTATATTACTTATATACTTACTATTAATTATAAAATAGTTACATCAGTCAAGGATAATTCAATATATTCGAATGATGTCATAACTGTAACCGAAAAACAATACATTTCTTCCTTATACAGTGGAACCTCGATAGCACAAAATCTCAAGGGAAACGCCACAAACTTTAACGAGGATTTTGTCTTATCGAGTTTAGAAGTTAGCGAGGTTCCACTGTACCAGTAATTACATTTATTTACGCACTGATTTCAAAAATTAAAGCTGCAATTAAATGAGATAAAAAAATCTTCGACTGGACCTCGGAAGATATGATATCATTAATAATGAATGGAAATGAATTGAACTAATAATAAAATAACTTCTTCAACAGGTCCTAATCTCAGGTGCAGTGAAGTTCAACCGAATCCGCCGGACGCGCGACTTCGACGGCACGATGCGTGACGTGCCGGATTTCATCGAAGTCGCTCGGACTATGATCAAGGCCTTCCGCACCGGCGAGCTCGGCAGGACGCTGCTGGACATCGAGCTGCTGAAGGACTGTAAGAGGAAAGAGGACCTTATGGCGTAGGACGTAGAGTCGAGGTTCGAGCAAACAGAGACTTGAAATTAATTTTGTTTTAAACAGAATTTTGTAATCTCCTTAACAAAGTGTTTGGTTAAATTAAAAGTGAAATATCACTGTCTCGGGCGCGACTCGAACTCGCGACTGCATCACTAGCCCAACTGAGCTACCGAGACTTCAGCCAAAGACGGCAAATATTTCCACCTCGAGACGGTGATTTTTTCTACTTTTATAAAATGTATCTTATGGATTGAACGATAGAGTCGAGTTTCCGATCAGTAACGATTCTGGCTCAAAAGATTTGAATGACCTGCTTTGGCTGCTTTAAATCTTTAATTATTGACAAGAGGTTAACGGGTTTTGATTCCCAAAAACTTTTCTTCTAAGTAGGTAGTGTTAGACCAAGACAAGTCTGCAACGATTTTGATAGCACAACACGTAGTGTAAGTCTTATTTTAAACGTCAAACTTTTAAGAAATCATGGCGTATAAATAACACTTGCACTGCTTACCTATATCAAAATCGTTGCAGACTTGTCTTGGTCTAACTCCACCTATATTACAATTTTGCGAGAAAGAAAGTAAAACCTGCTAGTGCTAATTTATTGTGCAACGCGGTTTTTAAATGAAATTGGATCATCAGTAGGTATTAATGAATGACACATATGTAAAGAGATTTCGTGCTGTAGTAACGTAATTTTTACGAGTATGTTCGATGTAAATATACGTAATTTACTTTAGTATTCGTTGTTTTAGTAACGCTGATATTACCACACGTGCATAATATATTAACAAACGGTAGTAGCCTAATTAATTTAAATATGCTTGGTTAATTCGTTTCTACAGTAAGTATTATTCAACAACATTCGTTGTCGTGTAGGTATATCTATCTGTGGTCAAGAAGGTGACGGTTTTTCGGCTGCGGCCGCAGAATAATTAATATTACCAAAGACGAGTAAAATATAAAGAATGCTAATCGATTACAAAGTAATTCTAGCTTTGGATAGCAATTGCGATAGCGTGATTTTATTCCGCGTATACTTTGAACCGAATGGGCATGGGCATGTGGTTGAATTTCATCATTACATCCAACAAGGACTGCAACGATTATCTTTGTAATGGAGGAAGTTGACCGCCGGCCGGCTAACTCGGCCAACTCGTGCATGTGTGAGGTTTAGACTGCATTCATACAACACCGCTGTCTTTTATCTCTCAATGTGTTTACTAGATGGAGTTTAAGGCTCCTCTTCACGTTGGGCCAACGCCAACGCCAACGAGGGACGCATTTATGCGTTAGAGGGAGCAAGTGATATTGCTATCTCATTCTACCGCATGGCTGCGTCCCTCGTTGGTGTTGGCGTTGGCTCAACGTGAAGAGGAGCCTTTAGGGTCTATCGGAGGTCTAAATCCTCCTACTCACGTTTTTGCTTGCAGTCCTACAAGAGCGGGAGGCAGCTATCCAGTAGAGGGAGGGGTGCGAAACTCCTGACTTCGACCAATCTCGGCTGCGTTCGGCTCAGCATTGCTCCGAGCAATTATATTATTAGAGTTGACACAACTAGACGTCAACGTAGACGTGACGACTAGCCATATATTAGAAAGGGACCGCATGATTCGACCCTGCACCGTTGTCAAACTTCGGTTTTGTAGGAAGTTTCCTTTCTGTACGGTAGTACTATTATTTATTCTGTGGAGGGTGGAACGAAAAAATATTACACCATTTACCTAACCGTGAGTATTTAAGAGGAGTCATCTACGTAACGCAACATTGTTTAGATTAACAGTCTTTATTAATTAACTAGTCTCTGATAGTAGTGGATCCAGAAACGTGATTAAGCCTTTATAAGGCAGAGGGAATATATTTCCCATCTGATTTTGAACTTTATTTCAAAGTGATAGAGTTCAATTTTGCATAATTCCTGACACCCGTATGCCTTATAAAGGGTTAAGTAGGTTGTTTTCGGTGGTCACGTTTCTTGATGTGCACCTACTTCCGTCACCAAACTATTGACTCTCTAATTACTTTCAATGACGTAAGTTTACTTACTATTCCGACAATTTTACGAAAAGTTGTAGTGTCATCAATACTGGCTCGACTGCATCACTTAAGCAGCGGTCGGCAACAAGCGGCCCGCGAATCTACCTGGTTATTTTTGTACCTACGAGTATGTAATATTGAGAAACGACAATGTCTGCTAAATCACAAATATTACCAAAGTGCGGCCCGCGTCAACTTCGTTAACTACTATGTGGCCCTTGGCTGCCAAAAGGTTGCCGACCGCTGACTTACAGGATGAGGATAGTGCACGAATTCAACATTTTTTAAATGCTGTTTAGGGTCATTGCGTCAGTTCACTGGCCAGTGCCTGCTTCCGTCCACTTGGACTAGTTGCTACAAAGAATTGCCTATCATTTGAATATACAGGTATATTTATTCAAATTATACGCATTTGTTGAATATAATAGGTACCTATATATTCAAATTATACGCAATTCTGTAGCAACGCGTAATCATTGTACCCCCGCGCGACCAAAATGGTACCTTGATATCTTGAAAACTACATGGCACAAATTCATGGGATGGGTCGTTTGTTCATCAAATCATCAATACGTTGCAAATTGGCTGGTGGATAATTTGCCAAGATAATATTCATGACTGTCAAAAAAAACTATTTGTCACAAAATAACATTAACCATAAACAAATTAGGTATATTAAAACGTCAGTCAATAAACTTCAATCAAACCACAATACATGTAATAATTATAATAAACATATGGATTAATAAACCGCGACGATGCTAAGAATGTAAATACCTACCGAACTACATAAGAGAACCAATCGCAAGTAGAAGTCACCATTCCAGAATTCAGCATGAATCCTGCTGCATACCTGCACAGCTTCGTCGCCTCAATCTTAGCGTATCGCTGGCTTCTAGTCGTAGCCACTGAAAACTACCCCTTCCTCGTGATGACTAGAATACACACCGCGTGATGTCCTACACCAGATGCCTGTTCACCTACTCACCTAAATATGACAAGGCGAATCAAACGAGTAAATCCGCCACGGTTTCAAATGCAACTTTCAGTTCTTACTCATTTGATCGCACAGTTACTGACACATTGGACATGATAAAGAGCCCGTGGGACACTGAATCTTGGAGGTCCACGCGTGAACTCTTTTCTATAGACTCTTCTAACTCAGGTTATCCAATATCAACAACAACATACGGTATTACTAGCCCATCTATAGTGAGCGACATTGAAACAGAACGTATTTGTCTTGTTCTGGACGAAAGATCTTTTAATAGCGCTGGTTTGAATATTGAGTCTTATACTTCTAAGATCGTGAATGCAAGGACCTGGTTAAGCATGTGCTCGTTAGCCGATGACCGGTTCTGGGGAATAAAGAGTTCCTCCATCAGTTCCACCAGCGGCACCGGAAGACCTAAAAGACCGGCATCGTCACCGATCATTTCGACTAGTTTTAAAAAACCGGACAGTATGAGTATATACACGGTGTAACATGTGGAAACCGAATAATTTTAACAGCGTATTCCTGATCACATTTAGAGACAAAAATGTCCTATAAACTTTTTTGAAATTCGCCTAGTTTCAGAGATACCTATTATTAATTAAAAAAAAAAAACAAGTTTTTATTAAGTACATAGTGTAAAAGGCCTTTTTGATGGTGATGTTACTGCTATGGGACGTAGTCTAAATATCCTTATTGATAGATGTCGAAAAGTGACAAGTAACACTTTACAAAAAGTAGGTTCTACGAAAAATACTAAAAATCAATTTTAAGTGACAAGTTTACCAATTACATTTATTTTTTATGTACAAATACATTCAAAACTTTAAAAAATAAAACAAAAAAAAATTTTTTGCCGAAATTGACCTAAACTCATATTACATTTTTTACTTTTTTTGACCTCAGAAATGCGAGGTTAAAATTATTCGGTTTCCTCAGGTTACACCGTGTATAAGACTATGTTCTAATTGCGTTGTCTTAAAAACACGTGAAAAACGATGTAACAAAGAAGAAATAATTGAAACGTAATAAACTAATTAAAATGTATGTGTTTTCATTAGTCCTGAAGCCAAAAACCCGTAAGAACACGTGAGTGAATGTTGACGCTTACGAATACAATCCAATATTCGTTCACCGCTTGTGACGAATTGAAACAAATAATTTTGCTTTTGGCGGTGTGACCGGTTAGAACAAAATTTAGGGCAGTAAGCTAGTATTTATGGTTTATGTAAGAACACTTCGGGGGGTCAAACGAAAACAAAAACGAAAATCTGTGGAATACGGCGTTGCGGTGCGGTAGTCTGTTACGGCTCTAACGACACCCAGCGAAAATTAATGGAAATTTTGTTATTTTCCTCTGTCGCTTGAAAACACGAGAACAATAGAAGTGCAGCACGATAACAATTTTTATGTTCCCGGTAAAATTATGCTCATTTTAAATATGTGTATCTACCTAACTGCCCTAACTGCTTGTTTTCAACCACCAGATCTGTATCTGTAGGTATTTAAATAAAAGTAAACAAAGCCTACCCTCAAATTTAGGTCCTACTCAATTTCTAATAATGATTAATGACTTGCCGAAGATCGTCAGTGCCGCTAAATGTCTAATGTTTGCAGGCGATATGAAATTGTTTCTCGACATCAAATGCAATGAGGACTCTCAACTTTTACAACGTGATATTGACGCAGTGGCAAAATGGAGCGAAGACAACCGGCTTCCATTCAATACTTCAAAGTGTAAGGTGATTACTTTCACTAGAGCCAAAAACCCTATTTTTGCGCCTTACCACCTCAGTAACACGGAGCTGCACAGGGTACACGAGATACGCGACCTAGGACTGACATTAGACACACAACTCGACTTCAGACTACACATGACGATGACCTGTAAGAATGCCTGTAAAGCTCTGGGATTCGTTATAAGGATAGCCTCTCAATTCTCTAGCACCAGAATAGCCTTAACACTTTATTACGCTTATGTTCGGAGCCGATTAGAGTACGCAGCCGTCGTGTGGGACCCGCACGAAACAAAGTATGGGCTCATGCTTGAGCGAGTGCAACGAAAATTCGCTAGGTACGTTTATAAACGGACTTATGGATACTATCCATACCTCTTTCCATCCCGCTTTGTCCTGGGAATGGTGGGCCTCGATACTTTGGAGCTCAGACGAAAACTGATGTTAATAGTGCATTACCATTCTCTGGTCCATGGCGGGATCGACAATCCCACTGTTTTGGGCCGGGTGGGTCTAGCAGTTCCCACGCCGAGCTTCCGTTTGGAAGGTGCGAGTACTGGCGGCGCGCGCCCCGCGCGGCGTTGCCGGCGCCTCCTGGCGACCCCTGAGACACGCACTGTGCATGCCGCAAACGCGCCCACCGCCCGAGCCATCTCTCTAATAAATAATATACTCACCCAGGTCCCGGATGCCGACTTATTCTCTGACAGGTTGGGGAAATTTATCATTGCCACCATGTCTGCTCTAAACCTTACCGAACTTGGTAGTTAATATTAAGTATTTACCTTTGTTTAAGGCTATGCCACTATTTGTATTTGTTTTCCTATCTGCTTCCTAATTCTATTTGTTTTGTTTTCACTGTACTTGAGTTTTTACTTCTTTGAATTTATAATTTGTTAATGTGTCTTATCTTCTATTTTACCGTGTAAGCGAATTGGTAAACTACTGTAAGCTTATATGAGAGAAATAAATGGTATTGTATTGCATTGTATAAAAATGGCTCGTTAAGCCAGAGTAGAGTTGACACATAGTTGACATTACACAATCAAATAATGTAGGTTAAAGTCAGGTCGTTCAGTGACTGATCCAGGTGGTTTTGTAATCAAATATCAAATATCAACATTTATTCAGCAAATAGGCCACAAGGGCACTTTTACACGTCAACATTGAATTTACATAAAAGCAAAAATAATAACATCAACAATTTTATAAATTAAAACTAACAATTCAATCTAACGTATTACAATTACTAAGAGATGTATATGGTCTCTTAATGTCGAATTACATACAAAATACAGATAAAAAAACACACACAAAAAATCTATAATATTTAGAGGTGTAAATGTCTCTAGGTGTCAGAACTATAAGATTATATAGTTTATCAAGTTATCCTTAGAGATGTATAGGGTCTCCAAGAGTCAATATCCTGTATAATTAATACATTCATTAAAAGAAAAGAAACATACGAGAACAGAATGAGGCGTCTCACTGTAATTAATTAATAAAAGTTACTAAGTATAATAGCTCGTGTTAGCTTAACAGACCAGTCTCCACAAACAGCACCCGTTCACGAGTATGACGCGTATCTCAGCCATCGCCTCCCTCAACCTTCATTCGGGAAAGTGGCGACCCGATCAACAACGCCACCGTAAGCAAAGACTTTTAATTGGTCGGTTAACCTATAAATGTTATAACTACCCGAAAATTTACAATTGTCTATTTACTTTTATTTAAATTACTAAAGATACAGATTATAGGGGTAGATAGTGAGTATAAAAAAGTGGCAATAAACAGAAAAAATATTTATTTGAAACATTAAAAGTATATAAAATAATATACATCTAAAACTAAACAGTATACAAATTTAAACCTTATTTTATAACGTTGTGCATAAATGATGGAAATGTTTTGTAATAACTGATATACAGGGTGTTTGGTACATCATGATCAACTCTATGCCAATTTTTCGTAAATTTCAAATTTTTACTTGAGCAGTAGAAAAAAAAACCATGGCAATTTTTTTTCTATGCATGAGTAGATAGCGAATGACTCAACCTATCTGCCGTTTTAATTTGGCAATCGATGTGCCAAACACCCTATATTAAGGTGCATTCTTCGTTCACTGTTTATAGACACGGTCAGTCATATTTGGAACAGCTCTATTGGTCCTTTAATAGCTAATATAGAACAAACCACAACTTAAATTTTAAATACTCGTAACGTAACTTTTTAATTTCGAGCGTTCGATTTCGTCACTCGAAAATCGGTGGAAATGCTAATGTTTTAAATGAATTGGGTAATCGAGTGGTATTGACCACTCGTTTTCAATTCTATTAATAGAATTTAAATGCCGGGTACTGGAGATATTATTAAACGAAATCGAGCAATTAAAATTAAAAAAACGGCCCCCTGACCTTATGTGTCCAGTCTATCAGAAGAATTATAGCATATCGTGTTGCGTCGTATGTGCAATAAAAATTGACATTAACCTAAGCTTTGGGCGCATTGGTAATGCCAATAACAGACTTGTAGTACTTAGGTTCACTAAGGGAGTTCACCAGGAACGCTCCCAGGTCGTACTTGGAGATGGCCCTGCCTGGAGACTTCTCCGGGTTCACTTCCACAATGACTTCCCTGCTTGGCTCATCTGTGTAGAAACAAAATACAACTATGAGGCACATCTACAAATGAAATTAATAAATATTTCGGGATAATCTTACACAGATTAATCTAACCTGAAAATTAAACATTTAAATTTGCACTTTAATATTATGTGTATAGAGACTAAAATAAGTTCTTGATCAATGACTTTTGAATTGCTAAGTGTTATCTGTTTTAAGAAGTAATATTTCCAGTAAAATTATACCATCAGCCACACTGTTAACTGTCCATTGGTGAACCTTATGCCTTTTATAATAAGGTCCACTGATGTACAGTTAAGAGTGTTGCTGTTTATACTTAAAAGTTAAACTGACACATCCGATTAACAAAATCATTATTACCCAGTGAAATGCCAGGAACCTATCACTGATATTGTAACAACAATGTGTTAGTTATGTCTCTCAACTCTCAATAAATTAGGCTAAGCATGACTATTGACTATGATATATCAAGGATAAGTTTACTTAACATTAGAAACTTAGGAATTTTTGCCAACAAACTGCTATACACTATGGCAGATTAGTATCAATATTTGAAACTTTAAAAAAAACTCACCAGCAATATGTGGAGGGAACACAGCAACATAGTTCAAACCACTTTCCTTAACCGCCTGGTACATCCTCTTGTGGTCCTCATTCAGATCCACAAATCTCGGGGGCACCTTGTCAGGCTCATAAAACAAGAACGCGGACAGACAGACTGACAAGATCTTCACACCCTTCGCCCGCATAGCTTCAATAATGTTCTTAGTGCCTTCTGACAGGTCGGAGGTAGGTTCCAGTTGGTTGTTGGTCCCCAGGGCTATGACTACTGCGTCCATGTCTTCAACAGCGTCATTGACGGAGTCCGGCTCAAGAACATTGCCTTGGAAGATTTCTACTTTGTCCTTCAGATTAGCAGGGAGTTTGGATGGCGTGCGGACGAATGCGCGTACTTCTAAGCCTGGTAATAAAGTTAAATGATAAATGAATAAAAACAATGTTATATAGAAACTAAAAATAATGACAATGACCTAAATATTAATATCTAACCCTTTTTTACAGCAGCTTCCACCGCACAGAGTCCCGTCATCCCCGTGGAGCCGAATATTACAATTTTCTTCACCATGATGATTGCTGATCACTAGAAACAACCAGAAAAACAACTTGTTATTAAAATAATTGGTCTAGCCAGATAACAGGAAAGACTAAAATAAATAACTGGTTAAACCGGTTTAGCGCCTAGTCTAAGAGCGAAGTACCTTTATCTATATTGATAAAAGTAGATAATTCACGACTTGTTCAACCAAAACTCACGATGATAATGCACACGAAATGATACTAAACTCTAATTGAAATGATTTAGTGACGCACGAAGCGCGTAGACGAATGTGTTTTAGAATAATTCATTATGGTAATTTATTACCTTACCGGTCTTTAAACGCTTGCTTGAGAATGCCCTCCTGCCCCGCCTAATCGACTTGTAAATTGGTGTTTAATACAGAGCAAACTGTGGCCTATTTTATAAAGCTACAACTTACAATTTACAAGCGGAAGTCTCGCTCTATCACATAGGGTTAGAAAGAGACTTCCGCTTGTAAATTGTAACTTGTAGCTTTATAAAATAGGCCACTGGTCACGTATTTCTCTTCTCGAGTTCGGTGCAATATACCCGGCAGCCGGCTGTCAAAATATAACCTGAACGGTTATGTAATGCCTATAGGCGTGTAATAATCGCAGAGATTTGTAGTATGTTTTAATTTGGCCGGGCTATAAGTGTGGCAACTGTTAATCTTTCTACTAACTTAGTAGAATCTTTGCAATTGATTTTATTAAAACAATTGGGGGATCTATCTTCCATAGGATCTATGAATTCACAAGATTATGATTTCATGAGCATTTTTTAGAAAAGTTCTACTCGATTTGAATGCAACTGGGAGGCATAATTAAAGTGTGTTGTCGTTGTATCAATAATGCACATGGTATCACATACACTGTCAAATCTGTCAATGGCGTTTTATTACCCATACCATACCCATAGTTGCTCGGTTTACTTCGCGTAAAAGTTTTTCACGTGCCAACGATTTATATGATTGACTTTACAGGCAAAAATTTATGAACTATTAGAGGTTAGATACTTGTCTCACAACTCATATGATTAAAATACATATTTGACGTTTATGTGCAACAGTGCAATAACGAAACGCCATTATAACCTACAAAGTTCGCGTGTAGTGTATACATCTGCAAGAGTCATGCAAGAGTACTCATGTAAATGTAAAGTAAAATAACAAATATAAAAATGACCGAAGAATACTTTCCTCGTGGTGGAAAAAAGCCTAATGTGACATATTTTAAGCAAAGCAGTAACGTAAGTATTTAGTGCGGTAGGTATACCGTGTCTGTTATGAATAGATGGGTTTAATTTTCAATACTTTTGCATTAGTTTTTAGGTGCTGCAGAAAAAGGCCAAGGTAAGAAGAAAAAACAAAAGAAAAGACCGGAGAATGATGATGGATACTTATCTGATGAAGCGGTTAAGGAGGTGGATCAGTCATACAAAATGTGCGCATCAGGGATTGGATATAAGGTATAGTATGAATAATCGGAATTGTAAATTTCTTTTACGTCTGGAATATCTTTTTTATGTATACGAAGAAAATTATTAGTATCACAAACATAATGAGTATCTTTTTATACAAAAGCCTCTGACTAAAACTTAGGAAAGGGGATTATTGTCATAAATTTATAACCCATGGATATCGACTTTCTTATTTTTTTAAGCCCCTATATTATAAAATTTATCTAAACTAATAAAGACATAGGTGTATACAAGTATGTTTTGTTTAATTTGTTGTACAATTGTAATATTATATTTTTCAGACACTGAAACCAGGTGTGAATCTGCTGGGCCGAGTATGGAAAGTGCTAGATACCAAGCTGCGCATCTCAATGCCTGGCAAGACCGAGGGCAATGTGATGGCCTGCCATATCAGCGAGCCCTACAACAAGATGCTGGAGGCTTATGTTAATGACGAGGTATTTGTTAGTTTAGTAAAACATTAAAACAAGTTAGTCATTATGACAGCGAACTCACAATGGTCTTAAGTGCCATAAACCCTACTGGCACCTAAGTCCTTTATGCCAATTTTCACCATTTTATACATTAAAAAAAAATATAGGAAAGAAAAATTCTTCTTCTTCTCACCTGAAGAGAAGATCCCGACATGAAAGCATTGTTGCCTTAATGCTACTGCACATTCAATAAATAGCTAAAGTGTCATTCTATGGAACTTGCTAACTATGTAAACAAAAGTCACTAGTAAATTCCTCATTCAGAGACAATTTCAATATGGCAGTTTGTTCACAAACAAGCCCCGATGCACATGTTTTCGTCTAGTGAGACCATTTTTTGAGGTTCTCGCATTTGTTCAAAAATAATGTTTTTGTTTAAAAATTACTAATATTTAATGCTTATACTAATGTAATTTAATTTTATATGGTAATACTCTGCAATAACTAAATCCAAATACAAGAAATACCGTTTGTACTGAAAGAAAAAAATAATGTTTTTTTATTTTTTTATTGACGGGTAGGATTACAACATATGTGAAAAGGGTTATTACTAGGGAAAGCAACAGGACTCTGCCTATGTACTGACAATTTTGTTTCGAGCCCATGCATGCAGCAGTGCTGTAGGAGAGGACAATATGATTTGGACAACGTTTTTGAAAAGTCCGTTTTTTCAGCAATAAAAGTCTCATGCAATTTTATTATACGATCATAATAATCTACATTAAACATCACCATTATGGTTCCCATTACTGGGTCATTTTATGTTCATGTGTAAAATTTATTAACCTCCTAAGGCCCAAGGTCCTACCTATAATACTTATTCAGTTCAATGAAATTTAAATCATATTCGATTGGAACAGAGTTGCTTTTGCTTTGTTTCATTCATTTTTTGAACAACCCATAATCAACTCTATTTCCTACACTAAAGGTTCAAATTTATGTGGCAAATATTGCAATTTTCATTTGTATGGCTGGGCTTTAGGAGGTTAAAATAAACTAAATTGTTGCGTGGCACTAGACGAAATAATTTGCATCGGGGCTCGTAGTTAGCAAGCATAGAATGTTACTTATACATAATCTCACATGACACTGAATTTTCCTGAATTTGGTTGTCACTGAATTTGTGTTTCCTTTCACCAGATAGAGAAAATGCGAGATCTACCGGAGATATTCAGTCCGGGGCAGTATGTGGCAGTCCATGTTTTAGAGGCTAATGGGACCAGCGATAGTGTCATGCTGTCCATGATGCCACAGCACATCAACTCGGGGCGGTCACACGCTGACCTGCTGAAAGGTATATATACATAGAATTAGAGAAAAATAAAAAGGTTGTGATAGAAAACCAAACTGTAATAATTTTACAGTTTTACTTACCTATTATATATTAGGCACAATTACAATCAGTCATAGTCAAAAGCATTTATTGCAAATATATTACCTAATGTTAGATAACATAGGCCTTATAAAGACGCAGCAATCTTAATTTCATAATAAATTACATATTATAATAATTTATACTTAATATTGTATGAGTTCAAACTCAGACATTGCTGAGCTTTAAATCCAAAAACTATTATAACTAATTAATTTAATCCATAAGGCTGAAACTTGATTAGTTCGATACTAATTTATTTACATTTGCACAGGTGACATTCTTCAAGCAGCGGTGTCATCGGTGGAAGACCATGGTTACGTGATGGATATAGGCGTGGCCAACACTAGGGCCTTCCTACCTAAAGCTGAAGCTAACCCTGAGATTGAGCTAGGTGAGTGACATTTAGAGTCTGTGCGGAAAGAGAAGAGTCGTGGGATTTGAGGGCGCGCCAGTGCTATTTTCTGGTTTTTGCTATGCTGACAACACTGGTCACGTGATTATAGTACGACACTAAAGGTCATGATACTTGAATCCCTTTTGTTCCGGTTTTTTACCACGGCTTACTAAACGGAGCCTGGTGGTGGTGTCGGCTCGTCAAATCAATGCTCTGATTTAGCGCAGGCACCAGTTTTCTTTTTAAAACACACTTGTTTTTATATCTCAGATACCGAAAAGTGACTGCGATCGACAAAACTGCTAAAACTAGTTAAGAATCTGCCTAATACAACTGTAATTTTAGTACTAAACAAGATACGAGTCTCATTTATGTACTGCCTAATCTGTGCAGTCCAACAGTTATTAAAACCGGGTAGATCGGGTAGAAATTGGGCAATAGAACTGTAATTTTATCAGGGATATATTTCACCCATTGTAAACTTGACTTGTAATGTATGTGTACATTTGTATTATGTAGTTACGAAATTATATTTCATATTTAGCAGTGACTTTTCGGCGAAGAAAAGGCACTGCTAAATATGAAATATAATTTCGTAACTAACAGAACCTACAAATAAAGAAATATTTTATTAGAAAAAGTTTTATTCAGAACCTAGTAAACGAACTTACAAATAAAGAAATATTTTATTAGAAAAAGTTTTATTCTTTGTAATCGAAGTCTGAATTAAAATATTCAATGTCACTTATGTTTGAGCTAGCTTCAAAACGGGTTTACCTTTATTTTGCCGTAAATTTTTCTGCAGAATTTCTGCAGAAGTTACAAAATATGTTTCTTTGAAATGAATAATCGAAGAAACAGGATTAATTGTAACAAAAATGTGTGATTCGATTATTCTATTAATAATTTTCTGTATAACAAAATTCTGCAAAAAATTTGGCGGTAAAATAAGGGCACACCTTCAAAACAACCAGGGATACTCATAGAACTATCTTCATCTGAACTGGATGTGCTTGAATCCGGCACGTAGATTACGAATTCTTGCATATCACCTACTTAGCGGTCTTTTATTCTAGATACCGTAGATACTTTTACACAATCCTGAAAAAGAAATTACATATAAATATGCATAAAATGGCAAGTATCAAGACTATTTGTCAGTTATTTTAAAGATCATGAATGATGCATATTTATGAAAATTAATATATTTTGAATGAATATACTTACCGATTATGAACCAGAGACAAGTTATTTAGGGGGCTTATTAAATAGGTAATTATTTAATATTAAATACAACATCAATACCCGCGAATAGCGGAAACACGTTCCGCGACTTTTTGTAAGTCGATAGTCGGCTTTTAGCCGTTTTCTTCCCGCTGACAAAACCGAACAATGTTAAATATAATTTTCCTTGTGGTTTTATGTACGGTTTTATCGTGTTTTGAAAATATTTTATACATAAAACTTGCGGTTTTTGTTAATAAAAATATACATTGACAGAAGTTTGTTTACTTTTTATAAGACAGGTGTCAAAGGATTGATTGCCATATAAAATTTAAAATGTTAGTTCCCGTTTCTGCCACGACTCTTCTCTTTCCGCACAGACTCTATAATGTAAGTATTTTATCTCTTTCCAACAAACAAATGACTAAGCAACTTATAAGGCCAAACATATATCAACAGCATACACTCCATGACTCCACATTGTGAAACATAAAGTTACCCACTTATGCTCTTTTTAGACACTGGAATGTTGATCTGGACAAGCGTGAAGTCAGTAACAACGTCAGCAGACAACAGTATAGTCTCGCTGAGCGCTACTCCGGCCGCACTACAGAAGGCGCTGCGCCGCAAGAAGCCTTCAAACCTTGAGAAGTGCTTGCTGCCTGGCACCGCCCTAGAGTTCACCGTCGACAAGGTGTGTATATAATGACAGACAACAGTATAGTCTCGCTGAGCGCTACTCCGGCCGCACTACAGAAGGCGCTGCGCCGCAAGAAGCCTTCAAACCTTGAGAAGTGCTTGCTGCCTGGCACCGCCCTAGAGTTCACCGTCGACAAGGTGTGTATATAATGACAGACAGCAGTATAGTCTCGCTGAGCGCTACTCCGGCCGCACTACAGAAGGCGCTGCGCCGCAAGAAGCCTTCAAACCTTGAGAAGTGCTTGCTGCCTGGCACCGCCCTAGAGTTCACCGTCGACAAGGTGTGTATATAATGACAGACAGCAGTATAGTCTCGCTGAGCGCTACTCCGGCCGCACTACAGAAGGCGCTGCGCCGCAAGAAGCCTTCAAACCTTGAGAAGTGCTTGCTGCCTGGCACCGCCCTAGAGTTCACCGTCGACAAGGTGTGTATATAGTGACAGACAACAGTATAAACTCGCTGAGCGCTACTCCAGTGCTACAAGAAGCCCGCGATCCTCGAGTAGAGTTTGCTGCTCGGTACCCCCCCTGGAGTTCACCGTCGACAAGGTGTTTATACTATACATATATAGTGACATCAGACAACAGTATAGTCTCGCTGAGCGCTACTCCAGTGCTACAAGAAGCCCGCGATCCTCGAGTAGAGCTTGCTGCTCGGTACGCCCCTTGAGTTCACCGTCGACAAGGTGTTTATACTGTAGGGACATGGCGGTGACGCAATTTAGAGTCCGCATTTTCGGTATACAGTTCGAAGGAGCAGTTAGCCCAGTTAGTCGCTCAGCGCAAGGCATACAGTGCGCACATACCTACTTAATTAACTAGTTCGATATCGCGGCGCCGCCTGGTCCTTGTCCCGACCTTGTGTAAAATCTATTTAGTAGCCTTCTGAGATAATTAATTGGAGTTAGAATAAATCGGTGTTGTAAAGTAACCTTAGTTTACCTCATCTCCCCATAGGGTACCCAAATACCTAAAATACTATACATATATAGTGACATCAGACAACAGTATAGTCTCGCTGAGCGCTACTCCGGCGCTACAGAAAGCGTGTGGACATTCGAGTTCATAAACATGTATACATTTTTTCACCTTATTTCAATGGGTTAAGGTGAAGAAATGTATACATATTTATGAACTCGACGGTACCAAGTGAACCAGTACAAAAGCGGTCCCTCCCAGCACATGCAATACTGTGCTTACCAGGTGGCTCCATCCCCTTTGTCCTCTTGCCTCCCAAAGGCCTATAAAGAAGCCTATGCATTGTATTTGGAACTATGCCTTGACTAATCTTAATTGTGATTATTTGTATCGGCTCCATGCTTCATTTGACGGCATAGTAAAGAAAACTGTGTCGCTTAACTTCAAACTCGGGTAAATCCATTGGACCCTCTCAGCAAATATCTACCCTATTACGTTTTCTTAATACCAAAATCGCATAATCTGACAGATAGATTTACGCGAGTTTGAAGTTAAGCGACTCAACTTTCTTTAATAAATGAATGATGATTGTGGAGCCCCGCATTGTGCGTGATACAAATATTGGAGTAATAATTACAGCCCCTGGACAACGGGATCGAGGGTCGCGTGTTGGACGCCACGGCCTATGTGCAGCGCTTCCACGTCGACCGCAGTAAGGACAAGAAGCCGGCTCTCGGACAAAAGGTAAAAAAAATTTTTTTTTTTTATAAAACTTGGACTATGCGTCAAAATGATCCAAAAACCAACTTGGTTGAGAATTAGGTCATTAGATAGGTAGGTTCTATATACTCCATTTCGTTCTATGGGCACCAAGCGGAGTTGCAGAATTGAGATATTGGTGTTTTAGTTAAATTGTCGTCACCCTTATTACCTAGGCAATAGAGTCCATCGTTGCGGCGAATAGTTTGCCGCGCTCGCTCGTTGGTGCGCGAACATTTACCCTGCAGCAATTAGATAATTTACTTACTTGGACTTGCACTATATTTTGACTATAATACCAATATCACAGTTCTGCAATGGAATTCCGCTTAGTGCCCATAGAACGAAATGAAGTACATAGAAATACCTATCTAATGACCTAACTCTCATTTCTGTTGGTTTTTGGACCAGGCTCCATACAAAATTGTCCATGGTCCATTGTCAAAATAATATATATTTCGTTCATCTGTTTTAGGAATGCTTTATTTTAAACGTTTTTAGGGTTCCGTACCCAAAGGGTAAAACGGGACCCTATTACTAAGACTTCGCTGTCCGTCCGTCTGTCCGTCTGTCTGTCACCAGGCTGTATCTCACGAACCGTGATAGCTAGACAGTTGAAATTTTCACAGATGATGTATTTCTGTTGCCGCTATAACAACAAATACTAAAAACAGAATAAAATAAAGATTTAAATGGGGCTCCCATACAACAAACGTGATTTTTGACCAAAGTTAAGCAACGTCGGGCGTGGTCAGTACTTGGATGGGTGACCGTTTCTTTTTTCTTTTTTTTCCGTTTTTTTTTGCATTATGGTACGGAACCCTTCGTGCGCGAGTCCGAGTCGCACTTGCCCGGTTTTTTATGTTACAGATTAGAGGTCACGTGTTATACGTGATGCCGACCCGCAACGCGCCGTTTCTAACAACCAGAAACATCTTTGAGAGTGCGCGACCTGATCTCGAGGTAGAGACGAAGCTCAAGGAAGGCGACATAGTTGAGGAAGCACAGGTATGCTCGAAATCACCGTGTTTAACCTCTAATAGTACAGATGTAGTGCATAGTTATTTTCCTTCGTATTTTCTTGGAAACGTTCGTATTTGTCATGCTACTTATGTGAAAGGCCCTCATTTTTACTCCCCTTAACTTGTGTTTTAGAAAAAGAAGAACTGGGGTCTTGATTAATTGTTTGTCGCGCTTTTAGAATTAAGATTGTTACTTCCTATAAGCTACTGGCTTTTTATGAATATTTTATTAATTAATTGACAATAACGGTACAGCTATCATAACAGTTGCATAATGTGATAGTGTAGCAAAAAATAATCTAGAGACATTATATTTATAACTCTTTATAAGAATCATAACATAACAAACAAAGTGACTTTAATGAAGTAATTCTCATAACAATGGTGTTCCATTGCTGATTAATCCAGTTAGCAACTTGAGAAGAGTATAATTTATTGTAAAGTAGCTTTATTTGACGTTCATAAGCGCATTGTAGTATGCCTACTTGAATAAACTATTTTTTATCTTTATCTTTAATGATTTTTGACTTTTTCCTCAGGTACTAAAGATCGCAGGGCGGAGCATCCATTTCAAACTGGGCAAGAAATGCGTGGGTACCATGAGTCTGAAGCGCGTGGCCGTCCACGAGGATCTCACCGACGAACAGGTCGTCGCGCAGTCCTACCCCATTGGTAAATCAATAACTAAAATAAATATTCCGGGGACAATCTTACAGACCAACCTAGTCCACAACCCTACCTAACTTACCCTAATCAGGCGTGGCTCACTCCGCAATTTCGTCGCTTTGCTACAGGTAGCTAAAAGTCCATCCGTTCGACCCCAGTTTTGGAGTTTGCCATAAGCCGCGCGTGGCGCTGTCGCCACCTAGCGGCCATATCTGTGCTGATTGTGACAGACGCGTTTTGTTAGAGAGTGAGTCTTCTGTACCTAGTAGTATTATTTATTCTGTGCCCTAATTATAATCATATCTTTGCTTAATCAAAGCAAAGTTTATACCATGTGAGGATAGGAAACTGGTCACCCAAGCCCTTAGAAGAATTTTTATAAGCGATTAGAAAAGACCAGCGAGCTCACAATAGCTCTCTGTGGCGAGGATTACAGACCACCCCTAAGAACTCCACAAGAGGTGCCGAAACCACGATGTTATTTTGATGATAATGTAACCTTATGTGTCCTTAATTATTGCGCTTGAAAAATATGCTATAGTAGAATGTAAGCAGACACATAATATGACTTGTCAAGTTGTCATATATTTTTTTCTCACTTCATCTGTAAATATTATCAGGCAGCACACACCGCGTCCGCGTGATAACCTACAACCTATCGGACTACATCTACCACGTGACCGACGAGACCAAACTGCTCACCGAGAAATACTTCTCCCACTCACAACTGAGTCCGGGGGAGCTAGTCACTGGCACCATCCGCACTGTGGCCGATAACCATGTCACTGTTACTGTGGGCCGGCTGTCAGGTAGGACATATCATAACTTACAACTTATCAGACTACATTTACCACGTGACCAATGAAACCAAACTGCTCACCGAGAAATACTTCTCCCACTTACAACTGAGTGTTGGCCAAACTGGTCACTGGGACCATTCGAACTATGGCCGATGTCACTGTCACTGCGGGCCGGCTTATCATGTTAGCCATGTCACTGTGGCACCTGATATTGTTAGACTCGTTTGTTATCAAGTCATTAGCCGGGTCCACACAGAGCAAGCATACGCGCGAGGCAATTTCCTCGCGCACAAATCGCCCAGTGTAGACGTGCCTCGTGCGCGCCGCCTCGGCCGTGGCACGTCTACACTGGGCGTATATCCGCTCGGTGTGGACCCGGCTAATGGCCCTCAATGCGTTCTGAGATGCCGTACAGTCGGTGCCCTAACTTAATTAGAGTTCTTCTTTTAGGTTATGTACCGCAATTGCACTTATCGGATGCAGGCGTCTACGTCGATCCTAAGAAAGCTACCACATCCAAGCTCACCAAGAAGAAGTATAAGGTAAGGATGTATAAAACATTTGATTGGGTCAACATCAGTAATCCGGTCCATCTCAACTATTTCGTTTCTAGTGTGTTTATACTGTCGTTTTTTTATTTTATTTCTGGGATTTCGGATGTTCAATCATGGATTATATTGACCATAACCAACAAAAGTCAAGAGTAATCCCATATTCCCTTGATTAAATTCTCAACCACAGTTTACTCTTCGAAATGACAAAGGCTTTTATAGTTCGGTTAGTCATTGTTATTTTAAGTCTCAGGTACGGCTTTACCAGTTTACTGAGTCTTCTTCTTCCTCGCGTTATCCCGGCATTTTGCCACGGCTCATGGGAGCCTGGGGTCCGCTTGACAACTAATCCCTAGATTTGACGTAAGCACTAGTTTTTACGAAAGCGACTGCCATCTGACCTTCCAACCCAGAGGGGACACTAGGCCTTATTGGGATTAGTCCGGTTTCCTAACCATGTTTTCCTTCACCGAAAAGCAACTGGTAAATATCAAATGATATTTCGTACATAAGTTCCGAAAAACTATCATTGGTACGAGCCGGGGTTTGAACCCGCGATCTCCGGATTGAAAGTCGCACGCTCTTACCGCTAGGCCACCAGCGCAGTTTGGGCTAATTCAAAATACCAACTTTCAAAGTAGTGGGAAATTCAAAATGTTGGACAAAATAGTTAATGAGATTAATATCACAGGTGGGGCAAGAAGTAAATGCGCGTGTACTGTCCGTGGATGCAGCGAAACAAACGTTGATGCTGTCACTCAAACCATCGTTAGTGGCGTCCGATGCAGCTCTTCTGACTTCGTACGAACAAGCTGAGATTGGCAAGGCCTACACTGGAGTAATCAAGGTAAGATTTATATCTTTAACATTCCCATACAACAGTATAGACTTCTAAAATCGAGATGGAAATGTTTGCCTGCAACAATGGATGTCAATAAAACTAGATTCCCATCGACTTTACATTGCCAAGGGTGCTAGGTAATCATAACGTAAACGACTCTAAAGAACTTTAATAGTTAATATTAGACAAAACTCTGCGTAGGTGGCACCATTACACATACAGTAAATAAACCTCATTGACATCATCAATGACACATCATGCGCTACTAGGTCAATCAATGGCCTACCGTGACCGAAAGTTCGGTTTCTGCCTCTCTATCACTCTTGCGTATTCGATCGATAGAGAGGCAGATATAGAAATTTGAATTTACGCGTTTCGTGGTAGGCCACCTGTAAACAAACTGCCTTGATGCATCAATGTCATAGTGAAAACTTGTCAAAAACTGTTAAAGGCCTAGTATGTATAAATTACTCTATGGTTTACTAAACAAATTAGTGCTGCACTCTGGCGGCAGAACATTGCCGTAATACTCCCTATTGACAAACTCGTGTTGCACAATCGTTTTTGTTTACTAGAAATAAGCAATAATGTCATATTATAATCATTTAATAAACTACATAAATTATTCTCTAATTTTGCAGGTGGTAAAGGACTTCGTCTTAGTATCATTCCTGAACGAGGTGATAGCGTACGTGCCCCGCAACCAAGTGTCCCGGACGCCCGTCACCCACCTGGCCGAGGCCTTCCACCCGGGACAAGTCGTGACGTGTACCGTGCTGCAGGTGGACGCTCAGAACCGGAAGATGCTGGGCAGCCTGACTATAGCGCCCTTCTGGCCCGCGGTAAGTGAAGGGATATTCAGTTTTTTTAATATGTAACTGTTTTCCGCCTTTACGACCCATGATAATGTCCCTTTTGCCTTGATCCACTTTTCTTTAACCCCGTAAGGCCTACCACAAAAAAAAATCCTATTTTAAATTTAAAACTTGTGTAGTAAATTGGTTTGTTTTGTTTGAGAAAGCAATGAAACAAAGAAACAAAATGCTAGTTTGTTTTATTCTAATTAATTTGAAACTGAAGTGTACGTTGTGGTTGTGATGCCCATTGGGCCTTACGAGGTTAATAATCACGACAAGAAAATAAAATAAGATATCAAATGTGTTCCCACGCCATATTTATATAGACTGTCGTATAGATATTTATAAATAAATGTTTACAGAAACGAAGTAACGAACACCGCGAGAAACGCAAAAATGAAACTGAAGACGGCGAAGTGCCCAACAAAAAGCGTAAAACCAGTGAATCTGAAGACACAGACACAAAAACAATAAAGAAAAAGAAAGAGAAGAAAAGTAAGGCAAAAGAAGTTTCAGAGGATAGTGACGCTGAAGACATAGATCCTAAGAAGAAAAACAAAGATAAAAAGGACAAAAAAGTAAAAGAAGTGTCAGAAGAAAGCGACGCCATAGAGACAGACATACATGAAGACAGTGACCAAATACTAAAACCAGAAGACCTAGCTCTTATAGACTTATCAGATTGCGAAACAGCTAAGCAATGGAAGAAACGAGTAGTATCCTTAATGAAATCTATCAAATGTAGATTACACAGAATAGAAAGGATAGACAAAAAGATAATAAAAATAGAAGAACAAGGTTTATCAGCTAAGAATAAGAAATTCCACACAGCCATGCATCAAGAGAAGTTAGTTATCGAAGAGAGAATAAAGAAGTTGATGGAAGCAATGAAAACTGCCCAAGAAAAGTTAAAAGAATTTGACGAAGAAGAGTACAGAGATCCTAATTACAAAGAGATGCAGAAACAGAAAAAGGAAGAGAAAATAAAAACTTCAAAACCAGTTAAAGATGATGATGATTCATCTGAAGAAGAGACAATTCCTGAAAAGAAAAATAAAAAGGATAAACTAAAAGAGAAAGCTGATAAACCTAAAGAAGAAGCAAAAGCAGGCAAGAAAAGGAAACAAGAGAAGAATAAAGAAGTGAAAGAAGTAGTAGATAAGAGTAAAGATATTAAAGTAGTGGAAAGCTTAGAGCCCGCGCTTGAAGTGCCCAGCGCTAAGGAGTTCTGGACGGAGAACGATCATCAGGCCAACAAGGTGGAAGAGTCTTCAAGCAGCAGTGAAGATGAGGTTCGTTCTGTTGCATTCATTTTTGAATTTCGTTCAAATTTGTAATACATATATACTCCCGTTAACTCAGTGACCCAGAATGAGACTTGGCGTTCGACACAAGACAGTGCCACTTTTCTCGGTCCTGAGCTGTCTACTTTTCGCATTGTTGTTAAAATGCGGGCTGAATTCCTATGTTTCTTCCTGAATTGTTGTGAATTCTAAAAATTGAAGTTCTTTTTATAGATGCACCAATGATGTGCCTTAAGATTACACTAAAATTAACATATTCCAATTTCCTAAAGCTCATTTCATATCACCAGGAAACCGAGCAACCCAAAAAGAAGCGAAAGAAGCTCACAGCAGCCGAGAAGGTAGCAAAGGCCCGCGCCGAAGAAGAGAGACTTCGCGAGCTGGAGCGGCGCGCCGTCGAGAGCGAAGCGCAGCCTCGGAGCTCCGACCAGTTCGAGCGGGCGCTGCTGGCCAACCCGAGCTGCAGCCAGCTGTGGATCGCGTACATGGCCTTCCATCTGCAGGTGATAAAAAAGAAGACTTCTGGCCAGTACTGTGACTATCATCTTTTGCGCAACTATGGTTGTTAATATTTCGTTTATAATTGAGTACAGTGTGCGAGAATGACGAGGTTCTATTCGTCATCGTTTGTCGCCTTGTCGTACCTACAATAGCAACTACGCTAAAAAACTTAGGATTTTATAATGATTCTTCTGAAAATTCACTAGTTTTGAAATATAAAACGGCATGGGCAGGTACAATTTTGACAAATTATACACATTAGAACAGAACGTCGGCAAAATTTTGTAGAGAAGAGCAGCTAACTACAATGAAAAATTATGTGTTTCACGAATCTCAAAGAAACACAAAACTGTTTTTAATTGATGCAAGTCCTAAGAGTTATTTTTTTTTGGTTTGCTATAAGACAGATTAAAATTATTTGGCAGTTAGCACGGTTGCTTACAAAGTTGCTTTGCCTACATTAATTATCAATGAACACTATTGTTATCCTTGCCCACAGGCGACGGAGATCGACAAAGCACGTGCAGTGGGCCGGAAGGCGCTGAATACCATCTCTTTCAGGGAGGAGGATGAAAAGCTGAACGTATGGCTCGCCATGCTTAACGTCGAAAACCGGTTCGGCACGAAGGTATTAAAAAAAACCCATACATATCGGAAACCCGTTTATAAATCAGAATATTCAGATTACTCATAGGCGACGGTGACGGCGACCATAGGAGGGAACGAAAGGTCCGATCGCTGTGTCTCGCTCCAACCTATGGTTGCCGCCGCCGCCGTTACCATTTGCGCAATGTTGTGGCCGAGCCGTAACCATCAGACGGCTCGCTTGCAACCTATTTTTTTTAAATCTTTAAAGGCACAAATATTTAAAATATTTCGCAGGAGTCCCAACAAAAAACGCTAGAAGAGGCCCTCCAAATGAACGACACCTTCAAAGTGCACTCCAAACTCCTCGACATCTACGTCGACACCTCCAAGCACCAGGAACTGTCCTCCCTCGTCGATCTCATGCTGCGGAAATACAAAAGGAATCCTACCAACTATATCCAGTGTGGCGCGGCCTGCTTCAAGTTGGGATTGGTGGATAAGGCTAGGCATGTGATGCAGAAGGCAGTTAGCGTGCTGGAGAAGAAAGAACGTAAGTGTTTAGAATATAAGGTATGTTATCCCGTGTCACGCAAGTACAATAGGAATCCTACCAACTATATCCAGTGTGGGGCGGGCTGCTTCAAGTTGGGATTGGTGGATAAGGCTAGGCATGTGATGCAGAAGGCAGTTAGCGTGCTGGAGAAGAAAGAACGTAAGTGTTTAGAATATAAGGTATGTTATCCCGTGTCACGCAAGTACAAAAGGAATCCTACCAACTATATTCAGTGTGGGGCGGGCTGCTTCAAGTTGGGATTGGTGGATAAGGCTAGGCATGTGATGCAGAAGGCAGTTAGCGTGCTGGAGAAGAAAGAACGTAAGTGTTTAGAATATAAGGTATGTTATCCCGTGTCACGCAAGTACAAAAGGAATCCTACCAACTATATCCAGTGTGGGGCGGGCTGCTTCAAGTTGGGATTGGTGGATAAGGCTAGGCATGTGATGCAGAAGGCAGTTAGCGTGCTGGAGAAGAAAGAACGTAAGTGTTTAGAATATAAGGTATGTTATCCCGTGTCACGCAAGTACAAAAGGAATCCTACCAACTATATTCAGTGTGGGGCGGGCTGCTTCAAGTTGGGATTGGTGGATAAGGCTAGGCATGTGATGCAGAAGGCAGTTAGCGTGCTGGAGAAGAAAGAACGTAAGTGTTTAGAATATAAGGTATGTTATCCCGTGTCACGCAAGTACAAAAGGAATCCTACCAACTATATCCAGTGTGGGGCGGGCTGCTTCAAGTTGGGATTGGTGGATAAGGCTAGGCATGTGATGCAGAAGGCAGTTAGCGTGCTGGAGAAGAAAGAACGTAAGTGTTTAGAATATAAGGTATGTTATCCCGTGTCACGCAAGTACAAAAGGAATCCTACCAACTATATCCAGTGTGGGGCGGGCTGCTTCAAGTTGGGATTGGTGGATGAGGCTAGGCATGTGATGCAGAAGGCAGTTAGCGTGCTGGAGAAGAAAGAACGTAAGTGTTTAGAATATAAGGTATGTTATCCCGTGTCACGCAAGTACAAAAGGAATCCTACCAACTATATTCAGTGTGGGGCGGGCTGCTTCAAGTTGGGATTGGTGGATAAGGCTAGGCATGTGATGCAGAAGGCAGTTAGCGTGCTGGAGAAGAAAGAACGTAAGTGTTTAGAATATAAGGTATGTTATCCCGTGTCACGCAAGTACAAAAGGAATCCTACCAACTATATCCAGTGTGGCGCGGCCTGCTTCAAGTTGGGATTGGTGGATAAGGCTAGGCATGTGATGCAGAAGGCGGTTAGCGTGCTGGAGAAGAAAGAACGTAAGTGTTTAGAATATAAGGTATGTTATCCCGTGTCACGCAAGTACAAAAGGAATCCTACCAACTATATTCAGTGTGGGGCGGGCTGCTTCAAGTTGGGATTGGTGGATAAGGCTAGGCATGTGATGCAGAAGGCAGTTAGCGTGCTGGAGAAGAAAGAACGTAAGTGTTTAGAATATAAGGTATGTTATCCCGTGTCACGCAAGTACAATAGGAATCCTACCAACTATATCCAGTGTGGCGCGGCCTGCTTCAAGTTGGGATTGGTGGATAAGGCTAGGCATGTGATGCAGAAGGCGGTTAGCGTGCTGGAGAAGAAAGAACGTAAGTGTTTAGAGCATAGGGTTGTTTATCTAATGCATGCTAATTAAATATGGAAATCATTAACTTTGGCGTTATGCCACAGCAGAAGGCGAAGTGTCTCCTATTATGCCTAGCAGTAGATATATTTGTTCTATTTCTCAATGAGTATATATGTGATGGCAATAAAAGCTAACATTCCTTTCAGACGTAACCGTGCTAGTGCAGTTCGCCCTCCTAGAGCGAGCGCACGGCGAGCGCGAGCGAGCGGAGGCGCTGTTCGAGCAAGTGCTCGCCGTGTACCCGCAGCGCCTCGACGTGTGCGCCGCGTACGCCGACATGCTCGCTAAAGACCGCGACATTCAGGCCGTCAGGTGAGTATCTCATAAACGCATTACTGCCTAAATTAGCTATGAATCGTTTGTCTTTATCTGTCATTTTGACTTACGTATTTGTAAGAAAGGGACAAAACATAATTTAATTAAATCAGGCCCGTAAAGTTTTATGAAGTTAGCTCTTAAGCAACTTAATTGATACATTTAGCACCCAAATTTGCCACCTAATACTTTTTTTTGTTCAGCAACGCGGAACTTTGCTATGTTTATAATTCTTATCTGGAATCTTTCGCCTGGCTTTGAATTGCACATGCCTCCCTCGACGGTTTTCCTGTTTTTATACTCCTTTGAAACCTTGAATGAGCAGTATTGATCGGGAAAAATGAATGTTAAGAAGTTAGGGATTATAATAATCAAAATAGAAGTGATCACTTGTTACCTGTATATGTAAGGCGGCGGAGCAGGTTTTAGGTTACTTGTCGTTCATGTCATCTCGGATATGGATAAATATTATTATGGCATCAATACATTCAGTATAATGTCCTGAACACAAATACATATGGGGCATTTCACGCCAAGCGGGCAGCGAAAAAAGTGTCAGGTATATATATAGAATTTGCTGAAATTTGGAATAATTATACTACTCGATATTCTAAAAATACGCATTCTTTTATTTTATTTTTTATTTGGCACCGTTTCCGGTTTGGAATCATTTAAAAAATGGACGAAAATTGAGGAGAGCATTTTACAAAAGCTGATGCAACTATTATTTAATAAACTGAAAAATAAGTTTAATATTGGTTTGTATACAATTTTAATTGCTTTATCTTGCAGTTATAACAATTTTGATATTTTTTAATTTTTTCATACAAAAAATCGGAAATGAAAATTTCAAGTCAAATTTATATAAAGTTCGGTATTTTTGAAAATTTTTATTTTTGCCTCAAAATGTAGCTTATAGTCCATCAAAAATACATGGAAAGTTTGAGAGTGGGATCTGCATTAGTTTCGGAGATACATGAACTAAAGTGCAAACGTGCCGGTCTGAGCGTCGTACTGGCGATTCCTTAGTTACCCAGTCAAATAAAGGTTTTGTCCCTGGAATGACAAATAATAAGCTGGAAACTCGTATAACCACACCTTCGTGTCGGCGGTCTTTAAATTACGATAAAAGTCATAGAAAACCTCGTGTTCGCGCCGGAGTTTATTCAAGGTCAAAGGTCACAAAAATTGCTTTATCACAAATATCAAGGTTTCTATAAATCCAACGATGTTTACATATAAATGAAGATTGTAGAGCATACAATTTGAGACAAATCATGTTCAGGGCATTTTTCCCGATCCTCAACCGTTTTGTAGGAATTGTCGAATAATTTGGATATAGACGGCGAAAAACGCGTAGCGGTCAGCCATACGCTCCGTAATGCAAGTTCACCGTGAATTCCGGTTAATAATAAATAAATAAATAAGTATTATAGGACATTCTTACACAGATTGACTAAGTCCCACAGTAAGCTCAAGAAGGCTTGTGTTGTGGGTACTCAGACAACGATATATATAATATACAAATACTTAAATACATAGAAAACACCCATGAATCAGGAACAAATATCTGTATCATCATACAAATAAATGCCCTTACTGGGATTCGAACCCAGGACCATCGGCTTCGCAGGCAGGGTCACTACCTGCACTACCTGCACTAAAACACAAATACCTCTTAGCAATTAACAACCACAGCAATAAAGAGCAAATCTCGACACGAGTAGAACATAAACATAATACAAGATCAGTGGCTGTGCAAAAATATAAAATACCCCGCGTCACCAATTATTACGGAGACCGAACTCTAAAAAAAAGGTTGCCATATTTCTTAAACAGTCTTCCAGAAAATATTAGGCTCGAGCCCAATAAAACTAGATTTAAAACAGCAGTAAAGCAGCACCTATTGAAAATGCTTGGGTGACAATTGCATGCCTGTGCCTGCAAATGTCACCCAAGTAAAGTAAGGTATATTTGATTATATTAGTTAAGTGTATGATGTTAGTTTTTATAATATTTTACATTGATTACGTATGCAAGTAATTATATCAGAGACTCGCACCTGCAGACAAACTGTGTAAACAGTTTTGCAGGGAACTGAATTAGATCGTAAGGTTATTTCTTGTATTAATAATAGTAATAAATAAAAAATAAAATAATACCCACTAGGCCAGACCGGTCGTCAAACTATAACTTCTATAAAGTTATTTATTTCATAAGATGCTATTTACGGATCATACGCTGATTTTAGAACAAAAGTTGTCTCTCCTGTGGACAATAGTTAACAGCTTGTGTGATTTGATTTGATTTTGATGAAGCTTTTATCGCGGACTGTACTTTTTTTTTCAGTTATCTGCTCAATTCTGCGAATATATTTTATGGCCATGATGATGGGCTGATGTCATTATATATTCTTATTTATACATTAAAAACGACCAGCTTCGCACGGGTTAATATAATTATACATAAACCGTCCTCTTGAATCACTCTGTCTATTTAAAATACACAGGGACAAACAACGGGAAGCGACTTTGTTTTCACCTATGTAGTAATGTCATTAAAAATATTGCATTGTCATTGCTTTTTCATAAATATGCCAAATTTTAACTCAATGTAAAACCAACAAATAGTCAACGTTTGCAAATGTTGAAGACAGATCGAAAAGATACATATTTCCATCGCCAGTTAAATAAAATATTGTGGAAATGTTTATACTTGTATTATTTGTACTTCAACTTTACCTCTTTTCTGCGGACACTAGAGGCAACAAACCCTAATTTTCTAATTAATCCTAATGGTATCGTCTTGGGTCGTCCCATTCGTTTTTCGTCAAGTTCTTAAATTAGTCCTATTCTGCTTTCATCACTCATTCTACATTGAAAGCCGACGATTGTAACGAATGTCATCACCATCCTAATGAAGGGGTACTTCTTTTATATATTAGCTTATTTTATAAAATGATTGCATAAATGCAGCTGTAAACTATTGTCCACAGAAGAGGCAACTTTTGTTCTAAAATCAGCGTATGATCCGTAAATAGCATCTTATGAAATAAATAACTTCATAGAAGTTATTATTAACCGGAATTCACGGTGAACTTGCATTACGGAGCGTATGGCTGACCGCTACGCGTTTTTCGCCGTCTATATCCAAATTATCCGACAATTCCTACAAAACGGTTGAGGATCGGAAAAAATGCCCTGAACATGATTTGTCTCAAATTGTACGCTCTACAATCTTCATTTATATGTAAACATCGTTGGATTTATAGAAACCTTGATATTTGTGATAAAGCAATTTTTGTGACCTTTGACCTTGAATAAACTCCGGCGCGAACACGAGGTTTTCTATGACTTTTATCGTAATTTAAAGACCGCCGACACGAAGGTGTGGTTATACGAGTTTCCAGCTTATTATTTGTCATTCCAGGGACAAAACCTTTATTTGACTGGGTAACTAAGGAATCGCCAGTACGACGCTCAGACCGGCACGTTTGCACTTTAGTTCATGTATCTCCGAAACTAATGCAGATCCCACTCTCAAACTTTCCATGTATTTTTGATGGACTATAAGCTACATTTTGAGGCAAAAATAAAAATTTTCAAAAATACCGAACTTTATATAAATTTGACTTGAAATTTTCATTTCCGGTTTTTTGTATGAAAAAATTAAAAAATATCAAAATTGTTATAACTGCAAGATAAAGCAATTAAAATTGTATACAAACCAATATTAAACTTATTTTTCAGTTTATTAAATAATAGCTGCATCAGCTTTTGTAAAATGCTCTCCTCAATTTTCGTCCATTTTTTAAATGCTTCCAAACCGGAAACGGTGCCAAATAAAAAAAAAAGAATGCGTATTTTTAGAATATCGAGTAGTGTAATTATTCAAAATTTCAGCAAATTCTATGACCTGACACTTTTTTCGCTGCCCGCTTGGCGTGAAATGCCCCATATATGAGATGAGGAGATGACAAGCGCAAAAATGTTGGAGGTAGTTACTTTGACGCCATAAAGGCGGCAGTACAAACTTTTTTATGTTATTTGACTTATTTGTAAACTATTCGGTGTACGTCTTTTATTTTTATTTTTTAATGTACTTCCACAGACAAGTGATGGAGCGCATGACGTCTCAGAAGCTGCCAGCACGTAAAATGAAGACGCTGTTCAACAAGTGGGCGGAGCTGGAAGACCGCATCGGCGACGCCGACCGCGCCGACCAGGTGCGAGAGCGAGCCGTCAAGTTCATGGAGACCGCCAAGTTCTAACCATTATTATGTTGGATAACTTGCACCATTTCGTCGTTGCGCTTTTCAAAGCTGATATGTGTTTGATTTTTGATTCACAAATAATTACCTAGCAACAAAATACATAAGGTATTAATTCATTTGATTTTGATCTCGCACATATAAGATTTGGTAAGCGCAACAACGATTTGTAACTTAGGGTGGTATTTCATCTGTCCAATATATTGGTCCAATGTATGAGGCGCAATGACATTGAACAGGTGGAATACCGCCCTTACAATATGTGATGTGAAATAAATGAATTGTTATATTTTGTTGAGTTTTATTTTTACAGCAAATATCAAAATCGTACAAACCAAGTGCTTTTCTAAATCTCACAATCATCTACTTAGTTTGCGCAGTGGAAGCGTGCTGGGCCCATAACCTCTAAAGAAAGTAATGAAACGCACGGATGACGGTTGACAAGTAACGGGATTTATTCAAAGATCAGACATAGAAACACGTTGCACATATTCTTAACTAGATGGCGCTAGTAACCCTATTTTAAGCTTATTTTGATATAAGTAACAACAATATAATACTACAAATACTTAAACATGTATGTTTTGCTAGTTTTTACTTTACTATTGTTGTTGTTCCAAGCACTTTCGTAAGTTGGCATCGGTGGGGGTGGTGGCGGCGCGGCGCCGGGCAGCGCACGTTGCTCTGGCACTGAATTTTCAATCTTATGGCTACTAGGATTAAGTTTAACATTGACTGGCGAAAACACACCATAAATAGATACTGGTGCGCAAATCTCATAATCTAACGTGGCGTAGAATTTCTCTTGGCCCTTCGTTGATAGATGCGCCATTTTTAACTTCAGCACATTTCTACAGTAATTTTCGACGTATCGCATTAAATATGTACCTAACTTCTTTCCACGCATAGCTTTACTTATGACTACTGTTTCTATGAAACAACTTTCTGGAATACTTGGTATGGGAGTCAGTTTGCAGTGGCCTAATACTTGTCTCCTATCTTTAACTAAGATAAAGTTGGTAGGCAGGCAATCGCAGGAGGCTTGCAGCGACATCATTCTGACAGTTTCGCTTCTTGGCCATTCATCGTTGATCAAGTCGCAGGTTGCTTTCAAAAATTCTGGGTGATGATGGATAAGCAGCACTTCCAGTGAATCCGGTTCCATGATTAAATTTTATACCTGGTAATAAAATAGTAGAAATTAGAAAACAGGTATGGTATCATTTATTTTGACTGTCACTGTCAAAATTGACAAAAGCGTCTAAATGAAAGCGAAATCTATGTGGATTTGCATATTTTTCGTCTAAATACAAGCGTAAACATTTGAGTTTTTTGGATACCCACCTAAAGGGAAATAAATCGGCAACTTTTTATCACATTTTAACTCTAGTACTGAAGTAAGTGTATTTATAAAAAATAAAATATGGCGCGCGACTTAGCCTGTGCGCGTTGAAGACAGAACTAACCTATTTTTAACTGTCACACTCATGCTACCGTTCTTGTCTGCTTAACTTTTGTTGGCGTAATGTTTGCGCATCGGGGTCGGTTAGGTAACACGGAAGAAATGCATTCGGAAGTAAACAAACTGGTGTTTACAAAGTTTTCAGAAGAAAGATGAAAATCGCTAGGTTCCGTTCCACTTTTGATACAACTCTCGATGGATCCGTGTTTGTTGACCGTACGCTGCTGTAACATTTTATTACTTACATGTTTTAAAACCATTATAAATAATATTGCTCTTATTGCCAGACACTATTGTGTTAGTTAAGAAATAAATTTGTATAGAGTAGGTATTGGTATTTTAATCTTATTTGGAACACTATTTAAAAATATACAGGGTGGAATTTTGTACCTACTGGTAACACAAATGGCTTACCTTTTGATTAAAAAATAAACTGTTGAATATAGTTTTATTTAACAATTTGCATCAGTAAACATGACCAAAACATTTGTTTAAATAAGAGTTCCTGCTTATTCCTAAAACATGGAATGACTGTTTTAGAATCAGAATCAGAATCAGAATTATTTTATTTGCTAGAATACTTAAAACAACATGTAGTACAGGATGTTAAGGTACAGTAGGTGATAAAGTATTCAGTCGATGAACGACATGCAAAAATTATATAAACTAATAAGAAAATGTTATCAACAAGATAACGTTTTCTTAGATACACACACTGAATTTAAAATAAATACAATACGATAAAATTACGATTCAAATAAATTTAAATTTAAAATTAAAATTAAATAAATGTAGTTAAAAATAATTTTATATAAAAGTAGTAATGTCAGTTATGAGTTATACAATTTAAAATCCATAAATTCCCGGATGCTATAAAAACAATTTTCACTGAGCCACTTAGTGATCACTGTTGCAAATTTATTATATTCCATTTGCCTCATGTCTTCAGGAAGGTTGTTATATAAAACAATGCACATATTATACGCATTTTTACGATAGATCGCAGTACGACAAGGAGGTTGGTACAGAAGGTCCAAGTATTGAGCTCTTTGGTTACCCGCAAAAACATCAGACCTGCGCCTAAAGAGTTCAGGATGTTTTTTAACAAATAGGCATGCTTTTTTTATGTACATACATGGTAGTGGTAAAATATTTAGTTTTTTAAAGACAGGCCTGCAGCTTTCCATGATAGAAATATTAGCTATAGCACGAATGCACTTTTTTTGTTTAATAAGGGCCCTAATTATGTCTACTGAATTCCCCCAGAGCAAAAGGCCATAGTTCAACAATGACGATACATAACCATGATATGCCGTGATAGCAGCTTCAGCTGAAACGGTCATCCTGTTTTTTTATGGCAAATACAAAACTGTCCAACTTCTTACACACAAAATCCACATGATTTTTCCAGTTTAAATTTTTGTCTATATGTAAACCTAAAAATTTAATGTCATCACAATTGTCTATTCCTATATTATCAAAATTAACATTTAATTGTATTGTTTCAGCATTATATGATTGAAATTGAATGAAATGAGTTTTACTTAAGTTAATATTGAGATTATTGTTACTAGTCCATTGGCATATTTCAGCTAAAGCATTATTTATTTTTCCTTCATATGAAGAAATTTCATCGCCTTTTACCATCACAGTCGTATCATCAGCAAATAGGATACACTCTGGGGTGGTTGCTTGAGGGAGATCATTGATATAAATTATAAAAAGCAGCGGACCCAAATTGCTCCCCTGTGGTACTCCCCACAGATTTTCACGATAACCGGAAAGAAAATTTTGTCTTACAAGTTTGTTCCCAACTTTGACTATTTTTGAAATCTCAGTGCGCTGAAAAGAAAAGATGGATGATGATGATGTGCCAGCACTGTCTGCGGAGACATTTGCAGCCCTTCAGGAGTTTTATGCAGAGCAGCAGAAGAGACAGGAAATACTTGACAAGTTACAGGCTGAGGACAAGCTGAAGGAAAACATACTTTTTGATGAGAATTGGGTAAAACACATATTTAATTCATACACTTCATGTATCATGAATGCATATCTTACTGTCACCCTTTCATTGTTGATCTACTGAACCAATGATTGTGTGTGATCAGTGACACTGGTTCAGTATTTATTCAATAGACATAATATTAAGATGTGCTGTCTATTTCTAAAAATCCTATCTGGGACCCACTTTATGAATACTTGAGATAATAGCCTAATCTTGGTCCCTCATTGCTGAGGATGCGACCATGTATGCACCATCTCCAAAGTGTGCTATCGTAGGCCATATGGGTCACGCACTGGATGTTGCCGCCAACCACCGTCTTCACAACATCAGACCATCTTGTGAGTGGTTTTCCTCACGCTTGCTTGCACTCTGTTTGGCCCAAGATAATCTGCCTTTCTAGGTCATGCTTTTTAGACCGCATGATTTATGACCAAAAAAGCTGAGTACGCATTCTTGACATATTGTAGAGAGCCGTGTGGTGATTTTCAGGTCCTCTAGGATTGACTTATCGGTTCTCATAGCCATGCAGGGTATGCGTAGGAGTCTTCCTAATCTACTTTTTAATATTCTGCTGAAAGAGCATTATTAACTACTGCTATTTGTTATTTCCAGCAACTAAGTCAGTTCTGGTATGACGAGGCCACAGTGCAGGCGCTAGTGAAGGTGGTGGACAAGGCAATACTAGACGGAGGCAGGGTGGCACTACTGTCCTGCCCCACTCTCTTTGTGCCGGTGAAGCGGCAGCTTAGAGAACGCGCTACAGGTTGGTAACATCTTTTTAAAAAATGAGTAAATTTTAATAAAGAAATTGTTTATATCAATATATTATAAATACTACTTTATGTTAATTTGTTTTTCACCAATTGAAGAATGAAAAAGCAATTTACTTTGACTGCAAAACAGGGCCACGCTCAATTACGTTTTTAATTAAAACTTCTGCATTTCTGATAAGAAAATATGTGGAGTGTTATATAAAATAATTGTGGCTTTTAAAAAGGCATAAACTTTTATTACTTACATTTAATAAATAGGCCTAAATTACGTAACAAACACCTTTCCAGTGTCCCTTCTCGAGTACGACCGGCGGTTCGAGGTGCACGCCCCCGACTTCATCTTCTATGACTACAACTTCCCCGACAAGCTGCCTCCGGACCTGGAGCGGTACGACCTGGTTGTAGCTGACCCCCCATTCTTGTCTGAAGAGTGCATCCAGAAGACCTCGCAGACTATCAAACTGTTGGCCAAGGTAAGATTATTTGTCTTTTTCGAATTTTCGACACTTAGTAATTGATACTTTTGCGCTTCTATACATCACCCAATTAATATACCTAAAGAAATTATTATTATTTATTTGTTAGCCTGTTGTGTCCCACTGCTGGGCAAAGGCCTCCCTCTCTTTCTTCCACGCGTCTCGTTCTATGGCAATATTAGGCCCATCTTTCCTAAAGAAATTATTTAAAAAAAACTAAGTGTATCACTGTGACAAAGTAAATACGTTTCGGTTGCGGAGATTGAACTTTGGCCTATGCAACTCTTTAAAAAATGTCACGCATAAATCAGACTTGAAAAAATATTGCAAGTTCTTTTTTTACAAAATTTTAAGCATTTTATTATTTTTCTCCTCGTCATGTTAACTGGAAAAATTATGATTATTTCACAAAGTTAAAAATTCAGCTAGAATAAAACCTCATGTTTCAGGATAAGATCGTAGTGTGCACAGGGGCTGTGATGAAGGAAAATGTGGAGAAACTCTTGGATTTGCGGATGTGCGAGTTCCAGCCGCGCCATAGGAACAACTTAGCCAACGAGTTCGCGTGTTACGCTAATTTTGATCTAGATGGCGCTTTAAGATGATGCTCTGGTTGGACATTCATTGAAAGGGTCAGAAGGGCCAAATTGCAAAACCTTTTTAAGAATTTTTTTCTCTCCCCTTCAAAACGTATTCATATGTTGTTATTGACGCTAATACATAGTATGAACAGTCAGCAACCGAAGGCAGCAGCACACTAAGCTATTACAGAACCGATAAGGTCCATCTTAGGCTCTGTCATCACTTTCCATCAGGTGTGACTAGGGTCAATCGCCAGACAGTTTAGTTAACCTTTTGGACGCCAATGACCGATATATCTGCACCGCAGGTTCAACGCCAAAGACCGATTAATCGGTCACAAACTACAGAGTAACATAGACCTATGTGCATATGCATAAAGTTCAATTTCAGTTTTGACACTTCGGTGACGTGGCGTCCGAGTGACAGCTTTTGTGTTTGACACGACGTCGAAAAGGTTAAAAAAAAAAACCAGCATAGTTGTTTTCATATAAGTAATTTTGAACATTTTCCCCGCTTAGCTACTTCTGCCGCTAATTGTACCTTATACCTACCTAATTTATGAATATGCATTAAATGCATAGCGTATCGTAAGTCTCAAGCCAATTTTCATTTGAATTGTTTTGTTTTATTCCATTAGAGTTAGACTCGATTTAAATAAACTGATATTGCATTTATGGCTTTTCTGTTGGACATGTGTAGCAATTTTATAGTGTTAAGTGTAATGTTTATTTTATTTTATATGGTATGTCTTTAAACATATTTATACTTAATAGTAAGTGTCAAATAAAACGAATAGATATTAAAACACATTGCATTTATTGATCTCTTAACAATCGCACCTTGTTACATTATGCTGGTTAACTCTTAATAAACTCTCGACCGACAAACTGCCTCACCTTACAACTAGCCGACGATTATACTATTTGTTTTCTTATATATTTGACTTCACTTTTACTAAGAAAACTAAGTATAACTTGTCAAAGAAAAAATATATAATTCTAATTCATTCTAAATATTTTGATTTGTGATATTGTGTTGAATGGTATTGTCATGAGTTATTAATCAGAGAGGTAATTTAAAAAGATAGATTTTTGTTCTAATCATAATATTCGCAATATACTGGAGAATGAAAAAAAAATGTATATGTAAAAGCCGAGTGTAAAAGTGAACCCAAATCTATAAACTATGAATTAATTATTGTGAGTCATCTACTTCAGTGAATTATTAAAATATCATTTTAATGGACAGTAAATTTGCCTATATATTAAAATAAATTATTCCACTTTTAATTATTAAAATTGATTAGGTCTGCAATTACATTTAGTTATAAATTTGGTGTTATAATACCTACACAGTAAATAAATCATTAAAATTTAATACTATTGATACGAGACACCTTATTAGAATTGATTAACATTAATGAGTAAATAATTTGTTTGATGCTTATTTATTATAGAACAAAGATATACAAAACAAGACAAGTATGATAAACCCTTATAATATTGGTCGTATATATGTCGTAAGCTTATAAGTATATAAGTATGTATACAGCCGTAATACCCGCACGGCTAATAAATGCAGGCGAATCAGGTGTCTCCAACTTAATGTCTTACAAACACCAAAATAAGTGAAAAAAATACAATTAATTATATTCTAACAGTGCGAAATTTGTACTAAATAAATTAACACATTTGTAAATGTTCACATGTAGGATAGTACCACACGGAATACACACTTAAAACAGAAAATAAATATAATTTTATTCAATATGTGAATTAATTATCGCAATGTCATAACAGGTCAATGTGTAAATGTAAACAGGTCCTAATGACATTTAATATGTTTATTGGAATGAAATATTATTTATATTAAACACAGTGTTTGAAATATTCAGTTGAGATTACACATACATTTTTCATAGGCGTGGCTCACTCCGCGATTTCGTCGCTTTGCTACAGGTAGCTAAAAGTACGTCCGTTCCACCCCAATTTTCGGGAAAGCCATAAGCCGCGCGTGGCGCTGTCGCCACCTAGCGGCCATATCTGTGTTGATCGTAACAGACGCGTTTTGTTAGAGAGTGAGTCTTCTGTACCTAGTACTATTATTTATTCTGTGCTTCTGACGTAATATACATAGGCCTGCCTATCCAGATGGATGTCATAAATAAATACATAGGTAGATACATTTGAACATTGAACTCACTTATACCGTGTGGTAACAGTAATTAAGTTAAATCAAGCGAATTTTGCTAACATGTAGAATAAGACAGTGCCTAATTACCTCTCTTTCTTGTATCATAAATATCATAATATTCGACATAAATATGTAGGTACGAATTATTTCTGTACCTCACCTTGTCTGGTAAGTAGCTTTCACAGAACAGAGCCGGCAATGAAACTGCACGACTCATGTCATGTCATATTGAACTTTTACTACTAAACTATTCCTGAAATTGAAAAAAGAACAAATATATTTGCTACTTCGGTGTTAATCCCAAAGTAAAATTTGTTCAGTATGACATACAGTCAGCAGCAGAAGTTGCTAAGCGGGAGAGGTGTTCAAAATTATCTTGACACGCTCTTATTCCCTTAACAATAAAGACGCGTCAAGATCATTTTGAACACCTCGCCCGCTTAGCAACTATTGCTGCAGACTGTACATAACATCTACGTTGACAATATATAACGCGTCCTCAAGAACATTATATATTTTTTTATATACAATTCATAAACCTAACTAATATTTATTGGTCTATCTACAAAGTCCGTCTTTCTACTCGGGGTAGGCGCTAAACCCATTTTTTTTGTATTTTTATAAATTACGATAGTTTAAACAGATATAGGTACATTTATTTGAGGCGAATCGCAAGTCACTACGTGATACTTTCTGAACAATGGTATGAAAATAGTATGAATATTAGTTGCTTGACTTTTTACTTACATTCATCACATATTGTCTATCTTCATGGTATAATAATATACTCCGCCTGGTAATCTCTTCCCGTCTTTTCTAGGTCACCTGACTGACACAAGCCTACGTCATCATGCTACAGCGCTATATGATAATATGCGATAGCGCTATATATAGCGGCCATGTTATTGTGACGTAGGCTTGTGTCACTCTGGGAAGAGAAGACCATGTTTTATTAGACTATGGTCTATCTTATTTTAAAACCCCCTTTACGCAGTATGTTATCTCTTAAATATATTGTTGACACCCCTTTTACAAGCAAGATAATTTTATTATATCTTGTGGTATGGATCATCATCATCATAAGCAGTATCTATTCAACTACATTTGATAGAGAGATGTACGCTTGTATTACGGATTACAGGATAAAGGGGATTTCTAAAACAATTGAAATCTGCCTAATAGTTATGTGCCGTATCCCAGGAACATGGATCTAAGTAGTTATGTATATATACAACAAAGCATTGAGTCTAGATTTGTAAATGCTAAGAAAAAAACTGTTTTCGAACGAATTTTACAGCTGATATAGATATTAGAGGCGCTGTAGGGCTACGGCTACACTGCCCATCAAGGATGACGTTCGATAATTCAGTAACCACAAAGCACATGGATCAAAGTCGAGAAATATTTTTTTCTTAGCTTTTACAATGCTTACGAGTATATACAATCAATAACTCTTCGTACGTAGCACTATGCACTATGGTCCATTTTCCGGATCGGACATACACATTTACCAGAAAAGAGACAAGGTGGCAAGCTCACGATGCTTGGGCACGCATGCGTAATGGCTTTACGTAGAAAAGCGCACAGAAGCGATGCCTTCGCGAGCCGCCGGGTTTTCGCAACTTTTAAGGCACATCTACACATTTTCAACTAAATTAATACCAATAAGTGATTTTTTTGTAAAAATATAGTTTATGCTACATTTTTAAAGAAGAGTTGTAAAGTTTAACAAAAAACCGTGCTCCTAATTTTGACACCCGAACTACGAGTAGATGGCACTATCCGGCGTCGGTAACTGAATCGACAAATGTCAAATTTTGACACCCAGAATTACCTCATAATTTTCGAGTCCATAGCGACATCTACTTTAGCAGTCAAATTTGAGGCACGAATTTTTCGTAAACTTCATTCATACCTCTTCTACTATTCATAAAATTTTAGTTTTAGTGTATCCAGGGGCTAAGTAACAAACAATTAAAAGTTGCGAAAATAATTCACAATAAAAGTAACAGAGCACAAAAAGTTATATAAATTGACGAAAAACCAGGTACCGTATAATTTAACTAAATATACAAATCAATCGAATCCATTAATGATTAGCATTTGTGCTAATAAATTATAAAAAAATACATTTATATCACAACCATAGCTATAGATGTATAATAACTATGTCTTTTGGGGTCATGAGTCTATTAAGCCATAGGAATGCTAGGCAATACAAAAATATGATATATATTGATAATTTATCTATAAAGGACTATTGTACCCAATTGGTATTTTTAGTTGCATATTATTTTTAATTAATATTCTTATCCAAAGAGTTTGTTGACAATTTTCAAGTCCTGTTGACGTTACCCGAATGGAATTGCTTTCACCCATAGGCCACAATAGTCCGTTATATTTACAGAAGGCCTTATTATCTCATTTACACGAAGTTTTACTTTACTACAGACATTATACCTATATTATATTTTTATAACTAATAAAATTAATACAATTAGGTGACGGTAATAATAATGATTGGGAATCAAAATAAATATAATGTCAATAGTAAAAGGGCACCCTGTTTTATATTATTTTATTACAGTTTAAGTTAAATTTACAACATATAATAAATATGCATAAATAGAATAGAATACCACGACACATTTTCTCGCAACGCGTGATACCTAGGTCATGGTCGAATTATATGTGAATATAATAATGACATATGTGGCAATTTTAAATCTCATCCTTCGCCGCCAAGGAAGTATTCCTTGATTTTGAATTAGGAAGTAGACCCAGTTTGGTAATCGGCCGTTCTGTGATTAATATAGGATGCTTTTCAGTATTTTATTGAGTGTCGCAAGAAAGTAAGTCTGATGTTAGAAATCTTATAATAATTAACAGATTTAATTTGATATCAGTTCTCATTAGAACGTTAAAAGCTCTTCCGGGCGAAGCCGCGGGCAAAAGCTTGTCTTAATGTAAAATTGACACGGAACTAAATTAATTCATGGTCAAAAACTAATAGAAATTATTATCACATTAACAATACTATACTAGACACTAATAAACCGATTATAGTTCGTTTTTTTAGCATTAGAAAAAGACTAAGAGTCTGTTACTTGACCACCGCTTTTTAAAAATTAGTAAATATTACTTATGACAGCAAAAAAATGTAAATAATCGTATACGATTCATAATTGTTACATATTTGCCGTGACTTATTTTTCATAATTGTTTTTCAATAAAAAAGACACGTCAAGATTGTTTGCCTTTTTTCTAATGCTAAAAAAAACGAACTATAGAGACAGTAAGTGAGCTTAGTACAAATGCATTAAGGTTTCAAAACTATTAAGCATATATAAAGCCAATGCAGTATATGTATTAGTATATTTTTGTGGTAATAGTTGGATAGTTCATGGTTAACGCGCGATCGTTTGACAACCTAGTTAGAGATGTAGTGAACAATCCTTTCCCATCATATTTTCTTGGAAAAGTTTGTGTTTGTCATGCCACTTCAGTCAACCTCAGCCTACCTGCTTTTTGTAATGAGACTGACTGAAATAGTATAACACGTTCGTGCGTTTTCGTGAAAATACGATTGTCTCACTACATATGTACCTCATCAAGATCATAATGTACGCCGGATCATATACTATGACTTTGAAATCGATGTTAAAAATATTATAAAGGAGAAGATTTAAATGGGGTTTTTTTATTAAATGGGCTACCTTGAAGTTACCTAGATTTGGTATGAGCTTAATGTCATCTGTACTAAACCCTCTCAATCGGTTCAAACAATTCAATACTAACTACATTTATTAAATTATTATTTACTTAACGATAATTGTTCTCTGCGACCAGAGATCGAAAATTTACGGAACTCGCCACGTGCAAAAATATACCTTTCCAACTTTGGGTGCTTTATACAAACTCTAATGTCTGAGTCATAAGATCGAATTTGCAATAGAGAATGTCCTCAAATGAAAAGATAAAGAGAAATATGTTCAGTAACTTTGACAATGTTAGGTAATAATTACAATTGGTGCCGTGAAGATTTTTAACAATACATGTCTTAGAAAACAATGAAAAACCAAATCTAACAGATCTGTAATAGGGTCGTGTTTCGCTTACATATAACAACAAACACAAAGGAAGACTTGCATACTCCTTAAAGTAAATTGCACAAAAAATACAGACAGACACAACATTATACGTCTTACAAGTCTAAGAATAAAATGGAAAATATAAGTAATGTTTGGAATCAGTTTAAGGACAATCCCGGAATGATACGAAGTACACGGTAAAGTATGCTTTGCTGCTCACACAATAAGGTCAGTATTTTGACAACAGCGACCATTATACTCGTATTTTTCTAGTAGTTACAGAGAAACTTAGATAATTACTATTGAACTTGACTAAGTTTGAGTAAGTGATTCTTTTGCGCTTATTTATTGTTTGTTTTTATATTACAAAACATACAATACCATGTCCGATCGTTTTAACATAAAACATAAAGAAACACAATTCCAAATCTGACCAATTGTCAAACCTTAACAACAGCAGCATAGATCACATATTGGTCCAGACTTGGATACTTGGACAACAAAGTATAAATAGGAAGGCACCCGTGGTCCGCGCCACCACACTGCGTCGCGCTTGCTGCTTATTATTTTCATTTGACAAAGGGGATTAATGTATCTACTCTCAAGAACATTGGAAACGGATCATGATGTATGGAAATTGATAAAAATGATCCGTTTTCATTGCTTTTGAGTGATCATCCATGGGAGATAACGCGATCTGATCTTTCTTTAAATTAATGGTTTATGTAACTTGCGCATGTTGAGGCATCTGTGCGATTTATTTAAGTACATGAGTGTGGTTGCATCGCGGGCTACCATAAATAACATGCTTGAGGAGCATTCCACGAGCTGTCCCGTACAAACGCATTGCATTTCCGGTGTTGCGACTTTTTTTTTCGGCATTTAAAGCAGGCGATTATTTTTCTGTGCATATTTTTGACCATTTGTCATAGAAAAGGAATCTCGTATACCTTTAAATCTTCAGAAACTTCGCGTTTGTACGGGACAACGGTAGACAATTTCATGGAATGCTCCTTGAGCATGTAGTCGGCGCCAGTTCAGTGCACGATGTACGTCCAAAAGCGCATGGAGATGTTTCATTCGTAATATTAAGGCATTACGGTCGACAACTATTCATGCACTTTTGAACGCCACTGTACAGTAAGTTGTAGAAATAAGTGACCCCCCCCCCCTGAAAACAAGTTTTAATACTGAGGGGATCACTTATCTCTGCAGTTTATTGTACACCCAACTGCAAAATTGAACGGTTACTTCATGACTAAATTCGTCTGTAGAGTACGTTCGCATATGTAGCGACCTACCGCAACACGCGCACGTTACACAAGCAAGAACCGTGGACCTCGCGCAGTAATTTATCTGTGTATAATCCCCCGGTGCCCCCGCTACCGGAGGCGGCGGTAGAGCATGTAGAGCAGCAGCAGCAGCAGCGCCAGCGCGTGCGCGAGCAGCAGCGCGAGCGCGGCGGCGAGGCGCAGCGCGCACGCCAGCAGCGCGCGCGCCGCGGCGAGCTCCGCGCGCCGTCAGCCCGTGCCGCACTTGCCCGACTCGAACACGCCCTGACACACACACACACCTACACTTAGCGCCACTTGCACAAAATCTGACTAAATCATTAAGCTATTGCTACTCGTACGCTATAAAATGTAACTAAATATTTGAGTGAATATTATGGGAAAAGCTCTCGAGTAGTTGACTGATTTTTTTTAGGGGGGTAATTACACAAAAGATCCTATATAAGTCGAAGCGTATCCGCAAGGCCCTCCGAAAACGGTAAGATAAGATAAATGTGATAGTTTACCCGTCGGAAGAAGGGCGAGAAGGAGACGAGCGCGTGCGGCGTGAGCGGCGCGCAGTGCAGCGGGCAGCGGCGGTCCTCGGCGCACACCGCCAGCAGCCGCCGCAGGAACGCCTCCAGCGCGCCGCGCCGCGCCCGCGCCACCGCCTCCGACTGCCACAGCTGCCGCGACGGGAACGGGATCGACGCCACCTGGAAACAATGTTGAAAGATGTTGTGATGAGTATACACGAGCGAGCGACAGAAATATAGTGTCCGATTCATTAACCCACTTAAAACGATATAGCGGCCGTAATACAGCGGTAAATGACGTCAATAGAACGTTGCCTATGTAAACTAAATGGCGCGGTCTAAGGGTTATTTTAATGTATTATTGTTTACAATCTGACGATCTTTTTGTGAATTCATGTTATTTGGAAACATTGTGACATTGCATTGTTAAATACCATGTTATTTCCAATAAGAAATAAATTAATCTAATCTAATCTTTCGTAGAGAGCGCTGATTGACACCATATCGTCAAAAAGCGATGCCGCCAGTGTTGATAGTTTCGTGAACGTTTTATTTGATAGTGGTGAAGCCATTTCTACTAAAATCTCAAATGCACCTTCTGTACCACGAGATATGAATAAATAATCTTCCGCACTACGATTATTTTTCTCTTCTGATGACATTTCAACCTCCAAGTAAATTATTAAAGCTGAATCAAAGTCGTCCATTTTCGTTTAACCTTGGTGGCTGACGATGTTATGACGCCGTGAAACTTTCCACATGTGGTCACCGTAAAGACGGCCGTCTTTGCGTCCGCTACATGGCAGCCGCTATATGACAGCACCGCTTTCCGAAGAAACCAGAGCTTACCTGCTGAGTGACGTTGATCATTCCGCTAAATGTAGTTGGTGCAATTGGCCCGTAGGGAAGATTTGCAAGCACATAAATGTACCTTGTGTCCGTATGTCCGCCGCATGGCGAGGTAGAGGTCCCGGAAGCGGCGGTAGCGGCGCAGCAGCGCCCAGCGGTGCGACCCGAGCCGGATGCGCACCTCGTACTCGTGGTGCGTGGACGCGCCTGCGCCGCGCGTTACCCAGCCAGGGATGCTTACCACCGAGTCTGTTAAAAAAAAACATTACAAACTGTACATTTTCGGAAGTAACAACTAGAAACGATAACACCTATTGACGACAAAGAGCCCCTTAGCAATGTATGTAACTGTACACAATTAGGCATTAAAACACTCGTGTGATACTATTGTGACACTCGCTGCGTTCATTTCATAAACCCAAACTCGAGTTTTAATTTGAATGCCTTTCATTTATGTAGCAGTCACATAAACTACTATTATTAATTCATACGACAAAACCAACACAGTTCCTGCTGTTTTTCCTACAACTTAGGTAATTACAAAAATAAATGAAAAAACAAAACAACTTACTAAAATCGATGGGGTGCATAAGACCGACTGTGGCCGGAGGGTCCTGGAACAAATTCAAAAAATATGTTAACAAAAATGTTCCTAATTGGAAAGTAGATTCAGTATTAACTAGTGGACCTTATGTCAATGCAGTAAGGTGTATAGTGTAACTCACCGGTGTCGGCACGTCTACTATGAGCTCGTTGCCATTAGGCTCGGGCTCTATATGCGTCCGCGCCGCGCGCCGTAAAGGGTCGTTAGTGCTGTAGGATTCTGCCGTCCCGTTGGATGTAGTTTTGAACTTTATGTCAATGCAGTAAGGTGTATAGTGCAACTCACCGGTGTCGGCACGTCTACTATAAGCTAGTTGCCATTAGGCTCGGGCTCTATATGCGTCCGCGCCGCGCGCCGTAAAGGGTCGTTAGTGCTGTAGGATTCTGCCGTCTCGTTGGATGTACAGTCTTGAACCTTATGTCAATGCAGTAAGGTGTATAGTGCAACTCACCGGTGTCGGCACGTCTACTATAAGCTCGTTGCCATTAGGCTCGGGCTCTATATGCGTCCGCGCCGCGCGCCGTAAAGGGTCGTCGATGCCGTCCCAGGACTCTGCCGTCTCGTCGTTGGATGTCGACACGTTGTCGGATGCTTCGATTTCTGTGTCTTTTAACCTGTATGTGGAAATAATAATTTGTAGTTTGCTATTTAAACATAATGTCAGGTGGAAAATAACCTTAAAAGCGAGTTACAAGAAATAGGCTGTTGGCCTAGATTACACGGATCCATTCATTAAAATGAACATAAAATTTGACTTCTACAGCTTGTTATATAACATTACCAGCGACCCATCCAGGCATCGCACGGGTTAACAAATTATACACATAAACCTGCTTCAAGAATCACTCTATTGATAGATGAAAACCGCATGAAAATCCGTTCAGTAGTTTTTCAGTTTATCGTGAACAAACAGACAGACGCGGCGGAGGACTTTGTTTTATAAGGTGTATTGATATCAACTAGAACATAGGGATCGTGGACGTTGTATGCTCTGCCATCTTGTAGCCAAATAATGAAATTCGACATCATATCATATCATATCATTTATACAGTAATGGTCATACATTGTCATTTATATATACAATTCACTTAATGAACTAAGAACATCTATAGTTCACTAATTGGTTAATCCTGTAAACAATTCTAAACCGTATATCATTGTAATAAAAGTTTAGTATTATGTTACTACCTGTGAGTTCCTATAATTGGCTTTCTGTATCCACTATAATTTCTATGGTATTGTCATAGCTGTTGGATCTCCAAAAAAAAAAAAAAAACAAAATAATAAAGCACATTACCTGTCGTTGGGCGGGTCGGCGAGCACATCGCTCTCGCTGAGCGTGAGCGAAGGCATCTCTTGTATGGGAGTGACCGTGGAGCGTCCGTTGCTTTTGCCGTTGTCAAAGAATGAGTACTGTAAGGCCATCTCTAGACGGACGTACTTCTTTTGCAGATCTTGTAGCACCTGACATAAAAAAATTAAAAAGTAGAGATAAAAATAGAAATAAATATTTAGAGATTTAATTGTACAAAAATAGTACACAATAGTACAACACACTCTGTCTTTCTATTCCCATTTTCCATGACTAATGAAGAGAGGCACATCGACTTATAAATACTCTTAAAAGTCTAACACAAAAGCGAGAAAGTTTTTTTTTAAATGACTTGTTTTTTCATATCACGGTGGTATGAAACTCATTATCATTGCACTAACTGATGATGGTAGGCGGTTAAGGCAGCCTACAGACGGTTGCAACTCCAGGAATCGTCACTGTATAATTATTTTCAATGTAGTTTCTTAATCTTTTAACCATTTGACATTCCTTTTCAGTCATTCAATTTAACGTAATTCTTATAGTAGAGATGCGTTTTTGTTTTAAGTAGGATGGCAAGTATGTTGCCGCTATGGACTAAAGCGGTTAAGAAACCTAATATAAGGTATAATAAATAAATAAGAAACTAACCGCTATCTGTCGGTTGAGCTCCTCCTTGGAGCAGTCGTTCTCGAGGGAGGAGATGACCAGCATCTTCTGCGACGCTATACGCGAGCACAGCCTCTGCATCGCGCGCAACGCTTCTGCCTCGGTCACCTGCCGCCGGCCGGACTTGCCATCGGTCGCTAAATAGACAAAAATACGATAAATATATAGTTCGTATCATTCACGATGTCGCGCTGATTTGTCAAATCTAACCTTTAATTACATGACAATGCGAGTCAAGGCACGCGTCTTCATGAATAACACGATCTATAACAACTAACGTCACCAGAGTGCATTTTTTTTAGATTTTATTTTACGATATTTTCGGATTGGTTGATTTATATATTCATGCCAAATTTCAGCTTTCTAGCAGTAACGATCACGGAGCAATGCCTAGGGCAGACGGACAGACATGGCGAAACTATAAGGGTTCCTAGTTGACTACGGAACCCTAAAAAAGATGAAGACGAAAGAACATTAAGAAGTAAACTCACCAATCTTCCTCCTGATCTTCGCTCTCTGATGCCTCTCCTCCGGCGATCGTTCTACTGAGCTGGAGGACTGCCCTTCCACTATCCTTGGCTGCAATATTACAAGAGAATTAGGAACGATTGCACCAAACTGTTCGTATCGTCAAAGAGTTCGCTAAATTTTTATGTATGGAAAGTTTCATAGTGAAGCGCCGGGGCGCGCCGGCTGACGTTAATCAGTCTGTCAAATGTGGTTGGTGCAACTGGCCTTTAGACGATGATATTTAAGTTCAGAATTTTCCAAAAGAGTCAGATTGCAAATGGACTAATCGACACAGAAACAAGATTGATTTCACTGTAAACACGTAAATAAAACCTCTGTCAAAACTTCATGGCCAAGAAGTCAGGCGTTCACTTCCTTTCTGCGAGGCTGATTGTATATAATTTGGCTCATCTCGCGAACCAGTTTGGCAGTCTCGCAAGGCCGTAATTTGGTCACTTCTGACGTAGGCCATAAGCCAATCACTTCAAATTCTAAGTAATAGTATGGAAAGAAAAGTTATCATTAATTTATTAGGTAGAGAGAGAGGGTGTCACCTTATGGTAGTCCTCGGTGCTGGACATGTCGTCACTGTCGTCTGGCACGGGTCCGAGCCGGAAGTTGGGCGTGGGCTCGCTGGGCAGCGCGGACACCTCTTCCGTTGTGGGGGTGGTTATAGAGGGGGGTGGGGACGATGTCGCCGTGTGGAATGTTTCGTCTGTGGGGAGGGAGTTGAGGGATGCTAGAGGGTCCAGACTGAGGCTTAAGCTGGAACAATAGAGGTATTTTTAGTTAAGACGGACACCTGGAGTATGGAAATATTAACAATGGAAGAACGAGTTCCTAATTGTTCTGAAATGTAACCTTTATGTTTGACGAAAATAAAAATTCAAAATTAAGATCGTAAATATTGAACTTTGGATAGTATGTACGAAAATATAGCTAGTACAAACATAATTACCTACATATTTCTTTCTTACACACAGACTGCACACGTAGTTATTGTAAGTTATAGGGTAATTGCGTCGTTTCCGTCCACTTGACGGATTAGCAAATAATACATTTCATTTTTAATTTGCTACTTGCTAAACCTAATTTTTATGTAGATAGATAAATTGTTTAGATGTTAAAGATTGCAATAAGTTCAAATTTCTGCAGCAATGAAGGTTTATATTCAAATTTCGTCAAGTGGACGAAACGAAACTAGAGCCGGACGAAAACTAGCGCAATTACCCGTTATGGGCTCAGGACCGAGATAAGTGGCGTTCTCGAAGAGAGGCCTATTCTTAGCAGTGGGTGATAAAAGGCTGATATTATAATGATACATGTGTTGAGTGCACTAACTCACCTGAGCCGCTTGTTTCTGAACACTTCCCTCTCGTCTGCAGACAGTGGCTCTAGGGCCTCCTCTCGCGGCGTGTGACGTAACACCAATTCTGATTTACTTCTCTTCACACCTTCGCCAGGGGACAGCTCGTTGTCGCCTTCTACAAACAAAAGAGGTGTGAAATAGTAGTTTATGTGACTGCTGCATAATGAAAGGCATTAAAACTCGAGTGTACGTTTATGAAACGAACGAAGTGAGTTTCATAATAGAATCACACGTCTGTTTTAATGTCTAATTATGTACAGTCAAATAAAAGATACAGCAAAAACTAAATAGAGAGAATAAATAACATTTTATCTTAATGTTGGCCATTATTATTTTGAAGGCATCATAAAGGGTTTATAATATAGGGTTTATAAACTAAATTTATTTTTTTACTTTCATTGTTGTTTTTTGTAAAATAACATGACAAAAAGTCATAAAGTACGCAACTACGCAATCATAAAAAAAATTACAAAAATAATGCTATAAGTATAAAGCAATCGACGTTGTATGCAACTTGCCTCTCTAAATCTAAATATTACCTCTTCTGTCCGTAGGGCTGAGGTCCGAAGCCAGCGCGTGTCTGAGCCCCAAGTCTTGAGTCCCTAAGAGCGCTAGTTCAGCCTGTAGTCTCTCTATCTTGACACGGTGTGATGCTACGGAAGCCACCCGGCTTTGGAGTTCACCCTCCAATTCTAGTAGCTCTTTTTTCTGTTGAATAATTTTAATTATTTGAGAAACTATATTTTAATACACACCGACACATGGTGGCCCAAAATCAAGAGGGAGGTGAAACCCCGAAACGGACCCCTAGGACAATCCAGGATAGAGCGTCCTGGCGCCACCGTACAAGGAGGCCCGACCCCAGAGACCTATTTTATAAAGCTACAAGTTACAATTTACAAGTGGAAATCTCTTTCTAACCCTATGTGTTAGAACGGGACTTCCGCTTGTAAATTGTAACTTGTAGCTTTATAAAATAGACCACAGATAGAACTGAGACTAAGGGAA